>NC_087454.1:32639192-33239192 GCF_036321535.1 Camelus dromedarius | reverse complement strand
TATTCCCTCTCTTTCCTCTCTGTGTGACTTCTATATGCTTAGGGAAGTCACACAAACTACATACAAGTAAAGATAGTGGACCAAAATTATTTTATTTTTATTTTGGAAGTTTTGATGTCTTTAGAAGTCATTTAAACATGCCATGTTGTATAGAATGAACATATAATTTATTCTCTGAACTACATCACATTTGAGGGTGAAAGGCACTCTATCTATAATTATACTGGGACAATGAGAGTAAGTTGAGACTGTCCCAGGCACATTGGGGCACATTGGGACATATGGTCACCCTACTTGTAGCAAACAACCTCACTACAGACCTATAGACTTACACTCACTTGGAAATATATTTTCCTTTTTTTTTTTTCAGCAGAAGTGTTAGATTTGTATTCATTTGTAAGCAAGGGCACATGAATATGTATGTTGGATTAAGTTAAGGTTGGTCTAGTCCCTCAGAACAGAACCAAGGCAACTGATACACAGAGGAAATTAACCTTAGATTTTCTACCAGGCTGTGTTATTTTTCCAGCTAAACTGAAGTGAATTGCATCAGGGATTTTACATTTTATATAATGTCCACATTTTAAAGATTTCTGCGGACCCGATATTACTTTTTGTATTATTATACCTCCAAGATGCCTATTACAGCATTAGACATATAAATGCTTCTCCCTAGTACATATTTGAAAAATAATTCATGTCAGAGTGCTTAGTATTGTAGAAGCATGCAAAAGGGTTAGCCTGCCCTTTAAGGACTGGGATTTCTAAAAGAGAATGGCCCATGCAAATTCTCTTCCTAATCCTCTTTTGTTCCTCATTCGCTTTCCATCATGGTTCCCTGCTAACCAGCCACCCAGCCAAACTCTCCCCAGCATCCCCAACAGTACTGGCTCTTAAAACAATGACAACTGTGCTGTTAATTGGAATTCTGATTTCAATGAACATACAGGGTCAATCTGACAATTTACAAAGCTAGAGTCTGGCAGATTATCACCACAAAAATGCCAAACAGCACCGTCCTGCCCCAGGAGGGAAGTACTGGACCCCACAGTCTCGCCCAAGATCCATTCCGAGGAGCTATCTTTGCCAGGAGCGTAAACCAATAGCCATTAAAGGACAGACAACTGAGAGACAGACAAGCTGAGAGAGAGGAAAACAGTGCTGCCCACTTTAACACACGGGAGGGCTTCCTCAGGAAGACTTGAGATGCATGGAAAGTTGACCCTCCAGTGGTTGCCCAGGTCAGCAGGACTCATGGTGGTCCCCGGGGTGAGGGCTGGTCAGGGAAGTTAAAGCCGCCTTCAATTTAGGCACCAATTTTCTCAAGACTAAGAATAGATAGGAAAGCAACACTGAGTACAGCCTTCTCCTTCACTTTTTTCCCCATTGTTTCCTTGTGAATCCAGTATATCCAAGAGTGACTTCTTTTATCTATTTATTTTTAGAGGAAGTAGTGGGGATTGAACCCAGGACCTCATGCGTGCTAAGCATGTGCTCTACCACTTGAGCTACACCCTCCCCTCAAGGATGAGTTCTCATGGCTGGGAACATTCCTTTCAAGGATCTTGTTCCCTGGTCTGACCATGGGCTAGTTTTTTAGCAATCCTAATTCATTTTCCAGGCTCCAGGTGAGACTGTGCAGAATTTTTTAAAAGACATTTTTACTTCTGACCCTCCCTAAGTTCTAGGTTCCCTTCCTCCGTGAATTCTATGAACCTTTTCTCAGCACTGGGTTTGAAAGTCCACTTTTCCCTATAGAAAAAGATACACAACAGGTCTTTCTGAAATTTATAAGCATGAATTTTTCTAAGTATCTGTTGATATTTAATTAGCTTAATTTTAAATTATTCCATTTTATAAAGAACAACTTTCTTTTTTCAAATGTGGCTTTGTGACAAGAATTTTCATCCATATTCCAGAGAGAGACTCTGAAATATTCAATATGATTTGATTTCACAGGGAAACTTCAAAAATAGGCCCAAAATGTGGGCTATGGTACACACAAATAACTATTTCAGTGTATTTGGAGGAAAAAAATTCCTATGAATCATTATTTACCTTCTGCTAATAAAAAGTCAAAGATGGATAAATACTTTGAATTTGCTATGCATTAAATTGCAAAAAAAAAAAATCAGAGCTTGTTTTTATTTGAAATGTGGAATTGTGGTTTTGTTTTTGGAGAGTTGAACTATGTACTTTTTTTTTTTTTTAATGTTTTCAAGGTTTTATTATAACATGAAACAATAATCATCAATCCAATTAGGGGAAAGTCGTTGCAATGAACATCTGTTGGTTTTCCCAGCCAGCACTCATACAACCTTCTTTGGGACACTCTCCTTCCTCCTACTCTCAACAGTAAGATTACATGAGAAAAATCTACAGGGATGAGCCCTGGTTGGAACAAGGCAATCAGCAGAGCCATCTCCCTGACTGCAATGAACGGTTCAGGTCTGGGTATGTAATCCAAAAAGCCAAGAGGTGGTAGATGAGTTTTCTCGGAAAGAAAGACCTCTTCTCTCGCCTGGGAATGCTACGTGAGGTGACTCCAAGTCTTCCTCTGGATGCTGGAGTCTGGCGTTGGTCTGCTTTTGTAAGAAGGAGAGCCTGGAGGTTCTTGGGGGAAATTACTGTGTAGAAGCCATGACAAGCCTTACACTGAAAAAACCGGATCTTTGCAACAATGTTTGATTTGCCTTTTCTCTGTGTTTCCAAATATGTTAGCTAATTTGGTTGAGAACGAATCTTCTATTTGGTACTTCATAAGGGTGTCACAGGGCAATAAGGACACTAAAATGTTGAGTGACTCTGGGTAGTTCATCTACTAATTTAAATATATCGTGTCCATAATTATCAGATCAATCAAGATTCTGAATATGGAAAGAGAATTATTAGAGAAGCCATCTTAATACTACAATCAAGGTAAATAAAGGGGGCACTTTTATAAGACATTTAATAAAAATTAAGCCATATTCAGTTTACCAGAGGGAGGTCTTTGAGTATGTAACCAAAGGCCAGGAACCTTGAAAGCCAATGTACTCTGCTTTAGAAAATTTCTTGTGCCTCATTCTACAATTTTCTCATTTGTTAAGATATAGGAAGGAAAACCAAAAAAAAAAAAGGTGACTGTCATGACTTTCTGTAAGGCCAGTAAGAACAAAAAGTGAAGAATCAATCATGTAGAGTCTTGTGACTGGAGGAATTAAGAGGGGTCAACAGTAACAGATCTTTACAGCACCTTAGATGAGGATTCCACCTCCTTGGTCTCGGCAATGTTTACATAAAGTGAACATCAGCTCGATCCCATCTTAGAAGGTACTGTGATTCAAATGCAGAGTCTTCTGTGCATTTAAACTGTTGAGTGGGTTTGTTGGGGCAGCTCTGCTGGGAAACGTGCTTGGGTCACAGACAGCAGTGGAATGTGTGGCAGTATCAGGAGAGGAAGTTAGAAACAGAATTTTAAGAAAGAAATCACTGACTAGCCATCATACACTGGTGTCAAAGGTATAAAAATGCCAAAAGCATATACAAATGAAAACTGTACCCAGAAGCATTACCCAAGAACAGTGACTGTCACCCTATCAGACCTAACCTCCTCTTTTCATAACAAATGTTTTGTAATCTTCTCTTGACTATCTTTGAATGAAAATAGACAATATAGACAATATAACTGAACTCTGTATGCAATTTTAAAAAATCTATATAATGGTCTAATGGTAATATCCAGGAAAATTATATAAAAAGATTGTAATATTATTTGGCCTATAAAAGCTTAGGCTCAACTGTACTAGTGATACAGTGAGGTAGTCAGATGCCTAGAGATGTACACAGAATCTTCAATGGAGAAACTATAAATGGAGAAAAGATAATAGTGTGATCTATCAGTAATTAAAGTACCAGAAGAGCGATGTGCTTTTCAAAACACTGAGCAACTGTTGAAAAATTTCAAACCAAACCAAACCTAACTTTCCCAGAATTTTTATTCTTGAAAGTTTTAGGGTGTTAAATTTTAGTACATTGAAGTTGTAAAAATATTTTATATCTACATATGAAATGGAATTAGGTTCCAGATACAGATATTTATAAAGTGATTTTTTTAACCTGGTCAATTATTTATGATTTGTAACAGATGTTGGACGAATGATCATTGTGTGAATACACTGCAGCCCCTTACTAACTGCTAGTAGCATCCCTTAATCTACTTTAAAAAAGTAGTGACAACCCCAGAATACTTTCACCCATTTCCCAAACTATGTGTGGATAGCTGCAACGACCCCTTTCGTAATGAGTGTTCTAAATATTAATAGCCACCCAAACAGTAAATGATGACAAAATATGAAACTCTATGTAACTGTGCTCTGCACAAGGCCAAATGGGAACCCAGAATAAAGGTAATTCATAACCACATTATCTAACTTGAAAATCACTTCCATATAAATATACATATTGGTTTTCCCTAAAAAAAAAAAGTTTTTCCCCCCTGCTTCATATTAAAAGACTCGAATGAGAATTAAACTGTACTCAGGGTTATTCTTGGCATTTTGATGAAACATTTATTTGAAAACTACAGCATCTCTTCTTTTCACGTGTTTTAATATTTGGTGCAGAGCCTGGCGTATGCTTGGGTCCAAACATGCAACTCCAGGAATGGCTTTTATTTTGGAGCTGGGCTGTGCAGACACCGTTACCACATGTGTGGTGTGCCAGCCTGATCAATAGCCCGATGAGGCATGTGTGGCTGCACTGCCCAGCCCCACCGTTTCCAACCTAATTAGCAGCTGCTCAAAGATGGGAAACAGGTGCAGATCCAGGGCCAGACCAGGGAAGTCTGCCTGTAATTAACAAGGAAAAAAGGGTCAGATATTGGGAAGAATATCAAATCAGCCCACTGGGGTTAGCATGCTGGCCTCAAAGGCATAGTCACCTGAGATCTTAAGCATGCTAATGTAAATTATGCAAGCTTTCAAACAACGTGGCTGCATAATCAGTTGGCAGAGAGGAAAATGATTTTTTTTTTTTTTTTGCAATAGAGCAGGGAAAAAGAGCATCTACGAAACTTACTGTTTCTCAAATGTTGGGAGTAGATAGAATAAATGGGGACATTTTCTGAGAGGCAATTGTGAGTCACTTAGAAGAAGTTGTTGAGCAATTAGAGCTCTTCTAGAAATTGGTGAGATTTGTAGAAAAACCTAATAATCAGGTTATTTAGAGAATTATGTACTAACAGACATTTGGAAGCAGACTCATTATGCTCATGCATGTGGCTATGTATAATATATTGACTTTGGTCATTGGCAACTTTTTGAATTACTCCATAAAGTGAGGTCCTTTTGAGATAGACAAGGACTTGCTAAAAGTTTGGAGAAGATGAAAGACCAAATATTTGAGGAAAAAAATGAAGAACAAGACTGCATGCTGGGTTCAGATTCTAGCTTTAATAGTCAACTTTTCAGAATATTACTCAGCCATAAAAAAGAATGAAACTTTGTCACTTACAACAACATGGATGGATCTGAAGGGTATTATGCTTACTGAAACAAGTCTGGCAGAGAAAGACAAATATGAATGTAATCACTTATATATGGGCTCTAAAAATAAAACAAACAAGTCGCTATAACAAAACAGAAACAGACTCACAGACAGAGAGAACAAACTAGTGGCTATTAGTGAGAGAGGGAGGGGCAATACAGAGGGAGGGGATTAAGAGGTGGAAACTACTGTGCATAAAATAAAGCACAAGGATATATTGAACAGCACAGAGAATACAGCCAATATCTTACAATAACTTTAAATGGAATATAATCAATAAAAGTATTGAATCACTACGTTATACATCTGAAACTAATATAATATTGTAAGTCAAATATACTTCAAGTAAATAAATAAACTAATGAACAAACAAATAAATACAAAGTAAAGTCTTCAGTTTCAAGATATTCTTTCTGTTCTAATTAATGGAGTTTAAAATTCACAGTAGGCTGAGAAGACTTTACACCCTGTCCTTTTTAGCATTTAGCATTTAGTCTGGCCAGTCAGCCTTCCTCTGGGTGCTGGCTGTCCTGGGCTAGAAGGGAGTTTTGTATCTCTGGTTGAGCAATTGGTGGCAGTTTCAGTCAACTTAGCCACATCAATGTGATGGTTAAAAAACAACCTCTAAACCTCAGATGCTGACAAAAATTTATTTCTAACTCACAGTGCATGTCTTGTGGATCGACCATGGCTTCATATCGACTGTAGTACAACCTTACGTTGAAGGAACGTCTGTCTCTGGGACATCTCCTGTCTTGTGACAAAGAGGATCCAACATGGCAGCACCTAGGAAGAGAACCTTCATCTCCTTCTTATCCACCACCCGATGTCCATGACATCAAAGGATGTACAGTCTTCCCTCGAGGAGAATGGTGAGTACTTTGAATAATAATAAAATCAACTACAGTGGCTTGGGCTAAATCCATATACATTTTCAGAGAGCCAGTCCTTACTGTGTTGTGAATACAGGTATCAGTTTGTCTAAAAGAGTGTGAATGTTTTAAATTCAGGGTCAAACAAATTGATACCAGCTGGCTGATTTTTGTTTGTAATACATACTACGTACCGGGCACTGTCAAATTTTATTTTTTTACCCTCCATGGCTATCTTGAAACTTGGTGTTTGTTATCATCTCCATTTTATCAGAATTGTAGCTCAGAAACTCTCAGCAATTTGCTCAAGTCCACCCAGCTAAAAAAGATTTAGCATAGGTGTTCCCACCCTGCTCTATGGCAGAGCACATGCTTCTGAATGCACTACACTGCTGCAGAAGATGTGGCCGGTGTGGTGGGCACCTCGCCCCATGGGCGCTTCACACAGTCTGTTGCATTCACCCCATCCTGTTCTGAGGTGGTCTGGTGGTTGGGAGGCATGAGAGGACACCCATGCTCCCTGGAGAGCACTGGTCAGTAACCCGGGGCTCAGTGCGGTGTGCTTGAGTTCAGAGCCCAGGACACACAATTTCAGGATTGAAGTCAAGATGATTGAAGTCTTTCTAGGGTTACTTTACTTTAATACCTTTATATTGGGCTGCCTAAATATCACCACTCTTGATTTATTACACTGGATAATTCTTTGCTGTGCATGTGTATAAGAGGGCTATTTGCAGGATGTTTAGAAGCATCTCTGGCCTGTATTTACTAGATGCCAATAGCAACCTTCCCCTGATTAGGAAAACAACAAATGTCTCTAGACATTGCCAAATGTCCTCGCTGTATGTGTGTATGTGGAGTTGTGGGTACCTAAACACCGCAGTTAAGAACCACTGCTTTCAGGGAGGGTAGAGGTCAGTGGTAGAGTGCATGTGTAGCTTGCACGAGGTCCTGGGTTCAACCCCAGTACCCCTATCAAAAATAAACAAACAAACCTAATTACCTCCTCCAACAAAAAAGTTTTATTAAAAAAAAACCATTGTTTCACATTCAAATGATAAAATTGGTACAGAATTAAAAACACCATTGCTGCATACACGAACTCTAATTTAATCTTCTTGTTGTACAATAATCTTCTATTCTTTAAACAACAGTAATTGATCACTTGGGCACTTTGCTGGCTTGGATGGGGGAGAAGAAGGATGAAGATGAGTCAGACCAGCAGAGTCTTCACGAGATGATGTGATTTGTAATTCTGCATCCATAAAGGAACTAAGGAAAAATAGAGAAACATTAGAGCCGAAGGTTTTTATGTGGACACAAAACAATTGTTTTTTAATACCTCCAAATACAACAAAGAATTTTGAGCAGGATTAGATACTGAAAAGAAAATATTGTAGTTCACTATTTATCCCCCTCTCTTCCAGGATCAACTCTGACCACCTTTATTTAAAGACATCTCAGAGCCCAAAATATCTTTCAGCAAAGCCCCCAGTGTCGCAACGGCAGGTATCAATGATGTTAAAGCTAGAAAGAAACTTAAGGCTGAGATCTGCCAAGAAAGATGGTAAGGTGAATCAAAAAGTGTCTTCTTACTCTCAGGAAGATAATGAAGAGGACAGGAAGGAAGAGGAGGACAGCCAGCGAGGATGCTGGACGAAGAGAAAGAGGGGCTGGGAGCCACAGCCAGTGTGATGCCACAGGAAGATGAGCAAACCTGGACCGATCTGACCTCAAGGCAATTGTGTGAGAGATGTGACCTCATCCCGAGAAGCCGGGGGCGGGGGGGGGGGGACGACGAATTACTGCCTTCAATGTGAGTTACCATAAGGATGAAATAATAGGCCGTTTTTTCTCTTAAGACACATTTTAAGAGTTTTCAATCAGCACGCACATTCAGTGTGCTTTTTATTAGTAGTCTCCCCCCAATTCTGCCACCCATTACCAACATGGGAAACTAGACTTTCTGGCTCGAAAATTGCAATCTACCTAAGTTTTACATTCCTGTTTGAAGGTCAAGTCGGGGAGCCTTGGGGTAGGTGAGGAGGAGATTGGAGAGACCTACATTGGGTAAAGGCTGGAATGAATGAGCCATAGAGAGACATGTTTTGAAGCAATCAGTTAGCTGGGGTTAAACAAATAAAAGAAAAGCCACAAAAGAAAAGCCGTTATCCACAATTAGAGGCACTTAGCTTTAGGGGATGAATATTAAGATTCCTGATTGTGGCAAAAAGACAGGAAGATGGGGCAGGTTTCCTTGAGTGCCCCTCAGGCCTGTTAATGGGCTCTGTGCGGTGGACACTGGAACGTTCAGCCTCACTGTACACCTTCTTTTTCCTGTTGAATTCCTTTGGAAATTTTGTGCCTGCTGACTTTATAAGTGACCTGGGAGGACTTGGACCTCTTAACCAGTTTTTCATCATTTGTTTATAATACTAATCATGTTTTATTTATTTTTTAAATATTTATTTTACATTGTCTTTTGGGGTAATTAGGCTTATATTTGTTTATTTTTTTAACAGAGGTACTGGGGAATTGAACCCAGGACCTCGGGCATGCTAAGCTTGCGCTCTACCACTCAGCTATACCGTCCCCCTCCTAATTATGTTTTAAATGGAATGCTCTTGTAGAACATTAAGTACTTGTAGATCATTAAGTACCATATTTAATTATGTTACCTTACACTTGGGAGCAGCTTAATGAATATTGGTTGACTGAGAGATGGGTCCTACCGAACTTGAAATAAAGCCCAGTAGATGGTTAAGACTACTCTTGCAAGCCATTTCTCGTGGTGATGCTTATTTTTAAGTACGAGGCATTATTTTTAACTACAAGACATTCAGTTTGGGTGATCAAGGAAATAAGCCATTTCATCTCTATTTAACAGATGAAAAAACTCAAGTCTAGACAGTACAATGTTTTATTTAAGGTCATATGGTAAGTTTGTTTAAGCTGGTAGTCTATTTCTAGGAAATCATGGATTTACCCAACTACAATCACGTTTTCAGCCTTATACTCAACAAATACCAGGCAAAAACCTGTCTGCTACAGGACTCAAATATTCTACAGGTACCCTACATCACAGGGCGTATTATATATATAATACCCAGGAAAAATGGCTATTTCTTATAAATTAGAAAGAAAGAAAGAAGCACCATTAGATATTGCAGTCAAGTTCAATAGCCGCCCTCAATCCTGCTTTTAAAATGCAGAGACTCAAAATAGACAGGCTATGATTTATAAAAATAGATTTGTCTCTCACTTCTAATTTTACATTTTGCAAACAAGTTGTGCTTCAATGAAAATTTTGCAGCTAGATGGAGCATCTGGCAATAGGAAGATTGTCACGATTTCAGCGGTTTGGATTCAGACTACAAAGGATAATTGATAAAGTCAATCTTTTGTTTGAACAGCCTCAATGATTTTACCTCCGTAACCCTGATGACAGATGGTGAGTATAGTTACTGTCAATTCGTTCTTATGAGAGGATGGGCCACAACAAGGAATCCCTTCTCACTGCTGAAGCAATGCATCATTGTGGAATGAGGTCCAGCCTAAATCTGCAGGCTAGGCTTTGTCGCTTGCTGGCTTTGTGATCCTGGACACATCTCTGACTATTTAGAGTTTCGTTCCTCAGCTGTAATAGGACAGAGTAAGTCAGATCCTCCCTGCTCAAACAGTGGTCCATTGGCATCACCTTGTTAAAACTAAGGCCTCTCGGGCCTCTCCACAGACCTACTGGAATTAGAAATTGCATTTGAAATAGATCCCGGGTGATTCCTATGAACGCCATAGACACTGTGGATGTAATGCTTTTAAGGCTTCCTTCCGTTTGAAACACTCATCATTCTGAGCCCAGGGATAGTGGTTACAGCCCCACAGGCCCTAATAACAGACAGCACATTATGGAATCCAAGACAAATGGAGAGAAATTTATTCCGATCCAGCCAAACTTCAAAGACAAGTCCTCTTGACTACCGGGACCTTGAAATCTCAGAAAACTCTTTTTCTAAGTCATGCCAGATATTCCCCCACCTAGAAGCATAAAAGCCCAGGACCTCATATCCATCTCTTCTTTTTAAACAAAATGATCTTATTTCTGCAGTAAAAAAAAAAAAAAAAAAAAAAAAAGTTTGCTCCTAGCGTCTCTCTGCACTTACGGATGTTAAGTGGTACCAACACCAAACCAAGCTGTGCTTTTCCCAGAAGCGGCCGTCCTTCCCCTGCCTGGGCATCACATTACTGCCAGGCCATTTGCACCATCTGCTCATTAAGCGTCAGTTGATGGGAGGATGGGGGACACCTGGCGACCGTGAAGTCGGCCCAAGACGCTGAAGGAAACCAGCAAAGTGCTAAAAAGTCACAACATAAAACAGACCTTGGGAATCCAGAAGGTTGAGTTTCAGAGGAAGGAGGTTGAAGCCAAGCAGGTCTGGCTTCTGAGGCTCTGGGAAGCCTTTCATCTCCTGACCTTCTGCTTTGTCTGCCCTACGCTGCAAAGAGAGAGAGATTCCTAAGGAAGCGAGGGTATGTACGTTTTCTGCTGACCAGCTCCTTCCTGCAAAGCGCGGTGCATGGCGAGCCCGCTCTGGGAACCTGATGGAGAGAAGACTGTTCAGTTTCTGAAAGGGCACATGTGTTTCCGAGCCGCTAGCTGGGTCATGGCTTCTAATTCTGTAAAACACCTGTAGCCAACTGTTTATCATTTCTGAAGGCACATTTGGACTCAAAGACCCAGCTATAACCTGCAGAAATGTGGCCAGAGGGCTACGCTCTGGAAGACTGGGCCTCAGAGAACCACATGAAGGGTTCTCTGGCTAAAGTTAGGGCTGACAATCTTACACGTACTCCAAGGAGCCCCAACTGTCAGTCCCAGGTCTTCTTCTCAGCCCAGAGTTACTGGAGAAAACCTGTCGCAAGTTTAGGTCATAGTTTCAGGTTTTTGGTTCTTTTTTTAGTGAAGTATAGTCAGTTGACAATGTTGCATCAATTTCTGGTGTACAGCATCATGTTTTAGTCATACATAGACATACATATATTCCTTTTCATATTCATTTTCATTATAGGTTCTTAACAGCAAGCGATCGTGTCCTGTGTCCCCTTGGCCGACAACATGCAAGTTCGTTAAAAGCATGAGGAGAGGTGGTCCGTGAACCGTAACAGAATCACTTCGGAATTTATTGTTAACAGTTAATTAGAGCCCTTTGTACCGAAGAAGAGTGGAGGAATTCAGAGAGTAATCTCTGGGACGGAATCC
The DNA here is from genome assembly GCF_036321535.1 of Camelus dromedarius. NCBI lineage: Eukaryota > Metazoa > Chordata > Mammalia > Artiodactyla > Camelidae > Camelus > Camelus dromedarius. The sequence goes on along the minus strand of NC_087454.1, from coordinate 33,227,537 downwards.
TGACTTGACAACTTTCCTGTTTGATCATGGGTAAATTCATGTTTTTCTGCTTCAGTTTCCTTACTTATAAAACGGGATTGTGATAGTGATGTGTCTAATAAGGTTGCTGGAAGGAATCCACGTACCCTCTGAAAAACAGTCTGACATAATAGTTAACTGCTGCACACTCCCCAAGGGTTTGCTATTATTGTTGGAGAAGTAAGATCATTCTGAAGTGTATTTTCTTTTTTTTTCCCTCCACCCACAGAACGTAGAAGCTAATCAAAGAAACTGTTAGGATCAGCCCTCTGCATGGAGTCCAGAAGTCAAGGAGAGGGGAGAAACCTCTTCGATCTTTCCACTTCCTGCCAGGCCTTCTTTCCCGTTACCTTTGTATTTAACTCTGAGCTTCTATCAGGGAAAAGAGGAAAAAAAAGAAATCCATCTAATGGTTCTTTCCTACAGTGTCTTCCTTGTCGGCATCTGCTCCATCACTAGTAGACAGCCATGTATTAAAAGCTCCCTCAAGATTGTCCAAACAGGGAATTACCTCTCATTCTCAGCGATGAGAGGGGGCTTAGTTGGAGCCAAATTATTTCACTGCCCGAAAATCTCAGTCCAGGCTCTCACAATGGGTGAAGTCAAGAGTCTCAAACTCACATGCCCACAGGGGCCAGAGAGGTAACTGGAAGAGCAGAGGGCTCTCAGCCTGCCTTCTGTTCCTCACTTTAGGGAGAGGTGTGGCTACCGACATGCATCGCTCTACTGGTAGGCAAATACGTGTACACGTGCAGCCATTCTCACCAGATCTCAGTCTGGGACAAGGTCACAGGTGTCGGGGCCAGCGGAGAACTGGCAGCCTTAGGATCTCCAGGGGAGCCGTCACTCAGCAGCCCTCAATCCCTGTCAGGCAAGCCCAGAGATGCTTGATTTCCTAACGTTTAAAGAGCACCCCCAAACTGGATTTTTTAAAAAGTGAAACTGCCACATTTTTAAACTATCAGCTGAAAATTTCATGTGTCAAACCATGGAAGGCGACAGATGAAATTTGTTTGCCAGTTGAATCTGGTTCCCAGGCTTCAGTCCGGGGTTCAGTTACACGCAGTTAGATCCATCGCTCCCCTAGCCAGTACGCCCTGAAGAGCCCTGCACCTGCCTCGTGGAGGGCTGGGTGCTGCGGGGAGAGAGAAAGCCTTTCCACCTTGTTCAGGAGATACGAGTCTCAGGCAGGAGGACTTCTTCACTTTTTTCCCCTTGAACTTTTTATTTTGAAATAATCCCAGATATACAGAAAAGTTGCAAAAGTAGAACAAAGATTTCCTACCAACCATTCACCCAGGTCCTCCATATGGTTAATATTTTAGCATATTTGCTTTCTCATTCTCTTTGTCTTGTTTTTCCTCTTTCTAAGTATTGTCTACATGTGTGTGTTCTTCCCGAAACATTTGAAAGCTAAAGAACCAGTGTCCCTTGACTCCTAGATAGTTACGTGAGTTTATTAAAGGCAAGAATAGTCTCCTACACTCCACGGTCTAATGGTCAAATCAGGAAATTAACATTAACACAATCTTATTATTTGATGTGTAAGGATTATTCAAATGTTATACCTCAATTTCTTTTTTTATAGTATAGCCAGATTACAATATTGTGTCAATTTCTGGTGTACAACATAACGGTTCAGTCATACATGTACATACATATATTCCTTTTCATATTCTTTTTCATTATAAGTCACTACAAGATATTGAATATAGTTCCCTGTGCTATACAGTATAAACCTGTTTATCTATTTTATATATAGTAGTATGTATCTGTAAATCCCAAACTCCCAATTTACCCCTCCACCCCCTCGCATTTCCCCCCGGTAACCATAAGTTTGTTTTCTATGTCTGGGAGTATGTTTCTGTTTTATAAATAAGTTCATTTGTGTAATTTTTTAGATTCCACATATAAGTAATATCATATGGTATTTTTCTTTCTTTTTCTGGCTTACTTCACTTAGAATGATGATCTCCAGGTCCATGCATGCTGCTGCAAATGGCATAACTTAATTCTTTTTTATGGCTGAATAGTATTCCACTGTGTATTTATATACAGTGGTATTTATAGTGGTACCAGAATTTCTTTATCCAGTCATCTGTCAATGGACATTTAGGTTGCTTCCATGTCTTGGCTGTTGTATATAGTGCTGCTATGAACATTGTCAATTTCTTTACAGCCAAAGAAAACATTTCAGGTCCAAGATCTAACAGATTGTCTCATGTTGCCTTTAGCCTCCTATTTCACTGTGGGTGGGATGAGGTGGGTGAACAGCTTCTCTTTGTCATAAGACAAATCTCTTGTGTCTTTTATAACATCAATATTTTAGGAGAGAAGAGACTAATTTTAGATTTGGGTTTGTTTAATACCTCCTCATGATTAGATGCAGGTCACACATTTTTGGCAGGAATACCAAGAAGCGATGCTGAGTCCTCCTCGGTGTGAGAAAGGCGCAGTGGGAATATTTTCGGAAGGCCATCACCTGGCTTTGGGAAGGGAAGCATTAGCTGCACAAGTGCTTGCCCTCCAAACTGGCATTTGGCTATTGTTTTTTTGTTATTGTAGCCTTGTTATTAAAGATACGATCCAGATTCTCTCCGTCTTTCTGAGTTTCTCCCCTTGCTTCTCTCCTCTTACCCATATTTGTTTTCATAGTATAATACCCACACTCTCTGGATCCATTTGGTACTGAGATTGAAGGCAGGCCTATGAAGTTGGATGGATTGTTAGCTGAAATGACAGCAAAATAAAGCAGACAGGACTCACGACTGAATTTGGTAATAGGAATTTCTCCCACTACTCAGTCCCTCAGACACTTTAAACAGAAAGCAAGAAGCAGACCACGGATTAAACAGAAGGTAGAGATGCCTAATTACACCATCTTCATTTGAGTAGAAGAAATTAATTGAATTTATGGAAGTTTGAAAAATTCCCAAAGCTTTAGTGGATTTATTTTTCTCCTCTTTATAAGAGGAAAAGGTATACAGGCAAAGATTTTAAAATATGAGCACAAGACAGCTTTGCACTGGAATCCTAGTTTTGTCCCTTAGGACGATTCACTCTGTGGAAATGCTTTATGAACCCCAGAAATTTGAGTGGCATTTGGAGAACAGCGGCAAAGCATGGGCTTTTGAATTAGCACGTCCTACTTGGAGCCTCAAATTTACCATCCAATATTTGCGGAGTTCTGGACAATTTGCTGTCTGAAGCTCAGTTTCTTCATTTATAAAATGCGGGATTATCTTGCCAGACTTTCATGAGGATTAACAAGATAAACAAAAGAAAAACATTTAACTCAACGTTAACTGGTAGGTAGTTTAAGCCCCCTAAATGTGGATTCCCTTTCTTATTCCTTTTTAATCTTTGCACCTTCAAGGGTTTACTAATTCACTCCTTTTTACAAAGCCCATTGGGAGGAATTTCAGTATCTAGAAGTACTGAAAAAGGTTTGGAGAAAAAAAAGAGGCTCAGGAAGTTTTTAGTAATTTCAACCACCTGCCATATTGGATGTAGGCACATTCTTCTTGCCATCCCAAAATCATGGAAGCAAATACCGATGACTGGGAAGTTTTTACACGAGTATGAGTCATTAAACCAAAATTTTTTCAGAAGCATCTTAGCAAGCACAAACAGAAAACCTCCGGATCTTGGTTCTGTGTAGAAATCCCATCTTGGTAATTCATTACTCATTACAATTGGAACCCAAGAATTACTGTGACAAAGTAGGTGACAGAATCTTGCAGGTAGAGAAAAGAGATTATCAGGGACTGAAGGAACATAGTTCTGTGTAGAGGAAACTGCTACTCTTACGTCGCTGTGACTCCCCGGTGGATGCTAGTGTACATTTAAGCCCTGGCTCCAAACTCAGCAGCGTACACATCCACTTTTGTTCACTTGAGATTTTCACAGGCACCTGACACCATAGTCTGGGTAAAGTTAAAACAACCCCGAATTCCTATTTTCTTACCTCCATAGGAAGCATTACCTCATGTGTGCAGATATTTCTGTATTTCTCCTACCTTTGTTGGGAAATTTGTCATCCAAAATGGGGTGGGGAGGAGAGAAGTTACATATTGGATGATTAGAAGCTTCTTTTTTTTTATTTTATTTATTTATTTTTTAAACTTTTTTTTATTAAGTTATAGTCATTTTACAATGTTGTGTCAAATTCCAGGGTTGAGCACAATTTTTCAGTTATACATGAACATATATATATTCATTGTCACATTTTTTTCCGCTGTGAGCTACCACAAGATCTTGTGTATATTTCCCTGTGCTATACAGTATAATCTTGTTCATCTATTCTACATTTTGAAATCCCAGTCTGTCCCTTCCCATCCCCCACCCCTTTGGCAACCACAAGTTTGTATGGATGTTTCTTTAAGGGAAGATAACTGTAGCCTCATTGTCCACTGAAAAAAGAAACATTGCTTATTAAAAGGATTACTTATCATCCAAACCTGGGCACTTTTGAGAGAGAAAGAGGGCGCTATTAGTAATTATACTGACACAAAAGAAGTCAACTAAGACTGACCCAGACAAATCTGAGCATACGGTCCTGCTATCCTTGAGGGCTTGGGTCAGAAATTGACCTAGAAATTATCATACTTAGTAGAATAAGTCAGACAGAGAAAGATAAATACCAGATGATATCACTTTTATGTGGAATCTAAAAAATGACACAAATGAACTTACTTACAAGACAGAAACAGACTCACAGACATAGAGAACAAACTTATGGTTACCAAAGGGCAAAGGCTGGGGGGATAAATTAGGAGTTTGGGATTAGCAGATACAAGCTATTATATATAAAAGAGATAAACAACAAGGTCCTACTGTACAGCACAGGGAACTATATTCAATAGCTTGTAATAACCCATGATAAAAAAGAATATATATATATGTATAACTGAATCACTCTGCTGTACACCAGAAACTAGCACATTATAAATCAACTATACTTCAATTTAAAAAAAAAGGATTATGGGGGTACAGTCTCCTAAGAGGTCAAACTTCTTGAAACTTCCATAAACAGGCAATGTCAATGAAATATTTTAGAGACATAGGGTGGGGAGAGGGCACCTACAAGGGCGAGAATATGTCATTTCAAAAATGTGTCGGCAACATGAGCTGGTCCTCTTGTCGGCACTCAAGCTTTTGACCTCTTCTGCACCTGTGTTAGGTCTTCCTGAGTGTCTGGCATTTTTTTCTTATTACACAATCTTCTGTTTTTTAAGACTGTCAAGTTCAGCAGCTTCTTTTGAATGAATGCAAGTATAGATGTCTTCGACCAGCATTTGCTAAACTGTGAATAATGGAACCCTTGGTTATGTGAGATGTTACTGTGTTCCTCCAAATTTTTTTTTTTTTATTCTATGGTCTTTAAAAAATAAGTTCAGGTCGGGGTAGGGTAAAGCTCAGTGGTAGGTGCATGATTAGCATGCATGAGATCCTGGGTTCAAGCCCCAGAACCTCCATTAAAATAAATAAATAAATAAACCTAGTTACCTCCTCCACAAAAAAAAAAAAAAAAAAAAAAAAAAATTAAGTTTGGGAAAATACACAAATGTATTAAAAGCTCTGAGAAGTCCTGCAATGAAGTAACTTATTAAACTTTAAAAAAAAAAAAAAAACACGTAGGTAAGTAGGTAAAACTGTCAATGGCAGAAATTCCTCGTCCTGCTATCACATACCTCCTTTCAGGGTCCCTCTCGCCCAGGCTGTCTGGGTTCTCCACTGCAGGTCCCTCACCATGATTCAAACCTGACTTTTCCTTGAGATCACATGCAGCCAGCGCCCCATTTTCTCATGCCTCAGTTCAGAGAACTGAAGATTCATCTCACAAACTCCTTTACAATAGGTATCTATTTCTAATGATCTTAGTGTGGTAGCCCTCCCGGGCAAACGAGCAACGTGGGAAATCTGGAGCAAAGACAGTTGGAATGTCGCTGTTTTCGTTTTAGGGAGTGGTTCTTTGTTTTGTTTTGGATAGAAGCTTCCTCCTCTCTGCTTTACAAGGGCTTTTACTTGTGAATTACCAGCAGGCATTTCAGAATTTTTGTGTGCTTAGCTCAATTTTCCCTCCCCACAGAAGGAGCAGGTGGTCCCTGTAGGGGATCCTGTAGGTGCCTTAGTCATGTGGCACAGGCTTTCCATTTTAAAGACGAGAACAAATGAGATCTGGAGAAGCCAGGGAGATACTCATTATCACAGCAAAAATCGATATATACATAAGCTAGAATTTGACACTGCCCCACACAAGTTTTCTGAACTAAGTAAATTTGAGTCCAGTCAATGGAATAGTCACAGGCACTTCTGAATTAATAACAGATATACTATGATAATATTAATAAGATAATAATAATATTAACAATAACAAAATAGCTAAATCACATATTGCTTTCCATGTACAAGGCATTGTCCCAAGTGCTTAACACATATCAACATATCTAACATTTAAATCAACGTTTAAAATTAAATCAACATGTAAAACTTATCCATAATGGTAAAGGCAAAATTTAGATTTCTTTTTTTCTTCTTTCGCAGAAACTAGAATTAATTCTTTGCAGCACATTAGCCTTGTTTGGTTTTATTTGCCTTGAAAGCTCTGGGTAGATTGTTTCCTCATATAACCCAGTGCTTTTAGCTCTTTCCCTGCACATTAGAGGAGTATTTTTCAGCATGTATCTTGCAGCTTTTAGTTCAAGGCTGAATGTGGGCTTTTTCTTGCAGTGTTTATGCTTGTGCTAAAGTGGTGTGGACTCATATGATTAGGTAAGGTTTGTTGCTGGAGGCAATAGTACGCAATTGCTTAAAATCTTACTCAGTTCAGATGGTTAACAGTCTTCAGTGGCATTTAACTCCTGCTTTGTGTTCATCTGTATTCAAGTACTTCAAGACATGTGTTTAGCTAGCTTCCTGGGGTGACTTTCTGCCTGATATTGTTTAAGCTACATTTCAAATATGGTAGGGAGGGGTAAGGAATAAAAAGGAATAGAAAAAGCACATAGGACACGTTGTCATCCATTACCCCCTAAACATTTAGGAAGCCTTTTTCTCTAAATAGGAACCAGAGATACAATTAGCCTGAAGGGCATTGCTTTTTGGATAATCCAAAGTTGAGTCCCCCTGTGAGTGGTGGATGCTGAGTGTGGAATCTCTAGTTTCTCACCGTCCAGTTCAGTCTCAATCGATTTTTCTTGGAGTCTCAGCATCGTGCTTGGCTCTTGGTTAATCTAAGTATGTGTGTATATATAATGGAATGAAGGGTTGAAGACTTAACGAGAGAACTGAAATACAAAAGGGTGTTAGGAAGGGGTTGTTTTGAGGGTGAGGGTGTGTTTCAGGTCGGGAGATGGCTAGGATGGACTCTGCTGTAAATTTTTGTTAAAGGAGGGACAGTTACTTACGTAGGCATGCAAGTATGGAACAGGAGGGTCCAGCTACCAACCCAAGTGAGGGCTCCCCCCTTGTGGAGGACAGCACAGATCTTAACAGCCAACCCCCCGAAGTAGGAGCCCACAGACCTCCTCCACTGTGTCTTCCACGGGTCTGGAGTCGCCACGTAGAGCTCAACACTCAAGATACTGGTCTGAACGAAGCTTTACTCATGGAAAAGGGAAGCAATACAGCAAGATCAGTGTCTGTAGACAGCTATCGGATCCCTCCCAGTAGCTGACTCAGGGTGATGGACAGGACCCAGCTCCCTGTGCCGCAGGCAAAGACCCGATTCCCTTCCTGCTGTGGGAGATGCACTCATGGGGCTGCACCGGGCTGCATATGATGCTCAGGCTTGTCCCATGACATTCACTATGTACCCAGAATGGAAGAAAGTGTTCTCCTAATCAGGAAGAAGAACTGGGAGGGTGTGACAGCTTGCCCCCAGTTCCACAGAGGGGAGAGTTTCAGGTCCAGAGCACTGACTGGGCCATCCCGGAGTGGCAGATGGAGTGGTAGCTGCTTCTACAACGATCGGAAAGGGACATAGGAGAGTGGAGGGTCAAACTGGAAATGCCTGCCCTTAAGAAGAGAACGGCGTGCAGCTATCTCCTTCCCTCCCCTCCGTTTTATGAATGAAAGGCATTGCTGATCGATCGCGGACCTTTGCACAAATGAATTAGGGTACAGAGTCAGGATTATGTTTCTTTTTGCCCTCAGAATCCTTTTTAGCAAGTCGTTTGCAGGAGGCCACTTCCAGCTAGATGGAATTACTGTATGATTGGAAATCGATGTATTGTAGGACTAAAGATACTGTGAAATGAAAGACACGTCAACTCTGAGGTAACAAGGGAGTGGAGGAGGGGTATTTGATATTGAAGCAGACCCGTGAAATGCAGTGAGCTGCCAGAGGAAAAACAGGGGCTCCCAGTAGGGGAGAGAGGGGTCTCATAAACTCAACTGGGTTGGCATGGATGGATGGATGAATGAATAAATAATGAGAGGTGCATTTGAATTAGTCAGAATGGCTATATTCTCCTCATGGCATTTCCTTCATTTTTAAACAAACTTGGGCGAGCCCCATATGTCAGATATTTCTTAGCAGAGCAAAGATTGGAAATGTGGCAATACCCTGATAGTTCAGGCAAAACCTCCACTTCTGTTTAGGGTGCAGAAAATACCATGGGGAAAGAGAATTATAAATAAAACGTGTTTTGGTTTTTTTTTATATAACAGCATGTCATTATCATCTTTATGAATTTATGTGACACCTTTTACTGAGGAAAGTCAGTGAAATTCCATTAATGTTTAGATACTATTACACAATGAAGCATGCAGGGTAGGCTAAAGTTAAAATCCAATATACACGTAAGGAAACTTGAATTTTTGTTCCTTGGTCATTGGGCCAAAAGCCATTATCAGTCATATTTAGACTAAAATATTCCAATAAAAAGTGCAAAATTGCCTACACTGATGAGCAAAATATGCAACCAACAGAGAATGACTTCATTTTGTACTTTGCTGAGATTGTCTGGGGTTGTGTTCACGTGGTTTTAACTGAATATCTTGGTGTACCTCACGATGTCAGGCCCATGGTCTTCCTTCTCTCCTCCTTGCTTTACCTTATCATTTCCTTTTGAACTCATCAATGTAATTTCAAAAGAAATTATATTACATGTATTTTAGTTGTCAAAAAACTAAAAATATGTAAAATTCTGTAGCCAGAAGTTACTTCTATTTACATTTCAGTAATACTCTTTTAAACAACACAAAAGAGATTATTTTTATGGACTCTTCTGTAAAATGTCTTTTTTTCCCCCTAATATGTTGTGTGATACATATCTTCTTTCTAGATTAATAAATTCATTTTATATAAAACATATACCTATATCATTTTTCCTAGTTGCATAGTATTCTATGACGTGAGTTTAACACAAGTTACTTAACCAATTCTTATTTTCGAATCTAACGTTTTTTCCCAAATTTTGCAGTGTTGTGATGAAATGAGATAATGTCCTTGAAGCTAAATCTTTGCCTTCATCCTTAATATTTTATTTGGAATAAACCTTGTAAGTGCTACTACAGAAACAAAGAATGTGTATGTTGTCCAATTTCAGTGTAGCTTGCTGAATTGCCTTTTAGGAAGATCACAGGTCTTTCCTACTGAAGAGCTGTGTGTGGAAGTCCAAGAACCCTTGGTGATATCCTTGTTCTTTCTTTATTTTTCATCTTTGCTGATTTGATGAATGTGCTACTGTATCTCATTTTAATTTGCTATTTTAAATTTTATTAATGAGTTTGAATATATGTTTATTGGCCATTTGTATTACTTGATTTGTGCACTGCATATGCAGAGTTTTACCATTTTTTCTACTAGTATTTTCTTTTTCTCATTGATTCAAAATAAGTCTATTAAATTTGCTAACCCATAGAACTGCATGTATTTCACAATTTTAGTAAATTTCAAAATCTTCTAAATCAGGATTCTGAATTGTGAATAAGAATCCACACTAATTCCTGCTTTCTTAAATTGTTCTCGCTGCAATGACCACTGGCAAAAATATAATATTGACCATGGCAGAAATTGATCTGAGCCACCTTCCTAATGGTTTTTCTTTAATGGTAATGAACTAAATTGTGCCTGGGCAGAGAATAAAACTTAGCCCATCCCAAAGTTAAAGGGAAAGTGGAATCAATTATTTATATCTTTCAGCTAATCACAAGGTCATTTTTTTTTTCTTCATTACCTAAATATTTTAGAGTAAAGCACATTTGCTTCTTGGACTTTTTTCTTTTTTTCTTTCTGATTTTCCAGATAGCTTTTTCCATCCTGTAAAGCTTCATAATGCTGGTGTGGACCTAGCCAGAGTATTAACGATCTGAGGACCTCAACTTCAGATGAAACAACTATCGCAGATCAAAGTAATTTTGCCTTACGGGGACTCGCATCCAGGGTCAAATGCAGCCCCTCCATAGGTGCTTTATGAGAGATGGTCCATGGAGGAGGTAGGGTGGCCGCATCTTCACCAGCTCTGCAGAAAGGCGCCGTCTGAGTCTGACCCCCGTGCTCACAGTCATCGCACTACATCGTCATTCTCTACCAAGCTCAAATCTCAGAGCTTCATCTTTGATTCAGCTGCTACAGTGGGGATGGATATTCATATCTTTATAGACATGTCGCCTTCCCACCCCTAATTTTTTTTTCCTCATGGTGTTTGGTGTTAGGGTGAAGGGCGAAGGTCACATTTGAACATAAGTCAGGTTTTTTTATTTTATGTGGGGGAAAGCCAGGGGCGTTTGCAGAACTTAAAACAGAAATCAAACCTTTAAAGGTCGACTGTATGTGTCCTGCCACTCATATTCTCTTCTGGCTTCTAACTTTTCCTTAGGCTTAAAATATATCTGCAGCCGCTGATTCCTTTGTTCTTTGGAGAGTTCATTTCTTATTCTTTCAAAAAAACAAAACAAAAAACAAACAAACAAAAAAAACCAACCAAAAAACCCACTTTTTTTGTTGTTGTTGTTAAAAAAGTTAGCCAACAAATAAAGTTTTTGTTGATCATGGTTTCAGAGCCTGCTTGCTTTCAACTCTTTAGAACAAAATGGGGCCCACTGTTATTTCAGGAGTGCCACCCTGCACCCCAAGTGGCTGGGATTTGCAGTGGATAAGAAGTTCCTGGGCACTGTGGTTCACTGACTGTGGAATTAGGAGGCATTGGGGCAGGAGAGGACGTCACCTCATTTTGAAATGAAGACAGATGAGTCAACGCATCTGGAAAGAATGCTAATTTAATATTTCCCAGTATCTTCTTTAATAAACCCAGCTACAAAGTTTGGCATCAAACCTGCCTTGAATCTTGTACCTCTTAGTGGCTATATCAGTATACATGTTATAGACTGGAAGTTTATAGTTCATTAAAATCATTGGTGGAGAGCCAGGAATGCTGTTCAGGGATGTCTGCCACGTTCAGAGTGTATTATCAAAAAACCGGAATAAATAAACCCTTGACTTGCTTCTTATTAGACAGCTTGGATATAGACTGATTCTTTGTCACCATTGTCTTTACTTAAATGCATAAATAAGTGATGTCCCAGGCTACTGTGGGTGGGGAGAAAAAAAACTGTAACAAGTAACTACATTTGCTGCATTAAATGGATTTTCAACTTTCATTTTAGGTGGCAAATTTTGACTAAGTGACCATCTTTGCTCTCTTCAGTTCTTAGAAGAAATCTGTATTTCTTATCCCTGCACGTTCATCAGTGTTTCGGCCTTCGCCTAGAGATGACTGTCTGTCTCTTCTTCTCTAGTCCATGTTCTTAATCCTGCTCATTGAAGTCTCTGCCTGTCTCATTAATTCATTCTCCATGGCTTTATGCTGGGGAAAAAATATAGGCCCAAGCAAACAAGCCCCCGTCATCCTTGAGTTTACAATCTAAAGAAATTTTTGATTTTCCTTTGCCCCAGTTAGAAGTACTTGCTTTCCTTTCTGTATTTCTCTTTGCACGTCAAACCTTAAACCTTTATCATAGTCATTTCTCCCATTTGTTAGATTTTGAGTGCCGACCCTTTACATAGTACCCTTCTGCTCGCCTGAATTTTGAACCAATTGTGACAAAACCGTAAGTTCAGTGGGATATGAAATATTATTTTTATTTTTTATAAAACTCAAAATTAGCAGTAGGCCTGTGGGGTTCCTAATTCTGAACTCCAAAATTAGACAGTTCCTCCATTAAAAAGCACCCTGGAAAAAGCAGACACCAGCATGGGCCAAATCTACACGGTGTAGAGGGACATGAGAAGGAACCTCCAACAACGCCAAGACTTACAAGGGAGAGCAGCTTGGTCTCAGGAGAAGGGATGAGAAAGGATGTGGCTGTACATGCTGGGTTTGTCCTTTTAAGCTGGACGGGAGTGAAAGAGAGGCTTAGAATTGGGCCAAATGTGGGCTCCCTCCACATCTGGAGGGGAAAGACGTGTTCCCATCCCAACTCACTCTGTGTATTTCCCTACCAGGGGGCCCCTTTTGAATTTATTTGTTAATCCCTGAGAGTAGCCAGAATACAATAGACACTCTGTAAATATTTATTAAATACATCTATTAGAAGATAAACTCAATTCAGGAATGTATTCCAAAATAAAGAAGAAACGAACAAACGAACATTCTTGCCCTGAGTAAATTCCTTCTTGACTGCCTTGTAAACAGTATGTTCTGTCTCAGGCTTATTTTAACGATATTTACAATGTCAAGATAAAACTTTCAATCATTTGGATTCAACCGTGTCCAGTCTTCCATACTTACTGAGATTAAAAAATGAATGTGAGTATCTTCAGAAATTTCTCAGTGAACATGGTGGCAATAAAAATTTCAAATCACTGTAGGCTAAATTATGAGAGGAAGGTCTGAGAAGTCCTCACCGTGACTCTAAGAGCTTTTTAGAAATCTTAAAACTTTTTATAGCATCATGAACTGAAATCTGGGTTGTGGTAGAGGGGAGGAACTACACGAAGAGAAGTTCAGGAAAGAGGGGAACTTTGGCGACTTAGCTTAAGAAAATCTGATGCTGTTTCAGCCATACATTTTAAATATCCTTAATTATCCATGTCCCCATCCACCAAGCATGTGATGTCAGTCTTTGCTGATAATAAAACATCTGCTGATTTGGTCAGGGAATCAGCCCTTCATTTAATCGGGGATATGGTCTGATTTTCCCAACAGCCAAGTTTGCCTTAGGGTTTACCATTAATTAATTGCATCTAAATATTAACTGACATCCAGTCTAGGGTGTGAGCAAAACTCCCCTCCAGGGCACGTCCTCTTTGGAAAATTTAACATTTCCATTATGAAAGCCAAGAGGATGAAATACTTTTAGAAATGTGGCTGTTGAGGGCAAATAGCTCCTACTGGGTGAGGAAGGAGACGAGGAAGACTAAGAGAAATGACTCTAGGGAAGGGGTTGGCTAGAGAACTGATTCATTCAACCTCTCGAAGAAATTGAATCAAAAGGAAAGAGGAAAGGCAGGTTTGCTGAGTTTTCTTGTATTCAAGCTGTAGAGTCCTGGGAGCCCGAGAGTTGTGATGGGCAGAAAGAACTCTACTGAGAACGTCACCTTGGAAATGCTTTTCCTCCGTAGGGGAGAGGTTTGTCTGTAAGAATAACTACAATTTCGTGGTCTTGGGCCATAGAGAAGAATTATATCATATCCTTTTTATTTCTAGAGAGCTGGCCAGTTTGAGATCAAATTACAAAGTAAAGGCAACCATTTGCCTCATGTTCAAGAACTAAATAATATGTTATATTTGATGCTACAATTTCTTGTTCCTCACAAGGAGTGATTTTTTGTCCTGGGGAAATCATTCAAGAAGGATCTTTTCTTCTCTTGGTCATCTCTGTGAAAACTGAGACGGTCTGTGTCAACATAACTTAACAGTTTGCTCTTAAAAATTCTTAGCCAGGAAGATCAAACTGTAAACGAATAATAACTTCACTCTTTGCTGCAGGATACTCTTGTACACCAGTTTATCCAGGCAAACACGTGCCTGTCTGGGAAAACAGCTGTCTACACAGGACAAGAGTTTTCTCACTTGGACTAAGAGCGAATCCATCAGGACAGCAATCAGCTCATCAAGACTTGCTTCCAGACCCTTGCCTTGTTGTGTTCACTGATGTAAAACTTTGCCCAGTCCTAACTTGCAAAACCTTGAAAGCCCATTTTAAATCACTTGAGCTCAGATCCCCAAAACTTACAGAAACCCTTCAATTTCTTCCCTCTTCTGGGTTGCTATTAGGCCTCTACCAAGGTGGTGTTTCCCCGTGCTACGGTAGGTTTAATAAACTCACCTTTGTTTGACCAACGAGATGAGGTGACCTTACTGAGGTCAGGTAACTGAGAGCCTAGTATGTAGGTAGATGCATCCACATGGATGCTGACCTCTCTCAAGGTGGTGCCCAGAGTTCAGATTTTAGTGGAAAGGAAATTAGGCATCAGAGCTGTGAGTGAAACTGGGGAGTAGGGTGACTAGAGTGAGGAGACAAAGGAGGTGCAATAGTTGAATAACAAGAGCCTCAAGGGAGCAGGTTTGGGGACATTAGAAGAAAACTAATGGTCTGGGTGGAGGATTGAATGCCAGTAGTCAGTCTTCTCTCTTGACTTTGAGGTCTATGCTTTATGGGAGAATAAGGTTCCCCTTCAGATTTCCAAGGAGGCATCGAAATATATATATATAATACACATATATATTTCCAGATTCTTTTCCATTACAGCTCATTACCAGATATTGAATATAGTTCTCTGTGCTATACAGTAGGTCCTTGTCATTTGTCTGTTTTATATATAGTAATGTGTGTCTGTTAATCCCCAACCCCAAATCTATCCTTCCCCCATTTTCTCCCGAGTTAACCACAGTTTGTTTTCTATGTCTGTGAGTCTCACCAATGACTCTTGCGTGACCAGTTCCTTTAGCTGTTTTTCATCTTTATTTCAGTTGTTTTATCTGCAACATTTTCTACTGTTGAACAAGAGAAAGCTTCAGAGATGAGTAAAGATAGACGTTCTAGGCAAGGAATGATGTCATGAAGAAGGGGAGATGTCATGGAGTTTAAGAAGATAGTGGAAAGATTTTTCTTTTTGGCCAGGGCACAAGCTTTCTTGAATAATAGGGAGAGGGAAAGAAAAAGAAAAAAAAAAGGCAAAGTGTGTTGGCAACAGATTGTTAGAAGAGCCCGTGAGTGCCGTGTTAAGGGATTCAGATAGTATTCCACAGTGATCAGGGCCACTGGGACTATTTGAAAAGAGACTAATGCACGGTGAGAGATGTTCATTATCATTCATCTGCCACTAGTGTTTCAAACTAGTGACTTACGCTTGCTTACCTATGCTCACGGCATCAGTATCGGAATCAAAGTCACGGGCAGTTTAGGTAAAGGAAGCATAAGGAATACTTTTTGCTTTGGGTTTGAGGCTGGCTAGAAATTTCCGTGGAAATCCAGGAGGGCATTTGAAGATGCAGGACTAGTTGTGAAGAGCAGACAGCATAGACATGCAGATTAGAGATTTGTTTTTAGAGAAGTGAGAGCTGAAGTTTTGATGAAGAGCCCTGTTGAGACAAGCAACTCTCCTCAAGATAACCCATCCTTTCTTTTCAATCTGCTGTTTAAAATTTTTTTAAACTTTAAATTATTGTTTTTGTTAGAGAATTCCTTGCAGTACATTTGCGCAAAGTTTCATTTCACTTTACATTTAAAACTGTTGTGGTGCATAGATGATACTGTTTTTGTTATACTGATGGGTCCTTTGGTGACTGGTGGGTAAGACACATTTTTTCCTTCTGACAGTTGGAGTTGCAGTTTTTTCCTGTATATGCTGAACTGTTGTTTTGCTCTTGCAAATATATTCAACATCACAGTTCTTCCACATGACAGACAGAGAAAGCACTGACAGATTCCAACCTCAGGAAGAAATTATGTCTATTTCTATAGTCCCAACCAGAGAATCATGTTTGTCTGCCAGGGTACACCTTTTAGTTCTCAGTGCATTTCCATTAAGTGAAGGGCACATGATGTGATATTCTTTGATGTCACTCTACTCTATTGGGTCGCCGTGTTTTTAATTAATTGTTAAAGAGTTGATTAAATATTTGACTCTGCTTTTTAGATGATCCCACAGATACGTTTGAAAGTAAAATGTAAGGGTTGATGATGATTGGATTTGATGATTACCTGTGAAGTTTGGGCTATGTAAGTGGGAAATTGTGTAATTCAAAGTGTTAAAGACCCAATATCAAGTTTCTGATGCTGTAGATATGTGAAAAGATAAAAACTTCTAGAAGGTTCGAAATAAGATATGAAGTCTGCAATAGTTTCTAATCTAATTTTGTTGCCTTTTACTCAGAGACACTGATCCTCTTTGATTCTCTATAACATCTTTAACTAAAATTCATTATGATTACTCTACAGAATGTGAGATTTGCCACTGTTGTTTCTTTGTGAAAACGTTGTATTTGTTAAAACTCTTTTGATGTTCCTTCTGAGAAACTTGTTTAAATTTGCTCCATGTAACCTGTCTATTTGTCAGTCTGGCACTTCCTCCAAATAAAATGTTATTTTCAAGAAAAAAAAATCTGAGACCAAAAATAAAACAGGAATAAGTTTGCGTTCCAGTTTGTGTAAATGATCTAACCTCCTTTTAGTCACCTGGGTCTGGAATGGCTGCTTTAACAAATGTCTTACTCCATCGCCTTGTTAAAAATACAGCCAGTTGTATAACTTTGTCTAAGCTCATGCATTATTGAGCTGATAAATCATAGTGGCTTTGAAAAAGCCAATATGCTCCAGCTGCCTCTCATGCAAATTAACTGCATGTGCTAAACTCCTTATGGAAATTTCAATGGCTAAAAATATTACCCACAATCATAACCCAATGTGATTTTTGCCTTTTCTCTACAATATTTTCCCAGTTAGTGGACATTTTAAGAGATTTTCAATTTGGTTAACTTCTTAATTTTGTTTTATTTTAATGAAATAACCCCCCTCCCCAGACATACATAAGCATATACACTCACTCACATATATATACACATACACAATCAACACTCATTACTAGCAGCAATTATGTTCTGTGAAGTCACCACAAATACTGAATTAGCAAAAACTGACCCATTGCTCCTAGGGGAAATACACAGTTAGGTTCCTGCGAGCCTCTGGTCACATTTTTGTTGACTGATCAATGCATAGCCTTGTTTCATGTGTATTTCTATTTAAAGACATTTTATTTGATATATGTTGTTGATTCATCAACATTGTATATAAACAACAGCACTGTGACTCACATCTGAATAAAGCTTAGCTTATACACATATTTTCTCCGTAAGGCACATCCCAGCCTTCTTGAGATGAGAAACTTCAGAAGACTCTTCAGTACTGTGGTTGGGGGTCATTTTAAACAGTGAAGCCCTTAACAAAAAGCATAAAAGTGCAAAAACCATGGCAATAAATATACTGGGCATATTTAATATATCTGATAAATATACCAGAATAGGACACTGGTATACAGTACAAGAATTAAAACAAGAAGTCAGACTTGGACTGTGTGAGTTGGAAAAGTCAACATTTTTTTTTCATTTTTCAGTTTTATTAGGTAGAATTGTTACAATTTGACTGCACACATACAATATATTGCATGTAAATACATATACACAATATACTGCACATATTTTTAAAAATTTACATATATATACTGTTCATTGTTTCTGAGAATGTTTAGAGCTTTGGCTTTTTAAACTTACATAGTTATCAAAGGAATAAAGCAAACCACAAAATAAGAATTAATTCAAAAAGATACATACATCCCGTTATTAATAGCAACATTATTTATAACCAGCAAGGTATGGAAGCATCCTAAGTGCACATCAATAGATGAATGGTGAAGAAGATGTAGCATATATACATAATGGAATACAACTCACCCATTAGAAAGAAGGATATCTTGCCGTTTGTGGCCCTTCATTCACTTTTTTTTTTCCCTTCAAAAATCAGAATTGCATAACTGGCATAAACATTTCCATTGCATCAAAAACAACAAAATACCCAGAAATAAACCTAACCAAGGAGGTTATCTATGCTCTGAAAACTGTAAAACACCGAAGAAGGAAATTGAAGATGACACAAAAAAATGGAAAGATATCTTGTGCTCTTGGATGGGAAGAATCAACACTATCAAAATGGCCGTATTACCCAAAGCAATTTACAGGTCCAATGCAACTCATGTTAAAATACCCACAATACTGGAAAAGTCAACTGTGCATATATACACTATCCACCATGAGAGCTGCCACAAGTATTGATTGATTTGGGGTTACAAACACATTTAGCAAATAGGCAAACTTGTAAATATGAGGGAAAAAAGAGGGTCAGCTGTGTAATAATTAGATGCAAGTAGAATGTGTTAAATATTTAGGGCCCCCAAACCCCAAATAATGCAAGTCTACAGGAACAGATTTAAGTTTCAAAGAACCTATTCTGAGAATTCCTATTTAAAGAAATTTATTTTCAAGTCTTCATTTTCTCATCTATTTAGTGTTTAAAAAACAAATACTATTACATTTTATTGAATAATGTAATAAAATTACATTTTTTTGCATTTTAATTTGTTTTAGCCTTTTTGCTATCTGCTGTGCAGCATTTAGTCAGCCACTTGTGGTTGTGTTGTTAATCCACACTTTCTGCAGACTTGTGGGTGTGCCAAAGCATCCAGTACATGACTCCATAGGCAGAACATTCTAGAAAAATATGGATACTGAGTTATTGATGGAATGTCTTCTTCCTCAATCCAGTAGGGTTCCCCATAGCTATACGTAAACTTCCATACACAGAAAAAGACTTGCTCTTGTCTTTTTAGACAGTAGAACTCCTTACCATTTGTTATACCTCCTTATCCTAAACAAGGTTTTAGTCACTTTGAAAAAGATAATGATTTTGATTTGTAGGAGTAGATGTTATCAGAAGACTGAGACTATTATAAACAATGTTTGAGATGCAGCACACTGAACATTTTTTTTAATTACGAAAAAATTATTTACATTGCCAGAGTGAATTACTTTGATGAAAAAATGGTAGCTTTATAGATAATTAGACGCATATGAAGTATGTTAAATGTTCGGAAACCTAAACCCAAAATAAAATAATAAATCTACAAGTTTGTTCCTAAAAGTTTCAAAGTTTCCCATTCTGAGGATTTCTGCCCAGTGAACTTGAATTGATCTTCAAGTATAGTTTCTTCTCATATATTTTTATCATATTTTGTTCTTGCTGTTTTTTTCTCCTCTGTACATTGCCTACTATTTTGTTTATCAAAACTGGTTATTTTCTCTTGGTTCTTCGTTTCATAGCTATTGATGTGACGGATTAGTTATATTTGTTCAGACAACCCCAACATTCAAATGACATTGCATGAGCTCATTGACATACAGTTTATGAGTTGCTCATGATTTTCACATGAATTGAATTTCTATATTTTATAAGTAGCTTTACTTTATTTCCCTCTTCAATCCATTTCCTGATCCAGTGTCCTATTAAAACAAAGTTCCTTCTTGTCTGCTCTGAGCATCCCTTCTTTGACTCTAAATGCAGCTTTTAAAAGAATATGAACTAGAAAAATCAAATAACTCTCTGATTCCTTTTGTTCATAAGCTGGGTCCCTTTAGATGATTACTTATGATTATAGCTCTTTTTACTCAAAAGGGTTACCTCTTATTTTGAAGTTCTCCAGGTTCAACACAGAAGGATGAAACCTTTGTTCTCTATGTGACATCACCCTAATTTATTGTGGTAAGAGTATACAAACATGCCATTTTTAATGTTAATTTTTTATCTTCAAATAAGAATACAAATAAATCTAAGTGTAAGTGAATTATTTAGGTACTGAGTATCACACACCTTTTTTTTCCCACTTGACATTTCCCAAGTGGATAAAATGTTCGGATATACTAAGAAACTACCAGCATTTCACATCAGAATACACATTTCAAGATTGACTGAACCTAGGTCTTACGGAGGACTGGTTCTGTTGTCTTCTTCAGAAGAAGCTAGATGGGGTTATACAGGTACATTTTTCATTGGTGAGTTCAGTATCTGGAACGTAACCGATTTATGAATGTTCGGCATGCATTTGAAGGGAGCATCTTCTGAGCCGCACAGACCAAGCTGAGTATTAACAATGCAGTACTCATGGTGCCATGTTTATTAATGCCTCAGTAGGAGGGACAGACATGAAACAGGTGGGGCGTAACTCACTCTCCATGGTATCTTGATACCGCAACAAACCAACAGGATGGAAATACTTGTACAAAGGATGCGCCTTCTCTGATGTGTACTTTTAAACCTACCTTGGAAACCTACAGCCTTTTAAAAAATACTTGTTTCCATTATGTTTTAAGTAAGACAAACACTTTTTCTTTGTTTATGTGATGAACTTGCCCTGTGTTTGCCCAGACCTAGATTTACGTACCAGTAGGAAAGCCGAGTAATAGTATTTATGAATCAAATGAGTTCCTCAAGGACAAAAGAACCACAAGGAATTCCTAACAATTGTGTTACAGCTAGGAGGAAACTGGGGGACATTTTTGCCTAACCCATTTATTTCTCAAAGAGGAAGAGGTAAATTTTAGATAGAAATTAGAACATGGACACCAACAAAAAGAGGTGCCTCTTCCTCTTCCCATTTTTGTTTAGATGGAAACTGATTCTTTCACAGTCATGTTAGGTCATAAGGGAAGCGCCGTGGTGGTACAGCCATCCCTTCTGAGTATTCACTGTACTCCAGAGGTGGGAGAGGAAGAATAGCATTTCTGATGAGACCAGCCAGGAAGACAGCCTCCCCAGGGTTGCCAAATCTAACATGAGCAGATTAACATTCCAGAGAAGAAAGTGGCTGAGGCTCGCACAGCCAGGGCACGTACTTGGTTCTGAGGTTACAGCCAGGGAGAGAGAAAGAGAGAGACAGATTGAAAGAGAGAGAGAAATACAGTTTTAGGAATAATGCCACAGTTTTCATAAATATGTTCTTTTCATTCCAGCAAAATGACAAAAAAAAATTTTTTTTAACCTATTTTATACTCCTGGCTGTATACCAGTTAAGTGAGTGGTTAAAAAAAAAGAAAAAAAAAAAAAAGAAAGAAAGAAAAACCTGGGTATATTCCATTTTCCCCATGATTGACTATATTCATTTTTTTTTAAGGATTCGAATTCAGAAAGACACAAAGAAACTTGCCCCCAGTCCTGTGAAATAAGATCATTTATCAGCTCGGCTTTATTTGCCAAAGAAGGTTCAGTTGCCCTTTATATTATTGTTGGAGCTCAAGACAATGTTTCTTTACTTATGAGCAGATGTTTGAAATCCTTCAGGAGGTTTCTGTAAGACTATGGAAATGAACTTGGCATGGGTACCGGGCTCCCAGGTGGAGCGGTGCACCAGAGCCTCCTCAGAAGTGTTAGATCAAGGCTAGTCGCGGGGAGCAACAGAGCCTAGCCACCAAAAGCCGAGCGCTTTGGTGAGTGACAGGTACAGACTCCTTCTGAAGCATGAAAAGGAATGCTAAATGATCTCCCTGACAGAATAAATCTTCTGTTTGTTTGGTCTGGACCAGATGTGCTACAGGCTGATGTGGAAATGTCTGCTCATGCCAATTTCACTTTAAATCACAATTTGGCAGCCCCGTTAGTTTTGAAAGTTGCAGTCCATTTAGCACTTTAAACAGAAATGTTTTCTAATGGTCCCTTCAGTTAATTTGCAAATCCACACCAGGGCCTAAACAGGGCTGTAAGAAGCTGTTCTCCAGAGATGTGGGTCACTTGATCAAAGAGTTCTGTCTTGAGACTGGACGGGAAATATGGCTTTATTTTCCTGAGCTCCACTGAGAGATCTCAGTGTGTACACAGGGCAGCTCTGTGTGTCTAGCCCTGTGCGGAGCGCAGTCCACAGATTTATTTCTTATTGCTATTTTACATGCAAGTTGCTCTTATAGCTTAAAAAACAGGATAGAAATGCTGATGACCAAGTTTTGACTGTTCTGAACATTTCTCAAAATCTCGAGTTAGGGAAGATCTGAAAAGACTCACCCTTCTCAACATGAATTACAGACTTTAAATCTAGGGACACTCTCTAAGATTCATCACAGATATGGCCTGTAAAGAAATCTATGGAGAATTTAGAATTTTAGGAATATAAAAGGTTTTCCTTTGAGAAGAGAAATTCCTTCTTGAGTTACCTGAAATCTACTTGCCTTCATTTTTCTTTACAGAAGTGATCTTTATAAACTCTGATTGATGAACAGAAATTTTCATTCCTACCTTATTCTTGATTCCATGAGAATAGGAATCTTGACTTTTTTTTTTTTTTAATTTCTATATCACACGTGCCTAGAAAGAAGCCTGGTACATTGTAACTCTTCAACAAACCTTTACTGAATGCGTTAACTCAGATAACTGAATGTAACTTTATCATTCAGTTGGTGATTCGAGGAACTGTTTGTTGCTAAAACTCCAGAAAGAATATTCATTTCTGTGGATTTATTTGGAAAAGTTGAACCCTTACGTATAGTTCTTGATCAAAACATCTCCAAAGACTTCCCATCAATAACGGGAAATGAACATGACATTTGTCAATGAGGTCTGGGACAAGGAATCTATTGTTCCATTGTAAAATTTTAATTTGGACCCACTCTTAGGAAGAATTATATTAAAAAGTTATCATTTGTTTTTGTCAAGCTCCACTACCTCTATGAAGAGCATTCTCAGAATACTAATGATAAAGTAAATTAAATATTTTGCTATAAAAACACAATTTTTTGTAGATATAAAGACATCCTCATCTTTCAGAAGAAAATATAGGAGAAGCTTTTTATTTTGTGATTTGGTTGTAATATTTATCTCAAATGAAAATACCTGTCTAAGCAAGACGAAAAACCCAGAGGCCATATAAGAAAAAAGTTTAACTTTAAAAGCAGAAACAATTGTTTCTTCCAGGTTAAAAAAAAAAAAAAACCAACCATAAACCAAGTCAAAATACTAATTGCAAAATAGGCGAAAAATTGCAACATATTTGAAAGCTGAGGGCCAGTTTCTTCCATCTAAAAAAGCTTCCCAAATCAATTAAAAAATATAAAGTAAAAGATACTCAGGCTGATATTTAACAAGAGGAAGCTTCATTAAAGCTCTGTCAAAATATCATATTTTTCACCTGAAAGACTGACAAATAAGTCTGATAATACACCAAAAATGAAACCGTGAAGAAAGAGGTGCCCTCACACGTTGTTGCTGTGAGAGTGTAAATTGCTGTGTCAAGTCTCAGAGCCATTCCGGAGCAGCCCTTAACATCAAAATCAAAATCACATGCCCTTTGATCTAACAAGTCCACATCTAGGAATTTACTTTGTCAATATACCTGTAGACATGTATAAAAGTGCATCTTCAAGAATTACCAAGGAAATTCATGTAACATTGCTTGTAGTGGCCAAATACTGAAAATAATGAAACAGTGAGCTAGCGGTCCAATGGTTGGAGAAGATAAGGGAAGTATGTTACGGTTACTTACATAAAATGCTAGTTTCTATCTTTCATTAGCTCTGTGTATTTAAAATGCACATTTTAATATCCTTATGACGTCCAGAAACATTTGATGATCTGTGTGTGTGCTCGTGTAATGTGAATGTATATCATAGAGGGGTTAGTGATGGCTAATTAAACTTCAGACTGTCTCAGACAGCAATCTGTAATGTAGCCCTGACTTCTAGTCACATTTACAGACACTGGAATTTATCTGGAGGTTCTCACTGATGTGGCGTTTTATTTTCAGACCGTAAGGAGACTATGTAAAAGTTTTTCCCATATGCGGAACTTTGGGGGCCATTAAAGTGCTGTTTTGTAAAATGACTGTTCCAGTGCAATAAATGTTGCCCTGGGAACTTGAAAAAGTTTATTATCCTCCTAAAAATAAATGAATATTTTATTTTTTGAGTCACTGCAGGAATGAACCTCATCAACTGAATGAGTTTAATGGGCTCACACTGAGCTTAACTGGTGGTGTCTTCTTTTTCCGCACTTTTTATCCACTACACTGGGGGCGGAGCTCCCCTGTGACTCTCCACGACCCTGAGTCCACTAACTGCTTGGCTGCTGCAGTGACTGGCTGAAGGAGAAAAAGGTACATGGAAAAGCCGAGGCACCACTGAATACCTTAACAATTGTGTTGCCAGCGTTACAAGAGTAAATGATTTTCCATCATGCAAACCTGAAAGTTGAAAATGGAATTGCAGATGGAAGAAAAGGCAATCCTGGAAGACTTTTTTTCCTCAATGTTGGTGTGTAATGAATAACCCAGGTCTGCATGCAGATGCTGGGGAAAAGATTCATGTTGCTCACCGTCATTCAACCCTAAGAGGGGTCTCTGTGGTTCATAAACACGGTATGACAGTCATGTTGGGTGCATTAGTGAATTAATACATGTGGATGGGCAACCTGGTGAAGGGAGTGCCAAGTTTCTCCTTGTTTTAGGTCATGTGGGAGGGGACAGAAGTTCGAAGGAATGAAACTGAGTCTGATGTTTTAACCATGGTAATTAACCAAGCATTTTGTGATGGGTGAATGGAGAAGAGATGATTCAAGATTTAAGGTTGTGTACATGTATTTAAAGAACCTGTCCATGTTTAGTGTAAACTTTGGCACAAGTAGGCTGTGAGATTTTACCTAATTACTCATCTTCACCATTTCTCAGCCTAGGTTTCCAGGATCCTTACAAGATTTGGGGATGGACTTAAGGATGGCTCTGAACCTTCCAGAATTGAATGGCAGGTTTTTTCTTGTAAGTTCATTTTGCCCCCATCACAGAGCCCATAGTACCCACTAGATCCTCAAGGAGATGAATGTAACAGGTGCATGGAGGTCTAGCTTGTTGACCCACACACAAATATTCAACCTAGTATTTATCCCAGTGACTCTTCAGAGGAGACCAAAAAGTCCGTATAGAGTGTGTATTTATAGGACGGTGTGGGAAGAAAGGCCCAGAAGTCTTTAGAAAGCCTCCAAAGCTGTGCTTACATGGTTTCTGGGTTATACAGGCAAAGGTGATGCTTACTGTTGTAACAAGACACAGATGAATACAGACGCCTTGCTAAGCAACAAATACTCCACATTACAGAGTGTCCCTGAATACACATAACATAGTTACCCCGTGGACAGTTCCATCGAGGACTTCCTGCACTAGAAACATTATTTATAGGAACCCTTTCTTTATTAAGCTTCCCCCCAATGTATGATCATAAATAGTCAAAACATCGTTTAGAGTCTACTTTTCTTGCCTTTCTGACTTTGTCAATAAAAGCCAAGGTTTGAATATTTGGTACCACAAATTCACATCTTAATCATTTCCTTGAAAATACTAAGAAGAATAAATGGGAATTTGGTATCGGGGGCTATCGCTCAGTGGTAGAGCGCACGCTCAGCATGCACAAGGTCCTGGGTTCAACCCCCAGTACTTCCACTGACAAAAACAACAACAACAAAAAGAATAAATGGAAATTTAGTGCATTTCATTCTTTTTTCGTTTGGCGAGAATCTGTAGAATGCTTAGCATATACCAGCAACTGAGTTTGTGGCTGGGAGTACAAAGAAGAACATGGTACAACCTCTGTCTTTATGGAGTTCCTAGATTAACGAGTCTGGGAATTGAAGGAGACAGAGAAATGAGCAGATAAGTTAAAAGAGCTCATGGGTGTCTACGGTTTCATATCAAATCCTCACATCAACCCATGTCTGAGATTGGAATATAAACACTTCTGACAGCTCCGTGTTAAGTCAGTGGGTATTTTAGTGATTTGCAACCTTCGGTGCCCACTAGACCACCTGGCAGCGTTTTAAATATACAGTTGCCTGGGGCGGCTCTCAGGCCTAACGAATCAATAGTCCTGCGGATGGGGTCCTGCTGCGTCCATTTCGAAGGGCTTCATAGTGCTTCTGATGTGCCATAGATTGAGACTCCCTTAGAGTTTCATTAAGTGTTTATTATTTGACCAGAAATACGCATCCGTTACATTGGTATTTAGAAAGTCAGCCCGGTGACTGCAAACCACACGCCCTTTAGACCTTTGTCCTCTCCTGGCGTCCTGCACATTGTTATCCGCTAACCTTAGGTATGGAGCAGTCTCGCATTTATGACCGTTTTGTAGCTAAACTTTATTTTCCAGAGCTGATTACATTGCACCTGGTTACCAGAACTCCCGTTTACTCTGAAGGGAAGATAAACCATGTCAACTGTTAGCAAGTCATTAAAATATACCTCCAGGAATAGTTAAGTCCTCATGGAAAACTTGGACACCTGTTGTCTTTTACAGCAACCCCAAGTCTGCCTCATACATTTTCTTTATTTTTTTTTTTTCCTTTCTTGTTCTTGGGAGATGATTTCCATGAAAATGAGATCTTTATTTCTTGAGAGTTCATCTGCTCCTGCTGCTCAGAGGGGAAAAAAAAAATGCTTAAAATTTAAGCTCGATGAGTTGAATTAGAATGCTTCTCGGCATTTTCCACAGGATCAGTAGCTTTTTGTGGTCTACCCAGGATTCAAGCCTCCTGCTTACCAGCTGCTGCTGGGATGACGGTTTGCTCCTGCCGTTTTCTTGTGGACGTGGCATTCTCAAGAACAGACATTCCTGCGACTGCAATTAGGGAAAAGTTTGCGCGCCCTTTAGTCTCTGTCCTTACACTTGATCCCCATCCTGTAATCAGGTAGTACTCGCCTCTGACAGCAGCTTTGCCACATAGCATTAGGTCCCAGATGATGGACGTAACCCTTTATAAACCCGAGCTTCTGTTCATAATTCTTTTTTATGTGTCACTTTCCCCTTTATTTTCTATGCCTTTCTAACTACAAAGTAAGTACTATTGCAAGTAAATGGAACAGAACTTTTGTAATTAGGCACTGTCTTTGGTTGGCATTTGCAGATGTACTGACTAATATTTCACTGTTTCCTTCATGGATTCAGTATACTGATGGCTGAAAAGCCATGCACTATTTACTCCAACATTCTAAGTTCACTGAGAATGGATAGGAGGAAGGAAAATAAGCTATGCTTATGTAAAGTGCAATTTATCTCTTTGGATTTGAATGGAATTGGTAATATATAGATTAATTTCTTTAACAAAGGCTCATGGGATTCTAAAAACCACATATAACAAGTTGTATTTTGAGAGAATTATTATTGTAATGGATTTTTGAGTACCGGAGGACTTATGGCACACAGCAAAAGAAAGTAAGAAAATATAGTCCTGTCTTTACCATCCCTCATGTAATCAATCATCGTCTTGGTCCATAGGGAAGTTATAATTAAGCATTATCAAAAATTGAAGTCATGCATTTAAGTTACTTCATGAATTTTCTCTAATGAGTTACATAAAATGGTACAATGAAGCTATCTGTTCTGCTTTACAATTTTATTCACGAGAAGAAAATCCATTTTTCTAATTTATATAGCTAAGGTCCTGAGACAAGTTGGAAAGAGGCTTGTAAAAAAGCACCTGATCTCTGGAACCCTCCTGAATGTCCATCTTGTATCGTGTACTCCTTTCCTATAGCTGACACTGATGATTATAAAGCCATTCTTCTTTGTCTTCTCCCATTGGCCAAACAGAAATACGAGGAGAGAGGATGACAATAACAGGTATTTCCTCTCCTAATTTCCTTCCAGGTAGAAGACCATGTGAACTAAAATTGATCAGTGACACATGAGGGGAATTATGCTGGGGGCTTCTGGTAAAATATTCCTATTTGATAAAAGGAGAAAGGTAAGGGTATGAATGGAAGCCCCTATCTGCCCTTAGTTACTTTGCACATGCTTTGTGTGAAGATGTAATGTCTGGAGTTGCTGCATCCATTCTGCAACCATGAGGAGGTATCACTAACTTCTTAAGGATGGCAGAGCAGAAGGAGAGGAGGGTCCTGGGTATTTGATGACATAGTGGAGCCACTGAATCAACCCTGGAACTGTCTACATCAATGTTTTTATTATGTGAAGTGTATTAAACACTTAATGCCTGAGTCATTTCACTTAGTTATTCTATTCTTTTCAATCCAAAGTATCTTAACTACTAATTGGCAAATGCTTCAAGACTTACAGAGGAGGTTAGATCTGTATATTTAAGAGAAGACTCAAGATTTGGAAATCCTGTGGCATTATCTAATCTATCAATAATAAAGCTAGATGAACCAAGGAGGAAAACTCAGTTGATAGCTGGCAATTCTGTAATCAGCAATTGCACTACCAAAAATAATTTAGAACACTATAGCAAGCAAATTTAAATAAGAATAAATATTACATCAAATGGTAGTCAGAAAAGCCAGAATTTCATAAGAAGAAAGATCAAGGGGAAATAGCAAGTTAGACACTAATGGAAAATCTGAATTGAGACCTATGTACTTTATTAGGGAACTAATTCAGCCAATAATTTTTTTCTAGCTTACTGGAATGGAAAAAGAATGAAAACCAGGTAGAGACAAGGGACACTGGACAGATTACACAGGTGGGTAATGCAATTCAGTTTGAGAAAGTTTATAATTATTAAATTAAAAAAAATCAAAACTAGTTTCAAGTACATTCAATTTCAAAAAAATGAGATTTTTTCAAAGGCGTGATGCTTTTACATGAGTAGGGAAATCAGGGAAAGCACTTGGCCAAAACTGAGCTGGAAACCTGCAAAACAATACACATATTTGAAACTATAACCTGTAGATACTGATAGAATTATATGTGGCCGTCAATAGACAAGCAGAACCTGACACTAGACAGAGTAATTAGGAAGAGAAAAACCTATACAAATTGAATCAAGTATGAGGCCGGCAGTGAAGAGGGGAGGCGTTAGTTGTTATAAGGGAGATACACAAATACAGTGGCTTAAACAATTTAGAAGTTTATTTCTCTCTCACATAACAGAACAGAGGCAGTCTAAGCCGGGTAGAATCTTTGTTACCCTCAAAATATATCTTCTATCCCCGGATCCAATTCTTGCAAAGGGAAGATAGAGAGGGCAGAGGAAGGTCATTCTTTATCGGGGCACAACCTGGGAGTTGTGACAAACGTCGAATTTCTTCCAGTCTCTCTAGCAGAACTGAATCGCATGGCCACACCTCATTGCAATGCCTGCTGGGAAACGTGCTCTGTAGCAGAGGGCATGGGCCTTTGCAAAGCTCAATAGCCCTCTTCCTGAAGGAGTGGGGAATGAGCACTGGGGGACAACTGTCGTCTCTGATCCAGGAGGAGCCACAGTGTTGGAAGGGGTAATCGGGGATGTTGAACCTTAGCTTTCAACCCTGATGTTTACCTTCTCTTTGGGGGACACCTGATTACACCTGTGGTTTTGGAATTGGCTTTAATCAACTGTGCCACCTTTTTAATGCTCTGGTGCCAACGTGGATCCTGAGGTTACCAGATTGGAACTTACTGATCTTTGTTTTAGTAATTTAAAAAACTTATCAAAGTAGTACAAAAATAATTCCTACACGTGGTTTAAAAAGATGACAGAGTTCACAGATGGACTTATAGGGGAAAGCATGTCTCCTGCTCCAAAGGGCCATTTGGAAAAGGGGACACCTGTTCTAATCTCTGTCACTACGTCTTCTGACTATGATATCCATCCACACCTCAAAACACTATCATGTCTATGTGCTTATTTCATTAATTTTAGACGTGACCCGTTGAGTCTTACCTTACTTACCATAAATGGTAGACCTTTCACTCCATAGAATTGCATTAAACTTTTAGTTCCTCTACTCATTGTCTCTGTAATTTTAAGTAATAGGCTTACATATTCATTTCTTATTTGGTCAATTATAGACAGTATTCCTTGATTCTCTACTTTGAAGGTGAAGATATTAGCACTTCTAACATTTCTTTCAGCTTTCATCTTTCAGTTCTACCCCCAAACTTTTGTCCTCTCTTTTTCCTATATGACAAACTTGATAATGTTACATTGTATTCATTAACCACAATTAAGTATCTAATAATTTGTTATCGAATGTTTCTAAAAGTTGAAAACTTAATAAATATTATTTACATTACTGGGATGAGTGGAGCAGATATAACATTAGTAGCTGGTTTCAATGTTGTCCCTTCCACTCTGGGGATGCTGTGGTGTGGGAGGGGGTTGGAGGAGGAAAAAAGAAGTAATGCATTTTGATGGAAAACTTGGAATTTATAGATTTATGAATCAAAGAGTTGGAAAATGCCACTGTCAGCTATGTTACAATCAAAGTATGGAAAGGACACATTTCAAGATGGAAAGGGCTCTCTTTGAGTCAGTGATGTATCACTTTGAGACCTCATATATTAAAGCCAAGCTGGGATAGGTGGAAGGAACCAGGCAGATTCTTCTCCATGTACCTCTGTGTTTCATAGTTATCAATGTCCTTTGAAATAATACTAAAATGTGATATTAGGTAAGATCTCTGTTCCTTGAGAGTCTGATTTGACAACCCAACAGTATTTATTCTCATCTGTTTCTTAGAGATGATTACAAAAGCAAAAAGTATACCATGAATATATTTTCTTTTCCATTGACACTTTTTCCCTTAGACTTTATGTCTGCCTACTTTCCCCACTATATGTATCATTTATATTATTTTATTATATTTCAAAATATCATTTATTTTTTATCATATACTCATTTCTGTGATGTAGGCCTTCCTAAGAAGTGTCGAATGGAAAGTACATTTTCTGGGTCCTCGGATACCTAAAGGATCTGTGTTAATTTTCCACATTGGCTTGGTCAACTGGCTGCTATAGAATTCTAATAGAAAATAACTTTCCCCTAGAATTATGAAGGCATAATCACACATTTTAAAATCTGGTATCAAGCCTGAGGCCACTTTCTGTTTTGCTTTGCCAAAAATCAGTAGTACATCTCCCTGGTACATTTCACAAATGACTTTGTTTTAAAAAAAAAAAAAAAACTTGATTTCTATTATCTCTTTCAGAATGAGGCCAAGAATTGCCCGGAAGTCATCTGAAGTTGTGCAAGTCACCACCCCTCTTAGTATCCCAGTGTTCTCATCCAAAACCGGAGACTGGAAAAGTCTCTAAGTTTCGTTCCAGGTTTATCAATGATGATAGTAATAAATACTATTTTTTCAAGGGGATTTTGTATATATATTTTATTATCCTAATTTGGCTTCACAGATCTCGGCATAGTAGATAGGGCCATTTTTGCTATTCTTATTTTATTGCTAAAAAAAAAAGAAAAATGAAGCACAAAGGAATTAAATAACCTGCTAAATGTTAAAAAAAAAAAAAAAGCTTTGTTTTCTTTAAAGCATTCTTTTAAATGTTGTTTAAAAGATGCCTAAAACACAACTTGGTTTAAAATGAAATGTCCTGTATTAATGTTTTGCCAAATTTTTTTTCTTAAGAACATTGTCTACCAAGGACTTTTCTCTCATATCATAAAACAGTAATTGTGCCCTCCATCCACTGAGGAGGTTTTTAAAATTGTAAGCCACTGGTGGATTTATGAGGATGAAATATGTGATCAAAACACACACACACACACACACACACACACACACACACACACACACAAAGTATCCTGGCTTAATGCTATAGAATAAATCAGAGTTTTGGACAAGAGTTTACTGAGAAATACAGAAAAAGGAGCAGTCAACACTTTGTATCTTTGGTGCATGATAGCAGGCTTTAAAATCACACTTAAATCAGATTTCTGTTGTACTGATTTCATGTCATAGAACATTTGAAGGGATATCTGTTTGTGTTAACTTGTCATAGTTAAATGCATAGCTATAGAAGACTAGTTACTTGCTGCATAGCAAAGAAAAGAGATTGTGGAAGATTGGTTTTTGTTTTTGTTTTTTAAACGAGCTAAACTGTAATTAGATTGCAACAAGCACTAGGCACTGAAGAGAAGATGGAGTTACATTTAATCCCTGCGTGTGGGCTTGAAGGCAGAAGTAAACAAGCCTGCACAGAGGCAAAGTGAGAATCATCTTCTCTCTCTTTTAATAGTGGATTTTTTCCTGACTTTTGTGGTAATTCGTGTGTATTATAGAAAATTTGAGAATACAAAAAAAAAAAAGAGAGAGAGAGAAGAATAAACAATACATCACCCAGAAATATAGCTAATGTATGTCACATTTACTTTTTTCTGTTGTGAGACTTCATTTTTATTAACAGCGAATAAACACTTACTCCAGTTTCAAACTTCCTCTACTTAAAGTTGTTAATAAAAAATGAAAGTAAAGCAACCACTTAATAAGAATAAAACTGTTTAATTGAATAATAAAAATTTACTGCTGAATAATACCCTGTTTTGACTAAGACAATGAACCTGTGGCTTCAACAAAGGTATCCAGTCCCGTTTGCTCTCAGTCCTTTCAGAATTCATTTTTTAAAGTTTCTAGAACTTTCCTGTCTGCAAAGTACAGGAATCGCTGAGCTACATGGGAAAGCCTCTCTGGGATGACCAATGAGAAGCGAAGTGGTTGTTTATAAAGGGAGTCATCCTTCCCTCGTTCTCAACAGGCCCAGAGTCATAGTTTCCGTTTCACTGTGGGTGAGAGAAGACCTGTTTGGTGTCTGTTGTAGCATCGTTAGTGAGAAATGACTGGCTTACTCAGCATCTCCCGTTCCTGGGGAGCACTGGAGCAAAGAATGAAGAAGCGGGTGTGATGCCGTGAGGTTGGTAGATTCCGTGGTGGGAAATAAAGCGGCTCCCATCTAGCACCTGCTTTTTTCCCTCAAGGACTCCTGCCTACTAGTCTTTTTCACTCTCCTGGACTATCCCTATCAAGCTGGAAAGCCACTCTGGTAAATTCCACTTTACAAAGACAAAATGCCACTTTTGACATTTCTCCTACCTTTTTTCACTCCCCAAGATTTTATTTGATTCTTCTAAATATCAGTCTTTTTTTTTTCTTAATCATCTCTTTTGTGAGATTGTATTTCCTCCCTTAGCTCTTTGAACAATTTAAACACCCTTATTTTAAAGTTCCTTTTAGAACATTCTGGTTACGCAAGGTCATATATGTGGTTATTGAAGTTCCTTTTGTCTGCCCAAGCCCTGCGGCGCTACCCAGTTCTGAACTGTTTTTAGCGATGTCTGTGTCTCTGCTCAGGGTTCTGCACGGTAGGAGGGGTGCACATTTGGACCCCATGTCTATTTGTGGTCAAACTCCCATGTAATCCACAGTAGGAGCAAAGCAGTTAGCAAGCATGAGACTCAGTTTTGTTTATCTACAATCAGCCAATAATGGAAAGAAAACCCTTTCTTTAAGGTCTTGGTTGTCAAAGTGCTGTCCCCGGAGAATCTGCATTTTAACAGAGTCCCCTTGCTAATTTGTATGCACTTTAAAGTTCGAGGTGCACTGCTTTGAGGTCTCCGAGACTAAGTTCTAAGAAACCCATGGCAAATAAAAATGTTCAATGACTGCTCTATTCATCCAATTTTTAGTAAAAATTGGCTCTGCAACAGTCATGTCTAGCAAGAAATAGCAATACACTTTCTTCCTGATCTAAAAAATACGTCAACTAAGATGGGGAATCTTAATTCAGATGAACTACAACATAGTTCTGACCCCAAAAATCAAATCACCCTTTGGAATGGCCATGTTCTGTTTGATAATATTCTATTCAGGCTGTCTTTGAAGCTTCCTTACCTCTAGAGGAGTGGTCCGTGGGAGAACATCCTTTTTTCCTATGTGGTGTCATGTAAGTCTTCACTGTTTCCATGGTAGATCCTATTCTTCTTGTATTTAGAGATGATTATCTCTACTCTAGGATATATGTTTTTTAAAGGAATAAAATGCCATCAGTTTGTGACTGTCACCCGGGCAAACAGTATGCCCCTTAAGAAAGGGATATAGTTCTTGAGGCAAATAAATAACTAATATTACATATGCGAAACCAAGACTCAATATAGTCGAGTCTTCTCGTAGAAAGGAAACTGGGTGAGTGAGTCATGTGGTTCTTCCACGATTTTCAGACAATGTTTTCCTTTAAGACAAAAAAAGAGACTAAAATGTTTCAAAATCTTAAATAGGAAAAAAAAACTTTCTTTAAATCTCAGTCTTTTATAAGGCATATAATATGAAAACAAACAAAAAGTCCACACATTAAGGTTTTCAACTTTAGGATTCTATTGGCTTATAGTGCAGTATTATTAATAATAATCAATGATGAACATTGATTGAGGTTGCACTAAGGGCTTAGTATGGGATCCTGCCTGACTCTTACCTGTGAGGCAGGCACGATTCATTTCATTATTATACAAAGTAGGAAGCAGACAGGCTCAGAGACTAACTCCTGCATGGTCTCCTGGCTGGGATGGAGGGCAGGGAAGTCTGAACGCAGGCAGTGTGGGTTCAGAGCTCTGGGTTGGAGCCACTGTGTCCTACTAGAGGGTTTTTGGTTTTGGTTTTGGTTTTTGTTTTTTGTTTTTTGTTTTTTTTGTCCTTAGCAGCTCCATACTAGAGTAATATTCTCAGAATTGCCTACAAGCGTCCCCTAGGGAATTTGTTCAAAATAACCCCTTGTCAGGTTTCCCCTTGTGTGAATATCAGTAATCTGTAAGTTTTAGAAACTTCTTGGGAAGAAAAAAAAAAGAAACTTCTTGGATAATTCTTACCAGGAGTGATTGGGAAAAAATGCTTCAAGAGATACTGAAAAAATGCAAATAAATGACCTCACTATGTAGTTTAGAATCCAGTAAAATCAGCTTCTTCCTCTTTTTCATGACATAAGGAAGAAAGGACGCTCAGGAGACCCACTAAGGAGAGCTTCTGGAGGTTGTGGAAAGAAGAGTGACTTACTTTTTAACTAAAAATAGTCGTTAGATAATTAAAATATTAGAGATAGTTCGGTGATGGGGTGGGGGGGACCTGGTGGCTGCCATGGTAACTTCTCCTGTTTCTATTTACTGTCAGCCAAGAGCTTTGGCATCTGACCATAGTCAGGTAACAGGTGTTTCATAGGTGGATGCTCACAGGGTTAAACTCTTGCCTAAATGGTCAGGTAGAATATTATTTTTCTATGACATTCCTTAAGATAAACCATTATATCTACATGAGGGATTGTGGATTTTAGAACACTCTGCACCTCATAAAAAGAGCGAATAATACTATGTCAGCAAACAACAATATTCCTGTGATTCAAATATGTTCTCTACACAGAGAAAACCAATATTGCTCCAAGCAAGAGTTTAGATATATGGCTAACCTCACCAGCTTAAAGAGGGAATTTTTGGGGAGAGTCAATATTTGAAAGCAATGGAATGTCATGATTAAGCAATCTAAAAATCTCCAAAGACGTAACATTCAACAGGACAACTATCTTGGGCTCTTGAGAGAGTTAATAGCATGAAAACAAACAAGTGACAAAGAGACAGATTATAATAGACCATAATAGATTAAACAGACATAATCAAAAGAAATTTGCAAACCTAGACTAGCTCATGGTTCTAGTCAAAAGAATACAGTTACAAAAGATGATCTTTGGAGAATTGGAAAAATTTAAATATGGACTAAATATTAAATGTCCTAGAACAATTATTAATACTCTTAGGTCATAGTGACATTATGGTTTTGGTTCCTGCATTTAGAAGATGTTACCTAATAAATGAAAAAGCAATAACAAAATTGAAATATCAATATTTTGTGACCCCCCAGTGAATTAATGGATCCAGGTATTGTGCATTCCTGGTTGCTAACATCAGATAAAGAGAGGCAAGCAGATATTACAAGCCCTTTAATGGAGAGAAGCATCATCTACTAGGAAATATCCTGGCCAAAGACATCATCCCAAAATCTAATCAAGCCTTGAGGTTTAACCACAAACTTGCAAGAAATATAGAAGTCAGGGGGACATTTTTAAGAAAACAAAAATAAAACAAAACTTACACAGGGATGCAAACAGAAAAATCCAAATGGTGGGAAAACCTACAGACGAAGTACCTAGTTTTGTCAGCAAAATGGATGTACATGAGATGCAGGGGGAAAAGCTAAAGACTAAAGGAGACTGAAGAGACATACTATCTAATTGCTATGTATGGATCTTATTTAGATCCTAAGTCAAACACACAATTTAAAAAAACCTTTTATGACATGATGGGAGATTTGAGCATTAAATGGATATTTGAAAGTATTAAGGCAGTATTGTTTTAGGTATTATAATGTTTCAGTGGTTCTGTGGTTTTTACTTTTAAGCAGTGTTTTTATCTTTAAGGGATGCATTCTAAAATAACTGCAGGTGGAGTCATACTGTCTGGAATATGCTCCGTAGTTCTAGAGGGATGGAGAGGAAGTGAGTGAGTGGAGTGACACGTCCACGATGAGACTTGCCATGAACTAATAGTATTTGAATCTAGGTGATGGGCAACTTTTCTTTTTAGCAATATAAATTTCATTGATATTCTGTCTACTTTTATATTGAGCAATTTAGATTCAGCTTAGAATGAGAAAGTAAGACATCTTCCCGGCCATTCATCTGGTTGAGGTAGCAGACATAAGCAATGCTCGCTGCACAGTTAACAAGAAACTGTTCTTCTCCCAAGGATGTGCTGCAGCTCTCCATCTTCAGAGATAAAGATAAATAAATAAAACCTATGACATGGTTACCATGGTTGTCTTCGTCTTACAGAGGAGGAAACTCAGACAGAGGGAGAGAAAATGAATTGCCGATGCTCACACACTATGATCTGATGAATCACCAACGCTCACACACGACAGTTTGCCCTAGAGATGGGTTTCAAACCCAAGCACTCTGGATTCAAGGGTCTCTATGTGAAGATGGGCATCTCTGGGCTGAGATTTTTTCCACCGGGATGTTGAGACCCGCCATGATTAGCAAAGTTTACTTCATATGGAACTTCATGGTTTCTTGGAAGGGTGAAGATTCAGAATTAGGCTTAGACCAGAAAACAAAGCCACGTTGAAGGTCAAGAAACAATGCCATGTGACCGGGATGCCAATGGCTTCTGCCTCCAGCTTCCCAGTTCTTACGAGTGGAACCCATTTGGATACATAGAAACAAGTGGGAATGATCGCAGCTCTTCCACAGGGAATAAGAGTGGGACTTCCGGAGTTGGTAAGAAGGGACTCACTTGGCATTGTTCCTTTCATTGATATGCAAAATAGGGAATGAAAATATTTCCTTTCGTGGTTGAAAAATGCTTTCTGTTTCTAAGAAGGGAGAAATGAAAAAAATAGTTTTCCATTGCCTTGGCTGTCGTCAAATTGTTTTTCCAAGCAAGATAACTGACTCAGAAGAATGAATATAAAAAGAAGCCCAACATATTAAAACCCTTCCCTATGTTAATGTGTTCAGATATTAGAAACAAATTGATTACATCCGTAAAACAAAAAAAAAGAAAGAAAAAAATCATACCCTCCAGAATGCAACAGGGAGAATTTAATAAGTTGCCTTAAATCACTCAACCTACAACACATCTAAAATGTTAATTAAGTATCTTTTTTTTAAATCCTCACCTCTGCTCTGCTGGCTTTAGTAAAAGCCTGTCTGCCAGCATCGCTCTCTACAGGTACCTCCAATTCTGTTTGAAGTTGATGATCTGGGCTTGGCTCATAACATTCACAGTAGATTTACCTGAGAGATCAATAAAAGCATGTTCAAAGCTAGATTGGCTTCATAGAGCCCAGGATTTTTATTAATTCATATAAACTTCCTAAAACTTTCACTGTAAAGAAAAAAAGAAGGAAACTTGAGAATATTCACATTGTAAGAAATCGAATTGGTATCGTGGAGTTTCAGAATTGGTTTGGAGCCCATGAACCCCCTCACGTGTCAAAATTCGTGGAGATGCCCAACGCCGAGTCTTTCTCAAATCCTCTAAGAGGTCTTAGTGCCGTCAGCCACATCAAGAAGGGTTTGATAAGGGCTGAGCTCACTGTCCTGGATGTCATGCAAGGCCAGTAACATAGATCTTGCTCTTTGTGATCAGATGCCACTGACCTCAGTAGACTATGTATGTGGGTGTCAACTCCACATTTTATTAACTCTATGGAGGAGTTGGTGAGCATATAGCAAAAAGGTTGAATCAGTTAAAGATGGTATGCAGATGTCATGTGGAAGATTGGAAGAGGCTGGGCCCTTGGACCTGGGAAGAGAAGGGAAGGTAACATTTTAGGAGGCCTCTAGTAATGGGCTAAAATAAACCAGGTATGTTGGAGCCAGATACAGCCCTGGCTGGAGTGGTCTCCCACAATTTCCTAATCTCCTTGAACCTCAGTTTCTGTATCTCTTAGTCAAGAGTAAGAAAAAGAGTAATTGTGGTTTAAAGGAGGGAAGCTGTTTTCTCATTTATAGAATTAAGGCTTTCTGAAAAGCTGTTTTGAAATAATCCCTCTTGGATTATGATTATATATTTTAAACGGTAGGGAGTGGTGGAAGGGGAGAGGTTGATTACCTATTCTGGGGTTGGGAGACACTTTCATGGAAGAAGTGGCATTTTTACAGCTTCAAGTCCAATGTCGGTTTCCTGGCAAGTGGAGAAAACAGGGAGTTGCAGCCACAGGGAGTGGAGTGGGATAATTAATATGTAATTTGACTAGCATGTGTCACTTACTGCAAAAGTGATCTTACATAGAGACGGGTGTTATTTGCTCTTTGTTGAGGGAGGTGATAGTCCAACTTTTTCAGATTTCGATTTTTTTAAAAAAAAAAAAAGAATGTATGGTTTGACTAAGAGTGTGAAATTAGGACCTAGAAACTAATCAACCAGCAGAGCAGCTTTGATCTTTAAAATGCCGGAATTATCTTTAATCAGAGGAGAATTAAATTGGCTAAACAGTGGGATTAAGGCAAAATTATCATCATTTTGTGCACTAAAATGTTGATTCTCTTTCTACCTATGGAAACGAGCCTGCATTAAAAACTCAGTTTTCTTTTCTAATTCAATGATCCATTGCTTTCTGATCGGTTGAGTTTTAACAATTATTTTATCCTCAACACAGTTTTGATAACTGTATCCACAACAGTCACAAATGCTGACCTAAGATTTTCTTATTCTCACCAATGTTTTAGCCCTTTTATTCTACGGAGTACTGCTGTTTTGCGTGAGGACGTTTTCTAATCAGCCCTGTTTTTCCCTCTAGAGAAGCACCCTGTTGTCTGAGCATGGGTTTCACCATTTACTCTGTGGGACTCTTGTAAAGAATTTCACCAAAGGTTGATTTGAAATTTGTTTTTCACAAATATTTCAAAAATCTGTGGCAAAAACAGTATGTATCCTCAATATTGTCACGTAACATGTTTTACTACGAATATGTTAGCATACGTTATCAGGTTAACTAATTTTGTGCTGATCGTAGAGATGAGCGTCTCCTGATACGTGCATATATTTGGTCGTCTTGTAAATGTGTCATTAGCCGTTTACTCTTTCATTCAATGTTCACTGGTTGGGTCTCAGCTAGGTTTTATAGGAGCTGGATATGTGTGTTGGTGTCCCTAATTTCAGGGTGATGTTGGTTCCCAAACCGGCTCCCGTACAAGGAGAGACCAAAGAAAGTGGCAGACCAGTCCAGGTTGGTAGGTGGTAGGTTTAGTAATAAGCACAAGAACTTATATGTGAGACTTGTCTCAGGCAGCTGCAAGATGAGTACATCTCTGAACCCACCTGTTAGCACCTTAAAAATTTGTACATGACAGAGTGGAAATACCAAATTAAGGAGATCAGTTTTGATCTTAGAAAGAAGTTTTGAGAAATGCGCATAAATTTGGGAGTTATTGGTGGATGGAGGGTTGTTGAAGATGAAGGATGTGGGTGAGAATTATCAGGTGGAGACAGTATTTATGGATTCAAAAGTGGTATTTACCTCTTTACATAACGTGTTATCTCTATATCTGCATCCAAATGTTCATGTCAAATAGGGCTCTGCTAATCTCTGTTACTTAAGGAGGAAATAACTACAATGCTATCACTGTCCAAAGCTGTTTGTCTGAGCACAACCAAGGTGTGTACCCAGGAGTATGTCTGAGTCAGGGAAGACGGATCGCTCCTGCTGGGTTGCCTGTACTCCCTCGAGGCTGTCAAGTGGATCCAAAATATAAACATACACACGGAGAAACTCCCCAGAGCTCCAAGGACCAGAAAGCAATTCCTTTAAAGAGTGATTATCTATAAACTAGGTGGTGGTAGAGATGGATGGATTAGGTCATTTTTTTTTCTCTATACTTTTCAGAGATCCAGGATTGTTCATCCTGACAAGTAAAGAAGACACTGAGCGTCAAGCCTCCCTTCTCACATTTAGTGTGGTACCCATCACCTTAGCTCTTGCCATCTTTAGGAGGGCATCAAGAAGAGCCTTTCACTGAAAAAATAAACCCAAAAACAAAACAAAAACAAAAAACTTCCTCCCACATCCCTAGTAAAATGCAGGTATCATTTCTTGAAATCTATTTCAAGATCTTTTAGGGCAGGAACCACATATCACACATACTCACAGCCAGTCCTTGTCTCAGCAAAGTATTTCACAACATGCTTTGGAAATCATGTTGGTTCGTTTTATTTGATTCGACCTTTTGCTCTGGAGCACCATGTACCTTTATGGGAGATGAAGAGATACTTCTACAAATAAAAGTAACTCCATCTTTTTCGACTTCAGACAATGTCTTCCAGACAAATATTTAATTTTATTTGGGTAACGTCTCAGTCAATTTAAAGTTCATGCATATTGAAGACTGTTTCTTTCCAGGGGAAACGTCCTTTCCTGTCTTCTTCCTCAGAACGGTGTTGGGCACAAAGGGAAGTCAGTATTCCCTGGGTCTGGAGGCTCGCACCTACACACCTCTTCTTTCACTTCCTTGGTCTCAGTGAAGGATGGTTGGTCTTGCCTTGTCTCTGGGCTTCTGGCACTAGAGTTTAATGGTGAATGGCTATGTCGTTGGTTTCTTTTGGACTTTGTCCCAACCCTTGTTGCTGAAGCACAGAGTCTCTGTCCCAGTCTCTATCCTGATCCTTGACGTGCTCCTGGACCCTGACTCTCCTAGACCTTCCCTGCCTCTCTCAAGGCTGTCACCTCTGCATCACTTTGGACCTCGCAGGTTCTACAAAGCTCACTTAGCTAAGCAACTGCCTCACTTGTTTATAAGTTTCACCTGCCATGTTGACCACAGCAGCTTGCCCAGGGCCTGCCTTCTCAAAGACGTTTGCTGTTTTCCCTAGGCGATGTCCACGGAAGGAGGACCCTGTCACTCAGGGTCTCAGATTTTCCCCAGATCTACTTGGATGTTTTCACATCCTTAACATCTGTTCTTCTTGCAGATGCTCATGACAGATCTCTTGTCTTCACTACTTTGTCTGGTTTTAGGGTCCTGAGGTCCCAAGCCGGTCTGCTGCCTTCTTCTCATCTTTCAGGATCTCTTATGTTTGTTTTTTATGTAATGTTCAGGGGTTTTAGTTGTACTTCATAGGAGGAATGGAGAAAAGTGTACCTGCTCCATCTTCCCAAAAAGAGAACTTTGATTTTTTTTTTAAAGAAAACATTGCAATTTGTAATCTCCCTGTGAATCCTCTCTGCTCCCATGTCCCTCTCTTTCTCTGGTTTTCAATTTTTATTTCTCTATGTATTTTTGCACTTGTAAATATACTATGGTGATTCTTGTCACTTGATTTCTTCATTTGCTCAAAATTATTTTTGAAACCTCTCCATGCTAACACACGATGTCTAAACTTGTTCCGATCGGTGGCTACTCAGGGTCTTGGGTGACAGAAGAGGAAACTGTTCGATGCTGGGTTGACATATCCCTGTCAGCCAAGTGGGCTCTGTATGCATCATATTTTGCGGTCAGGAAATAGCTTGGACATTAATGAGCAGGAGGTGCTGTGAGAAGGAGGGGTTCTACCTGGCAGATCTGGGAGAGAGGGCGGGACACTCTCCCAGGGCTGCACTATCAGTCCGACAGCAGCAGCACTGCTGGGTTGAGGGGTGTGTGTGTGGTGGGGAGATCAGAACATCTTCCTGAGCTCATGAAGTCTAAGTGTGGACTGGAAGACCTGCAAATGTATGCTGAGGGTCAGAGGAAGACGTAGGATTTCCTCTCCAGGTGGTCTCATCAATTGACTACAGTAGGGAGGCGGAGCTCAGACCCCAGACCAAATCTCCCACGTTGCAAGGCTCCTTAATGAAACTATTGGCATGTGTTTCCTAAAGAGTGGTGAGGTAATATGAATTAAAAATATACTTTCCACGACCCAATGCCAATGAATGTGAGTGACCAGAGTCTCTTGATTTCTTTGATTTTTCTGAGCTTTTTCTTGGTTTCCTGGAGGCCAGTTCTGGACTGAACTGAAAGATGGTGAGATGCTCCTGGCCTTCTGGGAAAATCGGTGACATTTCAAGGCTGCTGGGGCCTGGCTTGTGCATATCTCAACTAATTAAAATCAAACAATCATTATAGGGCTTTGGTCTATAGAGTTCAAATCAGCCTTGAAGCTAGTGAACCATTTAAAGAAAATTCTGTGTTGAAGCTCTCTTCACAGGGAGAGTTGTATTTTTTTTTTTTTTTTTTTTTTTTTTTCTCCATCTGGGCTTGTTCCCAGACCTCTTTGGGACCTCAAGCATCATGGTTTTGTGTGAGAAACTCTTACCGGGGCTGGAGAAACAGCACAGTGAAGATCTTCTTATTATATTCTTACTTTTATTTTTCTACCCCTTTCTTATTTCCATAATGGGATGGGTAGGGTTCCTCTACTGTTTTTCTTCTTCTCTTTTACATTTTCATTTTGCTAAGTTTACATTTATGTACCTTTGAGCAAAAGGATTATCTGAGCCACATGACTGAGCTAACATTACATTTAGATGTTATTATGCTGCACTTTAATTTTATTCCATTTGTCCTCATTAAACAACTGTTTGTCCCCTCAGGCATTTTAGAGCTAACTTTCTGACTCGGTATTGGTTCCCAGGCTGTAAAAGTTAAAGCTGATTTGATTTTTTTTTTTTTTTGGCCTAGGACTCTTTTAAAAACACACACAAAAAATCAACTTGAGAAATTCCAAATGTTTTGTATGTATACCTCCTTTGGTAACCTGGTATTTGCTTCACACTCGAGGGAAGATATTCGTAAATAACAGTAGTCTTAGAGTGAATGGTCTTCTCTAACTGAGAGGGATATGTGTGCACCCCCACCTATGTGTTTGTGCACATGTGTGTGTATATATAAATATATTTCCCTAAAAGGGATACGTGTGTATATACATATATATGTTTATGTATATACGGTGTGTATTCGTAGTGTGTGTACTCTGGCTAGGACTCCGTGAAGCCAGGGTGTCCCTGTGGTGTTCAAACTCCATCCTTAAACCCTCCCCTGACTGTCCCTCTCTCCTTTTCTTCTACTTCCTGTTCCCCTTCACTGGGAGAGTTGGAAAGGACAGGAATAGGGAGGCAGAAGATGCAGAAGAACTAGAGAGGAGATGATGGGGCCGTTCTCATGAGACCACATTTCCCACCATGCTCCCCTCTCCACCCTGTTCTGGGTGGCAAAGAAGCCAATCCAGACACCCGGTTCCTGCCAGCTGGAAATTAATTGTTACAAACTCTGATTGTACAGGAGTCCTTCCATCTCTTTGGATTTCTTATGAAGCGATTTAACGACCTCTTTCAATTCAGGGATGGATTTGCTCTTTAAGATCCTTTTCTAGATTTAAATCTCTCACTTATTTTTTTTCTTTTTATCAACATCTTTGTACCTTATACTTTGTAATTTTCTTCCTCTCCCAGTATTTTCTTTCTCTGAAACTATTGTGGAGATCGTGATCAGGACCATACAAGTAGCTGAAAAAGGTTTTTTTTTTTTTGATAAAAAAGGGAATATGTTTCCTTTATCTTGTCCAAGCTATTTAGAATTCTTAATTTGTTTTCTTTATTGGTGCCATTTTTATATCTTCCTTGGAATTATTAGTTTAGTATTTTTAATTTATTTTTTTATTTGTTTATTTATTTATTTATTTATTTATTTATTTATTTATTTATTTATTTATTTTTATAAACCTAATTACCTCTCCCCTAAAACAAACAAAAAATCTTTCTTTATATATACGTAAATAATTTTAATTAGGATTTTTTCAGTTATTTTCAGGTATTCCCTTACATATTCTTTTATTTATTATGTATTTTCTTATATTGTAAAACACACGAGAAGGGATGTCTTCTGTTCACCTCTAAAGCTGTGTGCTATTAATTCA
This sequence comes from Camelus dromedarius, assembly GCF_036321535.1. Taxonomy (NCBI): domain Eukaryota; kingdom Metazoa; phylum Chordata; class Mammalia; order Artiodactyla; family Camelidae; genus Camelus; species Camelus dromedarius. The sequence continues at coordinate 33,183,335 of NC_087454.1, read as the reverse complement.
TGATTTCCCGAATACTCAGAATCTCTTTTCCTCTACTGTTCTTATTTAGCTCCCTGACTCATCACCTGAATTGTGTATTTTTGGTGAAGTAATTACATTGGTAACGTAGGGAGCACAATGGCCAAAGTGTTTGTAGCTGAGTCCCTATCCTCCTCACCCCAGGCAACCTGCCACCCGAAGCCCCTCATCACCAGTGACAGCAGAATCGGAAGGCAGGGAAGCTAAGTATTTTTTTATTTTACCTCTTCTTCATTGGGAAGGCAATCTCAGTAGAGGTAAACCACAATTCCCTTAACTAGATTCACAAATATCAAAACCCCCACTTCCAATGGAATCAGTTATCTGTCCACCAGAGGATAAAATAGCTTTGTGGTCATGAATTTTAAACCTTGGTATAACTTGACTTCAATTTGATATAGTCTTTGGTTGCTTCTGATTTTTTAGTTTGGAAAATCCTACTAATTAAAAAAAAAGTTCACAGCGTTATAAAAAATTTCTCAGCCACTGATCAAGGAAAGAATCAAAAGTGACCTGAACACCTACTATGTGTCAGACTCTTGGCTGGAGTAACACAGATGTAAAGTCTAGGTGAAGGTTGGTACTGAAGAATGTGAAAAGCTGAACACCTGCTTAATTGTTTCTGAGTAATTAAAATACAATACTGCCTAGAGGTGAAAATTTCTATTGTTCTAACACTCTTAAGTACTTTGAACCCCATCATATGATAAAATAATGTAGGGTGATATGACAATGGTGAAAATGTCATCAATGTCATAGACAAGCAGGCTAATTTTTTTGGAAAGAAGACTCCTCACGGCTTTTTTTCATTATAATTACGTGATCTTGGGATCATCTTGAACGAGTTTGAAGCTTTATTGTGCATGTGTAAAATGGGGAAGCAGTGGTCAACACAGAGAAGTTATACACTAAATGCTTTCTTATCTACATGACAAAGATCATGGCCAAAAGTAATTGTCTTCAAATGTACTATTATTGCCACCTAACAATCTGGTGTATATCTCTCTTCTAAGTAGAAGAGAGAAGATTTGGCTCTCTGATAATTTTCTGGCAATGTCCTGAAATGGTTCATATATGGAACAAAAGCCGTGAATGCATAAAGAGAAATGGCGATATGAAAGGACTTTACTTCTGCTTTCCTGGGTGGAGGAAACACACTTGAATTATGTTCTAGAAAAAGAAGCTGAGTTTGTGACTCAAACAGGATTCATTCAAGTCCTGGCTCTGCAAGGAATAGATGCCATTTAACCCCTCAATGTCCTTGCCTCCAAGCAACAGTGTTAATGCCTGCCCTGCCTAATTTACAGTGATGTTAAGATGAAATTAATTTACATTCAGCTTTTGGGTTTTTTTTTTTTAATATAATTAACCCTGGACAAGATCACTTTGAGGTAGAAGAGTTGCTCTACCAGGTGAAACACTGCTTCTGACTGTGGTTTTGTTTGTTTGATGTTTGTTTGTTTGTTTTAAGATTGGCATTTATCAGTTACACGTTTCTGAAAATTTACTGTATCATTCAGAACACCCCACTTGCTTTATTACTTCCAACTCTAGACTCAAGTTCTTTTTTTTTTAAATAAGTGAAATATGCCCCCAAATATGAGGATACTTACAGTTTGTTCCAGAATGATATTTTGATGCATAGTACTAGAAAAATAAGATTGATTTGGTTGGGGCTGACAAAATTTTGTGTTTCTTCCCTTATTCACAAATGTTAATGCAACTCAAAAATGTCAGTTTCCCAAGATAAAAATGGGTAGTTTAATGGCATCTCATTCCAATCCTTGTTTTTGAACATTTTGGTATTTGTTAAACTGAACTGTCTGTCAGTAAGTAATATTCACTTGTGCTTCTTGTTCCCTCTTTTTAACGTTTTGAAAAACTTGACTCTGATGGAAAAATACTGATTAACTATTCCAAAACTATTTTGATCATATTCCAAGACCCAAGTGGTACATGAGTAAGTTCTTTAAGTTTTATATTTTAAAAATAATTGGATCTGTCTAATCCTAAGTGTCCATCTCCCATGTGTTAGCTGGCACAGAACTAAGTAAATAACCCTTTTTTGTATTTGCATTTTAACTTCCCTGTAACGGTTTTGCAATCTATGTTTTCATACAGAGAATACGCCTGCATTATAAGTAGATGTCACTTGAGCTGTCATTTCAAAGATCTACTGTGGGAATCTGAAAGTCTAGAGATGATGTTTAAAGTGGCAAATTTATTTAGAGTTTTTGAAACGATTTTAAACTCTACTCTTTACGATGGAAATGTATATAGCCCCCTAGCTGATCATCACAACCTGTGGCATGCTTCTTATTAATATGAATGACATACACGCATCAATTTGATTTGAAGTTTACAAGATGGTTTTTAAACAAAATTATAAAACATACAGCATAAAACTGGATTATTAACACACTTCCCTTCATGTGCATACATAATACAGACATACACAATATCCCATAAACACATTCATTCAACATAAATAGAGTTCTCCCAAACACACGTCCCTCTTCTAGTAAAAATTAAAGACCTTTTATGAAATTCAAGATACATTAAGTAAATGAAATAAGACTCTGGGATATTTATTTATCGATCATAAATGCTTGAATTAGCTGTGACCATGGTGGATTTTTTTTCTATGAAGTGTATTTTTCAATGAATGATATCTTTTCATGAATTATAGATTTTTAAATGATATTATATGGCTTCCATTTCTTGCTGAAGCGTACTCTGCAGTGGGAAATATTTTAAACTAAATACTTCCCATCTGGCCCTGCCAAGGTGAATCTTGCCCTTACAGGCTTGACTTACAGTTGAAGCTGATGTGAGAATATGTCATGGTTGTTTTGACAGTCCGGTCATCCTAATCCAGGGATCTGATCCCTGTGGTTTGTCAATTATCCTGCTAACCCTACAGCAAGAGCAAGACTCAAGGCACTGAACTGTCAACCAGTAACCAAAAAATAATGTCAGGAGCCAGCGAGGCAGGATTGAGAGGGGGGACACTTTTGACAACAGAAGTCCATGTATCATTCAGCATTTATTTTATTTGTGGGGGCTCATAACAAATTAATTACTGGGAATCACTTGATGAAATGTCATCCTCTGCTTTGGACATTCTTTTGTGTCTAAATTGAAAAAGCAAGGATTTGACTGCTTATGTAAGCTTTGCTAACATAGGGTCCTGGAACATAACACAACGATGAAAATGGCCTGAACTTAATTTGATTGTTAGTGATTGTTTTCACCTGCCTCACATGTACTGTAAGATCTTTAGGGGGAAAAATAATGTGCCTGGGGCTATGTGTATGCTCCTGGAAAACATTTTGAAAGTTACCAGGAGTCTTGTTTACAGGGAAATGAACATAAATATTTGGGGGGGGGGTGAAATTTTGCCTTGTGTACATTTCAAACTAAAAATTTCAAAGGGGAATTTGTTTTTGAACAATTCATAATTGCTAATAGTTTAAGGGAGAAGATAAAGGGACTATTACTTTGCATGGGATCTGTCTTAAAATGAGAAAAACGACAAGCTTTTACATCTGTTCCTGCTCTAGAAGGTGGCTCAATGAAACTCTTAGTGACATCAGCTAAAATCTACATAGGCTTTTATTCTGCTCTAGTTCATAGTCTGTGTTTCATGTTGTGTACCAATTCAAATATCTGCTATATAAATAAACTAAACAAAATAGCCTATAATTAACAAATACACAAGCCTGCGATCGTCAAATAAGCATTTGCTGGTTATACTCAAATGAGACTTTACCTGCATATGTTTACCCAGGAAAAGCTGAATGAGCCAAAATTGAAAATTAAATGCATTTTGTGAAATTCCAATAAATAATCAAACTGGCTTTGGGGGCTTAATGAAAACAAAACATATTTTTCCTTGTTTGAGAAATTATAAAGTCACTTGTATGATGATGCCTATTTATTTTGGGCAATACCCCAAAAAATAAAGAAGAGAGAAAGATACAAACACAACACAAAACAAGTTCATACTGTACAGCACAGGGAACTATATTCAATATCTTGTAGTAACTTATGGTTAAAAAGAATATGAAAAGGAATACATGTATGTATACGTATGACTGAAACATTATGCTGGACACCAGAAATTGACACAACATTGTAAGCTGACTACACTGCAATAAAAAAAAATACAAACATTTATAGATGTTTACTTTTAGAGTAAATTTATAAAAAATACACCACAATATATAGATACAGATATTTAGTGTTTTGTATCCAACTTTTTTTTCATTTAGCAAACATGTTCCCTATCATAGCAAATTTTTTGAAAATGTAATTTTATGACACTATAATATTTAATATATAGATATACCATAATTCATTTAAATAATAATCTAATGTTAGATTTTATATTGATTAAATTTGAAAAGATATGAAATGACTCTGCAAGGAATAACTCATTTCTGACTTATTTTATTTCTGATGTTTATTTTGGGATGCATTTGTTTTAGGTAAAATTATTAAGTCAAAGGGTATCAATAATTCGGATCATCAGGGACAATTTCAAATATTATTTAAAGTTAATAATCAGCATTAGAAATTTCCTTAGCTCCTTAATGTATCACTAATTGGTCTTTTTAAAAAAAAATTTTTAGACTGTTACTGGTGTAGCAGACCTGTAATTATTAGTCATTAGGTTTTCTAAAAAATAGGAACATGTCATGTTTTGGTCCACGCATTGTTTTCCAGTCCCAGCGGCTTAACTGAAAACTAATATGGTGACAGCAGATGCCACTTTTGTGGGTTTAGATCCCACTTTGACTTCATGCTGTGTTCTCAGACAGAACACTTAACCTCCGTGTTTTAACTGCTCCTTGAATGCAATGAAGTGACAAAATTGCGCACATCCTTGGGTTGTGGAGAGGATTAAATCAGGTAACGCACGCACGCCATCTACGTCACGCAGTGCCTGGCACGCAGAACGCCTCGGGTCAACGTTAGCCGCTCCTATCACTGAAACATCATCATTAACAAATTAAAATGTGTTAGGGTTTTACAAGTGCTGTGTTTCTTGGGAGGAAGTCAGGAATGCAAAATCTTTTCATTATGCACATAATACCTGGTTAAACAAACTTTTAATGTAGCAATAGAAAATCAAAAAAAAAATACAGAGCAATATAGAATATAATTATTCTGGCCTGCTGGGAATAACAGAGCGGTAAGCGTCTCTGTTTGCGTTACGTGTTATGTGTGTTATTAGCAGTACATGTAAGGATGCTACCTTGTGCTGTAGCCCAGAGCTTCTCAAACTTTAATGCGCCCATGAATCATCTGGGGATCTTATTAAAAAGCAGTCTGATCTGGTACGTCTGCGGTGGGGCCTTAGATTCTGTATTTCTGCCAGATCCCAGGTGATGCCAATTTTTGAATGGCTACATTGAGTAGCAGGGATTTCAAGAGTGATTTAAAAAAAAAAATTTTTTTTTTTGCCTGTTTAGCACTTTGCTTTGGGTATTAAGTGTATTTGCTTATCATGAATTCGAGTCTCCTCAGTGCTCTGCAAAAGTGGGAAGTCGACAAATTTATACAAAATTAATATCCTCAAACAGCTGGCAGATGGGAGGAGGATAGAAGACAAAAACAAACACAAAACCCTCTCCATCCACTGATCATCGGCTGTCTCTGCAAATGTGACATGAATATCTGGAGCCAGGCTTCTCAAAGCCACCATCACGACAGTTCCTTTCAAGTGACCACCACCAAGGCACAGAGGCAGGAATCAGGTCCCATCAGTGCTGTTTGGTGATGACCGTGGTAAGGACATCCTTCCATTAGCGCCTGCACTCTGACTGCTTTTGTCAGTGGTCCTCCCCTGATCATCACAGACTGGGTATGCAGCCAAAGGATACACAAAGTACTGGACGAGTTTTCCAAATCTTTGTAGAACACCCATTTTACTTGAAGGCTTGGAAAATTCCTTGAATACAAACACAGATCATTTACAGCACAACATTGGTATGTATTTAAAAAAACAACATGAGAGCATATGACAGGCCACCTGTGGCTTTGTTCCTAGACCCCAGGCATATTGTTTCACGTTATTTTTGTCGTTAAGGCTAATTTCAAGGGGAACAAAGGAAAGCCCTTGGAAGTGAAAAGAGCAAGAGAAGGAACCAGGGAGGAACTAGCATAAGAAAATTGACATAAGTCAAAATACTTAATTTCTAATCCTCGCTCTGCCACTCACATCCTTTACCACTCTTTATCTCTCTGGCCACCCTCAGTTTTCTCATTTGCAAAGCGAAACAGTTAGACTGATTTTGAGGTCCCTCCAAGCTCTGACATTTTATGATTTTTATGATTGAATTGTTCTTTTCTGCTGAGAATTCTACCCGAACTCATGGGCGGCCAGTTGACTAGTTTGTATGGTAGAGCCTTTCCCAGCCCTGATTCCTGTGGTGGGCCCCATCTGTGACCAGAGCTGTCAATCATTCTGTGATTATTTCCACTGTTCTGCAGAGTCAAAGGCCTACCCTGGAGATGGAGTCTTATTTGAAATACAATGGAGTACACATGGTGCTGTAAAATGTGCTACCCCGCATGCCATGGGGTAGGTCTCTAAAAGAATTTACCCCCTAAATGTAGGGTATCAATGAGGCAGTGTAAACCACCAGAACAGCGACTTGACAATTTGTCACTCAACTTCAGCAAAACTATAGAGGAACAGCACAATGAATTAATGAATAGCAACAAATCCCCATGACAACATGTTAGTTCATTAAAATTTTATCAGCATTCTTCCTAAGGAAAGTGTGCCTTCTGTTCTATGTTGAGTTTCTTCAACATTGTTTTACAGCCAATTCACAGCATTCTGGTGCTTCAAAATTAGTTCCTGTGGAGAGTGAGATACACATAGAGTCTATATTGTGTCACACATGGGTCTCCTGGGTGTCACAATGAAATATTGCCTGCATTTTTGTGTATCTTATGGCTTAAACCTTAACAAGCCTTTCCCTACTGCTTTTTTTGGAGAGTAGGTTAATTAGGTGAAAATCCATTTTGGTACCGGTTAATTTTTAGCAAGTGTATTAAATTGCATTTCATAAATGTCTTTCTAATATTCAATAAAAAGTCATCAAATGGGGGCAGGAAATGGCAAAATATCTTTGCTTGCTGCTACTGTGGCATGTTCCCTCTGGCTTTGGAAAAACAATAATAACACACAAGCCTTGACATTTTCCTTGGATTGTTTTCTTTTCTTAAAACAAATTTTTTTTTAATGTGTAACTCAAATGTCAGTGATCTGGGTTTTCCCAATTCTTCCAGCATAATAGTGACACGCTGCCCTTTTATAATTAAAAAAAAGTCTCATAACCCTATCCTACAAACAATAGGAAAGTCAGCATGGTTCCCAATATTTTTGAGGACTTTTGAGGGGATTACATTTTTTTCTATTCATTTTCTGCTATGAGTTCTGCCTCTACTGAATTCCCGATCTTACTCATATCTTTTCTTTTATAAAAGTACCTAAATGGACATCTATATGAAAGTCAGCTCTTTTTATATTTTATTGAGTTGAAATAGTACAAATTCCCCAATTAGAGCCATTTAGCAACCTCTTATTTAGCCTCACAAATTGAAGATTATGATCTTGCTGAAGATCACAGACCCAGACCTTTCATGCATATGAACATATAACCAGCGTGAGGTCCTCCTATCTGGGGAGACAGAACTTGAAGAAGTGATTTTCAACATGCCAATTAAATTAAACACATTAAATGTGCTGACAGTGGACACTACGACTTTGTTAATTAGTGTAACCTTTATACTGTGAAATTTAGCAAAGCATATCAATAATATTGCATCATTATTGCAATAGTATTTGACCTGAAACTGACCTGAAAATTTTGTTTCTAGGATAGGCTAGACATAATCAGGCATTTGTAACCAAAATTTATGTGTAAGAATATTCATGAAAATATTGCTTATCGTAGCAAGAAAAATGGAGTTAATCTAAACATCTGATAAGAGATTAATTAATGTAATTCGTTAAATCCATAAATTGAATGCTAGTCATTCATTTACTTCATTAAAAACAATGAAGTAAATCTTGATTTATTGATATAGGGGATAATTCACAATATATCATTAAACTATAGGAAAGTATAATATGATTGTATTTTTGTCCCAGACTATACATATGTGAACATTTGTGTGAGATGAAGTCTCTAAGGAAAGATACCAGAAAGTTAATAATATTTATCACTAGACTGTGAGTTTTAAGGTGACGTCTTTTTCTTTATGCTGTGTTTTATTTTTACATTTTTCTATGATAAACATGTAATATTTAGTAACTTCCTAAAAGATGTTTTTAATCATAAACTTTAGACCAACCAATCATAAGAGTCACTTTTATAATATAATTAAAAGCATAAAAATCAATTTACTTTGTATTGTTTATAGCAGATTTCTCAACAGCTTCACTGTAGACCTTTTGGGCCAAGTAACCCTTTGTTGTAGGGGCTGTCCTGCGTATTGTGAGTATACTGTGAGATATTTAGCAGCTTCCCTGGCCCCTACTATCTTGATGCAAATAGTATTCTTCAGTTGTGAAACCAAAAATGTCCCCAGACATTGCCAAATTTTCCCTAGGAGGCAAAATGGAACCCCAGTTGAGAACCTCTGATTTATAGATATTGCTTGATTGATTGATACCACGTATGGTGGGGGTTTTTTTTCATTGTTTTCTTACTTTCTTTCTTTTTTTATTGTCATGTAGTTAGTTTACAACGTTGTGTCAATTTCTGATATACAGCATCATGTTTCAGTCATATGTATACATACATGTATTCGTTTTCATATTCTTTTTAGATTCTTAATTCATATGGAATATTCACCGTCTGTCTCATGTTCCTCATTCTCGTAACATTTCCTTCTTCATTATCTCCATCTTGAAGGAGAAGTTGTATTTTCCTCTGTTCAGAGAAAGCCCCAATTCAGAGACTGGAGTGGAGTAATTGACAAGCTGTGACAGGCTTGAACCAATGAATCTGAAAGGATTATCTGTTAATGTGGTCACCATGGCTAATCGCTCAAATCAAAGCTATCAAGGGAGGACTTGTGCCCCCAGTTCCACGGGCCCTAAACCTAATATTAATTTTAACAACAACAAGTTAATGTTTAGCTGGATCATTCCCTCTCACATTCACATTTTAAAAATATTTAGTCTGAATAGAGATGATTCTTGTTTTTCAATAATTAGGCTGTGCCTGGAAAATGTATGATTCTTAAGATCAGAAGACATGACTTTGAGCTCTGAACCTGCTGCTTACCTGCTAACATGACCCTGGACATGTCTTTTAACCTCTTTAAACTGAAGTTTTGTCATTTGAAAATAAGGATAATGTCAGTAGCCCTCCTTAATTACACGATTGTAGTAAATAATGAGTGCATTTATGGCTTGAAAGTGCTGTGTAAACTGCCGAGGACTCCATTCCCGTTGGGAATTCATTCCTCATGGAGGTTATTGGTGGCTGGGGTTGCCATGGCAACACTCTGGCTTTCAATGTTCCCAAAACAATGCCTAATATATAAATCCCATCTATTTACACCTAGAAAGCAAACAGGAATAATTAAGGAATTTAAATTAGATTTTTTTTTAAAAAAAAACATGTTTTCTGAATATCTCAGTTCCCTCTGTCAATGTTTCAGTACACATCACAGAAATTAAATAAGTCTTAGATGCTGGTAGATATGAAATATAAAACTAAAGTTGATGAAAGGAAGAGAAAGTAAAATAAGGTGAATTCTTAACAAAAATAAGAACATCACAGAAATTAGGAAACACATGTTTGAGCTCATTTCAAGAATTACCAGTGTGAGATTTCCTCTGATAGTTGTTTTCTCAGTTTTATTCAACCTTGTTAAAAATGAATCAACCAATGGGGCTTCTGCCAACTCCTCCAGGAACCTCTGCTCCACCGTAATATAACTAAACATCAGAATATCTTTTTCTGATTAGCTGTTTCACAGCTTCTCTCCAAAACATCCCCTGTGGATTTCAGAAAATTATTGCAAACTAGCATCTGAACAAGAATGGAAGATATGCCAGCTTCTTTGCCTGGTAACTACTATCCCTGCTAAGTTCAAGACTGCACATTGACAACTCTAAGAACGCAATAATAAAGTGGATTAGAAAACACCCACCAACCAACCACTTGATTTGACTTCCATTTATTCTCACTTTTCAATTCTTCTGAGTTCAGAGAGAAGGTCAGACTTTTAGATAATGGTGCCTGAACAGAAGAAGATAAACACCTGAGTGAAATGTGGAGTGTGTGTGTATATCACACAATCCCTGGGAAAAGACAAAGTGATGTGGATGGTCCCAACACGGAAGACGTGTACAAGCTAATGTTAATTTGCTGTCCATTGTGCATGAAGATGATATTACAAACCGTCTAATTAGCAAGAAACATATTTTCGAATTATTTTCTAAGTGCTGGGAATAGATTTGGGATTAGCTTCTTTTGTTTAGGTCTGTTCGGTCTTCGTGGGGAGTGGCACACTCTTGAGAAATGACTGCTCAGGGATGGCTTAGATCAAGGAACAGCTTAAAGAGAATTAACAGCTGTAAACTTATACAGACCTTGGAGGGAGTTACTCTGATTAATTGAGACAAGAGAAATGGCATGAGAAAAGTCAATTTTCTGGCAGAAATGACTGGATCGGTATTGGACAGCTGTGATAGGAACAGAATTATGCACATACCTGTGTAGTCATTCTGTGATCAGTTGAAATTGATCATATCATACCCAGGAAAGCAATACATGGTGAAAATAGATATGAACTTGATTACTCGTGCTAGTTGGAAGTTACGAGTAAATGAGATGACCAAGGTCAAGAAGCAAACATGAAAATTGTCAAATGTCACAATAATCTAATTTTTTTTGCATTTATTATCTGTCTTTCACACTAGACATTCAGCTCTGCTAAAGCAGAATCTCCAACAGTCTTGTTCACCATTGTACTCGAGTGCCTACTGAGCATTATGCCTGGGACATGGAGTCACTGAATGACTGTGCAACAGTAGAGTTTATTCATAAGTTAGTACACAAATGTACTTAACTTTTATTGTTGTTATTGAATTTTAGGTGGAGCAATCTCATCCAGAAAAAGGATTTTAAGGTAATTTTCCCTCTCCCCTCGTATAGGCTTTTAAATACTTTATTTGTGGATTTGCGAGTGGTATTTTGGGTCTGGAGGAGGAAATTAAACATATTGCTCTGTTTCAGGCTGGATAGGGGTTGACTGCCATGAAGACATGTTTCCCACTTTGTCGGAAGGGTCTGTATTCCAGAAGGGATTATATACATATGAGGGACTCGGAAGAAAATGGTTTGCTTCTTCCTGGGCTTAGTCTAGACTCAACAGGAGTCTCTCTGGACCAGGAAAAGAACTGTCAAGCGAGATTGCGACTTTTCGTTCTGCAGTGAGGCCTCAGTGGCCACGGGCAAGATGACCATTCGTAGGGCTCATGGTGCTTTCTAACTTACATGGTCATTTTGAAGAGTGAAAGGAGTGGAATCTATGGCAGAGATGGGCTCTCCTTTTCCTGAGCAAACGGATGGTCTAATTCCTAGCGCGCTGACATCTAACTGGGGCCGTTGGACTGAGTTCGGTGACTGGCCTGTGGGAAGGACGGATGGAGGCCCCGGCCAGGCCAGCCCAGCCCCTAAGCCTTCTGGGGCCATCCGTCCTGCTCTTTCTTCCTTGACTGCTGGCCGGACACAGAGGACCCAGTGAAATAGCAGGAATCCTACAAGATGGCAGAGATCTGGATGAATGATTGCATGGGGCAGAGTTCTGTCCCAGAGTAAAGGGGAACAGACTCTCCCCTGAAGGCTTTGAAAGGAGATATAATCCTGCCAACTAAGAAATACACCTTGATTTTAGACTTCTGGCATTTAGAACTGCAAGACGGTAAATTTGTGTTGCTTAAAGCCATTAAGTTGTGATAATTATTTATAGAAACAATAAGAAACTAATACAGGGTTTATTTATTTGCTTGTATCTGGTTCAAGTGGAACTGACTCCAATTTTTTTTTTTTCAGTTCTTGGTTAGGGCTCCATGTTTTCATTCTTAAATAAATCTTATAATGAAACAGCTATGATTTCAAGCTAGGTATACTTAAAGTGAAGCATAAACTTGTCATGCAGCTGGACCCCTGACACTTTATGGAGTTTTATAATTTTCCCCATCATTTGCCTCACCCATATCTAACTCTATAGGATTTTTTAAAACATTTTTTTAACATTTTTTAATTGATTTATAATCATTTTACAATGTTGTTTCAAATTCTAGTGTAGAGCACAATTTTTCAGTTATACATGAACATGTATATATTCATTGTCACATTTTTTTTTCTGTGAGATACCAGAAGATCTTGTGTATATTTCCCTGTGCTATACAGTATAATCTTGTTTATGTATTCTACAATTTTAAAATCCCATCTATCCCTTCCCACCCTCCACCCCCTTGGCAACCACAAGTTTGTATTCTATGTCTATGAGTCTATTTCTGTTTTGAATTTATGCTTTGTTTTTTGGTTTTTGTTTTTTAGATTCCACATATGAGCGATCTCATATGGTATTTTTCTTTCTCTTTCTGGCTTACTTCACTTAGACTGACATTCTCCAGGAACATCCATGTTGCTGCAAATGGCGTTATGTTGTCGGTTTTTATGGCTGAATAGTATTCCATTGTATAAATATACCACATCTTTATCCAGTCATCCATAACTTTATAGGATTTTTTTTTTAATCTAGTCATTCCAAAACATTCAACTTTTCAAGAAAGTAACACTTTCTTTTCTCTTTACTCATATTTCACTAGTGTATTTAATATTTAATAGCATTTTATAATCACAAGAAATTTGAGAAGAAACATTGATGACTTTTGATAATAAACTTGTTAAACTAGACAGATCACATTCAGTATGTGTGGTTACCAGTAACTCTGCTTAACTGAGGGCATGAAGAGTATTAGTTAAAGGAGAAAACTTGTCAAGTACAGGTCAGATAAGGTAACTCGTATTAGAACGCCATTGGTTGGGTTGGCTTACATATCCATAATTGACATAATCACTGTGGCCAAACGAATATATGGCAGGTAACTTTAAATGGTTCCCTCAAAGTGATTTTCAGCAACCTCTATTTCCCTTATCTTTGCTGACCTGAAACAAACACACTGCTGGATATTTCTCCAGCAAAGATGGGTTTATTCGGGATCAGCAGAGAATTGTAATTCAGGGTCTGCAACCACGATGAACCACAAGCAAGTCCCCCCAAGGCAAGGGAATGAGACTGCTTTTATACATAGAAGGGAAGAGGAAGCGGGGAGGGCTGTAGTAAACAAAGAGTCCATGGCTTTTCACTGGCTGAGTCCTTGCCAGGAAAGGAGTCTTTCTACTTCCTATTGGGCTCGGCTATCCTTGCAGGATGTGAGAGCACCCCCTTCTGGTCTCCTCTATTTCATTGAGGTTTCTGTTAATTTTTTTGCAACTTCTTCACCTTCCTCCCGTTACAGAAGCAGAATAAGCCAGATACTTGATTTTCTATTTTTTATTGTAACTCAGGATAGCCATGCAACCAAGTTGTAACTACTGAGAAGTAAATGGGAGTCTTCGGGGAATTTCTGGGATGAGGTTTCTCTCCTTGATCAAAGGTGAGTGAGAATAGTGACTTCCTCCTTCCACCCTTGCGTGCACCCTTCCCCTACATCTTGCTTGTAGATGCAGTCATGTGACTATGAGGGAAAAGCATAGAGAATCTTAAGGATGTCTTCCCCACAACTTGAAGTTATGCAGCTGCCGAAATAACTTGGAATTGGCTACTTAATTAGGATTTGTCACTTTTAGTTGGCTTCCTCTTACCTGTAGATGAATGCCTCCTCCCTGAGGGAGAATGGAATACTCTCTTCCAGGGACAGGGTGTGTGTGTTGGTTGAACCGTCATGGACTAGGATGGGGAGGGTGGTTTACCCAAAGGAAAACAAATGTGCTGTTATTAAAAGAAAGTGGATTGTAAACCGATTATATTTCAATGAAAAAAAAAAAAACAAAGTGAAAAAAAAAAGAAAGTGGAAAATGAATCTTGGACGAAAATAACAGAAGTCAATCTTACATGGGCACCAAAAACACTCCATATTTTTTCTGTATGGATCTAAAGTAAAAATGCAGATGTAGCTCTTGTTTCCAGAAAAAAACTCAAGTGCTAACTCTACTGCCCTGCTCTCCTAAGCCCTGCTGATGTTTCCTTTCCTTTCCCCTCTTTTCCTCAGATGCCAGTCCCTTGTAAATTAGAAATCCATGTGGAGTAGGACGATAAGTTGACTTGCGTGTGAGTCAAATGAAACTGTCAAAAGAAGAATGCCAGTCACTGTAAGCCACTGTCTGAAGTCTGCCTGCCTGTCTTTTTCCTGTAGTCTCTGGAAGACAGCTCTTGTTAAAGGTGTACGTCATGTCAGTCACACACCATAGGAGGTGTTTGGAGTTTGAGGTATTGACAATAGGTATTTGCTTTTGTCTCACATAATCCCACCTCAAAGGTGTGGGGTAGGTACAGATAACTCTTGCAAGAAACGGGACACACTTGATGGATGAAAAATTGTAGATGGTAGCCGGTACTATCCATTATTCCCTGACTTATCAAATGGATACTAGATTTAACAAAATGTTTTCCCTTTATCTGAACACATGATCATTTTCATGAATGAGCTGATAAAAATATGTAGCTTTGCAGGTTAGGAGAAACATGCATGGCTTGTGTTAAGTTTCAGTTCAAGAAAAGTTACTGATAATCTACCAGTTTTAGAGTAGAATTTAAGACCTGCTGAAGGATAATATAAAAATTAGAAGACACAAAGTCTTGCCTTTAAGTGATTTACAATGGGGGTGAAGGGTAAGGAAGAGGGAGACAAGGTAATTACATAATTATAATTCAAGGAGATTTAATAACAAAGTAGAGCTACAAAATAGAAGAGCTCTGAATTGACATCTGGTTTTAGTCAGGGAATCATCAAGATGAAGATGATAGTTAATGTAATACTGCTTTCCAGGGCTGTGAAAATGAACTCCTTGTGAAGATAGGAACACTCATGTGTTAGGCTCAGACATTTAATAAACTAGAAAAAAAAATTACATTTACTAATTTTTACAAAATTAATACCTAGAAAATATCTACCTTTATTAACTCAGATTTATCTCTAAGATGAATAGTGTTTTATTAGCAATAATGTTACCCTGGAATATTGCTGTTTCTTTTTTATATAAGAAGTGATTAAATTATTACACAGTGTTATTTAAGTATAAGACTTTAAACACAAAATGTTCCTAGAGTGGTAGGCACTTTCATAATTAATTGTGATTTGAGTACTCACATCTGTTTTTCATATAAGAAAGCTCCGAGAATAGGAATTATTCATGCTTATAAGATTGTATTCATTACTTTTGCTTCTGACATTTAAAAATGATTTTAGACACAACAAAAATAAAGTGTATCAATGTTTCTTAAGAGTGTATTTAAATTCTGAATATATATGAAATTTAAAAAATTGAAATATTCTACAATATGTGAAGTATTAAGTCATGAAATATTCCAAAAGCAAGTAGAAAAAAAGAGGCAGGATTTATTGGATTTATTTTTTATAGGTCTGTTTGCAGTTTTCAACCTAGACTTTATTGAGTACCCATTCAGCAGACTGACATTGTGTGCTTTGTGGTATCAGGAACAGTGTGAGTCTGAGAAAACAAAGGTGTGAGTACTGGTCCCTTGAGGACCAAATAGTCTATTGATAAATAAGCAATAAATATTGACTGAAGGCATTAATTCAGCACTGAATACATTTTCAGTGTTATACTAGGAGTGATCATGGGATAAATTTGAGTGAATTCACAATTGCTTTGAGAACTGGGCAAAATAATTGTTGATTTTTTTTTTTTTTTGGAGGGATGGTAGTCGGTGCATAGATGTAGAGGTAAGAGAGAGAGCTAGTTTTTCTCAAAAGGCAACAATGTTTCAGGGTTTCTTTAATACTCCGATAACAGAAAAAACAAAGCAAAACAAAGCCAACAACCTGAAGCTAATTAGCAGACCAAAGAGAAGAGAGAACGCATATACCAATTTTAGGAATAATTTTTGAAACTTATTTTTTAAAAAATATAAAAATGAAAAGAAAAACAAAATTAAAATCATCTGAACCGTCTGCTTTGAAAATTTATTTATTATCTCTTATTAGCCTATCTTCTTTCCTTTCCGTTGGGTACACTGAGTGGTCGGCTTCGCTTGGACGTGACTGAGGAGAAAAGGACTGACTTTAGCTCAGAGAGTAACTGAAAAATGTAAACGGGGGTGAGATGTCACTATATTCCCAGATCACATATTCATCAGTGAGCGCTTACTTTGTGCTAGGCACACACACACAGATACACACACGTTTAAACCCTATGATAATTCCAAAGGGCAGACACTATTATTTTCATTTTCCAATGAAAAACCTGATGAATAAAGAGGTTTAGTAGTAATATAAGACAATGAAGTGAAAGCTTTAGTTTAGACTCTAAAGTAATATGTGTTGTATCAAAGGGAGTTTTGAGACACCTTCCATGCAGGTGGTCTCAAATCCTTGATGAATCTTATATATCTGTTATGGATGGTATGAAGAGGATTGGGTCATTGGAGAATGAGGGAGAGGATTTTTGAAGATGATTTCCTTGGCCAGAGCTGTGAGTCCCACCCCCTCCCCAAAGGGTCGGAGTTGGAGGTGTTTCGTCCTTGGAACTGAAAAAGGATTAGTGAGTGAGGCCAGAGGAGGCTGGCTGGATGGTTAGTGGCCAGTTCATGCAGACCCTCCATTTCTTTTCTAAGGACCATGGGAAGTCGGGAGATACTTTGCATGGCAAGATGACATATTTACAAGTTCATGTTTCCTACTCTGTGCAGAATGTTATCTATGCAGCCAAAGGTGGGAGAAGGGAGGTCAGTTGGGAAGTGATGGCAGGAGACCCAGTAGGCCCTGATGCCCTGGATCCGGAGGGTGCAGCTGTGATGATGGACTCAAATGTATCTTTTGTGAATAGAATCGACAGAATGACTTTATGGAATTGATGTGGAGGTGAGAAAAAAGGTCAGTTTTTAAAGAGCAAATTTAATTTAGCAGAGTAGACAGTCACATTGAAACTTTCTTTGAAAAAACAGCATTTTTTAGGTTCAATCAACCACCAAAATCAATGAAAAGATATTTAATGTCTATTTTTGGAAGGAGTAATTAAAAGAGGGATTTTAAAGTAAAGAACTTGCCTTGCCATTCCAAAACTGCATACAAAAGTTGGACACTGCCACTCACCCACTAGAGGCACATAAATATCTCTAGGGGAAACGAATCTATTGATTGTTTGAATTGCCCACCAAGCGTGACATCCTTAACTTTGGGAAGATTAGAAATGGAATTTAGAGAGACTATTTTCCTGTGTATCTTTCACAAATAAGAAAAACCAAGACAAAGACCAATCACACATCCATTGGTTGTCAAACCAGAACTAGAGCTCACAGCTGCAGCCTTCATCAGATCTTTTCCCACCGTGATCAAAGCATGAAATGACAGGGACAGAACCTGTCAGATGTCAATGTCAGGAGGGCTGCAGTGTTGTGAGGCCAAGATCAAGAATGCTGTAGGTCAAAATTGTGAGAGACAGAAGGAAAATATTCAGGTTCATGGGCTGGGATAAGTAGATTTAGAAAGACAGGAATGCCTATACCATTGGACAATGAATCCTGGATGCTGGAGTTTACCCATTGGATCCAACTTGCTCACTCTGTGAATATAACTCTTAGAAATTGTCACCCTGATAATTTGCCCCATTCCTCTTTCCGCTTTTAACAGTATCATTAAATTCAAACAACATATTACACTGACATACTTGGTAGTAACGAACCCAGTTTAGTACTGAGTATTTCCATTACTCCAGTAAGTGCCCTCATGCTCCCTTCCAGCCCCGACCGCAAACCCACATACAGCGGCAACCTCTGTTGTGTTTTCTATCACTGCAAATTAGTTCTGCCTGTTTTTGAACTTCATATGATTTATATAAACTCTTTCGCATTTGTTTTCTTTTATTCAACATAATATTTTTGATTCAGGCATGTTAGTGTGAGTATACGCATTCCATTGTATAAAATAACCCAACTGGTTTATCGAGTGGACACTTGGGTTGTTTGCATATTTTTAATATTAGAAATACAGCTGTCAGGAACATTCTTGTACCGATCTTTGGGTGGATATGCTTCCATATCTCTTGGGAAAATAGTTCAGAGTGGAATGGTTGGGTCATACGGTAGATAAGACAATTTATAAGAAACTACCAAACTATTTCCAAAGTGGTTGTAACACTTACACTCCCACCCAAAGGTCTGGAGAGTTTCTATTGCTCTACATCCTCACTAACATTTGGTGGTACTGGATGTCCATTTTAAAAAATTTTAGCCTATCTTGTAGGTATGAAGTAGTATCTAATTGTGGATTTGATTTTCATTTTTCTGAGGAATAATGGTGTTGAGTTCTTTCCATGTTCTTAATAACCATTCCTATATATCCTTTTGTGAAGTATCTGTTCTCATCTTTTGCCCACTTCTATTGTGATTTTTACAAGTTAATTATTTGTAAGAGGTCTTTATATATTCTGAATACAAGTTCTTTGTCAGAAATATGCATTGAGTATCTCCCAGCTTATGGTTTGCTATGTTGCTAACAGTGTCTTTGGATGAAGGAGTAATTTAAAATTTTAAGTCCAATTTATCAGTTTTTTCCTCTATGGTTAGTTAACTCATAGATTTCAATATTTCAGTTAGTAGATCTAGTTCCATCTCTATTTACTTATCAGAATAAAATTCCAAGTTGTGTGTAATTTTCCAGAAACTTTTATTGATTAGCCAAAATTTTAATGATTCTTTAATAACTGGAAAAAGAAGTCAAACTTTTTTTTAGCATCATGGTAGCCTAAATTCATATAAAACCACTTTCAATTACAAACACATAGCAATGGTGTATAAAATACAAACAAAACATTAATTTCCCTGTAAATTTAAAATCAGAGAAGGGAAATTCCTGTTTACCAAGGGGGAAAAAAATAACAACACAAAACCTCAAGGCTAGAGGCTGGACCACTGAAGCCCTTGCAGGAGTGGGTGATATGGCCCAGGGCTCATGCAAGATCCAGAGATGGAACCAAACTCAACAAATTTGAAAATGCTCTGCAAAATAAGGACGAGACAAATCTACCTCTCTCAAGCTTGTTTCTGCTTGGAATTCTGATTGGAAAAAAATCTCCCACAAGGAAAAAAAAAAAAAAAAAGAAAGTGAGAGAACCAAAAGCGTGAACAATGCAAAGCCTTCTCAAAATCCAAGTTGAGAAATTAACATAAAAACTGCCTTTCTAACTGAGATGCTCCTGGACCTTTGGTGAAAGTAAACGTAGAACGTCTCGTCTCGGTAGGGGATACTTTGACCAATCAGAGCAAGCAGTAAATTCCCACCCCCCAACAATAACAACAGCAGCCAAAATGAAAGAAAACAAAACTTATTGCAGATTATCTTACACACACAAAATTGTCAAATATATTAGGAAACGTTCCATAGGAGAAAGGAAAAATGAACATATTAAACAGGAGTTATATTTTCTCAAGGCTAAGGACTTGAAACAATAGAAAAATAGGAAAGATAAGCATAAATTATGTGTTTTAAATGATAAAACATATAAAGAACACATAATCCCTACACAGAAACTATAATGAAATAAAACACGATAGACAGAAAACTAGCAGATCTGAAAAGGAAAAAAATCTGGAAATGTGATATGCAAGTTAAATAGATTACTAGATTATTTCAAAGGATCTATGGGTGATATAAAAGACAGATTTAAATAAGTCTTTGGGATCATAGCAAAAAAGTGCTATAAAGGTAAAATGCAAGAAGAGATTAAGCCACAGTGGATAGAATAATAAATTCCAACATCTGTCTATTAGGTTTTCTAGAAGTTGAGCATAGAAGATGGAGAAAAGTCAAAACTCAGAGATAATATCTGAGAGTTTTCATGAACTGTTGAAAGTCAAGAGTCCCAGGATAAAGAAGCACATCAAATCCAAAGTAATGTGTTTAAAGACTACCACATGCATCACTGGAAATTTGAAAAACACCGAAGACAACAGGAAATTGTAAGCACCAACAGAAAGAAAAGATGACTTATGCTAACTGAAATTGGCACTTGCCATCTGCCTCTACAAGGACTGGATCATGTTGGCACTTGCCACCTACCTCTGCTTGGATTAAATCATGAGCTGCTGCAGCCGCTGACCTCCAATCCTCCCTGAAAGGAGTTCAGGGCGGATATTAGGAACAAGGCGCTCTGTGCTCTGGGAAAACTGGCTCAACAACCCTTCAAATAGGCATTTTCAGGAGAAGATTTTATGACCTCAATTCTTGCGTCTCCTCATATCTAGAAAAGCACTAAAATCATTAACGGTGACATCTGCTCCTCGTGACTGGCAGCAAACCTCTGCTTAAGTGTGTGCTTGACTGCGTGTACCCCCCTTCACTGGAATCATATATAATATGATTTCCCCCCCTTGCCTCTTTGGAACAGTTTCTCAGAGCTTTCTGGGATGCTGTCTCCTGGGCTATAGTCCTCATTTTGCCCCAAATAGAACTTAACCCACAACTCTGACGTTGGGTGATTTTATTTCAGTTGATACTTAACGAACAAAAATTTTAGACAAAATGCAAATTTCTCTCCTTTAAACTAAAATGGACAGAACACAAAGGAATAGTATATTTAAAATGTGGAGAGAAAACAACTGTTAGTTGTTAGTATGGAAATCCTAACCTTACAAATTTGTCATTTAGGCAAGAAGTGACATAAAGATATACCAGACAAAAACGAAGAAAATTTACCGTGTACTGAATCTCAATGAAATAAGCACTCAAAATGTACTCCCATAAAAAGAAAAACAGATACACAAGACAGGACCTTGGTAGGGATGCTGGCTAACTTCAAATCAGTTATGCCTGTTAAATTTTCAGTGCAACCACTTAAGAATAGAAACACTAAATGTATTTTCCAAATCAATAGAGGGAAAAGAAGAGAATAAAGAAATTTGATTAATCTAATGAAAGGCAGGAAGGGGGGAAAATAAGCAAAGAAAAGAGAAAATCATAGAAAAGAGAAAGCATTAAATTTAAAGGTGAATTATATCTGTCTAAATGAATCAAAAATCATAAGAAACAAACAGGTAAAATATGATTTATGGTTACCTATATAGGTGGCGAAATACAAGACACGGTTTAGAGGGAGAGACATGAGCTTCCAGTTATTAATTACATCTAAGGAGAGAGAAGCTGCTTCAACTCACCCTGTGATATTTCATTTCCTAAAAAAAGGTTAAATCAAACATGGAAAAATATTAACATTTTTAATCCAGATGGTGGGTACATAGGCATCTTTTGAATATTTGAAATAATTCAAAGACAAAAAAGGAAAGAAATCAGAACACCACAAACTCACATGAAAGTTTTGGTTTGTTTTTTTTTTTTCTTTTCAAAATAAACCAGTTTCTGGGACATAGTTCTTGATTAGTACAGATTCGGTCAAACATTTATTTTCTCTGAAGTCTGTAATGCCCGCATCTATAGGAGCAGGGTTCCAGATTATGTAAATTTGTGTTATTTTCATTTTTGCCCTGGTGAGCCTGAGTCATGAAAAGCCCTCAGTCATTAGAGAAATAGTCTGTGTCCCTTCTGTTCTTCAATGGAAAATTGAACTAATATATTTTAGGAAAATTCTGAAAAGTGTTCAAACAAAATAATTTTTCCTGTTAATCTGGAATTAAGTAGAAATTAAATTAACCATAGCTTTGCACTCCTTGAAGGTTCAAGGTTTTGCAAATTTTTCTGTTAAGCTAAGTGGATTAGATATAAATTGCCCTCTGCCTCATGCAATGTACTTAGTTCTGCCAATAAAAACTCCTATGTAATGCAATATTATGATATTATATGCCCAATTCACACTTGCTGTGCTTTTATGTCCTAGGAATTTGCAGTATGAAAATGATTTCATATTTTCAACGATAATATGATTTATTTATTGAGCACCTACTATATGCTGGAAAAAATATGCACACACTCTAGTCATTTTAACACTCTAACCAGGAAATGCCTGCCTTCAACTATGAGAGAACTGAGTTTCCAAAACCTTCAGTCAGATATCAATGTTATGTATACAACTGATGTTGTTTGGAGCCAAGATTTGGATCAGACTCTGTCCACAGAATTATACCTTTGCACAGAGACCCTTGAAAAGAAAGTTCCACTGCTCTTCTTCACTAACAAATTATCCCCATGGACAGTGAAGCTATGGGATGCGTTTTCTCATAACTAACTTAACTTGGATTTTTGGGGGAGTATTTGAGCAATCATTCTGTTATTTGGGGCTTTGGTAATTTCCCAGGTTCTGCATAGCAGGTCGAATAAGAGTGATGAAGTGAATATTTTCCCTTCTACTACACATTTGGTTTCTCTGCCCTGCTGACTTTAGCTTTCAGTGATCGGCCACTCCAAGAAATGTTAGGCACTGGGAAAATGGATTCATAACCCCCACAACTTGCTAAAGACAAAAAAATCAGTAACAACAAAAGGGAACTCCACTTTAATGATGGAGGAAGTGAGGGAAACTTTCTCTCTTCACTAAGGAAGTAAGAAAATCAAATAGGCTGCCTAGAGTCCCGGGATGAGGTCTGGAAAGGAGCAGGGAGCGGGGAGCGGGGAGAGAGGGCTATTAGACAAGCACACACTGAATTTGGGGACGCTTCCAGCTAATGCTGGAAATGGACCCCCTGGTCTCACTGCTCCCCACTTCACTAGCTTTTGTCATCTCATTTATGTCAGAATGTGTTTATCGTTACTGAAGCATTCAAAGGAGTTTGGATTTGGAATATGGAAGAAAGCCATGGGATTAAGGAGATGAGTTTTTGAGGAGCTTATAGGAGGACGTAAAGTTGCGAAAGTGAGAAGACCATGAGAGAAAAAACTGACCAGCAGACTCAGGAGCGTTGACACAGGAAGGAACCTGAGTACAGTCTGCTTTATTTCTGATCAGGAGATGAGTGCTTCTTCCTCCTTATGTTGGGAATGCTTCAAAGTGTGGCTCTCCCCTTGAAATTGAAGAGCTTCTATTTTGCCATGTTAGAAGGTTATTTTTAGTACTTTCTGAAATGCCAGCTTGTGTATTAGTAAAAGGAATGCTAGCTGCTATAACAGACAAAACCCCAAATCTTCGGGGCTTCACACAATAGAAGTTTCTTTCTCCTTCATATAAAGTCCAAAACTGGTGTTCATTATTGACGAGTGGATCTCTTTTGAGCAGGGATGAAGGTACTTAGCCTCCTTCCATCGTGTGGTTTTGTCATTTTCAACTCGTGGCTTTTAAGACGACTCTGCTATCTGCCTCACATGGAGGGGTGGAGGATGGGGATCGTGCCTGAGGGCTTATGACCAGGATTGAAAGTGGTCCACTACATCCTGGCCACACTTGACTGTAAGGTTACCGTGAGTTTTGCAAGAAGGAGAAACTGTCTTCCTGGAAGAATTTGCCAAATTCGTTGAAAACTTCCAAATAAGTATTCTTGTGTCCTCACTGATGTCTGGTATTCTATTATTAAGTGTCTTTACAACTGGTTCTCACCTCTGCTGACATATAAATTACAGAAGTAGGAATTTGAGACATTGATGGGTATTTATTCCTTACTATAAATTACTGCTTTTTAATTTGCGAGTCATAACCCATTAGCAGGTTTTGAAATCAATTTAATAAGTCAAGTTATGAGCTGCTTTTTACAAAGATGAAAAAGGGCAGAATAAAAAGTCTCAGTGCAATACATAAAGTACAGGTAAATATTGTTTTGTATTACTTTTGTTTCAATTATATATACAGATATATAAAATATATAATATTTATATTAAATCACACATGCAATATCTAATTGCATATAATGTATATAAAACACAAAATATACACTAATATCATTGAAACAAAAGCTATATACTATCTACCTATACATATGTGGATTAATAAGTCTGCTGTAATATGTTTTTCTTCCTATAGTTGTATAAAAAATGCAAAATAATAGTGTAACTAGCTTACCACACCTTTTCATTCAAAGGTAGGACTTAACAGTGGACTGGGGAATAAAATTAACCTATCCTACGTCACAATTTTGCTTGGGGTTGTAGTATGAACAGAGTGAAACAGAGCACTTATTTAAGTTTCAGTATTCCCTGAATTTTCTTTTTCCACTAGGTAACAAGGACAGGGTAAGAGATTTGTGAAACATCCTAAGAAATCATCACATTTCTACACAAGGCAAAGGATGAGTTGGTAGCAGAATTGCAAACTTAACTGCCAATCTGGTTGCCTTCTGTTAGTTTTGGATAGATACTTTTTTTTTTTTTAAATCGTTGTTTCAAGAAGTATCAATATACATGCATAATATCAGTTCTGTCATCTAAAGTTCTTTAGATAAGCAGGTGGTTTTGGACCTTGCCTGGAGTAATAGCTTTTGATCATTTGGGGGCTACTGATGTACCCCAGGCAGCTCCAGTTAAACAGTTATTTGTAGCAATTTAAATACACACCTTTATACTATATCTTTAATCTTTTTGCACTTATAATAGGCTCACAGTATGAGGATATTTGAAAAGATTTTTCCCCCACAGTTACACTTCACCTTTTTCTTTCTGGGGACATACGTAGTAGTTTTTTTCTTTTTCTGTGTGAATATAATTGAGATTATACATAAGCATGAATAGTTAATAAATTTAATTATAGATAAGCCTAGTAAAATCATTTGGAATGGTTCTTATTAGAAGCTATACTCAACTAACTGTTTTTATTTGGATCTAACATTTGAACCTAAAATCTGGAGTTCTTCAGGAACCCTGGAATAAGAGAGATAATTTATTTGACTCCATATATGGTTCAGGAAAAATGGAAGGTAACATATAAAGTGGCTAAGGAGAAGGAGGACACAAAGCCAAAGGACTGGTCAGGTTGGTCTCCACTCTGTTTTCACATTAAGGCTCAGATATTCCCAGTTTGTAGGATAGGACAGCTATAAAACCAATGATGCTACAGATAATTCCCATGTGGCATCTGATTGCATGGTGGGTCTCAAACACATCGCCGATTCTGGTGAGAGATGGAGGATGAGTTCCACAAGCAACTCTAGTGGCTGCATGAATTAGGAGAAAAGTGTATCAGTTTTGGGCACAAAGAGAAATGCTCCTGAACCCTGGTCCTGCCATTCATTGTAGTTGTGACAACAGTCAAATTATTTAACTTATCTATGCTTTGGTCTTCTCCCTTATAAACTAGGAATGATGACACTTTATTGGTCAGGGAAGTTTACTGTCAGTGACAGAGATCCCAATTCAGATTGGCTTAAACAGAAATAGAATTTTTTGTTTTTTTGGCCTGACTAATAGAAAACCCAGAAGCACGCAGCATCAGATTAGCTGTTTGATTTAGGGTCCTGTGTCTTCAAGGTCCCAGCTGTCTTTCTCTGCATCTCTCACAGTTTTGCTGTCACCTACTTTAGAGCTTGGATAGCATACAAGTTGTATTAATGGTAGCAACAGTGATCAGAAAACATCCAGGCCACACAGTTACATCCTAAATAAAACAGGGGGAAAAGAGCATGTTTTAGAAAATAGTTTCCATAGGAGAGTAGAAAACTCTCTCACCGAGAACTGTCCTATCTCTTCTTGCTATAAATCTGATCCTGTGACAGTCCCTGAAACAACCACTATGACCAGATGAGTGGGGTAAGCTGTTGGGGCCCAACTCTGAGACAGAGGGTCAGTCTGTCCTGCAAATAGTTTTCAGCGAACCTGAGTCTTCGAAAGAAGTCTAGGTTTTGTTTAGGAGAAAAAAGATACACCTGTCCCCTCTCCTGTCCACACCTGCATCCCCTGAGTGGGAAAGACTCCAGGCCTGGTTGTTCAACACAAACATATCTTGAGGAGACCCTGCTCTGTCACTGACCCTTGGCCAATTCCTGGGAACATGACCCTTGGCCTGTTCCCTCTGTTACTAATTAATAAGGGCTTTTGTACACCTGAGGCACCCAATCATGCTATGCCAAATTGTCAAGACAGTTTGTGCAGACACAGTGATTTCCGGTGGACACCGGACTAGGGGGTCTGGATTCGCGGAAATCATGGCCCGCCACATAGGTGAATGTACCTATGAAACCAGCCCTCAGTAAGAGACCTGGAGTCTGAGATTTAGGTAGGTGTCCTTGGGCAGAAACACTTTGCATGTCCTCCAGATCATTACTGGAGGAACAGCATATCCTGTGGGACTTCCATGAAGGAGGCCTTTAGAAACCTGTTCCCTGCAGATTCCACTGAGTGCTGCTTTCCCCCTTGCTGATCCCACTTTGTGTCCTTCAGCTGAAATAAACGTTAGCCTGCGTCTAACTGTTTCTGGGTCCTGTGAACCCTTCTAGGGAATCATGGAAAGTGTGTGTGGTTGTGCTACCCCTGAAACCATCACCCTGTTGCATCTGGAGTCTAAACTAGGATTCTCTAGGTTAGGGGTAGACAAATTTTTTTTTTTTTTTTAAGTTCCAGATGTTAGGGGGGAGGGTATAGCTCTGTGGTAGAGTGCATGCCTAGCATGCACTAGGTCTTGGGTTCAATTCCCAGTAATTCCAGTAGGAAAATAAGTAAATAAATAATCCTAATTACCTACCCCTCAAAATAAATAAATAAATAAATAAATAAAAATTAAAAACAAAAAAGCTCCAGATCTTAAATACTTTATGCTTTGTGAGACCTACTGTCTTCCATGGCAACCTTGCTAGCAGTTGGAATGCAGTGAGAAAGCAGCCGTTTAGACAACTCATACACAAATGCGTGTGGCTGAGTTTCAATACAATCTTACAGATGCAACTGGGGAAGGGACAGGTTTGGGCCACACTGCAGTTTAATGGCTCTTGCTCCGGGTAGTGAGTCAGATTCTTGGCTTTGTCCAAAGGTGGCTTCCTAGTGTGTGATGATCAGACCAAATTTAACTTGGAAGTGTTAACTTCTCACAACAAAATAAATGTACAATGGAGGGTAACAAATAAAAATATATATTAATCACAATGGTCTGTAACACATATGTTTACTGCGGGGCCAGAATTACACAGGCGCCTTGATCTGGGAGCAGAATAAGTTCTCAGTCAGCCTATCTGGTGCTTCTTATCCCCCTGGGGGGTATCTTCCTAGCCATCAAACCATAATCAAGGCTTGGAAAGGAATTTGGCTGGCATTTACCTTTGGGGCTTCACACTTTTTCTCTCTGTGTGGCCTGAGAATTCCCCTGGGAGCAGAGCCATCAACATCCTTAATTCCTCATTAATTGGTTGAAGGTTTTGCCTTCCAACTATTTCCTTAATACTTTAATTGAATTTTAAGCAGACTTTAAACTACTTTTATTGAACTTCAAGGGATAGTAAACAAAACCAGGGATGTTGCTAGATCATGGTTTCTGAGTTTATGACACGCCCTGAGACATTCGTTTCTCGGAAATAGGTGTTTGTTTAATGGCCTCTTGCCTGGTTCTCTTCTAGGGAGCAATTCAGAACAATAGACTAATGGAGTGGGGTTTGGCGGAGTCACTCAGCTGTCTCTGCAGTGAGGGGGGTGGCCCTCTTTCCATGCAGTGGATGCCTGAGAGGTGATTTGCGAGGTGCTGCCCAGGCAAATAAACTTGTCTCAGGCCCCTAATTTTATCACCTGGTAATATTTCTTCCCCATGATTTTGACTACAACTGATGTTAGCATGTGGCGGGAGAATTCAGGTTTTTTTCCCTACCTGTGCAAAGACAACTTCCAGTCAACTTTAATTGCTTGGAACACACGAAAAGGCTCACTCTGAGAAGAGTGAATGTTCCTTTTTTGGTCTAGATTATTCTGTTTTCTATAGGTCCCTATAGAAGACTGTTTCAGTCTCCTCATCAGTAAAATGGAGATCATGATTGTACCTGTGCAATCGGTATTTTGAATGTAAATTGTAGTAAAGAATAACCTTTGTTTTGTTGGAGGTTTACAGGGACACCATGACCTAGCCCAAGGGGATGGCTGCAAGAACAAAGAATGCTGGCAGCAAGAAGATTACAGCAATCAACAACATCCACTCCCTTATTTTCCCTCCCCCCTCCCTTATTTTTTTGTATAAAAGGAGCCTATTATCTGACTAGAGCAGGATGGTTCTCCAAGACAGTAGTCTGCCATCCTCTCAGTCTGCCAGCTTTTGGAATAAAGTCGCTATTCCTTGCCCCAACACCTCGTCTACCGATTTATTGGCCTGTCCTGCAGCGAGAATGAGTTTGGACTCGGCAACAAAATGAACTAATACAAGTAAACTATTAGTATAATGCCTGGTGCATAGTAAATAGTTAATATATAATGGCAAAAAAGAAAAAAAAAAAAAAAGGCTGTAAGAGGCACCCAAAACACTAATATCTTGAAAATTTCCTACTAAATTTTTTAATGCTTCAGACCAAATACACAATCTGAGCCTAAAGCTACAACTGCTATTGCTTTGTTTTTTGGGTTTGTACGTATGTATGTATGTATGTATGTATGTATGTATGTATTTTCTGGAGAGGTGTTGTATTTAATTCCTCTAGAAATCCTTACAAAACCAAATCTGGGGTAGTAGCCGGCCCCCACCACCCACCCCAATGCGCAATGACTCACTGCTGGCCTCCTCCTCCTCCACCTGACCCCTCCACAACCTCCTCCAGGAAGCCCTCCAATCTTCACTTCCAGACTCTAGAAGAGCAGAGGGTAAACCCACCGTAAACCTACCTCACTGTGGCCCAGCAATAAAGGGCCTGATGTAGAGTGAGTGGAAGGAACCCAGGCGACACAGTCCCTAGCCTCCGATTACTCAGAAATACTGTGACTGCTGACTGGACTAGAAATACCCTTGACGCTCGGTTAACCACATATGAGCCCAAATCCCTGATTTGGCCAAGAGACACCCGCCAGACCCTGAATGGCTGGAGAATACAGCCTCTTCAAGGCCCTGATTTGCCAGAAAACACTCCGACCAGCCTTGATTGGCCAGGAGATGGCCCTTAGTCGAGCGGCTGGGCAGGGTCCCACTTCTCCCGTGTCCCCATGGGGACCCCAGAAGCAGGGCAGCCTAGATCTAGGAGAGGTGGGAAAAGGTGATTCCCTACATCTGGGCCCAGGACGAGAAGGCCCTTTTCTCGGTGATGAATCGATAATGATTACCTTTGCGGCTGTGATCATTCTGGGTGGAGCTGACACACTCGTCTGGCCCCGTGGGCTCACAGCAGCGGTAGGGCGTGTCCTGCAGGAGGGGCCGCTGGCTGCAGCGGTGGGGGAACCGTAGACGTGCATGTGGTCACACAGCTCCAGGGCAGTCACCGTGGAGAACCAGCCTGTCCTCCTCCCCGAGTGGGACTTTCCCCTGCCCTTGGCGGCCTCGCCCCGGAAGGGGTCGTCCAGTTGGCGCATGCGGTCCAGAGACACGGCCTCCATGTTGGGGACCCCGGGACTGCCCACCGGATGAATGCGCGCCAGCCTCCTGGGTTTGGGGGATCCCAGATGATGAACAGAGTTTCGGGGGTCCGGCTGACGGCCTCCAGGGGCCTCTGCGGCGCATGGAAGGCACTGGAACGGGAACGGGCCGCCGCGCGGCTGGGGAGCCGAGGCTGCGCACCTCGTTCACGCGGACTGCGCTCTAGGCCCGCCGGATCTCGGGCGCAGCTTGGTGAGCAGCAGGTGGCTGAAGCTGGTGACAGTCACACACCGGTGGCACCGGGAGAGCCGCGCCTTGCTGCCGAGAACTGGGACGTCGCCACCAGCACTGCTCCACGTCTTGAGGCTGACGGATGCGGCCAGACAGGAGCCATAATAAAGGACCTCACTAGCGCTGTTGGAGTTGGTGGCCACTCATCCCTCTCTGGCGTCTGCTGAGGGGCAGGGACCAGCGTCCTGGAGGTGACCCAGGGGGCAGGGATGTGGGGGTCACTCTAGCTGAACGAGCTAGGGCAAGCCACGTAACATCTCTGAGCCTCAGTTTGCTCACCTCTCCTTGGAGAACACCTGGTCCCCCAGGGCCCCGAGCCCCGAGCCCCATCACAAGGCACACAGAGCCCAGAGCCTGGATCCGCGCTGCTCCGGCCGCGCAGGCCCCGCGGCAACCCCAGCCCGCCGGGTCCTAGCGCCGCTGCTCGCTGCTGGGTCCAGGCCTGGGAGGCAAGCCAACTACTGTTGTTTTAAGCTTTCATATCCTGTAACAAAGTTTGCCAGTTTTCTCAGCTCCAGATGACGGAGTCCTCATTACCTTCCTCCCTACTTCAATTTAGCCAATTCTACATTAGAGCTCCAGTTACATATTTTTCTATGACTCCCTCGGCTCTGCTCTTGGTCATTGGTCAGTGTCATTTTCAGACTGTCTTCCTTCCAGACAGTGAAATGGCTGAGAGAAGTTAGCGCCTCACCCGTACTTACCACACTCTTCAGGATGTAAACCCATTCTGGTTGCTTCTGTTAGAAGGATAAACTGAGGCATAGACGTTTTACCAGTTTATTTGTGCAAAAAATGACTTGATTTGCGCAGCACCAGACTGGGAGTGGTCGGAAGTGCTCTACAGACAGGAGCTGGGGCTCTTCTTAGAGAGAAAAGGCTGAAACAAAGGAAGGAAGTTACTGATGGGCTGTAGCTTACAGCCTAGTGGGCTGCTTGTGATGTGTGGTCCTGAGCATTTTGATTTTGGAACCTTGAGGCATTTACAGGCTTAGATTTTGGTTTGCTTGAGAAGGCTGCCATGGCAGTAGAGCCACCTCCATCGAATGGGCTCCTTGTTTGATTGGTTTGACACTCGCATGGAGTAGAGGAAGCCCCTTATGAGGACACGAGGTCTTCACTTATTATACCGAAGACAGAGATTTCGTCTTCCCTGTTGACTGCTTGTGACAGATCCTGCATGCTGGATGCAAAAACTCCATTCTTACTCCTGTGTAATACTCTTTACTTCATTTTTGAGCCTGGGGCATTTAAACCAGTTTCTGGACTCCTTTCCAGATGATCTATTTCTGCCCACCAAGCCATCGATGTGAGACTGACAAGGGGGAAAGAAGCCAGTGTCTACTCTGTTGCTTCGACTAGTTCTGAAGGTAAGCACCGTTGTGGAGATGCTGTGTGTTGTTTGTTTGCTTTTTCTGCATCAATGTCATTAGAGTGTCCAGCATCCAGTCTTCGTCTCATGAGTGCTGGGAGTCAGGGCACGGGGCTTGAATTGTAATCAAGGCGATGTGATCGTGGGACCAACAACTGGCTTCCTGATGCTTTGATTTGGGAGGAAACAGTGTGGTACTTGAGCCAGCAGTTGAACAAGCAGCTTCCTGATTACCCCGCTTTCTGGTAACTGGGAAAGCAGCTGCCTGATTGGGCCGGTTCTCCTAGGGTGTTTTGGCAATCATTTCTAACGGCTGAGCCTTGGTCTGGTTCCTTCAGTTCCCCCCATGATTTTATAAGCACCCTGACCTAAATGCCTGTCTACTTAAACAATCTAGAATAGTTTCCATTGTCTGCATCTGAACCAATGCCCTGCTGTTTTCTAAGCGCTTAGAACTATTGTTGACACACTGTACACAGACCAAAATTATTTGTCACCTGGCTGATTTTATCCCCCAGAAACCTCTACCCCCAAATTTTCTTTCTTTTTTTTTAATCAAATGGAATAAGATACCACTTACTTCCTCAAATATTAGGACCAGAGTGAGGGTAGAGCATAGTAAACCATATGGCTGAGACTGAAGAAAGAAAGAATTCCCGGAAACAATCTAGGTATTGTTCATGAAGAGCAGGAAATACTACCTGTGGAGGCAAACAATGAGTATGTAGTAGAGAAGGCTACTTTCAAATACTTGTGTGCATTCCAGAAGATGATGCTTGTTTACTTCAGCCAGTTCTATTTGGGAGACAAAAACACCACATAGGGAATATTGAGAGCAGTGAAAAGGAATTGCTTAGGACAATGCTATTTACACCCTCTCTAGCCACTCACCCCATTCCTCAGAAGTGTCAGAATCTCAATTTTTAGCCTGGGCACATTGCTGCCCAAATTGAAGATTTATTTCCTAACTCTTAGCAGCTGGGTACAAACAGGTGGCTAAGTTATGGCCAATGAGATGTAAGCAGAAGTTTTGTATGTGACGTCCACGAGAATTCCTTACAAGGGAAGAGGCAAACAGCGCTTTGCCCCTTCTACTTTTATACTGTGCTGGGCTGCAGATGTGGTGCTGGAGTTCTGGCAGCCATTTTAGTCCATGAGATGCCCCTGATGGTGCAATGGAAAAAGAGGGTCATGATCTCGTTATAATTAAGGAGCCACCATGACAATTCTGAGCGGCTGATTTTTCAGAATCCTTTTGTAAGAGATAGGAAAACTTTAACTTGTTTAAACCGGTGCTGTTTTGGAGGTCTTCTGTTCAATGCAGAGGAACCAATCACATTTAATACAGATACAAACAAGCTGTAAGAGATAGAGATGTGACTTTAAATTCTGCACAAGGATGCACATTACAGACTTATGAAAGAAAATAGAAATGGAAGAATTGAACAAAATTCTCCAAAGGGGCAAAGAATGTAGGGCAATTTTCACAGTGTCAAACATTAATATCATCTTGTTAATATTTATCTTTACAACTTTCTATACAGCATCGGAATCTTATTCCATTTTATGAATGAAATATATGGTGATCTAGGCTCTGCCAATCAGACCGCTCACCCAGGACCTTAAATCAAAAGCAAGTGAGGCTAGGCTGGAGAGCAGTAGGAGCTTCTCCTGGGATGTGCCAAGCAAAAGTGGTGTCACCCACGTCCAGTGACAATGATGTGGGAGGGTGAGATGTGGGATTGAGAAATTAGTGATGCAACAGAGCAGCGACAGAGTTCCTCTCTGCAGTAGCTCTCTGGTTGGATTTTGGCTCTAGTTCTGGCTATGTTGTTGCTACTTGATGCTTTCTCTTCCCCAGTCTCCACAGTAATTCAAATCTGAGTGCTCCCCGACATCTTTTAAAAACTCCTTTTATTTACTTACATCAGCCAGAGTCAGTTTGTGTCAATTGCTAAAGTGAACTCCATCTGATACACATCTTCTAATAATCATGCAGTATGTAATCCTACAAAGACACGCTTTGATTTAAATAAGGAATTTCAACCTGTCTTTTTTTCTGAATTGATTTTAAATAACATCCATATGTTTCTCCAGGGGCGAGAAGTCTTAGGAACTTCTTTGATTAGTCTTTTTGCCTTTCTAAATTCATGTTTCAAAACCAATTCATTTCAACTTGAAAAAGATGAATTTGGATTGAAATAATGAACCCGTATGTTTCAAATGGATTTTGAATTTACCAAGAATAAGACTCCTTAAATCCACACTCGATAAATACCCATCTAAACCTGTTAGAAATGTGACTTTATTTAATGTCATGCAGAGCACTAGGAGGGACATAGTACCTGTATTCAGTGACGTCAGTCTTTCCAAAATTTTATCCATTTTGTCAAGGAAACTTCTGTTAAGTGCTTGGCTCATAGTTGGTCCTTAATAGACATTTATTGATGATTAAATTTGGTGGGAATAACTGGATGACTTTCCTGGGATTCTGTTTATGTAAAATTCTTGTACCTAAGAAAGAAGGGGATAATTCAACAGCAATAGAAAATAATATTTGATCTCTATAATTTATTACGCTGATTAGATGATGGCTAGTAGATGTTTTAGACCAAGCACAATTCAGCCCCCTGCTTATCTAACCTTTCAGTATTCATTTCCAAGTGCACACCACTCCTCCCTGCCAGTGTCAGTGAGCATTTACTAAACAGGCACATGTGCAAATTACCTTATCAGGTACACTTTCAAAGTTTGTACCACACACACCGTATTTCAGCCCTTGAGGGACAATGCTTCCTGACTGGGCTACGGGTGAGATACCATTATCTATTGAATTTCATGATTCGGGTATAACAAAGTTAAGATTTGAGAATCACTGTCTTGAGAGTTTTGTTGCTGGGCAATGGTTTTCCATTATATTTTTACCTTAATGTTTCCTTTTTAAAATATTTTTATTTTTAATTGAAGTACAGTTGATGTGCAATATTATATAAGTTACAGGTGTACAATATGGTGATTCACAATTTTAAAGGCTATACTCCACTTACAGTCTTATACATGTTGCACAGTATGTCCTTGTAGCTTATTTTATACAAAATAGTTTGCACCTCTTAATCCCCTACCCCTGTTTCCTTCTATATTCTTTTTAACAAAACTTCTTTCATCCTTTCCCCTCCCCAGTTGTTACTAAAGGGAATATCTGTACTTTTTTTGCTGTGTTTATTTGTCGTGTTCCCTCCCAGACTAGGTGCTTCTCAAGGTCAGGGCTGAGGGCATTTTTCTTTCTATAGCACTGTCACCCTGTCTGGAATATTATGTATCATAATTGCTGCTTAATAAATATCTATTGTGTAAATATAGCAAATGGAGATGGACTTGAAGATTTCTTACTGTGTGAGACAGTGCCCTTCCATGAAAAGAGCTCAGACTTTGGGATCAGAAATGTAGTTTCAAATTATTCCTCTATTACTTACGAAATAAATTATACTAATTTCTATATTACTTAAACGTAATGAGTACTATTCGCTGTGTCCTGGACTTCAGTTGGAAAAAAAAGAAATGATAGGGTGTTGACAAGATTAAGGGAAATTACTGTGTAATTTAGCTCGGTGCCAAGTGTCCTATTGGCACACAGTGATGTTTGCTCCCTTACTCACTGGCATGAATTCCAGGGGGTGTTCAGGTTGCTATTTCACTTGCGTAGAGGAAGCACTGGATAGACAGTTGAGAAAACTGAGCTCTGAGACTCATTTTGACCTTGAATGAGTTTGGATAAAGCCCCTAAACATTCTGGGTCTCGATTTCTTCCATCTCAAATGAGAATAACATGTATCAAAAGATAGAAGGTAATGAAATTAATAGGGTGAAAAGCCTTGGAAAATTTTCAATAACTACACACATAAGAGATGTTACTATTTCTGTTTCTGTTTTCATTGTTCTCAGCACAATAAATTATCATTTATTAAAATTAATGTATATATGTATTTGTTATTAGGTATAAATATTTTTTTTGAGGCTAAGAAGATGTTATTAGAATGCCCCTGAGGGCTCAGAGAAAAATGTTGATTTAAAACATAATGATTACACTGAAAAATAATCTTAAGGAAGGAAGTACAACTGTTAAAGAAGAGATTTTAAAGATGATTTTTAGCTTGAAGATTTTGGACAGATGGAAGAGAAGGCTAAGACAGGTGGTGCGGGCTGGGTTTGGGATACCAGATGTGAAATGACAAGGACAGGAACAGAGATTTAACTGTGGAAAAATAAGTGCTAGAAATGTATAACTGATTTTCCAAAAGAAAACCGTTCACCTCATCTCTGAGTGCAGAATTGTGCAATATGGTCTTCTATATACAGCTAACCCCGGACTAATAAAGCCGGGAGCAACTTGCTGATTATTTTTCTTCATCTGGTAATAAACCTGTTGTGTTTTGCTCCATTGCAGCCAAACTCTCAAAGTTCTCCTTCCAACTCTCCCAATTCTAAACAGCTACTGTTCAAGAAACTCTTTTTAGTAAGTGTTTCAAATGAGAAAATTGTGCAAATGTTTGAAGAGGAAATCTTTATTTGTAAGAAGAATATTAACAAGTCTCCATTAGAATTTATGTTTAGAAGTAAAAACTCAGGCAGAGAAACATCCAAGGATAACTAAAAGTTCCAGTTTCTGAGGTTTACACCCTACGATGTACTTAAAAATCTGCAATCTTCATTGTCATTTTTTAAAGGAAAATGCAGGATATTAGGACTATCAATACACACTCTTTTAAATCACATAGATAATTTTGAAAAGTGGATATTAATGTCTCAGTATCTGTCCTGGGACCTTCTTCTTCCTTTAAAGGTCATCTTCTCTTAAAGGTTGGGGCTCATCAAGGATTTTTCTAGAGTCACTAATTACCTGGTCATATTCTGTCTGAAAGATGTTGGCCATTCTCATTATCTTTAACCTTTACTAAAGACTTCCAAATTGGTGTCCCTAATATGGACCTCAACAATTTAGTCACATCATTCTCTGCTAACTCGATCTCTCTACCAGGATTTTTTATAGATATTTCAATATCAGTACATCTAAATGTGAGCACATTTGTTTCCTCTTTAAACTTTTCCTTCCTTCCTTCCTGCTGTATTCTCTGTCTTATTTGATGGTAGTACTTCCCATCCAGCAGCCATGCAAGGAATCAGAATGTCCCTACAGACCCCAACTTTCTTGCCCACCCTACCTTGCATATCATAAAATCTTGCTGGTTGTCCCACCTAAGTAGCCCTGGGATACGTTCCTTTATCTTTGTCCTTATAACGCGGCTTTTGTTGAACCCTCATCTCACACAATAAATTCATAACTCATCTCCCCTTCCTCCAGTCTTATCCCATTGTGACTAATTCTTGATCCTGCCAGCCAGAGTGATTTCTTAAAACCCAAATTTGACCTGTCACAAATTGATGTATAACCCTTCAAAGAAGTCCTAACTCTTATAGGCTAAATATCAAACCCTTCAATGTAGCATATAAGGAACTCCTAGATTTAGCACTTGCCAACGCCATCCCTACACACTTTTCCAGTTGGGTTGTTCCTTGCCTAGAAAGCCATTTCTACCTTCCGAGCCTCCCGTCTATGTGGAGTTCCTGCTAACGTTATGAGAGTCAGTTCAGGGCACCTTCTCTAGGAAGCCTTCCTGGACTCCCCCACGTGCCCTCACTGTGTTCCTCAGGACATGCCTTGCTCTGAGCTTCTGTCATTGATTTTCACGCATCTGTCCTTGCCCTCACTGCCTGGCATTTTGATTATCTCTTTGTGACAGCCCTCCAGGTTGGTTGTGGGTGACTTGGGGACAGGGACCATGTTTGTTCCCCTTCACATCCAATATGCTTAGATTGAGAGCTTGTACAGACTAGTCACAGGCTCTATTTTCAATGGATGAATGGCTATATAGAAGTGCAATGAAATTATAAAAAGAGGAACAACATCTTGAAAATGTTTCATCTGTGTTCTCCTATTCATTCTTTGTCAATTTTACTAATATTGCCATAGATAATATTGTCACAGTGAACACTGTAGGCTGTCTAAGGGGAAAAGAAAAGAGACGGGGCCATCTATGTTGGGTCATTTCTTTGCATTTCTACATCTAAGATCTAATTAGATCTCTGAAGTTTAAGCCTAAGTCAGTAATTTAAAAGGTAGTGTATGTTTTTCTTACCTTTTCATTTTAAGGATCTTACGACTGGTTAAACAATTCAAAATCACTGTGAAAGTCTGTCTAAAAATAATTAGGTCATAATCATTTGGAGACAGTTCTGATCTATTCTACGGATCTGAGGATAAATGGCCTATTGCCTTTCTATATATTTTGCTTTGTTATCATTTTTTTTCCTCCAGAGGGTTAATTTGCTGTCCTTAATCCTATACTTAATGCTTAAAATTAAGTTTAAATCGTCCATCTAAGCATAATGTATTTTAATAAAATAAATGCCAGTATTAAAATAAGTAGTCAG
The DNA here is from genome assembly GCF_036321535.1 of Camelus dromedarius. Classification (NCBI taxonomy): domain Eukaryota; kingdom Metazoa; phylum Chordata; class Mammalia; order Artiodactyla; family Camelidae; genus Camelus; species Camelus dromedarius. The sequence continues at coordinate 33,145,538 of NC_087454.1, read as the reverse complement.
ATGCCACCTTCTGGCTCTTGAAGAAAAGGAGAAAGAAAGTCAATATTTGTACACAAATTGGTGTATTGAAGGTGGCAGTCGGTTCCTTCAGGTTGATTTTATTCCCCACCCTTAAACACATACGGTGTATCCCGCCGTATCTTCAGGCTGTGTCCGCTACACGTAGTAGAGCAATGGTAAGAAAGAAATACAAAATGCAAGACTTTGATCTTCAAAGTTACCTAATTTCCCTTTGCTCAAAAGCAGTTGTTAGAACTGCAGAGTTAAAAAGTCTTCTAAAGAAATGTAAATGGCCGTCTGTGCAACTTTAGTCTCAGGCATAAATCTACAGACCCAGGAAACAATGTCACCATAAATCCAAGTGGCAACGTAGGTCCACAGAGGGAGGAGAGAATGGCATCCCTTTGGTGATTTGGGATTAAGCTAGTGGAGTGTCCTCCCCCGCCCCAAAGAGGAGGAAAGATTCTGGCACACTTCCCTTCTGCTTCTTTTCAAACTGTGGGTTCCACAAGTCCATACCTTCAGGAAGGTGATTATAAGTGATTTATATAATGTGACAGAAGAGTTATGTTTGAAATCTGTGTTTTCTGTATTCTCATCAAATTGATAACAGGATTGAGAAATTAAAAGAGTTTGTCAATAAAGTGGGTTTTATTGGGGATGGGTTTTATTTAATGATGATTGAGGAACAACCCTGTGATAGGTACCAGGGTTTTTGCCCTGCGCCTATAGTTGTTACAGATGTTCTGATGTTTCAGAAAGGTAAAACCAAACTCAGGACCTGTAGGATCCTGCTGGGGACAGCTGGAGGGAACCTTCCCAAGAATCTGGTTAATTCTAGGTTATTGTTAAGGGCTGAATTGTGTCCTCCCTCAATTCTTATGGTGAAGTCCTAACCCTGAATGCAACAGTGTTTGGAGATGAGATCATGAGGGTGGAGCTTTCAAGATAGGATTAGTGCCCTTATTATAAGAAAAACCTGAAAGCTCTCCTTCCCTGCGAGCCAGGAAAAAGTCCTCCCCAGAACCCAGCCACCCTGACCTTGGACTGCCACCCTCCAGGACTCAGAGAAAATAGATTTCTATTGTTCAAGCCACCCAATCATTGCTACGTTTTCATGATACCCTGAGCTGATTAATACAGTTATCCTGCATGAATAAGATTCTTTGATCTTAAATTTTTTTTTCTTTTGAAAGCCTCTGATTACATTCAGTCTGTTCATTTTATTTTTAATATGTTCTCAGTTGATCATGGCTCACAATGTCCTGAGATTGAGCCCCTCAGGAGACCACAAGGGGTCACTAATTATGTAGCAAGCTCCCCCTCAGACTTATTCTCCAGAGATGAGAATACAGATTTTTAAGGGGCAGAAGTCAGACAAAATTAAGTTGATCTAAATGTGCTGGTCTAAGAGGTCCTAGTAAACATATTTATGCTATTTATAGTTCACAAAAATTTGTCTTCTAAGCCATGAAAGTGAACATATATGCCTCTTAAGGAGCCACAATCAAACAAGTATTGGTGGCTAGAAGTTGAGGAGAAAGTTACAAAAAAATAGGGAAATTCACATGGATACAGGTCAATATCATGGTTTGAGTTTGGGATCTTCATGTTAAGAATTTGAACTTTTTATTCAACACGCACACTTGGACTCTGATCTTCTGTAACACCCAGTTGAACTAAGTAAGTTGATGAACGAAGTCTGAAGTCCGTCATCATATTCGGTTCTTTAACACTCGTGAAAATGTCGCTGATGGCACTCCATGAATTTCTGCGAATTCTCTTTTTTAGTACCTTAGTAAGGAAGTGTGAAAAAAAACCATGATCAAATTAATGCTAAAACATTTCCACAGGCTGGAGGGAAAAAAAAAATCTGCCTAGAAATCAGGCGTGGAGGAGGAACGAGCAGTCCCATGTGAACTTTTGGTTGCTGGGGAGGGTTTTTGTTTTTCTAAAAATGTGGGCCTGTGAAGGAGAGGTGAGAACCAGGGCAGAGCCTCAGTCTCCAAGCAAGTCCTCTGCTTCCTGCAGTCTTGGCGCTGGAGGGTGGTTAATTGCTAGAGGTGACACGTAACATAGGGAAGAGGAATGAATGTGATGAGACGGACATAATTTATCTGTCTTTCTCATTTCTCTGCTGTTTCCCACTCCTTCCTATTTATATATATTGTCAAATTTCATCCACTCCTCCTTCCCTTCTGGGTTTGATAACACCGACGTGTCCTAATCCTTAATAATTCTGATTTGATTTTCAAACTTAGTTTGCTTTTGAGGAAAGAGGAAAGGAAGCAAATTGGTGCTCTAAAACCATGCAAACAGAATAAACAGCAAGTCAGCGGAGTGGTGGGATTTAGATTGCACTCAAGCTAAAGACGGCAAGAGATGAACGGAAAGGAAAGAAAAAGCACCAGGATAGTGGGCCTTCTCTGACTCAATCTCCAGGTGTGTTTTGCATTTCCCATTCAAGCTTCTAAAGAGCAAATGTGCAGAGGACATTTTAGGGTTTGTGGAAATGCACCAAAAGTCTTCCTTTGCACATTCTCTGCATCCTTTATCCCACCACAGGGAGTTTGACCCAAAGAGCTTCTGATCCACAAGGCAGGTGACCTACAGGGTTTTTGCAAGGACTCACATACAGAGGTGAAAGGTTAATTTCCCCAGTGCTTCAGAGAACCTCTGGTGTCTGGCAACAACAACAACAAAAAACTATAGGTTAGCTAATGTTGGATATTCTTACCCTAATTTCAAAATATTTCTGTGCCTGATTTATTTAATATTTCAGAGACATATGCCACATATTTTTCAAGGAAAGCCCAAATATGAAATATCTAGTTTTATAATACAGAGAGGTTAAATTTTTAAAAGATATTTTTTACACTTGCAGAAATATTGCAAAGAATTCCTATATATGCTGTAGTAAGGTTGCCCAAATGTAAACATTTTACCATCTTTTGCTTTATCATTTTCTGTCTATACACACACACACACACACACACACACCTCTTTTTCCCCCTGAAATATTTGAGTACTTTGCAGACATGATACTTCTTTACTTATTAGGGTGTAACTTTTGCTCAGATTTATTCAGACAGCAAAGTTATTTCATGTAAATGATGGATTGACGAATAAAATTTATAAACGATTATTTTATAAAAAGGCTTTCAGGAACATGTCTTGTGAAGTCCAAGAGTTTTTTTATGTTTCTGTTTTATTTTAAATAAGCAGACAAAGCTAACAATGTTTGCATAGTCACTGGAGAACTTTAGAAGGTGCAAAACATGACACCATTTCTTGAATGCCTATTACGAGCTAGAAACTGTACAGTGTATGTATATGCATGTGTGTGTGTATCAATGTGTCTAACAACAGTGTCCTAAGGAAGGTATTACTACCTTCATTTTGCATTGAAAGAAACTGCACTTCAAAGTAACTAAGTGGCTTGCAGATAGTTACACAGTTAGTAATGCTAGAGCTAGGTAGACTTTATTCTGACCTCATCTTCCAAAAAAATATAGCCAGCCAGTCACAAAATTCAACAAGTCTCTTCTTGAAGATGGCTTAAGATGAGTTTCTTTAATTCCTTTAGTAATTCATTCCTGGGTTACATCAGTCATTGTCAAGCAATTTATCTGAAGCAAACTCAAATCTGTTTTTCTATCATGTAAAAAACTTTACTTCTTTGAAAATCTCTAGAAGCATCAAAAATATTCTTTTTTTAATGATAAACAAAAAGCAAAGAAAAACTTCATTTACTTGAAGTCACTGATAAAGTAACACATACAACTTCATTTTTATAGTAATTCAACAGCCTTCATTATTTTAAACTATCATTTTGGTCCCTTTCTGTGAAACTTGTTTTTGTCTGTTCAATTTCTACAAGCTTTTTCAGCATGGGCACTGACGATACTTGCCTAAAATAGATTTAACTAATGTAAATAATAAAAGAAAGCCTTTGTATAATGTTTTTCATACATATTAGAATCACTGGGGTTTTTCTACAACCATCATGACTTGGTGTTCATAACATATAACTAACTTGAACAAAGTTACAGAAGTACAAATTGGTGGAGACTTTTTGAATATAGCTTTCTCAGACTAAAATTACTTGATCTTGATCATTGCTCTATGCACTAGTAATGCAGAAATCATAATAAAAATAGTGGCGGATTCTATCTGTTCAGTGTGGTCTATATGATTTTTAAAAAAAAACTTTTTGCTGATTTTTAGATTTTTTTCTCATTTTATTTTTTTTATTGAAGTATATAGTCAGTTACAATGTGTCCATTTCTGGTGTACAGCACGAGGTCCCAGTTATGTATGCACATATATATATTCATTTTCCTGTTCTTTTTCATTAAGTGTTATTACAAGATATTATTTTTTTATTTTAAAGACTCTTCACAGGGATCCTTACAAAATGCAACCTTCTACAGCTGGGATGTCATAAAACAGGAGGAGTGGGAGAGATATGAAGTTTCAACTTGAGAACTTTTTCTCGAATTAAAAAATATTGTTTGACTTTAACCCAAATGTTGATCTATAAATCCTACCACTGAGCGTTTCAAAGGCACTAATACATACAAGAAAACTAGCACCTTTACACAGACTTTAAACACATGACTAAGTAGTATTGATGCTGGCTTTTTCTCTGACTTCAAGAGATCATTACATTTTATTAAATTCTAGCAATAACCCTATTGCGAGGTGGTCCATCTTCACTTTATAGATAAATAAACGGAGGCATGGAGAAGTTATGTAAGGGGCTCAAGGTCACCCAGTGGGGGTTTGGTGGAGTATTCTGGACGAATGGTCCTGGCCCATCATATTTTTGGAGGCAATTGAAAAAAATGGCTTTCCCATTTTACGTAACTGTCTATTCACGATTTTTAAATCTCAACTTTGAAATTTTATTTATTTATTTCTGGAAAGTTAACTGTGTCTTTGATATTTAGAATTTTTATTTAGTGTAACAATTTTACATTTTATTAGAACAATTAGGGAATTTTTATTATTTCCCTGAGTTGGTTGTCTATTTTTTTTTCTTTATTCCTTTTCATTATTAACTTGGATATTTTACTTTAAAAAAAAGTTGATCTTTTCTAAGAACCAGCTCTTGAATTTATTTATCACTCTCCATTTTAATTTTTCTAATTAATTATTATTTTTGGCTTTTATCTTTATTTTCCTAGCATCTTGAGTTGAACTTCACCAATTAGGTTCTAACTGCCAAACCCAATGTGTATTCTCTGGTTCCCATGCTACTTGATCTCTCTGTAGTATTTAATGTTGTTGGACAGAACTTTCTTCTTAAAATGATCTTCTCCCGTGGATTTTTTGACTCCACACTTAGTTTATTTCTCTTACTTCTCGGTCTACTCTGCGTTTTCATCATTAGCTCCTCTTCTTCCTGTCTTTGAAATGGAAAATCCCCTCTGAACTTCACTGTTGGCTTGCAAGGCTTCTCTCCTCCTCTTGAAACCTCAACCAACAACTTCCTAGATTTCAGCTCTCATTGAGGAATATGATTTTTTAACAGCTCTATCGAAGTATAATTTACGCACCACAAGATTCACTTACTGTGAGAGTACAACTCAGTGATTTTTAGATCATTTATAGAATTGCACAACCATTGTCACAATGCAGTTTTAGAATTATTTCCATTGCCACCCAAAATTCTCTCATGCCCATTTGTAGGTAATTACTGCTCCCACCCACAGTTCAAGTCATCAACTGACCTGCTTTCTGTTTTTATAAATTCACCTTTTGGGGACGTTTCATATAGATAGAAGTAGGCAATACGTGGTCTTTTGTGTCTGGCTTCATTTACTTAGTACAATGTTATTGAGGTTCATCCGTGTATAGATATTTTATTCATTCTTCTCATTGAATAGTATTTCATCATACAGGTATATCCTGTTTTGTTTATCCATTCATCAGTTGATGGACATTTTGATTTGTACCGTTGGGTTATTGTGAATAATGTTGCTATGAACTTTCATGTCTTTGAGTGGACATATGTTTTCATTTTTCTTTGGTAGCTTTCTAAGTGTGGAATTTCCAGATCACATGGTAAGCTTTTGTTTCACTTTTGAAGAAACTGTCAAACTGTTTTCCAGAGTGGCTGCACCATTTTACATTCCTACCAGGAAGGCAGGTGAGATCCAGTTTGTCCACGTCTCTGCCAATATATGGTTTTGTCTTTTTGATTGTAGCTGTTTTAGTGGATGTGAAGTATCTTATTTTGCTTTTATGGATATAATTTTTTTTGCTCCCCTGTAACATGAGTTACAGTGAGCAAATTTCTGGGTCACATAACTGGAGGGTCCTGGGGTGTAGCTGGAACCAGCTCTGTCTGGACAGAGCTCTGTAGCGGGTCTCTTCAAAGTTTGCAAAAATATAAAGAAGATTTTACTCGACTTAGTTTGGCTCACTGTTTTTCGGACTACTGGGTTAGACTGGGCCACTCTAATTGGTCAGAACTGAGTCACCCTGGCTCTGGAGAGGAAAAAGGACTAGGCTTGCTCAGGCCACGTAATGTGAGCTTTCCACAGCAGAAAACGTCTAGAACCAGACACAGTTGGACAGGGGGTCCGGAGAGACAAAATCAGCACACGTCCACAACTGTCGTTTTTGTCGCTGTCGGAAGTTGAAGTATAAAATGAGTACCATTTTAGAGAGGGACTTTATAACAGTGCATGCTCCACTTTCTGGCTTTACTTTTAGAAATGTGGAGTTTTGGAGAAAGCAACTGAGCTTAAACTCTCAGATTTGCTCTGTATTTGCCACATTCACGCTTGTATTTGCCAGTCCAAGTACACATCCAGGAAGACGCCAAGCCCTGTCCCTGACACATATTCCCAGAGAATCTACATTAAGACATGCTTTTGAAATACAGGGTTCTCTGAAAGGAAACAAGTATATTTTAATGGGCCATCTTTAAATATTTTCCGAATGATAGAAAAACAAAACTTTGCAAAACGTAATGATTTTCTATAAAGAGAAAGAGAAGACTGGGAAGGATAATGTATACCCTGACCAGTCTCCTGGTAATATAAGTGCAATAATACATAGAATCATGGATTCGTTGGGCTAATGCTCTGTAAAAGAACTTTTATGATACCAGCCTACAGTGATGTGAGTAATTTAAAAATTGTCTATTTTCTGTTGATTCCTTTATCCTATTCTGTTTTATTCAGAGTCTCCTGATTTTCACTTCCCTAAAGCCAAACAACTGGTGAAAGAAATATAATTAGAATTTATTACTGTCTGGTATAAAAAAAAAATCTATTCACTAGGTTTTGAGGATAATCTAAATGACAGTGGAATATGGTGAAAATCATTAGGAGTTAAAGATGGTGTTTTAAAATTTTTACTTTTTCCCTAGAGCCATAAGCTTTCTTTATTGTATTTCCAAAGTATTAAACTAGATATTTTATTTTCAGAATAAAATTTCACAACAACACTATGTTTGCAAGTATGTCATCATCATCATTATCAACCAAATTCATCTTGTATACTGATTATTAAAAAATGCTTAAAACGTTATACTAACATTCATACCTTTTAAGAAACTGCATTAAGTTGTGAAGAAAGCAGAAATTTGGAGTTAGATCTGAGACGGAGCCTTAGACATTGCATTTGTTTGCTGCCTCACAAGATTTTTATAAATATTGAATGGGATAACTGCTATGAAAGCTCAGTGACAGGAGTTTTTGTAAATGTAAAAATAATTTCCTTTCCTTTACCAATTCTTATTTTCCTTTTTCTTTTTTTTTTCTCCCTCGTTATCTTCCCTTCTCCCTTCTTTTTCATTTAAAAAAATTTTTTTTTCGTATAATTTCTTGCTTCTCTCAGATTAGTCCTCTCTGTCTTTTGTTCTTTTATGGTTCATTTGAGTTTCAAGCTTCTATCTTTGAAAGTTGAAGACCAGTAGGAAAAGAGCGTTTCTCTGTGGAAGTTCCTCCCAGGAGTTCAAGGACTCACTCTGATTGGATAGTTGGTGTTCACTCCTAAGCCAATCAGTGCTTCCAAGAGATGTGGTGCACTGATTGATAAAAGCCCAGTCATCTCGTGCAGCAGTGAGAATGTGTGGGGAAAATGGGATAGAGTGATTCCTTAAAGGGAACTTTGGGTATTTCTACCTGGAGAAAATGATTGGAAGCTGGATAATTAAAACCCAATGAGCATTCACTACATTTTCTTTCTTTATAGAGCTCACAGTTTAGTTGAAGAGACAAAATACATCATACATGCATGTATCTGTACATGCATACATAGCCAGTAAAAAAGCTCAAGTAGAATTGCTGAAAAATAAATGTCTTAATGATGATTTCTAGAGGGGGCAGTATCTGTGGTGATGAAGAACACAGTCTGGAGCCAAAGACCCTGTACCTCAGTTCCATATTCATTGTAGTAATAGTACCTACCTTATATAACTTTTTAAGAATTAAATAAGTTGATGCACATAAAGCATGTAGACCTTTGCTGGCATATCGTAAGTAAACCTTGGTGTTAAGCTATTATTACCAAAAGAATTCGAGACGATATCTCTTGCAGCTTGAAGACTAAGATGCAGTTAAGTGGAGAGAAGTGGGAGGGGCATTCCAAGTAGAAACAACCGATCAGCTAAAAGTATGAGAAAAGGCGCATGCATGTACAAGGAGCAAGCGTCCACAGATTTGCCGATGTAGAAACATAAAAAGTCACCTCCCAGAACCTTCATAAGGCGCTAAGCTGGCTTCCCCACACTGTCCTTTCCCTTGGTATCTTTTCACTTGGTACTCTTGCTCCTTTCGATCACTTCCTTCCTCACCTTTTAAGACCCAGCCTACATTTCACCACCTCCTAGGTGTGGATGTCTTGTTGGAGGGAGGTCACCGTCTAAAAGTGTCATCAGCCTGCCTACCCAGCCTTGAACTGAGGACGCGAGATCAACACAGGCCAAGCTAGAATCCTTCCACTTCATTAGTTCTCTTCTCCCAAGGGCCCGATGACTTTGTTTTTCGATCCAATGGGTATTCCTGAATACTCAGCTTCTCCTTCTTCTTTGAAGTATTTTATCCTGCTATCCATCCTGTCACTTTCTGCTAGAAAGGTCCCCGTCTCAGTGTCACGGTGATAAGACCTTCTGAGGCGCTCCTCTCATGTTAACGGTCCTTCCTTCACAGTCTGCTTTTCAGGCCCCTCCTCTTCTGCACTTGATATTAATGCTCCTCACCTTCTTTTCTGGGCCACTTTCTTTCCCCCCTACTCCACATCGCTCCTCACCTTCTCCTGTGACTCCAAATGTAATGTATGAATGAGCTAATGGCTTCCAATCCATATTTTCAACACATTTCTCCCTCCCGAGACAAAGATCCTTATACACATCTGCCAGTACCTCCAATCAGATGTCTAAAGGGAATTAAAAAGAAATCTCAACACATCTAAAATGGAACCGTTTCATATCCTCAACAAACCTCTACCTCTCCTCATGTGCTCATTACCATCTACTCAGATGCCTGATCCCAAATTGGGTTTTCATCTTCTTCCTCTATATCTCTAATTTTCTAAATGTCTTGGTCTTTCCGCCTAACTACCATAGTGCCAAAACCTTGTCCTGGCTAACATCCACCCTGCCGCCCACCGTCCCCACCACTGGATTCTTGCAATTGCCTCCTAAATGATCTTTCTGAGTCCAGGCTTGTTTCTTTCTAATCCATTATCCTAACCTTTTTTTTTTTAAATTGTCATCCAAATGACCACCTTTGACTACACTACATCTCTGCCTGAAGGTGTTTAACGACCCCCACTGCCTTCAAGCTAAGTCCAGAATATTACAGGCCTCTCATTATGTGTTTTCTGCTTTCATCTTTAGTCCTGTTCTACGTTACTTCCTCTAGCTTACCCGAGTCCTCCCCACTCAGCCCCGTCGTGTCCTCCAGGCTTTCACGCGTTTTGATCCTCTCTCCGGATTATTTTTCCTCCTCCCCCCTTTTTAAAAAATTTTTATTGTATTGACACCATTAAGTTATTCTCTCTTTGACCCTCTCACCTCCTTTGTTCTCCAATTCAGTAAACTCACCAGATTTTCCACATGCTTCAGGTACCAATTTTATCTTCTTTAAGGGCTCTTTATCATCTAAGACCCAGCGTGGTGTTGTCCTGCCCTGGAACAATCAGTCGGAACCTCAGATTTCCCAGCGAAAGGCCTGCATCGTCTTCCCCACTCACCTTCATTCTTTTTGGTACTCTCCATTTCAGTTGATGGCATGTCACCCACTCAGACGTCTGTATTAAATTCTGGGAATTATCCTTGATTCTTCTGTCTTTGTTAGACACACATCCAATGAATTTCCAGATTTTCCTAATTTTACTGCCTAAATGTTTCTCAAATGTCGTCAAGTTTCCCTTCATTGCTGCTACCACTGCCTTAGTTTAGATCCTCATCCACCTCTTGACAACAACAAAAATAGCTAAGGTTCATTTTTATGCAACAATACTCATTTAAATGTTTTACATGCATTCTCTTAGTTCATTCTCATAGACAATGTCTTTGAAATACGAAGTACTGTGATCATCTTTATATAGATGAGGAGCCGGAAGGTCAAAGAAGTTTGGCAACTTGTCTAAACTCACACAGCTGCTCTAGGGTTCATGCATTTTAATGGGGGCTCTAAAATACAGTCACTAATGGAGTCCTTGATCTTGTAATGGGTCCTTTTAAGATCAGGTGCTTGTTTTTAAACTCTTCCTCGATTTTTAGTCAAAATATGTCACATGGCTTGCCCCGAATCCTGTGTTTTATACTGAAATCATTAAAAATATTTTCTGTGACTCTTTCATGCTGACACTGATGCTGCCTTTCCAAGTGAATTCGGGTCAAAAGAGTAGTAATCAGAAACAGCTACTGAAGGCAGATCACTCTCTTCTCTCTCTTCCCTTTCTGCAGTGGCATAAGCTTCCGTAGAGCTTTTAATCCTCCAACTCTGGAAGGGCTTCGGCAGGCTTAATATTTTGTTTTTCAGCCTACCTAAAGGAAAACTCAATCAGGGCTTCTGCGACATACCCGCATTCTCATTTCCCACCGTCTCCTTGCTAGCTCATTAGGTGTCCACTGCTCTCCTCCCAAGCAGCTCCCCTAATTATGTCGGTGGTGCACAGCGTGCCTTCTTAAAGACGAGGTTTTTCACTCTGTTCCTGCCATTTCGCTGGAGAGGAAATCTGCATCCTAGCTCCAATGGAAGCCGTAAGGTCACCACGTGAAAACCTGGAGGGCAAAAAAAATGCTGTCAGTAATGAGATCTCAGGCATTTGGAAAGTTCACAGGGTCCTTTGTACAACGCTGAAGAATCCCTCTGTCTCCTCTGGTGCCGTTTCATGCTAATTTCAGAGCATCAGCCAGAATAAGGCATCTCCACTGAAACTTCAGTTCACAGTGGAGCCCCTTTCATCCTTTTTTTTTTTTTTAAAGCAGCCAGGCAGTTAGATTTATCTTGTTGATCTGTGGAAAAAAGAAAAAAGAAACACAGTCACATGAATATAACAGATGGAACAAATTGAGGGGTTTGCTCCTACCACTTTTCTCCTTATTAAAATGAAGAGGGAAAAATTGCTTTTCAGTGGGGGCACACATCATCATTATGATTATTTAATATTTGAAAATTATGCGGCATTCTACAAGCCTGAAAGTTGCTGATAGAGGCCGGAAACAACAAATAGATGATGTCACAATTACAGGAATGTTCCTCACTGTGACGTTGAGTTTTGCCTTGTGACTCTTCTGGTTAGGTCCAGTGAGCCGCAGAAAGCCAAGTTTGTAACTTGTTTGATTCTATCACGTAGAGAAAGATACAGAGATGGGGTCAAGGAAATAATTATCTCTCTGACCTCCTGTTGTGTAATATGTTGGCACTGCCTCACTCTGGAACTGTAAAATCTGACTTAAATACAGATATGCTTGGGAAATTCTGGAACTGCACTCCCATAAAGTCACTCCCCATTGTCCTAGTTCTGAAATGTTAAGATTATTCTTCTAGGAATGTGCTTTCACAGTACAGGAAAGAAAGAACACAGGTAAACTTCATATCAGATTGGATTCTAACTCCCTAACCCCAAATATATAAACTGTAGAATCAAAGAAATTCTAGCAAAATTCTCTTGTTTAATCCATCATTTGTAGGCTGGAGAATAGCTAAGATTTTTGCTCTCTGCTCTTTCTTCATTGGTCTTTTTCTTTTTTTAAGTGTTTTTCTATTGAGAAGTGAGTCATAGTCTTAAATTTGCCAGTCTTATAAGTAGCGAATGGACTCTAATCCACTTATGTCCCCCAGGCTCTTACTTAAGGCAGTAGAAAAATGTCCTTTGAAGTTGAGAAATTGTTTTATAGAGCACAGTCCATGGAATCAACTGTTCTGTGTTATGATTTAGCAGTTATGTTGCTTTAAAACACCAGATCATCTATTTTTCAACATTTTTGATGTCTTCCTAAAGACAAGGCGATAACATAAAACCATTTGTGGAATATCAGCAAATAAAAAAAGGGTAGTCTAAATCATGGCTTGAATAAGTGGTGGTTTTTATTTAAATATCATGATTTTATCTAGTTTCTGATTTAATAACGTTATTTTCACTCCTACTGGACAAGGTTAAATGATACAGACCTCCTCACTGCCTCCTCCTCTTACCTAACTACCCACCTACCTTCCATGTTTCCAGTGTGACATTGTATATTATTTGGGGGAGGGGGGGTAGGAGCTGTTTCTGGCTTATCCCCTGATCCCTGCCATGCCCTGCTGATACCATTTTACACCACATATTGTGCTTTCCTTTGTAGCCCTTATTAAAAATGTAGTTATTTACAAACTTGCAAATTTTGCTAGTTAACTTAATGTCTGTCACTCGCAGGAAACTGTGAGCCTAACCAGGGTGGAGCTATGTTTATCTTGTTCAATGCCACATCCCATAGTGCTGAGCAAATCTATAAATGACTTCCAAAAATATGATTAACATTTGACCCAATGCTTTAAGCAGAATTTGTAACAAGAAATTCTGTCACTCAGTTCTAAAAGTTTGGAGGGAAAAAGTCACCAAGACTCCCTTAGAGAAGAATGACATAATCTACAAAGGAATTGGAGTGAGATAAGCAAGATTTCTTAATGGACACAAGAGATACTAAATGTAAATGGTTCAATATTTCCAAAGTTCTGCAGGGAAGATATTTTGAGCCTAGAATCCCATACCTAGCCAAAACTGCCTTCAGTTTTGAGGGTAGAAAATACATTTGGAGATACTGATAAATTCAGTTTTATCATTTGCACACTTTTCCAGCAAAGATTACTGGAGGATATACTCTACTAATCCAAAATAACTATGTACATGTACACACACACGTGCGTGCACACGTGCGCACACATACACACACACAGAGTGTTTGGAAAGTGTTTGAACCAGACAGCGGCAGCTATGGGCATACTTGGGGATGAGGGAAAAGAAAGGTTACAGATGTTACCTTGATGTTGGTAACATTTTAATATGTTTGCTCAAAATCTAGTAACCAACCATGTAACATGCAGACTAACAAATTTCCATGCAAACTAACAAAAAAGAAAAGTCTGTCAGCATAACCATTGGCAGGAAAACTAAGGGAGAGCAACAGGAAAGCCTAGAGTGAAAGCTGTCAAGGTAAGCTCAAATACAGTGGTAATGAAAACATTCAAAAGAGAAGACACAGAGAATGTGTTCAAAAAAGATCCAGCTCTACAATGTTGACGAAGGACACACCAAATTGAAAATAAAAACAGAATTTAAGAATAAAGGGGCATAAGGGAATCTTATCAGGCAACGGTAGGAAAAGAAAGCACATGTAGCACCTTTAATATCGAACATGGAAATTAGTACCAAAAAACTGAAATCTTTTCAGGTGAAGGGTGTGTTATAAATGATGTAATTCACCATGCTGTGAGTCTTGATTCTTTACATTAATGATTGGATCTTTATATTAACATAAGAATCTTTAGTTAACAATCTTTATAGTAATTGTGATCACCTTGACATTAACATAAGTAGGCTTTATTTGCTTATTTGTAAGTTTTTCATACCAAAAGAGCGAACAACTTGGTAGGAGTCTTCATGGATGGCAGAATGTGGCGGGAGGGCTCTGGAGTGGGGCCCCAGGGAAGAGGGGCCACCTGAACCCAAATCTGCCCAAGCGCCTGGCTCCCTGTTCCACGGCAGGCGCCATGCTGTTCAGTATTGACATCATTCTTCAATGGTGGGGGAATAAGTTATGAATTGACTTATAACACATCTGAGCCTTCTCTTTCACCATTTGCTCTCCATTCTCACACTACTAGCCTTTTATTCTAATTAAATAAATACTGACGCCATCAAAACTGAGGGTTTTGAAGAACTTACCCTCTCTGATTATGATTTAACCCTTCCTTTAGGAAGTCATAAGCAGCTTTTTTGGTGTGTTTTATCTGTATATACACATATACCCAATGAGAATAGTGAATCATTAACTTACCATACAGATCATTTTTTCTGAAAGAGTCCACTGTTTTTAGAATTAAACCCAATTAGGGATGAGGATGACTAGCACCTTGATTTTGATTACCACCTGTATGTCAGTAGGATAGAGTTTTTAAAAAATACGAGCCACAGAAGTCCAGAGCTCTCACTGTATACAAATAAATAAAAGAGTTCAGAAGTGGAAAGTATTATGCTCAGAGTGTTGGGAGAGAGAAATGATCCTGAGAATAGTCCCTTGGAAGATTTTAAAGTTAAAAGATAAGATTAAAGAATGCCTAGGAAGCTTGGATTAGAGATTTATTGAACACTTTCTTAATGGAAGTGTTAATACAATAATTTTTTTAAGCCCGAGTCCCAGGGAAATAATTAGAATTTCATTTTTGAGTTTATGATAAGTGAAGACAAAGTTCTGTTGCTTCTCTTCCTTGGTTGCCCTTCTGATGCATTCAGGGCACACACGTACAATATTAAAAAAAAAAACACGTCACTCTGAAAAATTAACACTATAACTTCCTGAAATATAAATTAGAAAATGCAACTCTCCACTTCTTTTTGTCTTCGCATTACTGTATGAAGTTTTTAGATTTGGTCCTGTGAAATAGCAACATTTGATTTATTTGAATGGGCATGTGCCAGTGTTGTTCCAGAAAAGGTGATGGTGCAAGGTAGCTAGATCAGTAAGAAACATCTAGAGAGCTTTCTATCTCCAGCCTGCATGAAGTGCAACATTTAGTCTACTTTGGGATGATCTGAACGTTTAGTTTCCACACTCCCTGTTCCCAGCGTGTTTTATCATGTATCTGCTACCTTTCTGTAAAAGACAGAAGGGGAAGTTCAGTGTCGCTCTTGGTTTCTTTGAACTGGTTTCCTCTCTCAAATGACCCCAGCAGGTAGCAGTGATGCAGACGGAGAACCAAGTTATGATGACCGCCCACGGCATCACCTCCTCCGTCCACTCGGCCAAATGCCGTGTGTTTCCGGCTGCTCGGAGGGGCTGCTCCCGGGGGCCTGCTTCTGCCTAAACCAGTGTGCATCCCCTGTGACATTCCCACCGCATGCACGACATAGCCCCCGACACACACCGCTCAGGGTAGCGTGTCTCTCATGCGATGAAATCAATGGGAACGCAGCCTTTTTTGCCTGACAGTGTTGTCAGGGTGTATTATCTGGTTCCGGCTGTGGCTTCAGTTCATAGCAGTCGTCAGTTAAATTTCCCTTTCTGAATTTGAGCAAAGTGTGGTAATGTCACAGCCACAGGCGACTGCCGTTCATAGGACGGTTACCAGAGAAGCAAAGCCTCCTGGCTTGTCACACTGTATCTATCTCAGGGTCTTCTCTCCCTTCCTAGTCAGAGGTTTCCAAGAACGTTGCCTGGAGCAGTCAAGGGATGCAAAAGAGAGAGATTTTTGTTCTGCACTTAGCAACATTACCACACTTCACACTCAGTTTCTGATAAGGGAAAATTTAACTGACTTGCTCTGAACTCTAACTATCAGATAATACACTCTGACAGGGCTGTGGATAAAGGCTAGAAAACCTACTAATTTATATTTCATTATCTTTGCACTTGGCTTAATCTGTTAGCTTTTGCTAAGTGTTAGACAGATAGCAAGGAGAGCTGAACTGAAATAGGGGGAGGGGAACCCTGACCCCACAGGGGACGTGGGAAGGCACGCCGGATACTCAGCCTCCTGTCTGCAGTCGATGTCTAAGATTTGAAGAGGCAGGGCCGTCTTGCACAGGTAGGAGGGGACAGAGCACGTCTAGCACCTGCTGCTTCTTACTGTGCATCAGAAAACGACATAAAGATAACGGAATTGTGAAACAGTGCATGCTGATGCCCAGGGCCTCCCTAACCCATATCTCAGGTGTACTTTCAAGAGCCAGAACTGAATTATCTTCCCAGGACTTCGCCATGGTTATTGAGAAAGACACGTGTACTTAGGAGTGGACCTGCGTCGGAAGCGATGAACCGATAGGGGTATAAAAGGCTTCATTCAGGGATAGCTTTGCTCTCTTCCAGGGTACAGGGTGGCCAGTTGTTACAAACAGTCCTAGACATTGAGGGTTGGGGGTTAACGCCCTGTGCAGGAATGTCACAGCACATTCTGACAGTTCTTCTCAATATGGGTAAACCCACACTGGAGTTAATCCACTCATCCAAGCTTTGAAAAGAGATTATAAAATACAGATAATGAATTCAAGGGACAGTATAGAAGGACGTTGAAGGGTATTCTGTACATTCACTAGCGTTTATTTGTGGGTTACTAGGTCAGACATTGGGAATCCAAACATTTATAAAAACTTCTCTCTTGGAGTCCTTCCCTTTCTCTTTGAAAGAGAGCCATTCAGGGACCTCTCAGACGAGGTCACTCGATTCTCTTTTTGGTCTATGTGGACAGGAGGCATACAGGTAGAGGGCAGGTAGATGAAAACAGACTTCAGTTCAAGATCTCTGTAAACTATTCTGATAAGAGGAATTATCCATCTCTTGGGGGCATATGAACTGACTGTACATCTCAGAATGACCAAGCTGCGCTTCTCAGTACAGAGTAAAGGATTCCTACACTCAGAGCGTCTGCCTCCACATGGATGAAGGGAGTGGGGGGGGGGAGGAAGAATTTAGGCTCCAGCCATATTTTAGGGCTGAAAAGTGCCAAAAAAAGTTATGATAATCTGCAGGATTTTAGAGCTAGAAGGAACCACAGATATTATTTAGCGGGAAAGAACCAAAGTAGGAGTGAGAGTCTGGATTCTAATTCTAGCCATGCCGTTAACCCCCAGCATATCTGTCTTTGGGGAAACACTTTCCCCTGAGGTCTCAGGGACATCTTCTGTAAAATGAGAATATGTGAATGGTTCATCTCTAAGAGTCCTTTTTACTTTAGTTCTTTACAGTGGTATTTAGAGAAGCAGAAATTGGCCAGGGTTATACAGGAGGTTGATGAGGTAACCAGTACCAGAATTTCTGATTCTCATCCCAGGGTCTGTCTTATCTTTTTTTTTTTTTTTTATATCAGCTGACTCTTTGGGGGGTTTTTGTTTGTTTGTTTTGTTTTGTTTCTTGTTTTTTAAGTTTGTTCAGATCCTTGGAAGAGTAACTTGAAGATTCAACACTGGGTCAACAGTCACAATACATCAATGCTAGTTATTATGGAGAAGCTTCTGATGAAGTTTTTAATAATCCTTGATGCCCGATGAAGTTCCTGAAATAAAAAACCTACGCAGATTTCAAAGTGTGGTACTGAGGTGCTCACTGAAAATGCAAGAATAACTGTATGCTGTCTTTAAAATGTGTCTTTCCCTAATGATGCACACCAAGTCCCCGTGCCAAAGTGCAGTCAGCTCCCAAGTTTTTCTGTCCACACATTGCATGCTGTCCTGATTTTAGGCCTTGCTGGGAAGCTCCTGGATCAGCTCTCAAAATTCTGCCAAACTACTTCTGACATAAGCCGGCTGAGACTTGCTCAGCTGTTTTGGCAGTTTCTCCAGGGAACTCCTACAGTCACCCCAAGGGAGGTGGTGACAAGGACTTAATCATTTTGATTTTTCTCCACCTCCCACACTCAACCAATTTTGGTACCAGTACTGTGTGTGTGTGTGTGTGTGTGTGTGTGTGTGTGTGTCCTTGAATGCAAACTGGGAGATACCTTTCCTGCTCTTTCACAAGGCTCTTTCTATATTAACTATTGCTACTTTGCTGTGGTCAACTTTCTCTGCTGCTGGGGAGCCCTCCCGTGGACCTTAGTAGATAAAGTAGATCCTGCAATTCATCAGTTAACTTACAAGCTAACACTCAATTTTGGGGTACTGATGAAAGCCCTATGTATGTTATTCTCTGTGAATACTTCTCCGTTCCTGATGTGCTTCTGTTCTGTCAAGGGAGCTTTTTTAAAATTAAGTATTATTTTTTAAATTGAAGTATAGTCAGTTACAATGTGTCAATTTCTAGCGTACAGCACAGTGTCCCAATCATGCATACACATACATGGATTTGTTATCATACTCTTTTTTCATTAAAGGCTATTGCAAGATAGTGAATATAGTTCCCTTTGCTACACAGAAGAAACTTTAAAAATCTATTTTTATATATAGTGGCTAACATTTGCAAATCTCAAACTCCCAAATTTATCTTTTCCCACCCCTTCCCCCGGTAACCATAAGATTGTTAACTATGTTTGTGAGTCTGTTTCTGTTTTGTAGATGAGTTCGTGTCCTCTTTTTTCTTTTCTTTTTTCTTTCTTTTCTAGATTCCACATATGAATGATATCATATGGTATTTTCCTTTCTCTTTCTGGCTTACTTGTGAAGGGAGCTTTGATAGTGTAACTCCAAGTTTCTTTCCAGCTCATTACTTATTCCATCCTTGGGCAGATGAAAAGAAATTACTTGACTTGCCACATCGGGAGTAATAACTGGGTAGGTGTGGCTTAGCCCCACCTTTCTTTTCTCTCCCATCCACTGTTTCTCTAGAATCTCTGTCCCCTAGACGGGGGAGCGGGAGTGTGAGGTCTCCTTGGGCCCAATCTTGCCTCTCCTGTGGGATTAATTATGCCTATTTCTGGGATTCAGTTATGCGGCCCTTTGGGCTCTCACACTGATGTTCATCCTCCAGCCTAGTCCTTATCTGTAACAATGGTGACATTATCTTTCATGTTGTTCAGACCTTGGGTAGGAAAGAGGGGAGTTAGTTGTTGAAACTCCCTCTGAGACACCACCTCTGACACACAGAGAAGGATTAAAATAATGAATGATCTCAGCTGAGTGCACCAACCCTTAGTGACCATCTACTAAGTGTTGGACGTGTTGTTAGACATTGGGGAAATAAACATGAATTTGATGTAGTTCTTTTCTGAAAAGAGCTCAGATTTCAATGGAGTAGATTTGTAAGGAAGATTAGAGACATCAGAAAGAAGGAGACGCCTTAAGACACACAAATGCTTATCCCTACCGAGCAAGTCTAAATTACCTAGGTGTGTGGATGACATCAGAGAAAGGAAATAAAGGAAAAGATAAAATATACGTTCGTAAGTGGATTCCCCTGATAATTCATTTATCACTTTTTCCTGTAGTCATCTTTTAAAAAAAAATTTCAAAAAATACAACTCTTTGTGCCCAAGTACATGATCGATCCTGGAAAATGTTCCATGTGCACTTGAAAAGAATGTATATCCTATTTTTGGGGGGTGTAATGCTCTGAAAATATCCACCAAATCTAGTTTTTCTATTGTAGTATTTAATTTCTCTGTTGCCTTGTTTATTTTTTGTCTGGAAGATCTGTCTAGTGATGTTAATGCAGTGTTAAAATCTCCAACTATGATTGTATTCCCATCAATATCCCCCTTTATCTCTGTTAGTAATTCTTGTATGTACTTAGGTGCTCCTATATTGGGTGCATATATATTAACGAGTGTAATATCCTCCTCTTGTATCACTCCTTTAATCATTATAAAATGTCCTTCTTTATCTTTCTTTATGGCCTTTGTTTTAAAGTCTATTTTGTCTGAAATCAGTACTGCAACACCTGCTTTTCTGGCTTTTCCATTTGCATGGAATATCCTTTTCCATCCTTTCACTCTCAATCTATATGTGTCCTTCTCCCTAAAGTGGGTCTCTTGTATGCAGCATATTGAAGGTTCTTGCTTTATTATCCAGTCTGCCACTCTGTGTCTTTTGACTGGAGCATTTAGTCCATTAACATTTACAGTAATTAATGATAGATGTGTGTTTATTGCCATTTTGAACTTATCTTTGCAGTTGAATTGGTATATCCTCTTTGATCCTTTCTTCTTCCTTTTGTGGTTTGGTAATTTTCCTTTGTATTATCATGGATTTTATTTAATTTTTGTGACTCCTTTGTAAATTTTTGGCTTGTGGTTACCCTTTTTTGTAAATCTGTCAACCCATTACTATAACTGTTTTTATTAAACTGATAGTAACATGATCTCAAACCCATCCTACTGTTAAAAAAATTTAAAAAAGAAAGAAAAAAATATTCTATATTTCCCTGCCTCCCTCTCCCACTCTCAGTGATTTGTATGTCTTCTTTTATAATTTCATGTTTACTTTATTTGTAATTCATGAGTTATCACCTTTCCAGTTGTGTGTTTCTCATTTCTGTAGCATCCTGCTGCTTTTCTATTTAGAATAGCCCTTTCAATATTTCTTTTAGCATGGGTTTAGTGTTGCTAAACTCCTGCAGCTTTTTTTTGTCTACTGTAGAAATGCACTTTGCTCAGTAATACTTGAGTTGTTGCAATATTTGATTATCCATTTGGTTGTTACAGAAAAATTCTTAACTGTAATTGATGGTTGTTGCCGTAATAGTATATTGCCTGTATTTCTACCTCTAGTAATGGGCTTTATGTGCTAAATTTTAATATCCTTGAGCCTGGGCAAGTGCACAAGTCTTTTTAAAAGAAACATGGTTTACTTGCACAAAACTGATCAGTTTTGAGAGATCGTAAATGCCCTTGAAGTGGTTTTTGTGGGTGTGAAACAACGGTGAGAATTTGAATTGGTCCCTCTTATTATAGTATTGAAATTAAGTCTACTTAATTTATCAAGTCATGTTCATGCCCTGATTTTATATACTTGTATCTATCAATAAACATTGTGATACTTGAAAAAAAAAATTTGATATCAAGTCATTTTGTTTAATTTATAAATGGATTTTCCCCTAATACTTAAATTATCATCAGTACAACACAATGAAAATGGGAACATTCTGAATGCAAAGTCTATAAGAGTCCTGGAAGGAATCCCAATGAGGAATGTCACCTCTGCTCATTCCTCTATACAATTGATCTAATTAAATACTGAGGGTGGAAAGGCAGTTTAAAATGTAGCCATTTCTGTTTTCTTTTTAGCCTTAATTTGTCTGTTCACATCTTTCAAGTACCTTCTGATACTAAAAAAAAAAAAAAAAAAAAAGAAACCAAGATTCTATAAGCCCCTAATACTTTTAATTCTCCACAAGCTAATATTCAGAAAGTCTTTGCTATAGATTTTGCTGAATAATAAATGAATGCATTACATTTCGCCACAATTTTAAGAAGATAGAAATTATCTCAAGCATCTTTACTGACCACAATGCCATGAAACTGGAAATCATCAACAGAGAAACAAAGGAGAAAAAAAGGAAAGCATGGAGATTAAACAATATGTTATTGAAAAAACAATGGATCAATGAGGAAATCAAAGCTGAAATTAAAAAATACCTTGAGACAAATGATAATGAAAGCACAACCACTCAAAACCTATGGGACACAGCAAAGGCAGTGCTAAGAGGGAAGTTTATAGCGATACAGGCCTTCCTCAAAAAAGAACAATCTCAAATAAACAATTTAACCCACCACCTGAATGAATTAGAAAAAGAAGAACAAAAAGCCCCAAAAAGCAGCAGAAGGAAGGAAATAATAAAGATCAGAGAGGAATTAAATACAATAGAGATTAACAAGACCATAGAAAAAATCAACCAAACCAAAAGCTGGTTTTTTGAAAAAGTAAATAAAATCGAAAAACCTCTGGCCAAACTCACAAAGAAGAAAAAAGAGAGAGCACAAATTAGCAAAATAAGAAAGGAAAATGGAGAAATTACAACAAACAAAATAGAAATACAGAATATCATACGAGAATATTATGAAAAACTATATGGAACCAAACTGGATAACCTAGAGGAGATGGACAAGTTTCTGGAAACATACTGTCCACCAAAACTGAATCAAGAAGATTCTGAACACTTGAACAATCCAATCACTAGAAAGGAAATAGAAATAGCAATTAAAAACCTCCCTACAAATAAAAGTCCAGGACCGGACGGCTTCACCGGGGAATTCTACCAAACATACAAAGAAGAACTCATACCAGTCCTTCTCAAACTCTTCCAGACGATTGAAAAGGAGGGAATACTCCCAAACTCATTCTATGAAGCCACCATCACCCTGATACCAAAACCAGGCAAAGACACTACAAAAAAAGAGAATTATAGGCCAATATCACTGATGAACATAGACGCCAAAATCCTCACCAAAATTTTAGCAAATAGAATCCAACAACACATAAAAAAGATTATACATCATGACCAAGTGGGGTTCATCCCAGGGACACAAGGCTGGTTCAACATACGCAAATCAATCAGTGTAATACATCACATCAACAAGAGAAAGGACAAAAACCACATGATCATCTCAATCAATGCAGAAAAAGCATTTGATAAAATTCAACACCCATTTATGATAAAAACTCTCGCCAAAGTGGGTATAGAGGGAACATATCTCAACATAATAAAAGCTATATATGACAAACCTACAGCCAGCATAGTACTCAACGGTGAAAAACTCAAAAGCTTCCCACTAAAATCTGGGACAAGACAAGGATGCCCACTATCACCACTCCTATTCAACATAGTCCTGGAAGTCCTAGCCACAGCAGTCAGGCAAGAGAAAGAAATAAAAGGGATCCAAATTGGAAAAGAAGAGGTAAAAGTGTCATTATATGCTGATGACATGTTACTATATATAGAAAACCCTAAAAGGTCCACACAAAAGCTACTAGAGCTGATTGAAGAATTCAGCAAGGTAGCAGGTTACAAAATTAACGTTCAAAAATCAGTTGCATTTCTTTACACTAACGATAAATCAACAGAAGAAGAAAGTAAAGAAACAATCCCCTTTAAAATAGCACCCAAAGTAATAAAATATCTGGGAATAAATCTAACCAAGGAGGTGAAAGAATTGTACACAGAAAACTATAAACCATTGATGAAGGAAATTAAAGAAGACTTTAAAAAATGGAAAGATATTCCATGCTCTTGGATTGGAAGAATCAATATTGTTAAAATGGTCACACTGCCCAAGGCAATCTACAGATTTAATGCAATCCCTATCCAATTACCCAGGACATATTTCACAGAACTAGAACAAATCATAATAAAATTTATATGGAACCATCAAAGACCTAGAATTGCCAAAGCATTACTGAAGAGAAAGAAAGAGGCTGGAGGAATAACTCTCCCAGACTTCAGACAATACTACAGAGCTACAGTCATCAAGACAGCATGGTATTGGTACCAAAACAGACATATAGACCAATGGAACAGAATAGAGAGCCCAGAAATGAACCCACAAACTTTTGGTCAACTCATCTTTGACAAAGGAGGCAAGAATATACATTGGAATAAAGACAGTCTCTTCAGCAAATTGTGTTGGGAAAACTGGACAGCAGCATGTAAAACAATGAAGCTAGAACACTCCCTTACACCATATACAAAAATCAACTCAAAATGGATTAAAGACTTAAACATAAGACAAGATACAATAAACCTCCTAGAGGAAAACATAGGCAAAACATTATCTGACATACATTTAAAAAATTTTCTCCTAGAAGAAATAAAAGCAAGAATAAACAAATGGGACCTAATGAAACTTACAAGCTTCTGCACAGCAAAGGAAACCAGAAATAAAACAAGAAGAAAACCTACGGAATGGGAGAAAATTTTTGCAAGTGAAACCGACAAAGGCTTGATCTCCAGAATATATAAGCAGCTCATACGACTCAATAAGAAAAAAATAAACAACCCAATCCAAAAATGGGCAGAAGACCTAAACAGGCAATTCTCCAAGGAAGATATACAAATGATCAAAAAGCACATGAAAAAATGCTCAATATCACTAATTATCAGAGAAATGCAAATCAAAACTACAATGAGGTATCACCTCACACCAGTCAGAATGGCCGTCATTCAAAAATCCACAAATGGCAAATGCTGGAGAGGCTGTGGAGAAAGGGGAACCCTCCTACACTGCTGGTGGGAATGCAGTTTGGTGCAGCCACTATGGAAAACAGTGTGGAGATTCCTCAAAAGACTAGGAATAGACTTACCATATGACCCAGGAATCCCACTCCTGGGCTTGTATCCAGAAGGAAGTCTACTTCAGGATGACACCTGCACCCCAATGTTCATAGCAGCACTATTTACAATAGCCAAAACATGGAAACAGCCTAAATGTCCATCAACAGGTGACTGGATAAAGAAGAGGTGGTATATTTATACAATGGAATACTACTCAGCCATAAAAACCGACAACATAATGCCATTTGCAGCAACATGGATGCTCCTGGAGAATGTCATTCTAAGTGAAGTAAGCCAGAAAGAGAAAGAAAAATACCATATGAGATCGCTCATATGTGGAATCTAAAAAACAAAAACAAAAACAAACAAACAAACAAAAACAAAGTGTAAATAAAGGACAGAAATAGACTCACAGATAGAGAATACAGACTTGTGGTTACCAGGGGTGTGGAGGGTGGGAAGGGATAGACATAAACAAAAAAAACAAAAAAAAAATACAACTCTTTGTAAAAATATAACCTTTTCAGTAGACCCCAAAACTTAGGTCTAAACATATAGCAAGTAGACAAATGAAAACTGAAATTTTAAATTTTAATTTAATTTTTTATTTTTTATTTTAATTACATTAAATTACATGTAATGACAAACTGGATGTCTTGGTGACTAATAAATGTTTTTCCGTGGCTGACAAATTAGTCTCATTTTCCTAATTTACGAAGTAGAAGTCACAGCAGCCACCTTGTGGGGTTTTTGTAATGATTATAGAGTTAATGAATTAAAGGCCTTGGTGTGAAGTGAATGAATAATTAACAAGTGGTAAATATTATTATTCATATTGTGCCAAACATCTGGTTTGAATTTGATTTGAGTAATTCTTTGGATCTGAAGCTTATAAATATCTCTTCCTATTGCACAGGGAAACAATGGATACCTCTTATCCTCTTAGATTGTTTTTGATATTATGTAATCACAGCTGATCATGACCAAAATTTAGGCAGGCTGAGATTATGTTGGGGCTGGGGTCAGGGGGTTGAGTAAAAAGCAGAACAAAAGAGAATATTAACGTGTAGACAGTCAACAGTCAACAGTCAACTGTCCCGTGACTTTTTAAGAGCAGGCTATTTAGACCAAAGCGTCTCATTTAATTAAATGAAAATTAAATCATTAAAGCTTCTCATTCAGTTAAAAGTCAGTTAACTAGGTTTATGTGTTGACTTGAAACAAAATATCTTTGCTTCTGAAATTTTAAGCAAAAATTATTGACCTTCTTTATTTTTATTTAGTAAATCCCACAAAAATACTAGGAGTTATAAAAGCAGTGTTAGCACATTGGTATCATTCCGATTCAACAAACTTTTCTCCATTCCACAGAATCTGAGTGACGTTTTGTTTTTTGCTTGACCCAGTTTAATATCAGAAAAATCAATACGAATCAGCATTGTCAGCAGGCATTTGCTTTACATTTTCACACTGAAACTATTTGAAAACTTTTTTTTTTTTCAAAATAAATAGAGTGCCATGGAAGAGCAGACTCTCACTTTGGGGTCATAATTGCAAATATAATATTAGTTCCTCCATGGCGGAAAGATTAACTTTAAGTTTATAAACTGAGCTGGATCTAATAGACTTTCAGTTTGGAAAATATTATTTTCTTCAGAAATTTGAGAGACTTTTATCTTTTGATTTTTGCCTTTGATATGATCTCCTTGTGTAAATAAACCAATGGGATGTTTTTACTGGATCCAGCTGCTTCCAAATTCTCTGATACTTGTCTTTAGTCAATAGTACCCAACAAACCTCAGTCAGTTTGGAATGCCTTAGTGCATGCATGCCCTGAAAAAAACAAAGCAAAACAAAATAACTTGGAACTTTGTATAGAGCTGGAAAAAAAATCAGCAAGAATGTATTTACTGAGTACTGACGAGGGGACTCAGATAAAACTAAATATTTTCTAATTATAAATGCTTCAATGGCATCTTGAAGATACAGTGATCCAATAAAATTAAAAAAAAAAAGAAAACCAGCGTTCCTTTTGAGAAATTATTTTTAGTTGAGAAGATCCTGTGCTGATTCCAAATCTGTAACAAGTTTTCGATTTGAGATAATCCTGAAATCATTTATATTTCATAATTGGTTTAGGGACACTTAGTCCTTTAACAGCAGATACGCTTTCTGAATTGTTTGCCTAAGGCAAATGTTAAATTAATCTTCATTCCCTGACCATCAGCTAGCAGATCACAAGGATAGTGAACTAGAAGAGAATGTGCCGCTAAAGGGTTGGTTACATAATCATCTGGAAGGTGGTTTGTCCACAAGTATGGATCTAATGAGTGGATCATTTAAGTGTTATCTGAGATCCCATAAAACTAGGATTCTTCTCCCAAAGAGTAATAAAGATTCACAGATAGAATTCGGTGTATGCTTATATGCCTGTTTTCCAATGAAGAACCCGAACTACGACACATCCTCTTTCTCACTAGTTGAGAATCTTCCTTTCTGCCTTAATTCAAGCCCCAAGTGCTGACACCACAACTTTGGTATCAAACTACCTTCCAGTTGTCTCACAAAACTTTCCATGGCCATCTTTAGTTGATAGGCACATTTTAAATGCCTATGTTCTAACAAATGCTGACGCCTGGATTTCACTCCAGCCCCCTCTTTGTTTTAAAAGTCTATCAGAAAAACGTTTAAATTTGATAGCTAGTTTTCAGAGAAAATATCATCTCCCACCTATGGACTCCATTTTAAGGATGATTCCATGAAGAGGGGAAAATGTCCTGAAGCCAAATGTAGTTTACTGTTTTACACTGCTGCTCATGTTGGGAGCACAGTTACTTTAATTTTATCTAAGTTTCTGTCACGTTCCTTAAAAATTAATAAATTTGGTAGAAAACCAACATGATTTAGTTATACTCATTTCTAATTGAATTGTTGGATCCTTAACATGAACCTGTATTTTTCCCTTAATAAAAATCCTCCGAGGATTCACTCACCTTTCTCACATCTGTGTCCTAATGAGGGCAGTTCTAAGGAGAGTAATTATCAGTGGCTTGGCTGCCATTTACATATTTAGTCCACATCTTAATTTTTTCTAAGTCTAATTTGCATTTGGCTTTATTCATTTTACCCTTTAGAACTTCAGTTATGGTTCTCCATTTGAATAGCTATAAATAAGAACCTGGCAGGTAAACTTAAAACATCTTATGATTTATGTTATCACAACGTACAACGTACAAGGCTTTGCATGATCTGGTCCCTGCCTAATATTTCCCCATCTTTTTAAATTTTATTTTGTTGAAGTATAGTTAGTTTACAATGTTGTGTTAATTTCTGGTGTGCAGCATAGTGATTCATTTACATATTTTCATATATTCGTTTTCATTATAGGCCATTACAAAATGTAGTTCCCTGTGCTATACAGTAGGACCTTGTTGTTTATCTATTTTATATATAGTAGCTAGTATCTATAAACCCCGAACTCCCCGTTTACCCTTCCACACCTCCTTCCCCCTCGCTGGTAATCATAAGTTTGTTGTCTATGTCTGTGAGTCTGTTTCTGTTTTGTAAGTAAGTTCATTTTTGTCACTTTTTTTAGATTCCACTTATGAGTGATCTCATATGGTATTTTTCTTTCTCTTTCTGGCTGACTTCACTTAGTATGACATTCTCCAGGTCCATCCATGTTGCTGCAAATGGCATTGTTTTATCTTTTTTTATGATTGAGTAATATTCTATTGTATAAATATATCACAACTTCTTTATCCAGTCATCTGTCAGTGGGTATTTAGGTTGCTTCCATGTCTTGCCTATTGTAAATAGTGCTGCTATGAACATTGGGGTGCATGTGTCTTTTCAAATTAGAGTTCCCTCTAGATATATGCCCAGGAGTGGGACTGCTGGATCATATGGTAGCTGTGTTTTTAGTTTTTCAAGGAATCTCCATACTGCTTTCCATAATGGCTGTACCAATTTACATTCCCATTAACAGTGTAGGAGGGTTTTCTTTTCTCCACACCCTCTCCAGCATTTACTGTTTGTGAACGTTTTAATGATGGCCATTCTGACTGGTGTGAGGTGATACCTCATTGTTGTTTTGACTTGCATTTCTCTAATAACTAGCAATATTGAGCATTTTTTCATGTGCCTGTTGGCCCTTTGTATGTCTTCATTTGTATGTTTGTTTAGGTCTTCTGCCCGTATCTCATACCACCTTCTTTTAGTTCTCTGCTCCCTGCTACACTAGCCTACACCCTGTTGCAAGGACCAGTTAACCCTTCCCTGCTGTGGGTACTTTTCACCAGCTGTTTCCTCTAAATGGAATGATCTTCTCACTAACTGCTCTCGTGTCTGGTTTGCTATCATCCTGGGTAGCTTCAGTGTCACCTTTTTCCGAGAGACCATTCTGTTTACCTAAACTAACTCCCTGCCTTTGCTGTCCCTGCTGTTAACCTATTTGTGTTCTTCTTTTAACACTGTTCAGGGTCTGTGATTATCTTCCCACTGTATTTGTCTGCTTGTTCTCCAAATACCTAGAGTAGAAAACGTCGGCGTCCAAGCTTTCAGCATGAATGTGAACTCTGGAAGGGCGGCCTTAGCAACCCTGTGTGTTTAGGAGTCAAGGGTAGTGGATTCAATCTGACAATACAGAGCCAAGGATCAGACAGTCACGTGGGCGTGGCTGCTCGGTGTCCATTTTTCCCCTCCTGCCCCTGTGGGGTGAGTTTCACCAGGTCAGAGGAAGACTGTCTTTTTATTCTAGTCTTATCCTCTGACAGCCCAGGTGGCCTCAGCATCAAGAACGTAATCAAACACTTGCACTAACTCTCACGTCAGAGGGACCCAAAGGATGGGACTCCAAAGATTGAATGTCTATACACAGGACCTAAGATATTCTAACTTAAGGCTTATATAAAACACGATTTTTCAATGGCAGGCCTTCTACAAATATAAGATCCATTTGAATGAGAGCTTTGTCTCTCTTCACCACTTAATTGCCAAGATCACTGCATGCTTGAAGTTCAGTAGGTAGACAGTAAAATGAACTGCATGCATGTATAAATAATTAAATGGACAGAATCAATGGAAGTAACCATGTAGCATCCATCTTTGGGTGTCCTGTAGATAGAGAGTTTAACTTTTGGTATTCAAAAGCCTAAATTCTGTCTTTCAACATTGAATAATTCTTTATTTTCCCAAGCATGGAGCCTTTTTCGCCTCTTCTCACAGCCTCTCCAAGAATCAGGCATATGCTTAGGCAAGAAAAGAACACTTTGCCTCAGTGGGAGGGCTGTGGGCTTCCAAAGCTAAAACTGATGCTTTACTAGTATTGCTTAAAAAAAAAAAAAAAAAAAGCAAATTATCAGGGTAACAGAAACAAACTCAAGCAATGCCTTCTGCCAGATTCTCTCCAGTTCTGGACCCCAGTAGGAGTATGTGCCTGGGGGTGGGGAAGTGGGGGTGTCGTGCATGCAGTGGCTGTGAAGCAGCCTTTCACACAAGCAGAGTGAGAAAAGGCATTTGTCTACTTCTGTTTCTTTTCCTAGTCTCCCTCACATAACCCCAAAGAGGACTACCCTCCGTGGGTTTAATTAAGTAGATACACTCTCTGACCTGTCAGTCAGGGCCTGAGTTCATCCTAGGGCACTGACCTCCTCTTCTGAAGTGTCCCAGGTGAAGCTGCCAGGTTTCATTCTGCTCTAATTAAAAGTTGTGAAAAGATTTTTCTTTTTGTTTATTGTTTTCCCCTTGAATAGACTTGTAATTTTATTTATTTAGGCAGATTCTTGAATTGCCTTTGGAAATACTATTTGTTTCTTGAGACAGTCACTATTCATTCCGGGGATAAGCTTATTTCGTAGTATTAGAATCTTATTGTAGAAAATTTTTTTTCCACCAACAACTTAGAATTATAATTCCGTGTATTTTCTTTATCTTTTCCCAGCCCAATTAAGAAAATATCTCATCTTTACATTATTTGGGGAATAATTCTTTGCTTCAGCGTGTCTTCTGTTTAGGTCACTGTTATCACATTGGAGTCATCTCAGTGGGTGTCAAACTGAAGAGTCAGGAAGTGGTGACAGAGCAAGAAAAAGAATCCGAGTCAGGAAGAAGCAAAGATGGTAGAAGGAGCGTTCCCTGGAGAGAGGTCAGAAAATGTGAACCTAGCGTGAGGCTGTGGAAAGTTGGAGATCTGTTCTGTTCCACCTGTGAGCTATTGAAAGCCCTGCAGAAGCATCCTAGACCTTCATGGTTCAAACGAAAATTCTAGCCTACACACCTGCCTCTAATCCTTGTCCAAGAGACACACCTACACTGTCACCTTGAAGGCACTCACTGCCTCTTTCCCTCAACCTCTCTCCTCACACTCATACTGTTAAGGGCATCTCAGTGCTTCTTAAATATTAATCTTGCCTTTGTGCCTCTACTTTTGTTGCTCCCCAATGAATTTTAATTTATTTAGCATAGTGGGTTTGGGAATTTCTATTATAAAATAAGAGCCCCTCATTCCTCTAAACAGAACCATGGCTGTGTGTTTTGACATGATTCCAAGATTTTTTTTTTTTTTAATTCGTTTCCTGTCTTTCCACATCCTGATTTCTGGAAACCTTTTGGGGAAAGAGTTTTTCCCAGACTGATGCTGTAGCTCTCAGTTGGGTTGGTCCCCAGTGGGGCATCTCCGTGGTGTCCACGGGAGAAGGTTGGATTGCTCTTCTCCATGCTGTTAGCGATCCCATTCTGACATGCGGGGCAAGCAATCCTAATCTGAGAAAATAATGCTAAATTATAAATGTGCTGCAGTTTAGTTCTCCCTAAAATAGTCCATGAGAGAGTATGTCAGCAAAACGTATCTATATTATCAGCAGTCTAACTGGCCTAGGTCGATTTAAGGTTATGACTTCTTGCTCCATAGTTCAGGTAGTACGGTGTGTGTGTGTGTGTGTGTGTGTGTGTGTGTGTGTGTGTGTGTGTGTGTGTGTGTGTGTTTGTGTGTGTGTGTGTGTGTGGTGTGTTTTAAAGAGTTAAAGGAAGAAAAGTCACTTTTTAGGATTGCAGAAGAGCTCCTCATTCAGATTTAGAAAACACTGGTTGGTTTAAAAATTATGTAATAGTTTATAAAAGGAGGAGTTTCTAATTATACTGGCCTGATACACTTGGAATCCGTCACTAAAATAGGAAAGACCATAACAGATCCAAATATGTTTGGGGGAGGAACTCAAGTCTAGTGGTAAAAATATGAAACCTCATTATAGGAAGCCTGAAATCAAATAAAAGTTAAAGTGCCAGAATGTAAAACCAACAGCCGGTCAATCACCATGCAATTCAAATTAGTATTTTCACAATTTTTTAAATGTCAGACTCCATATAAGGGATGATATAAAAAAGGATAAGAGATGGATTCTGCTACCTACGAACTCCCCCATTCATTAATACATTTTATTAATCATTCAGTCAAAATTGATTGAGTGCTTAATCTATGCAAAAAGAAGAAGGAAGTCTAATAACTCTAATTCATGACTGGTTATAATACCTTTTAAGACGTACATGGGGAAGGACAAGGGGAAGACTTGGAACATCAGATCTGTCATGCCTGCCCAGAAAAAGTGGAATTTCTGCTCAGAGATGAAGCTGAGCTGAAATGAATCAAATAGAGCACAGTGTTTTAATATGCTTCTCAATTATTTTCCTTCATACATCAGATTTAGGTATAAGAGACCAACATCAGTCATTTAAATACAGTGGAAGTTGCGTTGAAATGACCCCCAAATATTGTGGGCTTGTAGACTCTGGATAGTTTGGTATTTTATTATCACGACCTTAGGGGGGTCTCCACGTCTTCCTGATACAACACACACTGTGCTCTCTGGCCACTTCTACTGTGATTTTCCATACGTGTGTGTCCCCATACCGCACTGGCCCTATCTATCATTACGTATTTTCACAACCCGGGCAAGAGAAGAAAATGCTGGGGAGTGAAATCCATAGTTATACTTAGCTCTTGACCACGGGCTTTAGAAATAATTTATTTCTTTTCTCACTTTGTCACAATTGTCTGGAGGAAATAACAGCTCCTCTCTGATATTATTATTGTCAAATTAATAATAGTAACATCACCAGCTAATCATTTACTGCATATTTATGGATCCTAATCCCTGTGTTTTGCAAGTTACATACATTGTTTTACTTCTGCCTATGTAGGCAGTGAGGTAAGGTGGATTAGCATTGTTTTCCAGATAAAGAAACCTAGGATGCTGGGAGAAGTTAGGGCAATGTGCCATAAGTAGCGTGAGCAATAATTAGTGGAAATTGGAAGGAATATTCAGATCCACATTTTGTGCCTCCTGTGCCTGGAATTCACCTCTATTTCTGACACAGCCATCCTTAATTTTACTAATACAGCAGTTTTACTAGTCTAGTTCCCGCGCCAGAAGGAAGTGAGAGCTTCATACCAGAGTCTCTGTGAGTCCAGTTGAGGTCTGCCCGCTCCCTTCCCTTTGGGTCCCATCCCTTGTTCAGGTAACCCTTACTTCAGTCTCGTTTTGTAGCTCTTGTCCATCTTTCTGCCTTGTGGGTTGATGCTCTGGGTGGACTCTGCTTGGACGGATTATGGATCTCCTCAAGGCTCTTTATTTCGGGTGATGCTTGGCTCTACCCTGGCTTCAGCCCAATGGCAGTCCTGACTCTATTCTTTTTTAAGATTTTTTTTTTAAATGGAGCTACTGGGGATTAAACCCAGGATCTCGTGCATGCTAAGCATACACTCTACCACTGAGCCATACCCTTCCCACCTGGACCTTTTAATTTCATCTCCTTTGTCTTGTTTCTCTCCAGTTGGTTTAAGGAGAAACTCGGTTTTATAAGGAATGCTTTTTAAGCAAAACTTCAAGTGGGAATGTTATCTGAATAAGGACCTAAAAAAACAGACCAGGAGAAATACAGGATAATTCATATTCTCTGGTTTAAAATTGTTCCAATATTATGCATAAATTATGTAAGTATAAGTCAATAAATGAATGGACTTAGATTTAAGATTCCTAATATTTACCCACTCTTGGGGAAAATTGCTTCAATAGTCACATAGTCTTTCTTGGCTGGAAGTAGTGATGTCTGTATTAGGAGACATGTTCCCGGCACAGAGTCAGATTCAAGGTAGAGAGTCACAAAATTTTTGCTTAATTAAAGGATGAATGAATTCACTGATGCTCCAGAACTCATTTGATGGACTTCCCTATCTCATAGATGGTGTAGTGTTGATTTGAGTATGAGAATTTAGAGAGATATCTTAACAGAAGTGAAAAAATCAAGTAAATATGTCATTTCTTATCTCATAAACTCTTGTTTGTCATGAGCATTCTTCACTTCCCACTACTGAAATCAAAAGTTGTGCTATATCAAAGATTCCTTATATAACTTAGATATAGCCAGTATATTGTCTGTTTCTGTATATCCCCTTATTAATTGCAGTGTCCTCAGCTTGCCTCTTCAGAGTGAAAGCATAACAAGTCAGTGATTATATTTTATTTGTTCATTTATCCAACTCAGTGCTTTGTACATAGAAGAGTTTGGATGCATTAGTTTCCGTACTGGGGATTCCCCTTTGCAAAGAGCTCTTGATTCGGCCTGGGTGATGAACTTTTGAAAGTTGACTATGAAAAAATAACGGCAGGGTTTCTAGGTGGTACTGCTGTCCGCAGCCTCCTTAATTTACTTTGGTGACTTCCCGGTCTTTCCGCTGAGAACAGCGCCCCCTCTGTCAGCCTCCTGCTCCCTCATTACCGTTTATTACAATCTAGTAACTGCTGGGAAACGGCGTTCTCTAAAATGCCTTTCCCTGTGGCTTAAAGTAAAGATTTTTTTAAATAAATAAATACAGTTTATGTTGGGCATCTACCACTTGAAGGGATAATGATTATCGACTAGCCTCCAGCAGGCATCAGGGAGTCTTGCCTCAGGCCCTTCCAGCTAGCCCCCAAACATGCCGAATGTTAACACATGTTCCTGGATTCTGGCTGGGATTGGACACAAACGAGGCAGTCAGAATGGACCATTTAGTGTACAAGTCAAGATGACAGATCTCTGCTTAATACAAGGAAGGGAAAAATTCGTATCTTATTGAAAACGGCAGAAGAGCCCCGGGTGCTTTCACTTTGTGATTCTGCAGCAAAAAAGTGGGTTGTGTCAATATAAGTCTATGTCACCAGCTCACAGCTGCCACACTGAATTGACCCTGTTCACGGCAGACATAAAGGCCTTCCATTTCCAAATTCTCTCTAATGCTCATCTGTGAATGGGAGCAGAATGTGGAAAAAAGCCAACAAGTCTTCTTAACTCTAGTAGAAGAGGAGAGACAGACTCTTAATGCAGCGCAGCAATCTGTGGTGTGATTTCCACCACCCCGCAGCCAAACCAAGAATATCCCATCATTCAGAGTCCTTGAAGGAGAAGGCTTTGACGATACCAGCTTATGCTTTGCAAATCATGAGCCAGAAATTCTTTGCACCCTTCCAGTTTCTTCTAAATGGCACAGGGCTGGCTTAAATAACTCAGCCATGTATTTCAGAAATGGGTGGTTAAGACAGCCTTTCTCGAACGAGGTGCTGCAGAATGTATGTGAAATGTGAATAGGCATTCTTGCAGAGGGTTTCCATGATCAAAATAATTTTTTTTGGAGAGGCTTGGGTAAAACAATTAAAGGGATTTTTTTTTAAATTTTATGATACTTTTGTGATATTGGGCCCAAACTGTAAACAGCTAAGAGAGGTACATAAATCCCATAGTTTATCTAAATGCAGAGTCTTTTTTTGAGGAAGGGGTCTAAGGTGTTCTGTGGACCCCTCTTTAGGCATGCTGGACTATAAGGAGAAGCAGCATTGAAACTCTGTCATCTATTACATTAGTGTTGCCAAATTGAGATATCACTCTCACTCCACTATTTTAATTTGATATGTTCTGCAAAGGTTAAATTAGATACCAACCACATCTAAGGAATTTTATCAAAAACTGTGGCATAGAATCAAAGAAAATAACTTGGCATGCATTCTGCTACATGGAGCTAATGATTTGATGATATCGTGAAACATGGAGTACTTTTGGAGTAAAACTAATATCCTCGGGGTTATATTTAGGTTTTTCTGCTTCTTGTTATTATTTTATAATAACATAACCAGAAAATAATTGAAAGGGAAAAATCTTACTCTTGTAAATCGGAGAGGACACTTACTCTGTCACCCTCCTTGCAGACAGGGTTGTCTATAAATCATCCTAGATATTTGTTCCTTCTAAAACTCAGTGGACTTGCTCTTTTTCCTAGGTAAGCTAGAATTCAACTTCTCTTACAGGTAGATCTCTAATAATTTGTCCAATATTTCGTTTGGTAAAGAGTAGGAAAGAAGGATATGTGCTCGAAATTGACTACGATGAACTATGTGAATGCTTCAGTTTGTCATAATGGGTTTCCTAATTGTACATAAAGTTCTATAAACAAAGGTGTTTAATCTCAATTTCAGTTGAATCATATACACACTGCTCCTAACTTGCAGACCTCATGCATTCACAGAGCCTGGTTAACCATGGTGTCTAGTCCCAACTTCATATGTACTGCGATTCAAATGTATTTGCCTTATAACTTAATTTCATTTCAGATACTGACAGATAACTTCAAACGGTAGACAAAGGAATAACTCTTTATACAGTGCTGTCAAATAGCAAATCAGCAAAATACAAGATAGGCAACAGGGAAAGACTATTTCTAAATATGTTTTTAGTTGAATTAATGCAAATCATGACTAAAGAAATCCTGTACCTGGCATGCCAGTTTAAAAAGATTTTAGATTTGGCATAAAAATCAATCTTTTTACTCTATTATTTCTTATCCTTATGGTCCAAAATTGCTTTAATCAGTTTGACTACTAATATTATGCACCAAAGTTGGCTCACAATTGTTGGCTATTTTCAAAAAAGGAAAAGCTGTCATCAAAAAATGAGCATTTGCCATTATTGAACATATTTGTTAGAGCCACAACTCAAGAAAGATAAGCCAAAAATGTTCCTTTGTTCACTTGATAATTTAAGTTATTGATGACCAACCTAATGCCAGGAACTGCATGATGTATCATAGATACCCATAGGAGTAAAAACAATTCTTGCCTTCAGATTATTCATAAATATTAGGTTAGTGGTAACATTGCTAGACTCAATGTAGATGTTTCCAACCTGACTAGTGTGAAGTGGTTAAAGTTCATCAGACTTACAAGTTTTCAGAAGTATCGTAATACCATCTCCACTATCTGACACCTTCTTGAATAAATTCATATATATGTAATACATGTTAAATGTACTTGGTTAGGCATTATGATTTTAATAAAATAGTCTCCACTTCCAGGAGCTAATAATTCTGAAGAACTGAAATGTGTACTAGCATCCTTATATAATACATCATTTTACCATGACGTGCAAATGATTCAAATAAGAGGGTTATGGAGGTTTAGAGAGAGAAATCAGTCCCAGTTAATAGAATGAGGACCAGCTCTACTATCAGTTTGAGAATGTTCTTGAACAGTGTAAACAGAGACATACAAGTGGAATGCATCATCTGATACGTGATGAATATTGATAGAGAAAAGGCTGTTCTGGACCAAAAGGTGAGGATAGATTGAAGTCTAGGGCTTGGGTTTTATCTCTTCCTCCTTCCCCCCACTATCTTTTAGGAGACAGCTCAGAATGTTATTTGCAGGTTTATGAGAAAATGATGAATTATATATGACAGACACTGGAGAGGAGGACTCAAAGGGACATGTCAATTGATGGTCCTGAGGCTTAATGGAGGGCTAAGTCAAGGGTAACTGAGTCTTCAAGCCTGGAGCTTATGTTTGTAATCATCATGACATTCCTATAGTATTGTTTCTATACTTGGTACTCTTTCATAGAATTGTTCTTCAATAGTGAAAATATTGAAATAACTGAGCTTAGTTTCAGTTGGGTTTTCCAAGATGTGAATATTTTAACTGTCATATAACAACATTAAAACACTAATTTAGTGATGAGTTTGATGTCCTTTACTCAAGGGAAAACAATCCATGGGTTGGGGGAGTGCAGGGCTCACAGCAGTGGAACAGAGTTCCCGTGGGATCTGGGGTAAGAGCAAGTTTTACAGAGTTAAGAACAGGCAAGGAGAAAACAGGGCACGATTGGATAAGAGCTCCGGGATTTCCGTATGAGGCTGGTGGGTCCTATTTTGTAGAATAAGGGAAGCTGGTTAAAGCTGAAGGATTGTGATTGGTGTATGTTAGGGTTCCTTGACACTGAGATGTTTCCTGTAAGTGCAGGCTGACTTAGGGTTAGATTTGTAATGTGGGCTTGTGGGCTGGGCCACTGGGGTGGCCTCCGTTATGTGGGTCCCAATATCTGAATTAACTTTATCATAACTCAGCCTCAATCACCTTCCAGTTAAAAGGAAAAATTTTAAACTACATATATTAATACTGAAAGCACCATGTGCATTTTATACCTATACTGAAGTTTTACTAAAAATTTGTAATCACTTTCCTTTTCTCTAGAGATAGAAAAGTTTCCAAATATGCACATATGTTTTTACCTTAAAACAAACACATATTTCTAAATAATTATAATAACATGAAGAGTTAAAATGGTAGCGTACTTATTCCACTGATAGATACCATGTTTAAAAGCTCCAGAGCAACTTACCATGAAATGTATGTAAAAAACAGGATTATATTTATTTTTCCAGCGTTGACCCTCTGAAGTCTCACACAGAGATGTTTCTTAGCAGAGCGTGGCAAATGTTTCTTTAAATGTGGATTTCAATGTAATAGCCTTCCACTCCAAGTTCAAGTGGGACAGAAGCTCTGCGTTCAGTGGGTGTGGACGAGTTGACAGATTTCTGTGACTCAAGCTCTAGATTAGGGTTATGGTTTCATGCTGGAATATTCAGTCCACTGGGATCTATCATCTCTCCTCTCCCAACTCCAGGTTTTAGACTCTTTGTTACAGACAGGTGCAGTCGAGAGGGCTGTGCCTCCTTTCCCCAACATAGCTCCCACTTGTAGGGCAGAGCTCTACCCCAAGCAGAAGAGGTAATGAATATTGGTCCCTGGCTGCCCTTGCCCAGGTAGTTCATAGGGCAGAGGTTCCATATTAGTAGGGACAGGCTGAGGAGACTGGGACCTACCATTCTCACCCAGAAGTCCATTAATGAAGCAGCAGTATCTTTCTAGATAAAGTGTCTTGCTCTCCTTTGCTCCAACTCTGGTGCAGTGGTGCAGAGATTCTGCCCAGGGGGAGAGGCAGGCAGTAAGAACACAGAGATCAGTAGCTCTCCCAATGGGGAATGATTTTAATTAGAATAGATGCTGGGGAATATTATTATAAAGGAGGCTGGTGGTTTCTTGACACTACTATGAATAAGCAAAATGGTAGGCCAGTTAGAAGTGGAACAGAGAGACCCAGAGAAAGAGATAGGAAAAACGAGTTTTTGTTTGTTTGGTTGGTTTTGGTTTTTTTTCGGATCAGAGCAAACAAGCCCCTGAGGGAAAGGAGTATCCAAAGTTACTATAATATATTATCTAAAATGTCCAGTTTTCAACAAGAATACCAAAAAAATGAGATACACAAAGAAACAGGAAAGTGTGAACAATTCAGAGGGGGAAAAATCAGGCAATAGAAATTTGAGAAAACCAGATGTTGAATTTACCAGACAAAGACTTCAAAGCAGCTGCTATAAATATACTCAAATAACTAAAGGACACAATTTATGAAGAATTATAGGAGTGTCTGATGACTGTATTATCAAATAGGGAATATCAATAAAGAGATTGAACTATTTTTTGAATGGATGTACTGGGGTTTGAACCAGGACTTACTGCATGCTAATAAGCATGCACTCTACCACTGAGCTAGACCCACCTCCTGAGATAGAAATTTTTTAAACGTGTACATTCTGGAGTTGAAATGTCCAATAACTGAAATGAAAAATTCACCTCAGGGGTGCAAAAGTAGATCTGAGCACACAGAAGAAAAAATTAGTGAATTTGAATATAGGTCAATAGAATCATGCAGTGTGAAGAATATAGGGAAAGAAGGAATTAAGAAAATGTACAGGACTTCTGAGAAATGTGATACACCATAAACACACAACATGTGTGTAGTAAGAATACCAGAAGGGGAGAAGAAAGAAAGGATTAGAAAAAATTTTTTAAAAATTATAGCTGAAGATTTCCCACATTAGATTAAAAAATTCATTAATATACATATCAAAAAACTCAGCCAACTCAAATCCAAATTGGATAAACACAGAGATCCACACAAAATATTGGAAGACAAAGATGACAAGAAAATCTTGAAAGTGAAAAGAGAAAAGTGACTCATCACATACATCAGGGAATCCCAATAATAGACAGCTGACTTTCCATCAAAAACAATGGCATCCAGAAGGGAGTGGTATGTCATATCTGAAATCATAGGTACAGGGAATGGGGAACTATCAACCATTTTTCCAAAATATGAGACATTCTTTTTTTTTTTTAACATTTTTTATTGAGTTATAATCATTTTACAATGTTGTATCAAATTCCAGTGTAGAGCACAATCTTTCAGTTATACATGAACATACATATATTCATTGTCACATTTTTTTCTCCATGAGCTACCATAAGATCTTGTATATATTTCCCTGTGCTATACAGTATAATCTTGTTTATCTATTCTACAATTTTGAAATCCCAGTCTATACCTTCCCACCCTCCGCCCCTTTGGCAACCCCAAGTTTGTATTCTATGTCTATGAGTCTATTTCTGTTTTGTATTTATGCTTTGTTTGTGTTTTTTTTTAGATTTCACATATGAGCGATCTTATATGGTATTTTTCTTTCTCTTTCTGGCTTACTTCACTTAGAATGATATTCTCCAGGAGCATCCATGTTGCTGCAAATGGCATTATGTTGTCAGTTTTTATGGCTGAGTAGTATTCCATTGTATAAATATACCACCTCTTCTTTATCCAGTCATCCGTTGATGGACATTTACGCTGTTTCCATGTCTTGGCTATTGTAAATAGTGCTGCTATGAACATTGGGTTGCAGGTGTCATCCTGAAGTAGGATTCCTTCTGGATATATGCCCAGGAGTGGGATTCCTGGGTCATATGGTAAGTCTATTCCTTGTCTTTTGAGGAATCTCCATACTGTTTTCCACAGTGGCTGCACCAAACTGCATTCCCACCAGCAGTGTAGGAGGGTTCCCCTTTCTCCACAGCCTCTCCAGCACCTGTCATTTGTGGATTTTTGAATGACGGCCATTCTGACTGGTGTGAGGTGATACCTCATTGTAGTTTCGATTTGCATTTCTCTGATAATTAGGGATATTGAGCATTTTTTTTGTGCCTATTGATCATTTGTATGTCTTCCTTGGAGAATTGCCTGTTTAGGTCTTCTGCCCATTTTTGGATTGGGTTGTTTGGTTGTTTCTTATTAAGTCGTGTGAACTGCTTATATATTCTGGAGATCAAGCCTTTGTCGGTTTCATTTGCAAAAATTTTCTCCCATTCCGTAGGTTTTCTTCTTGTTTTACTTACGGTTTTCTCTGCTGTGCAGAAGCTTGTAAGTTTCATTAGGTCCCATTTGTTTATTCTTGCTTTTATTTCTATTGCTTGAGTAGACTGTTCTAGGAGAACAGAGACATTCCTTATAAAACAAATCCATTCTCAAAAAAAACCTTAGCGAGTTTGCTTATAGCCAACCTACATTACAATAAATGCTAAAGTTCTTCAGGTTGTAAACAAGCGACACAAATAGTTCTGCAATTCCACACACAAAAAAATGAGGAGCACTGGAAAAAATGATTATGTAGTAATTACATAAGACATTAATTTGATTGCTTCTTTCTTTTTTTTTTTCATTGATTTAAAAACAATTCCTTAAAAGAATAGAATGAAATATGGGACCTATAATATATAGAAATGTATCATATTTGAAAATGACACTACAGAGAAAGCATGTTGCAGCAAAGCTCTAAAGCTCTATTATGAAGAAATGATACTAAAATGTATCCACAAGAAGAAATGAACTAGAAAGGGTAAATAAGTAAATTAGTGAAATAAACTCTATAAAAGTTATTGCTCTGCTTTCTTCTTTCTGCTCTTAAAAACGATATACAGTTATCTAAAGTGAAAATAAAAGTTTATACTTTTGAGTTTTTAACAGATATAAACACAGTATGTATAACAATAATAGCATTAAAAAGGAAAGAGAAATTTTGCTGTATAGGAGTAAAATTTCTAAATCTCTCTGGAATTAAATTAGTATGAATATGAACTAGTCTGATAAGTAGATGACCATTTTAAGCCCTAGAACAACCACTAAGAAAATAACTCAGAAAATAAATATAGTTAAAAATTACTCAAGTAAATATAATTTCACATTAGCAAATATTCACATAGTGCAAAAGAAAGCCATAAAAGAGGAACAGAGGAACATTTTGATGTCTTTTTAGACATCTGATGTATAGGAATAAAAGCAAAATGGCAGTGGTAATTCCAACCATACAAATAATATTAACTGTAAATGGATTAAACCAATCTGATTAAAAGACGTTATAAGATTGATTTAAAAAATCAGGATCGAACTACAGGAGAC
Organism: Camelus dromedarius; assembly: GCF_036321535.1. Taxonomy (NCBI): domain Eukaryota; kingdom Metazoa; phylum Chordata; class Mammalia; order Artiodactyla; family Camelidae; genus Camelus; species Camelus dromedarius. Next base: position 33,103,531 of record NC_087454.1, on the reverse strand, counting down.
ACAGTTTAGATTCAAACCACCCAAATAGGATGCAAATAAAAGGAAGGGAAAAGACAGCATCATGCCAGCAGCCATAACAGAGTTAGAGTGCTTATAATAGTATCAGACAAAATTAATTATAAAAAAAAAAGTTACAAGGAATAAAGAGAGATTTTTATAAGTGTAAAAGGATTGATTAATTTGGAAAACATTACATTTGTAAACATATATGCACTTATCAACAGAACCCCAAAATAGTCTCTTTGAGCTGCTGTAACAAAATGCCATAGACTGGATGTCTTAGAAGCAACAGAAATTTATTCCTTGCAGTTCTAGAGCCGTGGAGGTCAAAGATAAAATTGCTGACAGATTCAGTGTCTACTGAGAGCCCACTTTTCTGGCTCAGAGATGGCTGATTCTCACTGTGTCTTCATACGTTCGAAGGAAAGAAATGAGGGCGCTTTCCTTAGCCTCTAATAAGGGCACTAATCCCATTCATGAGGGATCCTCCCTCATAACCTGATCATCTCCCAAAGGCCCCACTTGCAAATTGGGGGTTACATTGGAAATTACCTTTCAACATAGAAGAATTTGGGGGGGGGACACATTTAGTCTATAATGAACAGTATCAAATAAAATTGATTTTAAAACAAAAAAAGTTACTAGAGATAAAGAAGGATATTTTATAAGGATAAAAGGGTCAATGTATCTGGAAAACATTACAATTATAAAACATATATGCACCTATCATAGCAGAGTTATTTATAATATTTAAAAATTGGAAAGCACTTAAGTGTCATCAACTAATGAATGGATAAGGAACATGTGGACTATCTATACGATGAATTTTCTTTTTTTGACAATAGAAAGAAATGAAGTGCTGATACATATGAACCTTGAAAACATGTTAAGTAAAAGGAGCCAGACATGAAATACCACATATTTTATGTGGATACACTTATATGATTATATACATTTATATAGTAAGCAATTATACAGAGGCAAAAAGTAGATTGGTGGTTACCTAAAACTAGGGAAGAGGGAAGTGGGGAAGAGAATGGGGAATTCTAATGAGTACGGTTTCCTTTAGGGGTGATGAAAATATTCCAAATTTAGATTGTGCTGGTGGTTGCTGTGAATAAATAAAAAGCATTGAATTGTAAACTTAAATGGGTGCATTATGTGGTGTCTGAATTACAACTTAAGTAAGACTTAATTTCAGAAAAACTGTGTAAACCACTAGCCTTCTCCTTTCCTGTACATATTCTTAAGTACTATCCAAGGGGCAACAGCTTCCCTGGTTTCCAGTTCACTCAAGACCCCTGACAAGTGTCTCACCTCATAATCTGCAAGAACAAGAAAAGCAATACCACACAGTGTGCATGGTACAATCACTTCACATACATTATCTAATTCAACGTTTAGTCTCTTGAAAGCCATATGAAGTACTTATTCTCATTTTACTCATAGTTTATTTTTACTATTTTATTATTCTCATTTACTCATAGTTTAACTCATATTTATTCATATATATATATATATATATATATATCTCAAACTCAACTCAAATATGAATGCACCATGTTGTAGAGCTTCTCCAAATAGAATAGAAGTTGATATTTATTCACCCATCAAATCAACCTCCTTATGTTTTGTGACCATGTCTTCACCTGACTATGTGCCGGGCACTATTCTAAGCCACTCACACTTATTACCGTCTTAAGTGCTCCTAACACCCTTATGAGATGGGCATTGTCAGACTGTATTTTAGCAACAAGCACACTGAGTTTCAGAGAGTTTAACTAACTCACTCAATTGGTAAGTGATGTAATATATTTGAAATATTAGCACTGGTTTCCCTTTGACTGGATACTGAATCATCTTTCTATACATAACTCAACCTAATGGTTCTTGGAATAAACCAGAGGCAGCAGCGGAGAGGTGGCAAGAGTGAATCATGAAGACTCTTGTCTTATCTCTGCAACTAGTTATCATGGGCAGAGTGTCTCATCAGGGAATCTGGCCCCCCTCCCTTGTGCAGGTGTCAGGCCCAAATGAGCAAATTATATAAAATGGCTTTGAACATGATAAAGTGCCATAAAAATGTAAGGCATTATTAATATAAACTAGGTCAGAATCAGTAAATCCATAAAGTTTTATAACACTCTGCCTGCTCATTAAGGTAGCAGTCTGGTTTCAAATCAATAATTTACAGCCTGGTGAGGCGGCATGGGCTGGCGTGGGAGAACAGGATGTCAGGGTCTGAACGCTCAGGACTGTAAGTTGCTAACAGTGTGCAGTATCACCTCAGGCAGGTCCGTTGTCATCCACATTTGCAAAATTATGAACGTATCACTGACTTATTTTATAGAACTTTTATTAAGAGGCACTGATAAAAATGTGATTATAAAGCACCTTGCAAGTGGTATTGGTTGTAAAACTGTTCTAGCCTAGGTAATGAATTTTACTTGAGCATTCATTTCAATAGGCAGAATTCTTTAAATTCGCAAGTTTCAACTTAAAAAGTCTGAAAATTGATCATTGCAATTAAGAAGGGCTGTTGGCTGATTTTTTAGACCTACATTTTCACCTTACAATTGTCTGTGTTGGTGGCTATAAAAGTAATTTCTGGAATAAAGATCTTACAATTATATATCCCATAGCCTAAATGTTCAGATATTTTATAGCATTTATAATAAAATAATGGAACCATCCTTCATGGTGACTCCTATCTACATAGTGGAGTAAAACAAATTGTTATTGCTGGTAGAAATAATTCTGGAAGGAAATGTACTTACTAATGAAACTTTTGGCGAGAGTGGTTAATAAGTAAATTTTACCATAAAATGTGGTTTTCTGCTGACTCCGTACAATTCAGATGATCTACCCTGTTAACTGTTTTGTATGAACAGTTATGATAGTAAGGTTAGCTGCATTTAGTGAGAAATCTGTGTATGCCAGGTACCAGAAACCTTACTTATAGTTGATCCTCAGAGCAAGCTTAAGAGGAAGATACCATTTTCTCCATTTTAATGATGAGATATACAGAGTATGTGGCATAACACTCAGGTGATGTATGAATATGAGTCTCCTATGCAAGAGTCTGGACTTCGGTTTCCAAGATAAGGCAGCGTTACTGTCCTTTGTCAATCTCTGTGTTTCATCTACTAACAGACCCTTCTGATAATAAGATGAATTCCATTTAATGCTGCAGTAATGGTTCTCAAAACATGGTCCCCGATCTACTGGACTTCATGTCTCTTAAAGGGAGGATCAACATTTGGGACTGAGACGCACGATTGTAGATTATGCATCAGTTACTACTTAGCTAGTGTTTCCTGATCTAACCCTAGTGAAGGAAAAACTAAAGTATTTCTTGAGAACCATCTATCAAATTACTAAGCAAGAAGTCATGCATAATAGTTTTTTCTGTACAACTTTTAACATTTCCACTGGAAATCTGATTAGTCTTTAGAATTTTTTTCTATCCTCTAAGGTCAGAGAAATAAAGCTGTGCCTGTGCCCTTTCAACGAAGTTCTTGCCCATGAGTAAAAAGTAGTTGGCTTCCGGCAAAGGGTAGATGTATGTATCCCTTTTGGAGTAAACATAGACCCTTTGGGAGCTTGTGAGAAGTGGCGTTGAGTGTGACAAACACTGTTGCAGTTGGCCACTCTGAGATGTCCTCGCAGAGCTGCAGCATCCTTGATTGTCACTTACGTGTTTAGACTTGCCATGCATGTAGCACTGATATGGTACATACTGAGGGTTGAACCAGACAGGGAGTTCAGCTACTCATTTTTTCTTTTTCCCCAGTGTCCCTTAGGCACTATCCTGTGGAAATTGTTTCAGATGGGCTTAAATTTAATTGTTTGCTTCATATATGCTAACAATTTATGCAAAATAATACTTGCCTAAATATCTCAGGTGGATCATATGTTAGATGCCCAGAACTTACCAACAGGCGGTTTGGTCATAGATATTGGAAAGCTGAAGGATTTTAGTCACGAGGTAATATCTGTTTATCCCTCTGCACATACACAGAGCGAAATCATATTCATGATGTATGATGCAGAAAATAAAGACACAGACAATGGTCAGTTTTCAAATAGTTCTGGGTTTCATCAGTACATGAAGTAGAAGTGTTCTCATTTAGTTTTATGAAATTTATACTTATATTTTGAGTTAAGGGGTATCTTAGAAAGAACCCTTTTCAGTGGAGTAGAGGACTGAATTCCTAAATTACCTCTAACTTTTTGGGAATATTATTTAATATTTGAAGGTTAATTTCCTGAATTGTAATATATATGCATTTCTATGTATGTATCTATTTATCTGTGTATCTATCTAGATTAGGCAAAGTGATTCTTTACGTCTCTTGTATCTTATTTGTTCAAAAGTATTGCTGAGCACCTTCAAGAAGATCAGTGTGGTTTGTGGATAAAGCAACAAATGTGTCAAGGAGGCCACGGTCCCTGGACTCAGTGAATTTATCAAATAATACTGGCATAAATGTGTTGCATCAAGTGCAAGTTTCTACTACAAATGCTGTGTGAAGGAGGCTTCTGAAACAGAGTCCAGAGCCAGGAAAAAAAAAAAATTTGATAAATCAGCAAAAGCAGCCAAAAATGAACACAGAAATGGGAGTGGCAGCAGGCGTGACTTAAGGCTTTCCATCTAATCTCTAAGATTATGTGACCTCACTACACATTTCTACAGACTGGCCAACCAATTCTCTGTAATATTGGATGGAGAGAAATAGAACAAACAGGCTGGAAAAGCAAGACTTTGCTTCTTATAATAATAGCTAAGTATATCAGCTATTGATAAACATATGTTAGCATTTACCTATTCATTCTGTTGGAGAAAACGAGATAACTCTTAAGTGTTTTGCCCTCCAGGTTTACATTAAAAGTTAATTATCACCACGTGGGACAGGCCTCCTGGGGCCATGACAGCCTTGAACTAGTATCAGCAAAACGGGCATCTCACATTATCCCTGATCTGCTAACCTCTCACAATAGAACGCTTTCTCCCTGAGTGGATCCTTACGAGGTAAAAACCACACCACTTTCTGTCTGAGTATTAAGTTGAAGAAGGACATCTTTTACCTGAAGAAGAATAAAATTAAAGTCCTGGGTTCCGTAATTCAGGACAAGGGCACCATAAGAGAGATCTGGCATCAGATATAAATGTAGAGCTGCAATACGACTGATCATCCAGAGTTTCTCATGTGTGTGTATGGGTGTGTCTGTCTGTCTCTCCGTCTCTGCCTCTCTCTTGTAAATGCATTTCTTTATCTTGGCTCTTTGTGGAAGTTGCCGTGGACTGTTGGGAGTAATACGGTCTAACAGTAGGAACAAATGTAGTTTAAGGGGAGATGCAGTAAAAGTATGTTTTAACTCACCCTGGATCACTCTTGCCCCTAATCCCTCTTTGACTGGTTTGCCAAAAGACCTTTAATTTTTCCCATCAAATATTAATTTCTCGATCCATTAAATAGAAGTAGGCTGTGCATGGACCAATGGTGAGTATATTTCAAGACCAACCCTAGTCTGTGTTCTGTAGTCAAAAGTTAAATTACATTTAAAGCAGAAAAGGACAAAGTTTGGATTTCTTTGGAGAGCACCAACATCATCACAACCTTTCATGTGCTATTTATTGTTGTATTTAGAGGCTGGTCTCATTGATCCACCATTTATTTAGATTTCAGGTTATTTTTTCATGTGCTTAGGGTTCCCCCACCCCCAATTTGACTGTCAGTCCCCTGAGGGCAGGAACTTTTCCTGTACAGTCTATAGTAAAGTCCAGTGCAGTGCTTTATACTTGGAATACCACAGAGAATGAGTGGTTATCCCTGGAAACTCACCTGTTAGTCTGGAACTTTATGAACTGTGCAATTGCTCTTGTCAGAGTCTATGTTTTCCTACACTGCCTGCTGACTGATGTGTTTGGAGATAGATCGATAGATTGATAGATCGATCGATAGGTAGAGAGATGCCAGTGGTTATAATGACTTTAAAAAGATGACTACTGAAATGCATTTATAAAAGTAACGTTAAGGTCTTTGTCTTTGAACTAAAAGAGATATCTACCTGGTTTGAAATTAGTAACAGTCTTCAGCTAGTGAGGAAAGTCTTCAACTGAAGTTTAATACCAAGCAACCAGAATGTATATGCTCATGCACCAATGCTGCAGAATAAGATAGCATGTCCTAACCATTAAGGAGAATAGGATCTAATTACCATCACTTCTCCCTTATAAAAAACATGTAATTTCTATATCCCCATTTTCAGCTTTTTTGAATTTACTGCAACCCTTACTAGCATATAATAGTTAATGAATGCATTTGTTCAGTGGTAATTGTGAAGGTTGTACAAGCGTTCTATGAATGAATGGCTCAGCATTTTTTGGCTTAAATGTTATGTGAGTTGGGGATCAGGGACCATACCTGCTTAACTCATTAAGTTCATTATCAAGTGCGTGGCGAGCCTCGATATGGGCTTTTGATGAAAAAGAAGTTGCTACATCACCCAGAATAAGAGAAGAGGACTATTAAGGCATTTTAAAGGGAGACATTAAATAATTACGGTGGAGAAAGGAGGCAATGATGCTAGGTATATAGGGGGAAAATGAGATATGAGGAGACAAAGAAGATAAGAAAGTAAGTGGCACAAGGAATTGAATTGGACCAGTAAAACATCTGAAAATCTACTACTTGCATCAGTGTCAAAAAATACGAAGTGAACAGGTGATCTGAGCATGCTACTGACATCCATCCTCACACCCTCTTGCTCTATAAAATACTTCTTTAGCTTCCTTGAACAAAGACGCCACAGTGGGCCCCACAAGGTGTAGCAAAGGAAAGGAAAGCTGTTCCATCTCCTCTGCATGCATTAGCCATTTTTCTCCCTCTAAGTCTGTATCTTAATTGCCTTGCCTGTCTTATTAGATTGAAAGCCCACTGGGTTGGGACCATCGCTACTAAGGTGTGTAGCACTGAGCTTGGCAGGTGATCAGCACTCAATAAATGTCTATGGCTACCCTAAACCAATGTATAAATTTCAGAAATAGGCATAATAATGGACCTGACAGATTAATGCCCAGGGCTATTTTTGTACAGCAGCATGGGCTAGCCAAATCAGAATCAGACATCTCAGATTCAATTCTTCTCAGTTTTGCATGTAATCTCAGCCTTTCACATTTTTGTCCTGTGACAGACAGGAAGAAGTGAATCAACTTTTCAACACAATTGAATTAAAAAGCATCTCTCCTCATCTTTTTTTTTTTTTTTTGTCTGCTTCTCAAATGCTATTGACCCATTATGTAGATGGCATTGCGCTTTTTTTTATTATTAATATGGTGGTTTCAAATGTGGCAGCAGGTGTTTTCAAATGTATTTACACTCAACGCTTCAAGTCTTCTTGTGGGAGATTTTTCTCTAGGAGCAGGAAGTGATTTAAAGAAAGCATCTAATTCATACTTTAATGCTTCCTCTGAGGTAACTTAAGGAAGAGCTTTATCAGTTTTTCTCCTTGGATAACACATTAACCTGTGGAGAAACTGAGTGACTGAAGCAAGATCCCCCAAAGAAGCAGTGGTGAAGTCCTAAGTGGAATTTCCCCGAAATTAGAGTTCTTCCCAGAGACTGGGTTGTTTCCAGGGGGTCACTGAAGTTTTTTGCAGCTATAATAAAACATAATGTTTCACACTCTATTTTCTTTCTTACATGAAATGTCATCTTTGTCTACCTGTGGGGTAAGATTTTTTCCCCATCTTTACAAAGCTCTAACGTAGCTACAATCTGCTGTTAGTTTCCCTTTTTTAGTTAGACATTTTAATATTTTTTTCTCTTGGTTCACATGTAAAAAGTCACCCAAATTAGATCACCCAAATACATAACACGACCATGAAATAATTTAAAAATTGCAATACGTTCTTTAATAACTCTATTTTTCCTGTGACAGGAAGATTATACATTAAAAAAATCCATTAAATAATTTGTTTTCAGTCTTTTCTATTATTTGTTATTTTGATATAGTTTCATACTGATTGGAATGTTGCAAGAATAGAATGAGGAACTTCCGCACACCCTGTACCCAGATTCATTCATTCTGCATTTTGTTCCATCATCACCACCATCACCATTTCTCTCTCTCCATCTCTCTCTTCCTCTGGGCGTTTTCCCAAGAACAGGGACATTCCTCTTACTTAACTAGAGTTCATATCAAAATTAGGAAATCTAACAAATTCCCAAAGTAGCTTTCAAATTCAAATTCCTGAAGTATTTCTTATTCAATTTGTTTAAACTAAAAAAAAACAAGCAAAACAGTTCGCCCATTTCTGCTCCATTTTATATCCCAAATCTTTGGGAAAACTCTTCCTGTTTTTGTTCCTCTCCTTGAAACTACTCCAGTCAGACTTTGCTCCCCACCCTCGCCCTACCCCACTTACACCACTGAAAGGATTCTTGTCAAGGTCTTAAATGGCCCTTTCATTGCTAAATTCAGCCGTCAGTTCTCAGAACTCATCTCTTTTGACCTATCAATAGCATTTGACAAAGTTGATTACTCCTTCCTTAAAAAACAACCTTCATTGGCTTCCAGAGCAGCAAAGATTCCTGTTTGTTGTTTTGTTTTGTTTTTTTCTTTTTGAATATGAGTCCAAGGACAAAGACAGAGCTGGCTCTGTGAACAACCAGGGTTAATGAGAGGTAACTGAATATTGAAAGTATAGACTGAATGCTGAATTTGATCCTGTGCCTACAACAAAAAGAAGAATCTAGGGTTCAAATTTACACTATATAAATCAAGAGGGATAAAAGAGGCAGTTGTTTATATAATTTAAGGACAAAAGTGCCTTTGTCTCTATCATTAAGATATTTCAGGTGGTGTTTCCAGAATATTGCCGGCAAATGTATGCATTCATACAGAACCATCCACTAGGCACTTGAAACTCTTGGGTGGAATGGCAAACGCAAGGAAAATATTTTCATGTAAATATGACTTTTCTAAATATACTTACTGGAAAGTAAATAAATAAAATTTTGAATAACCAATTAAGGTTTTCCAAAAACATTTTTGAGTACTTACAGTGTATCAGGCTCTTAACTACGCATTATGTATTTTTTTTCTTATTCCTTCTTGTCTTGCTTCCTCCAAAATAGATTTATGGATCCTTCATCTCTTTTGTTTGAAATAGAGACAGAGAGCAAATAAAGTCTACAGAAGAAATGTGACAGCTACACAGAGGGGGGAAAAAAACTTGTCCAAAAAGATTCTGAAGTTTATGAGCTAGGGTGACTGGGAAAATGGTGGTACCATTAACGGAAACCAAGTCCCAAGTCAGGAGAATAAATAACTTGTGAGGAGGCACATAATGACTTTAGTTTTGACCATGATGTGAATATGAAACCATCGAAGAACATTCAGACACAGGTCACCTGCCAGTTATTGTACAGAATAGAATCAGAATTGAAGCAGAAATTAATCCTGAATGGCCAAATTCAGTCATCATCTGCCACAAATATGCTAATTTAATTCAATATTTGTCTATTTTGTTTTGTCTATAAAACTAGCAGTAGTAGACAAAAAAAAAAATAGAAGTTAAAGCACTCAATACATTTCGAGGAAAGAAAGAGGACTTTTTCCTTCTAGAAGAAAAAATTGGAAGTGGTTCTCTACAATACATAGGATATTATCAATGTTATAACTAACCTCTGCCATGTAGGCAAAATACAAAGGCAGATTAGAAAGCTGGTGTGAAGGAGGACAGGTGGCAAGAAGAAAAAGGATGAGAAATACGATATTCTCTTAGTAGGAAGCAGGAAGTCAGAGTTCCTGCACGAAGTTACTCCTCGGTTTCATCCCTCTTTTCTGCTTTGCTGATCAGGTCCCGGTTCTGTCCATAGCTGAAGTGCCTGCCCCTTTTTTTTTTTTTGCCCGTGACCTTCAGTGCGTCACTTTAGGAACATTTTTAATTTTTGAAATTACGTACATTAATCCAATGTTGTTTCCAGCTCTGGAATTTGAATTGGTATATGTTGTTCTCTTTGTAATCTTTCCAAAATTCACTTTTGCGATTGCAGCTCCATTACCTGAGCAGACACGCTGTGGTCTACACTGCGTTTAAAAGATCTTCCAGCTTCTTTTGGGGGATTGGGGGGCGGGTAGGGAAGCCATCCTCTTCTCCCACTGCTCCCACATATTCTAGTCTGGGAATACCATTACACCATGATGTTTTTACCTTAGGTCTTTGTGTACGTTGCTTCTTGATGCATCTGGTTATTTCTTGGGTTTTTCAAAAATTCTGCTTTTCTGCTAAAACCTTACCTAACCCAATAAAATGAAATAAATTGTTACTCCTCACTTCATATCATCACTATGCCTTCTGTAGAGCTCCATCGTTGCATTAATCATTTCATATTATAATTATATGTGAACTTACTTATTAAGCTATGATCAGCTTGAAGGATCTTAGCTGCAGGGTCAAGAAGAGAAAAATGTTCAGTAAAAAATGTCCACAAATCAATTGATATCTGCTTGCCATTCACCGGTACTCAATAAATGTTTGAAGAATTTATTACATATCTTCAAATGCTTTCGAAAGCTCCTTTATATTGCTAATATCACAGATTCCCTAGTATAATCTGAGATTATTTGCATTAATAATCACTTGTTAAACGTTTAGAGTAACTTTTAAATTTTAAAAAGGATTTTCTATTTAAAAACTTTTTTTTCGGAAGTATAGACCATTATTTGTGGAGCCAGTAGTGTCTAATGAGATGCCCTTTGGCCGTCCCTGTTATGACCAGATAACAACAGCTAACAGAGCTGAATGTTCATTATCTTCCAAGCATGTGGTCAAGGTTTGTGCCGTTTAATTCTCAAAACAAACCTACAGTGTAGCTACCATCGGATGATAATGGTGGCACATAGAGTTTAATTTGCTCAAAGTCACACTCATGGTTAGCAGGTGGTGGAGCTAAGGTCTGAAGTTGGAAAATCAGTTGATGAAGACTATACTCTTAACCACTACGTAATGTTATTACTAAGGCAAACCAGACTGTGATAACCCAAATAAGGAGTGCTCTCAACAGCCTTGTAGCCAGTTACCATTAATGCCATGCTTTTTCCTCTCCTAACACAATCAAGAAACCCCTCCCTATATTTTATAGATTACATCTCCCACAGTTTTTTTTTTTATTGATTTACAATGTTTTGTTAGTATCTGGTGTACAGCACAGTGATTCAGTTATACATACATATTTACATATATTCTTTTTCATAATCTCCTTCATTATATGTTATTACAAGATACGGACTGCAGTTCCCTGTGCTGTACAGTAGGGTCTTGTTGTTTATCTGTTGTATATACAGTAGTTTGTATCTGCTAATCATCTCCCACATTCTTAAATACATTTATCCTGGAAAGGAGACTCTCAGAATCTAAGCTGTATGTTTTGCATATGCAAATTGTCAAATATTCTATCCAGCATTCTTTAAATTATTTGCTTCAATGTTTGTTGCTGTCTTTAAAAATTAGCACAGAAATGATGATTATATTCATTGCCACCAGCTAAAAAGCCCTGGACCCCTACAGTGCAGCTTGAGGGGTTTTGTAGGTTTTCTTTTTTCCATTAATATTTAAGCTTAAGCTAAGGCAGACAAAACTGAATACATAACAAATAACCATCAAGGTTATTCTTTATGGGTCAAACATAATGAGTCTCAATTATTAAAATTCACTGCAACTGAAGGCAGTGATTTTTTACTCTGAATATTTTGCAGGTTCTTCCTCAAACTTGCTGGTTTTCCACTTTTAATAAACTAAAGTTGGGATAGTATCCAGCCATTGGATAGAATTGGATTTTAGCTTTTCTTTTTCTTAAAGGTCTCTAATCCCCTGTGTTAATGGCAAATAACCTCTAGGCCGATATATGCTCATTTGTGTGTCACAGTGAGTTAGAAGCAGCAAGTCCTGGGATTTAAGGAGTGTTGTCAGAGTCTCTGACCCTGACGGGGGAGACCAAGAACCCTTGGGAACACTTGAGCCTAATCTAGGTTGAACTAAAAATGATACATATTCCTAGGGTGTCCCAGATCCCCAGCATCCTCTGAGTACCCCAGAGTTGGTGTTCCTGGCTCTGAAATATGCCAGAATCCCCTAATATAAGACGGAGACCCTGCCTCCCTTTACAGCCTTCCTACCACCCTCACCCACTATCCTTTGTTACTTTTTTATTTTCACATCCTTGTCCTTTCTTGTTTCTAATTACTCCCACGGGCTCCCTGTCATCCTCTGACTCATCTGAGACAGACATGTCCTCTCCCCTGAAGGCAGAGGCAGGTTAACACTGTCTTGACGGGTCTGCTCTCCCACACAAGCCTGTCTGCCCTTAGCAATGAATTCTATTCCTGCTGATACCGTGGGTCTGGACTTGGAACACTGAGACTCTTTCTCAATCTCTGTCAACCTCGGAGCTTTTATTTCTTCACGTGGAACGTTATTCCCTGGTGCCCCACCCCACAGCCAGTCCCCTTGCAGATATCTCCATCCTGCTAAAATGACACATAGTAAGCATGGAAAGATTGACGTCTAGACCAATGGCTAGGATGCAGCATCACCTGAACATGGGCTATTCCCCAAGGTCCAGCACAGGTTACTGAGCTGAGATTCCTGTGGGAACATTACAGAGAAGAAAAAGCTAGAACCCAGGACGGCTGGACTGGAAACTTGAAGCAGTCCTCTGATGAGCCAGCCCATTCCATTCCCTGTACCTGGGTCAGAAATGCAGCAGACTTGGGGTGAATTACCTTATTTTTACTTAAGCTCACATTCAAATTCCAGAAATTACTTCATTATGTAAAGGGCTCATCCAGAAGAGGCAAAGGCAAGAACAGGAAAATCCATGCAAGGGAGCATGCCTCTTGTTGCCTGGGCTGGGATTTCCTGGCATTTCACGAGGAATTATATAGCATTTTTTTCTCAGGACAAGTATCCTGAGAGAGAGGATGAGAGGTGACATGTGCTCTTGGTCTGTTTGTCTGTCTGTTTCAAAGTTATGGCATTTAATTCTCACAATAAACCTGTACTATAGCTACCATTATCATCTCCATGGAAGAGCTGGGGTATATGGATTTTAACTTGTCTTACAATAAGAGAGGATGGAGAGAGATGGAGAGATGCTTCTCACACTGGGGCATGGAACCGGTAGCCAAGGAGACAGGAGACCCACCAAAGTCAGATTCCGGAACCTCACAAGCTTGTCTCAGGCGAGTGTGGCGGATGCACAGTATCCACCCTGTCTTTGGGTAACAGCGAGGGGCACAGGGGTGTTGTCAGAGTGCCAAGGAAAAGCTCTGGAAGGAGTTGCCCTAGCTCAAGCAGGTCACCCCTGGAGAACTAGGAAGGGGGAAGCAGAGCGGGCTTCCCACCCACTGCATTCAGGGATGTAGCAAAAACCACGCAGGAAGGACATATTCTTCAGATGTTCTAAAGGAGTGGCCCCCCACCCACTAATGGAACTTGATGGTTTCTTGGGCTTTTTATTTCCGTTTGAAATGGTTCCACCTGCGGCTGCGTAGTGTTTCAATTCACCGGCATTTCTCTCCATTTCTGGGTAGAATTTCTAGAAGCATGTCTGCTGGATAAAATTCATCTACTGTCAGAACATGAGACAGAGGAGAGATTAGATTCAAGGGGGAAAACACACACACACGCACGCACACGCACACATGCACAGACGCACACACACACCCAGATTGGCACGTCTCTGCAACATGCCTTTTGTTTGGTAAACTCTCTAATGGTTAGGGAACTGTGACAGCTTTTGGATCTGTGTCAATCTTAAGAGCTTCCTGCTACCTAATCTTTTCAAACTCTGCTTTTCCCACACCTAAAAACAATATAAAATGATGATGATAAAGCTCTGTGTGTCTATCTATCTGTCTGTCTGCCTCCTTATTTACTTAGAAAAAACAAACGCTAAATAACCTCCTGTGTGCAGGGTATTCACTGCTTTAGGGCACAATCTGTTGCAGAACAGTTAAAACTGTTGCTAAGGCATCTATTGTCGTAATGAATGCCTCGACAGTCCCGTGTTCTGCCTTGCTCCACAGCTGTGAGGACAATGATTTATTGGTAACACTAATCTTCTTTGAAAGTCGAAGTGCTGCCAGTCAAACATGTTTGAAGAGGGGAAAAAGTTTCATTTTCTGCTGTTTGTTTCCATGGACTTTCCCACGACTGCTTGAGAAAACATTTTATTTGGGAAAAGACTACAGATTTATGCAGTTGAGTTAAAAAAAAATAAGGAGCTGCATCTTCTTTAGGATTCTGTTAGTCATCTGGGATCTGCCCGGCTACTTTTGTCTTCTCGGGACACTTGTATCGTAAGGATTCGTCACTGTACCATCACCATCATTGTCGTCACCATCGTCCTCCGTTAGCCCTACTGAATTATGGGCAGAACATTTAATAAAAAAAAAAAAAAAAGGAGGAACATTTGAAAACAGATTCTAAATACAAACACAACCTGACTCTTCCCTTTAAGAGAGATGTTCCCAGAAGGAAGTTCTTACACAACTTCTACCTTCCTTTTCTGTCCCTCCAGAGTATCAGTAAAACTAGGGGAGCTTGACATTGATTGGACCCCAGTAACCAGTGGGCTGAACCGTTGCATTGAAACTCAGATACTGCAAGGGTCAGTTGAGAGGAAAGTGAGGGTCTTCCAGGCAGCTACCAGGCAAATGTGCATGGGGTTTGCCCACCCAGCTGTCTTCCAGGATGAGGCCAAGGTGAAGACTGGGGCGTGGGCAAAGGTTAGTAGGAAACTTTACCCTTGTTTCAGGCCTATATCACATCCTCTATCCCAGGACACTAAAAAAAATTTCTTTTTCATTTTTCTCATTTTCTTTGCGCTGAACTTCTTCACTGTACTAAATGCTGCCTTCCCCTCCCCATGCAGACAAGGGCAGAAGTGAGTGAGAACAGCTCCGAGAGGTAAGTGCTCGCAATCAGATACAAACTCTCTGTCAAATACTATATACTGTTGACTCTTGAACAATGAGGGGTTTGGGGGACTGAACCCTGAGCAGTGAAAAATTCAAGTGTAACTTACAGTCAGCCCTCTGTATCTTTGGTTTATTATCTGTGGATTCAACCAACCTAGATTGTACTGTAGTACGTATTTATTGTAAAGGTGGACCTGTGCAGTTCAAATCCATGTTGTTCAAGGGTCAGCTGTAACTCTAAATTGAGGACCTTAGTCATCCCATGGAAAAAGTCATCCCATCATCATGTAAAGAAAGTTGGCAAAGATAAGGTGGGGTTTTCCGATTTTGGTTGGAAAGGTTAGCATAATTACTAACATTGTGAATTCTGAAGACTGGTTGACCCGAATTTAAACTTAGCCTCATCACTAACCTGCTGTGTTAACACTGGGCACGTTTCTCAATCTTTCTGAGAGCCAGTTTCCATTAAAGTAGAGAGATAAGTAGTTTAAACATTTTCAGGGCTGTACTGCAGATCAGATAGCATAGAGCATATGAAATGCTAACCACACTGCATGGCACACAGCTAGTACATGTGGTTATTCACATGAAATAGATGGCAGCCTGACTGTAAGGTAGTAATGAATGACTCCACTGACTGAATCTGCAGACCTCATTGATTTGTTTGAGTTTTACCCACTAAGATAAAATATTTATTTCTTTTTCTTCTGGTTTAGTCTTGGATATTAGACAACAAACACCAAAGGAAACAGTAAATATAAATGTATACAGAGATTAATATGGGGGATCATCTACAAAGAAGCTAGTCGAATGTGCACTTAAAACAGCAATGATCACAAATGTGCAATCATATCATATATCAAACCTCATCAAGTCAAAATTCAAGAAACTAAAAAATAAAATTAAATTGCTGGGTTTTAATCATCTGATTTTTAAAAAATCCAAGACTACCTACCGTATGATCATATATGAGCAATAGCTGTTTTGATTGAACTCTCATTCATACTTTTGCAAAATATTAAAGCCACAGAACAGCCTGCAAACTGTTCTTGGAAACATGATTTTACCAGTTTTCTAGCTGAGTGAACGTGCCTGATGGCTTAGAGCCTAAGTTTCCTCATCTACCACTTTCATAAGATTGATTTCAGAATTAACAAGAAAATATTCATAAGGGGCTGCGTACAGAGACTCACTGCACACCTGCTGGATGTGCTCACAACTCGTTATGTGGAAAGTGCAGGTTTTTCCAAGTTCCCATACCTGGCAACAATCTGCCTTCCAACGCTTCTCTCCTTTTTAAAGCTCCTTTTTAATTTTATGTTTCCTGTTAAGACAGACTAGAGTAAATAAAAGTTTGTGTTTCCACTTGCCCAGAAAACAGCCAACAAACCAAAGCAAGCCATAAGGGACAGCCTTTGCCTGACTTTTTTTTTTTTTTTTCTGGTAACATTTGAAGGGCAAGGCATTAATTCTCTGCAACCTGTAAAATGCTTTGTTTGAGGGCTTTGCACCTCTGGATGAATAATGAATGTTAAATTAACAATGGCAATGACCATAGCGTTCCGTGTTTTTACCTTATTGCTCTTTATCGGTCTCCAAGCCTTTTTTCCTCCTCAAGTGGGTTCCTTATTATTTCATCCATTATTTTATTCCTGGAAACTTGTGCTTTGTTAAAATACAGCAGATATCTTCTTGTGTGTTACCATAGCAAATTGCATGAGAATTTACAGCATAAATTATTCATTACAGCCAATTTAGTATAATTATTAATTCCCGCATACACTGGTGCCTGATTACCTCTTGGTGCTCGTTGCGGGAACTTGACCATGTTCTGCTGAAAATAATGATCTGTCATGGCTAATCAGGATCTAAAAAGTCCCACTAAAAGGTGAAGACGTTTAATTAATATTGGTTTAATGCAACAATGATTGATCCAGTCGTTACAGTCTGTCAGAGATTCTTCCTAAGGTGATCCAAAATCTAACTGGTAATGAATTTAAGTGCTAGCCGTGGTGTACAAGCAATCAACATGCTCCCCAATTCAAGGGCAAATTGGGACATACTCTTCCCTCGGTGTCTTTCTGCAGAAGTAAATCAGCTCCACTTTCCCTGGGAAGCTTTCTTTGCTCCCAGCATCAGTTCTGGTATTTCAGGCTTTCATGCCTTATGCTCCCAATGAGCCCTTTCCTTGCATTAAAGATGCGTCCTGTATTGTATGTGAACGTTCCAAGCTGCACTGCCTCCCACACGGATCTCATGTTAACTCTAAGTTGAGCTGAGCAAAGTTTGCAGTTGCTTTTCCCACTGGGATTAACTGTGTCGAATATGGCTGGAAATTCAGTTCAAAAGCCCTTTGGCTGCAAAACCGTGTAGTCTCAGTGTCCACAGAGCATCATTGAATAGATATGGCCTTCACTTGGGTTTAAATTTTGAGGAGGGGTCTCTTGAAATGTAGAGCAGAAATTATTCCTACACACATAATATGATCGATTTTATTACATTAATTTATTTTTGTACATTTTGAACAATTTATTTTTTTGTTGTTGTTTTTATGTTGAGCACCTTCTGAATCAAGAGTGAGACAATTATTTTTAAATCTAGAGAATAAATTTAGTAGTTTATCTTTTTAATCATATAGGAGAAAGTAAATTAAAGTGATAACCTCCCCCTTACTGAGGGCCAATGGTGTTGCCAGACACTTAGTGTATAGTTGCTTTCAGACTCAAAATGGCTTTTTTTTCCCATTTATTTTTATTTTTATTGTGGGTTTTTGGAGGGGGGTAATTAGGTTTGTTTATCTATTTATTCTTGGAGGAGGTACTGGGGATTGAACCCAGGACTTCCTGCATGCTAAGAATGCGCTCTACCACTTGAGCTATACCCTCCCCCTTCACAATGGCTTTTTAAACTAGACAATAGGTTTCTCATTGTCAAGATAAGAAAGCTGAAACGGGAGGTCCTCATCTAGTAAACTGCTGAGTCAAGATGTGAATTCAGATCTGCCTGATCTCCTCCTATGGACTCCAGCACCATTTATTGGATCATCTGTAAACCAGGGACATAAGACCGGGATGTTTGAAGAGCTCAACTGATTACCTTTTTGATCTTTTCTTTGTTAGAGCATGGGTGAATTTTTTGTGCATTGTTTTAGAAACACACCCATGGACTAGACAAATGAGGGGGATGAAGCAGACCTTATATACTTGCTACCAACTCAGTATCCGGTTTTGATTGACCTGGCTGCGCATTTGGCTCTGTTTTAAGGGACATAAACTTGTAAATATCAGACCCATGTACTGTAGAAATAAGTACAAAATTATGTATCCATTCCTTTTCAACTCTCACACCTCCCCTCCTGATGCCCTGGGTGTTTTCCCAAGAAATCACTTCGAAGGCTAGGGTTTTGTGTGTATGTGTGGGTGTGTGAATTCTGTTTCAAGTACCTTCCAGGAGCTTGTTAGGACTGGGACTTTCAGGAACTGTCACTTGTCTGCCTTGAAGGCACAGGGGTAGTGGATACCTCAGCAGCACTTTGAGCGGCCACCTTAGGAAAACACTGATGGACAAATGCTATCATCTTTGCCCTCCAGTTCAGTGCACACAAGCGTGAAGGTGTTCTGTACCACCTAAGAATTCATTAACGTCTTAAAGGCGAACTCCCGGAATTCCACATCAGTCCACCCTGGAGTTCTTCAACACCCAGTGTAACTCACAGGTAAGAGGAGAGGGTATGGCTATGTTTATGTATAACCAGCCATTCCATTTGCTTCAGGGACTTCATTACACCGCGTGTCACATTATGCAGTGTTAGAGGTCTTTGCTGGAACTACTCGGTATAATCCTCCGGCACTGCTAAAGCTTGTTACAGTTTTCTCTTATTTTCGCAAGTTTATTGGGTCGCTGAAAAGCCGAGAGAAAAACTCCCAGGAGAAAGAATGTGAAAGAGAGCTAGTGTGGGAACAAAGGATGGAAGAACCAGGCGAAACGAGGAAAGAGAAGACATAGGAGCAGACATTCAAAACTGCAAAAAGACAGTTCACCCCACTATCCTGTCTCCTTATAAACACGTATTTATATCAATATTTTCACCAAAGAGCCAGGTAAACTGCTTGATTATTTATTTACTAACCAATCAATTGCATAATTCATATCCTTACACTCTAGGAGCAGACAACAGATAATACACAGCAATTATCTCTCTTTTCATTTATTTACCTTTGATTTGTTTGAAAGTTTCAGGAAATGTCCATTTGAAGGTTTTGTACCTGTAGATGGACAAGAGGAAGAAAATATTTATTCCTAATCTCAACATATTTCAGTCCTCACGAGAGTCCATTAAACAGTGTAGAAACCAGAAAATGATTTAAGATTACTTAATATAACATGATTGTCATATTTCTGCACCTTGCAAATGTTGTTCATTTTTGGAAGATGACTTTGGAGATACAGGAAATGGTTCTCACCTTCCCTTTCAAATGGGAACTTCCTCCAACCTTATCGTATCTAGTGATCAGAAAAGAAGATGCAAGTGCTGAGGGAGGTAACATTTGGACAAAATAATATTGTATTTTTCTCTTTTGCATTTTTGCACATAGCACATTTCGAGTCAGGTCAAGACAACTCTCTGTCTCAGGAGTAAGATTCAGAATGTAACAGCAGGAGTGGAAAGAGACTTAGTGTTCATTTTCTGACCTTCAGTGTAGGATTTGGTACAAAATCTCCTTCATCAGGAGTCAGCTTGGATTCTAGACAGTGAATTCTCTTTCATATTACAGGAGGAAGAATTTAGGGATAAAAGGCAGAAGTAATTGAAAGAACTTCAACAGAGGTCCTCTAGGAATTTTCCCTGCTTTTTAGAGACTTTTCTTAGTTCTTTATTAAGTTACCATGCCCAGCCTTACAATTTGGCAGATACCTTATAGGGTGAACCAACTTGAGGACCAAGGCCCCTGAGGTATAGAATTTTGTTCTTCCAGATTTGTGCAGTTCCCCAAAATACAGCTGGACATTTAACCCCTCCCTCTTCCTGAGGACAAGAAATGGATTCTCAGCCCCAGTCTGTACTCAGGTTGTCAAATGTTCCCAGGCAGGAAGTCTGGAACGTAGCCCTGTGTGGGTAGGAACGTATTTCATTTGCCCAGGTGGCAAAGAAAAAATGTTCTTTTTAACCTCACACTCTTTCAGAAGATTTGTATTTTTGAAAAAAATAACCTTTTAACTTGCTATTGTTTTGATTTCCGAGGAAGAAAGAAAAGGTAAGTTGGAGTACTGTTGCACATGATTTTACTGTTTCCCAAATACCTGCGTCTCGAAAGTCTGAATGGTGTGTGAGCAGACTAAGCCTCATGGTACCCTTGCCATTCTCTGTTTTTAATGCAGTTGGCATCCTGGGCATCCAGAAACATTCTGAAGCTATTGCCTGTCTTTTTCTGTGCAGGACAGTTTTTGGGCCAAGCAAATAAATATTTAGCTGTTGTGTAGGGAAGCCCTTCACAGCTGTTAATTAAAAAGGGGGCATTATATACTAAAATATAGGGCACACTAAGGAGGGGCCCAAATGTCCAACTAGGTATTACCCAGCCTAAAGATAAGGTAGCATGAACATACAATAAAATTTTATGTATTTTTTTGGCCAAGTTAAATGTACCCTCTTCCATTTTTTCCTTATTAATCATCTAGGTTTGTTCACATTAGGTAACTTGGCAATTTGGGGTTAGGCCAACCTGGGGAATACATTTCCTCCATTTTTATATTGTATATCAGTTTTGGTAATTTTCTGCCTCTGACTAGTCCTCTTGAGAAGGGATACAAATCCTTAAACTTCCTGGTTCCCGAGGAAGATTTTTCTGGGCTCCCACCAGACAAAGATCTTTGTTTGGGAGAGAAGTTCAAAAGCTCCCTGCTGTCAATTCAGTTTTGCCCATTGTGACCATATCTGTGTGTGCATGTATGCGTGCATGTGCGCGTGTGTGCACGAGCGCGTACACACACACTAGCCATGAATGTTCTGATTGTAACACAGATATACAGAATTTCACCATGCAGAAGATTCTAGCCTATCAGGAGTAGAAAGTGAGATGACAAAATCTGAGATTTAAGACATGTGATAAATATTAAGTGAAGTGAGTCAGACAGAAGGACAAATATCATATGCTATCACTTATATGTGGAATCTAAAACAAGATATAACTTTTATTTACAAGCCATAAATGGACTCATGGACTTAGGAAACAAATTATGGTTACCAAAGTGGAAAGACAGGGAGGGATAAATTAGGTGTTTGGGATTAACAGATACACACTACTATGTATAAAATAGATAAACAACAAGGACCTACTGTATAGCTCAGAGAACTATATTCAGTTTCTTGTAATAATCTATAGTGGGAAAGAATCTGAAAATAGATGTAAATATATATGTATGTATATGTATAACTGAATCACTTTGCTGTACACCTGAAACTAACATTGTAAATCACCTACACTTCAATAAAAAATAAAATTAAAAAAATATATGATAAATGACCAAAGTAATAAGGAAAGCAAAACTTGTTTAGGAGTAGAAATGACTCATGTCTAAGCTGAAACAACACCAGTCTTAGAATTAGGAGATCTGATTTTCAAGATCTATCTTTACCTGAGTTTCAGCAAGTCAGTTAACCTCAGTTCTGAAATGAGGAGCCTGGGTGAGGTACTTCAATGAGTAGTCATCCAATGATCATTTATCAAATGCCTGCCCTATGACAGGCATTTTGTTAACTTTTAATCTTCTTGGATTCTCCCAGCTCTAAAATGTGCAGGGACTGTGGATTCAGAGGAGTGAGCACTATTTGTGGGCTTAAATCTCTTAGCGAAGGAATGCTTCTCAGCACAAGAGGAAAAGGGAAATTGAAGCTGGGCTTTAAAGGATTTGTGTATGGCAGGAGAAGATGGGCTGTGAGTCTCAAAGCTCCTCCCATGCACGGTCTAGGAGAGGAGCTTCTTAAAGGAGCCTTTTGGACAAAGCCTTAATGGCTCACACAACCTGTGCCAGCAGATACTTGGAGAGGGATGTGGTCTTGTGTGATGCCTCTGGGCATGTCCTTGGCCAGTCAAATACAGAGCAAAGTGACACTGTGCCTTTTACAATGATTTTTAATGGGCATAAATTAAAAATGTTTTATACGTACACATTTATGATCCACAAGTTATTTGAATGTTTGAAGCTTCCACACTACATAAAGATACAGCCAGTGATAGAGTTCTGACAACTTTGTTCTGTTTGTGGAGTTCAGCATCGGCTCATGTGAGCAGAATCAGGCTTTTCCTGGAGACATTTATGCAAGCTTGGGTAAAGCCAAACCGTTAAAAAAAAAATAAGGATTTGGTTGTAAGATTTATTTTTAAAAGACTTTTAGAACATTTTTTTCTGAAATAAAATAAAATAAATTTAACATTCTTGGCTGGACCAAAGAGTTGCCTGTATCTGGTATTTATGGATATGTTCATGTTTTTGGTTCTTAGTCATAATGGGTGACTCTAAAAACTATGAGTGTACCCTAGGAGGAGAGTACGCTGAGGAGACAAACTGTAAAGAAAAAAAAAGTGTATCCTTTTCATGAGAGGGGATATTTTGATGGGTATAGTGCCAATATTTAACTTAAAAAATGCACATCGGTAGAATGAAGCTAATGCTAAAAAGAGAAGGAAAAATAGTCATAATTCAGTAGCATTTACAATCAAGTTTCAAATAACTGTCAAAAGTTTCCTTCAAATGCTAATAAATAAGTTAGTTATTCTTTTCTCCTATCAAGGGACTATGCTCTATGACACACGGTAAATGCTCTGTAAAGGAGAGTTCACATACCTTTAGGATATGCCCGACTGTAAGCAAAATGGGAAAAGAAGGAGTAAGAGATGAAGCATTTGCTGAAGTTATCATTCACTTGAAGCTTCTTTGTGTCTTGGGCTCTGAGAATTTTATCAACAGAATGAGTGAAAACAGAGCCCACCAGAGCCCCGGAGAATGTGCCTCGGGGAGCCACCTGGCCCGGGGCATTAGGGACTGATGGGGGAGGCCCGGGTGCAATTTCTATGGCTCATGCTTCTGAAATGTACAGCTTCGGATTAGGAAAAAACTAACACAAGGCAACACAACACAACACAACGCAACACAGCCACCACGACTAACACTGCCATGTGGGACTAAACACTCTGGTCTTTGATTGTTCCTCCCCTTTTCCCTAGCCACACCTAATTAGACCCAACTCACAGTCACCTTCTTACTGGTATACTTCAAAGACATTACTGAGGGGTAACGTGTATACAGAAGAGTCAAGTATCATAAAACTGTAAGTCGGTGAATTTTTATAAACTGTACTCTCCCCTTAGAATGGTGATTCAGATCAAGCAACACAACTTTACCAGGACCCACGTGACTCCCCTGTGTCCCCTTCATGTCACTACCCCCAAAGGTACCCCATCCTCCATTTTAACACCATTGACTAATTCTGCCTTTTTTTGTTGTTCAATATAGAATTATACAGTCTGTGTTCTTTTGTCCCTGGTTTCTTTTTTTCTCATTGTGTTAGTATGTTCATTGATTTTGCTGCATGTAGTTGTAGATTTTTTTCATTCTTATTGCTGTTATTCCATTATGTGCATATGGCACCGTTTACTTATTCTTGGAACTCTTCATGGGCATGTAAGAATTTGAAGTGGTAATTTTTGAAGGGCCACAAAGGAACCTTGCTGCCCAAATATACCTTTCCCCTTAACTCTCCGTACCGACCAAAATTCTTTATTGAAATATGTCCTTTAGCTTGACACGTTAACAGCAAGTTGGTGAATGGGGCTTATTTGTTCCTGAATGGACTGGCTTCCTTCCCTGGCTGGACCCTACTGCTACTTCTGCCTCTGCTATGTTACACTGAACTACTTTCTATTAGTTTTTTTTCCCCTCTCTGTGATTCATCTTGGATAGTTTCTATTACTGGGACTTCAAGTTCACTCTGTTCTTTTTTCTGTAGTGTCTAATCTGTGGTTATTCTCATCCATTATATTTTTTTAATCTAAGTCATTATATTTTTTTCTCTTTATATTTTTTTAATCTAAGGAAAAAATGTATTTTAGACAAGGTGGGGAGGTTAGAAAAGGTGTATTTTTCATCTCTGGGAATTCAGTAACTTTTACGTCTCCCCTCATCATGCTTAGACAGTCCTCTACCTTCTGGAACACATGGCATACCTTTATAATAGCTCTTTCAAAGTCTTTGTCTAATTTTTATAAATCGTATTATTTCTCTTGTGTTTGTGTTCCCGGGTTGTCTCTGTTTAGGGGTCATATTTTTTCTGCTTCTTGGCATGCTTATTAATTTCTGATTGGTTGCCAGGACAATGTGAATTTTATATTGCTGGGTGCTGGGTTTTTTTTTTTTTTTTCTTTTAGTGCCTTTAATGTAAGACTTTGTTCTGGGATGCAGCTAAGTTTGATTCTTCTGAAGTTTGCTTGTAGGCGTTGCTAGGAAGGACAAGACAGCCTATAGTCTATTCTTCCTTCCTGCCCTGCTCCCGAGGCAGTGCCCTGCTGAGAACTGTGGATGATGCCCTGTATGAGGAGGTCTCACCACTCCTCTGGTGGATGCAGGAACTAGTCCCTCCTCTGTATGATGTTCAGCGACTGTTTCAGTTGCTTCTGTCTGGCGATTCATTCTCTATTCTCAGTCTTCCCTCATGCACATGTGCAGTTAAGTACTTAGAGAACCCAGTGAAGGTTCAAGAGTTCTGTGTGTGTAGCTTCCTGCTCTACAGCACTCTGTTTTGCAAATTCTAGCCACAGTGGCCTCCCAGAACTCCATATTTTGCCTCCTCAACTCAGGGAGACTGTGATCAGTTTGCTTGTCCCACCAGCTATGTGACCCAGAAAGTCTCTCCAGGCAGTCACAAGTTGGGTCACTTGTAGGGCCAACCTCCCCTCATTTGTTTCCCTTCTCCTAGTGTCACTGTCTAGGGCTGTCTATTGTCTAATAACTAAACATCATTTTATGTATTTTTCTAATATTTAATTGTTTAAGTTGGGAACGTAAGTCCTCATTATTCCCTTAGGGCTAGAAGCAGAAAGTCACCAGCCTGACCTACTTTAACTCGTGGCAAATCTTGCTTCCTGTTCCTAAAGTGGAGACATACTGCTGTCTTTGTTCCTGTCTCTCAGCTCATTTTCCTTGGCTCACCTCCCACTCATTCTGATGACCTTAATTTAATAATAGCAGCTTAACATTTATTGAGACCCCTCCACGTGCCAGGTATTCTAAGCAGTTGCGTGCATCGATTCATTTAACCTTCACAACAGTTTTATAATTTTCATGCTTGCTGTCATTATCTTCCTTTTACAGAGAGGTAATGAAGCTCAAAGACACCAAGGCACTTGTTGGAGGTCACATAACTAAATAGGTGACAGGGCTGAATTTGAACTCAGGTGGTCTGGCTTCAACCTTGGATGGTACAGCCCAACCATCATGCTGTATCTTCTCTCTCTGCTATCAGTTATTCTGGAATGATTTTGCTGATACTCAAACTCTGTGTTACTTTGTTATTTTTAGCATGTTCCCATAACACCTAAACTTCCCCCCAGTTAAACGTGTCATTCCGTATAGAAACCCCCTGTTTCCTTGTCTGCATCCTCTGTCCAACGTCATGCTCTGGGAAGGAAGATACTGCATTGTCTTGGTAATCATCACTTCGGTAGCATTTAGCACATGAAAGGTAATCAATAAATGTTTATTTGAATGAATGAAGAGAGGAATAATATCTTGGTGAGAGGACACAGTTATTTTTACAAAGAACTTTAATAGAAAATGGATTTAGTTTTTCAGTTTAGCTAGCTAAATACACTTATTCCCTATCTTTCCAAGAGAAGGAGTCTCAGGGGGAAAAAATGTATTCCAGACAAGGTGGGGAGGTTAGAAAAGGTCTGTATCTCAAGGGGGCTTGCCCCTTGAAGGTGAGCTTGCTTGTATACGACAGCAGGGGCTCAAAAGCTCAAGAGGAAAAAAATGGGGAGGGTCTTGAGGAGAGAAGAGAGAGAAACAAAAGGGAATAGGGAGTTGTCGCGTAGACAACACTTTGTCATTTTGCCTAGGGCTGGCCTGCTTACTAAAAAGTCACTTACCACATCCTATTCAAAACTCCATGATTTCTGAAGAGTGGAAGTCATTTTGCTTATTGGGCACAAATAGGTAGCTGTTCCATCAGTCCAAACAAATGACTTAGTCGATAAAGTTGCATTTTCGTGACAGAGAAAATTGATATTCTTTTGAGAATGCTCAGTCTCCTTTCCTACGATGTGAAAGAGCCCGGAATGAGTGAACAGAGTCAAATCTGAAGGTGGCTGTGTGTCTTACTTACATTAGGCCATTTTGATGATGGACGGTGACCATCATCTCTTTCTCCTCCTTACCCGGACTACAGCAGAGCGAGGGGAATCACTGTGAATATTACTTTCCCTTTTTCTGAACTAAGTCCCCTTTGTGAACGTGGTTCTCCCTTTTAGTTCACACACCCACAAAACTCAAAAAGCCCTAATTAGATGTTATTTTGTCTGCTCCACGCAGCAACAATATAGTGGGAATTAAGGGGGTTTTTAACTACCTAACTTTGTATTTCTGAACCTCAAATATCCTTGTATATAAAACGACTCTACCCTTCATAAATACTGTGATTCCATCCTGGTTTTCACACGGCGCTCCATGAAAACTTAGGATTTCACAGAGACACCATGGAGTCGAATATGGAAGGAAGGGAAGGGGAGACCAAGCAGGGCGCCAGGACCCTCACCTTTACACCGACTAGGAATGCCTTCCTCCTTCTCTTTCATCTGTGAAGGAGGATTTGCATTAAACCACCCCGACTCCCTCCCCGGGTACCATTATAATGAACTGACCTGAAAATAAGTGCATTAAGTGGCCGTAGAACATAAAGACACTAATTAGTTCACTTGGGGATCAAATCCATGATAACAGACTTATTCATGCTTTTCTCTATCCCCAAAACTGTATAGATGAAAGCAAAGGGGGAAAACAAATCTATCATGTATATGACAATCCTTGAGAACAAACACTTTAAATTTCAAATATGATCTGGTTGATTCTGTCACTGGGAAAGAATCTTACCCGTAGTTGAGAATAAGTAATCATTGAGTCGGGACCCATAGCAAATAATATTTCACAGCCAAAGAAATGCAAATAGCCAATAAACATTAAAAAGGGTTAGCCTCTATGATGATCAAAGGAATTTCTATTCATATTACCAGACGCTATTTTAGACTTTTAAATTGACAAATGTTTTAAAAATTATATAGGATGATGATGGGGAGAGGCCAAAATCCTTTCTTCATGCACTGACATCAGTAAATTATTTCTGGAGGGCAGTGTGGTATAATGCAAACGCCTTGAGCGTATTCTTGTACTTTGATTAATAGGTTCCAGTTCCAGAATCATCCTAGGAATAAAATCACAGGTGTGGCAAGGGTATCTACTCTCGTTTTATTTTTATGGTTATATATATAACGTAAGCTCTTTTACTTTATAAGGCATAGGTGCAGGTTTATCCCCAGGGGTTCTAGGTGTGTTTTAAAGCTACAAGAGTAAGTAAGGAAATGAGAAAACACCTGCCAAGCCAGGCCTACGTGAGAGTGGCACGCAGGTGATTTAGAGTGACAGGCTTGTGGGGGATCATGCATAGTCTGTTGAAACTCCTCCAAGAGCATCATCGTGCCCCACCCTTCGCAGTGGGCCCTTTGCTGTCTCCTCTCTCAGCCTAGTGCTTTGGGTAAGTTGCTCTGTCTGTTTACTGCTGTTTGGGACTCTTACCTGAATCTGTTTTCTCAGCCTCAGGACTGCTGCTCCTAGGTTCTGCTCATTGCTTCCTCTTAATATGTTGTTTTAGCTGTTTTTTTTTTGGGGGGGGGTAGGTTTATTCATTTATTTATTTCTAATGGAGGTACTGGGGATTGAACCCAGGACCTCGTGCATGCTAAGCAGGCACTCTACCTCTGAGCTATACCCTCCCCCTTCTCTTGATATTTTGGTTTGTGCCTTCACAGAGAGACTCTGAACTCTTAAATGCCTTTGTTTTATCTTCCAAAAAAAAAAAACTTTCTTCCAAAAACCTCACTACAGTCCAGTCCATAGGTTGGTGGTTCTTTTGTCTGGTACCCAACACTATTCCAAACAGGCGTCACTGCCAGAGGGCTACATGGTTTTGTTTCTTGGGAATGGGTTGTGAGCGTGTCTGGTCCTTGGAGGAAAACATATTCCTACTCAAAATGTAGTATCATTAGTAAAAGTCCAAATGTAAATAACATAGTTATCCCCAAATCGGAGAATTGGCACATACATTACACTGTACGTGTAAATTATAATATTATGCAACTATTACACACATTTTGATAACATTACGATTAAGGGAACATGTATATGTTGAACTTTCTGATTTAGAGAAGATGACAACTCTTCTAAAAAATGAAACCACATGGAATCAAAATATAATGAAAATGGAGATGGGGTAGGGGGGTACGAGAAACAGGTGAGGAAAACTAAAGTTACAAACTTCCAGCTACAAAATGAGTATCAGTGAGTCATCAATGTGAAATGCCCAGTGTTGTGAATATAGTCAATTATAATGTAGTATCTTTGTATGGTGACAAATGGTAACTTGACTTACCATGGTGATCATTTTGTAATGTACAGAAATATCAAATCACTGTGTTGTACACCAGGAACTAACATAGTGTGGTAGATCAATCATACTTGAAAACAAACAAACTCTGATAAAGAGATCTGATTTGTGATTACCAGAAGCAGAATTCTGAAGGGATGGGGAACTAGATGAAGGCAGTTAAAAGGTACAAACTTCCAGGTAGAGGATAAACAAGAGCTAAGGATGTAATATACACATGATAAATGTAATTCACTCTCCTGTGTGTTATATATGAAAGTTGTTAAGAGAACAGATCCCAGGAATTATCACAAGGAACCATTTTTTTTCCCTTTTCTTTAATTCTGTGTCTATATGAGATGATGGAGGTTCACTAAACTCATTATGGTCATCATTTCATGGAGTATGTAAGTCAAGTCGTTCTACTGTATCCCTTAAACGTATACAGTGCTTTATGTCAAGTACATCTCAATAAAACTGGAAGGAAAAAAAATACAATGAAAAATACATGTGTGATTTGTTTCGAATTTTGAACAGAAGCAAAATAAATTTTTTGAAATGTAACACAGCAACAAGAATAAAGCAGCTCAGGCTGTAATCAGGTTAGTCCAGGACTCTAAACCACTTCCCATGTTATAAATTTCCAGATTATATAAGGAAGTGGTTCCCAGGACAGAATTTAGCCTCTGAAGTAGGCAGCTCTCTCTGTAGGACCGCGAGGACGGGGTAGTGTGTGGCGGGGCGACAACTGGGGTGAAATAAAAGTACAGAATTTTGTTTTTAAAACATATATCAATTTAAACTTGTGTATGTGACAACTTTGGGGATCCTAGAGATCTCGTTTTTCTTGCTGACACGTAGTTGGTCAGTGTTTCTGTTTTTTTAAATAAACATTGGGAGTCTGTCTTTTTTTACTTTTAAGTATTGTTTGCAAAGAACAGCCTTGTAAGTTGGATTGTTCTTAGCAGCCTACTGATGTAAACAAACAGAGTTCCCTGTTGCTTTTGCCACCAAGCAGGGATAAGGCTAGTGGGAGGAAGGAATAGGAAGGGAACTGTTAGCAACATTTTTACCTCCATCTCCACTCATCCCACTTCTCCCAGAAACATGTGAATTATGTTACTTCTTTTTAGCAGAGTTCTAGGTTGGATATTTTGGTTCGCAGTGCCGCAAGCTTCCATCCTAAGGAACTTCTTATAACAATAGTAGGTTGCAGGTTCATATGAAAAGATGAAATGTGATAAAAAGCATCTGAAACATTATTTTGATGTAAAATTGTACAATATCATACCCCAAATTTTGTCAGTTCTAAAAAGCTACACTTGTTTTCTCTGTTCTTAGCTTTGTGGCACATGGTTGGCATGTGAACAAACATTAACATAAAACTTTCCTGTAAAGACTAGGACTGATGTCTGCATTTGAGGGCACGTGAGCAGAAACTAGCACTTTTAATTCAGAGGATTGATAAAGAAGGACCATTCTAATGAAAGCTCCTTTTAAGTAGAAGTCCTATTTTAAATAGAGGAGTCATGTGAACCTGTATGTAATGTTGTTGATGTTAAGATTGGATGTTTACTAAATAAGTTCATTTGTGCCTTTTTTTTTTCTTTTAGATTCCACATATAAGTGATACCATAAGATATTTTTCTGTCTGGCTTACTTCACTTAGCATGATCATCTCTAGGTCTGTCCTTGTTGCTACAAGTGGTGTGGTTTCATTCAAAATCAACTATACTTCAATTTTTTTAAAAAAGAGATTGGATGTTTACTGCATTTCAGTTTTAAGAATTCTAACTTTAAAATGTTGCTTTGTGATAAACTAAATTCAAACTTAAATGATTAGAGAAGGTGACTCTCCCTGTGATTAACATGATGATGTAACAGGGTTCTTATCTCCTGCTGTTTTTATGAGACCATCATAATCATCATCATTTACAAACCTCAAGTGGTCCTGGTAGTGTATCTGCAGGGTGCATTCAGTATCTGAGAACTTACTTTGAAAAGAGGGTTATTTCTACTTTGTGCGGATCTCCGGCAGAGTCTTACGAATGACTTGATCAAGCATCCCAAGAAACTATAACAATAGGGCACATATTCCCAATGATGAAAATTGGACTCAATTTAAATACAGGATGAATATTAATAGGATGCATTGTTCCCTTTAAAATGCCTTCCCTGTTTCACTCTCTTTCTTGGGCCAGTGGTCTTTAAGCTGAGTTCTGAACAGTTTGTACAACCTTATCTTTTACAGAATTATGCATAAAATCCATACATATTCCTGGGAGACTCTAGAATAAACTACACTAATTCTGATTAATTCCTGTGTTTGCTGAAATGTTCTTCCTCTTGCTATGCTGCCTGCATTCAATTATGGGAAATGGGAATGCTTTAAAATGCCACATTCTGGTGTGAAGTGTTTTGAAAGTCTTTGGGGGACATTAGTTTGCCTTTAATAACAAGTCCAGAATCATGCCTACTGGGCCTTTCCACTGGAAACAAAGATTGAACATCGCTATAAAAAAAACAGTATTGTCATCTGGCTGTCAGATGGAGAATGGCTCCGTAGCACAGGAGAGACAAGAGGGAGGAGGAGGAGGAGATAGGTATTTAAAGGTGAGAACTACCTTTTTCCCCCTGGAAGATAGCTTTTTTTTCTGTAAGACAACAAGAAGAAAGCATTTTATTTTTCAGTCCCTCTCTCCCCAGGCTTTACAAAACGTAGATGCTCTGTTGTCAAGTTGGAAAATTAGAGCTATGATTATCTTAAAAAAAAGTTTTACTTGTCAGAATTTCTTCTCAGCATGTAAAACACCTCTTTGTAGTGTCTCCCGCCACTATTCCATGTCTGTTAAGACACGCCGTGGAGAACACCTTGTCCATAAGAGTCAGCATCAAGGCTTTTCCTACCAGGCCGATTGAGCCTTGGAACTTTCTACTTTATTTTCTACTGGGAAAAATCTTTGCTACGTTTTGGAAGATGACAAATGTAATTTAATTCTGAAATATCCCCAAAGAAACAGAACTGTACAGATTTGGGGTTGGTTCTACAAAATAAATTGAAATTCAGTGGGTAAAAGTGCCTGGTAATATGTTTAAGGGTGTGCCAATACAATGCAGTTTAGAATTGGGAGTTTGGGATTAGCAGATACACACTACCATATGTAAAATAGATAAACAACAAAGTCTTACTGTAGAGCGCAGGGAACTATTCAGTGGCTTGCGGTAACCTATAGTGAAAAAGAATATATATATATAAAACTGAACCACTATGTTGTATACCAGATTAACACAACATTATAAATAGGCTGTATTTCAATTTAAAACATTAAAAATACAGTTTATTAAAAGGCCTGGCCACAAAGAAGTAAATAAAAACACATTTCAAGATAAATAGTTGATAATGAATTTAGAATGACTATCAAGATGGTAATTTTCATTAAAAAAAAAAGAACAAACTATGACATAGGTAAGGTTTCTAGCCAGTGGTTTCCAATATCTCTATAACTTCAAAGTTTTCCCTTTCAGTAGTGCCTCAGCAAATTCAGCTTCCCGTAAAATTCATTGTCTCTTTCCTTTACTCGCTATTAAAATCTGATTTCAGAAATATAGTCTATAGCTCACAGAGAAAAAAATATGCCAATGAGTGTGTATATGTCCATTTATGACTGAAAAATTGTGCTGAACACTGGAATTTGACACAACATTGTAAAATGATTATAAATCAATATAAAATGTTAAAAAAAAAAAAAAAAGAAATATAGTCTATTGGAAAGACTGCATGCTAGGATATGAAGCAAGACATGAGTTCAAGACATGGTTCTGCTTCCTACTGACTGTGTGTCCTCAGACCAGTGATGTGCTATTAAATGTCTAACAACAGACTTTTCAGGGAAAAAAAAGTCTGAAGTGTGTGATTTCCTTGGTGTATTTCATCCTACTATGGCCAGTTTCAAGCTAGAAACATGATGTCCTTAATTTGCTGAGAAGTGTGGACTCCCGACCCAGTAGGAGCTGGCTTAATCATGTTACTGCCTTAAGCAGAGGCATCACTGTTCTGATTCTCTTTTCTCTTCTGTAAAACTGAAAGAATAATGTCCATCTCACACAAATAGTTGAGAGGATTAAATGAACAACAACAACAAAATATTAGTACCTTAGTTCATCAGAGAAATGCATTAGAATTAGAGACCAATGCTGAAAGCCCATTGAAATTCCCAGTCGTTTCAGTAATGCCCAGATAGAAAAGGGAGATCCATCACATTTATGAGTGCACACAATTAGGAAGAATAGTTGACAGAATGGAAGACAGGTTGTGGGTAAAAAAATATTTTGAAAGATTTGAGTATCAGGTGTGTAACAATAGAAAATTTACTGGTAACACATACATGTGCAACTAACAAAATAAAACAGATAGCCATTAAGCAGGTGAGGAAGAGCACGTTTTAAAGATAGGCTTAGGCGTTTTGTAAGACCATTGTCTTCGTTTATGCAATTGATGTGGTGTCAGCAAAGCTTACAAACTCAGGCTAAATTGAGGCTGGTTAATTCAATTAAGAAAGTAAGACTTTCTCTCCAATTAATGGTGGCCAGTCTGCATATAGGAAATCTGCCTTTGGTTGTAAAGAGTAAAACAGAAACATGCAGTCCATGAGAAGCAGACTGACTAGACCCAAGCAAGACTTCAAACATACATAGTAATTGAAGAGATTACAAATGTCTGGTGTGGATCAATGAAGATGCAATGAAAATGTGACTGCTAGCATTAAATATGAGAAATCTCATCTTATATACAGTTTCAAAGATAAAAACCAGGGTTGGAAAGTTTCAGGAAAACAAATTTTACGTCAGTAAATTCTTTCTAAAGATGAAGTTATCATCATTGGGAAGTTGGGTTCTCCAAAACGCTTGCTGGTCAGACAGCAAATGGATGACCAGATGTGAGAAAAGTGGAATTCAAGGCTGAGAAGCATGGGTGTACTTTATAACAAGCATTCTTTCAGTTTTAAGTTGTTATATTTTTGAATTTCTGTTTTTAGAGATGATTGGGAAAAAGAGAGAGTATTTTCTGAAGTCTAGGAATAGGGGACAACCTTGAAAAATTTCAAAATCAGTTTGTCACCATAATTTCAAAAATGTTAAGACATTCATGAAAAATCAAGGGGTTAAGACTCTGACCAAAAGTCAACTACCTTAGAAAACCAAATGAATGAGCTTGGTGTCTGCTGAAGGTACCCAGCAACGGAAACATTGCCATGTGTGGAATTTTACAACCTGGTATGTTAACTCTTACCTTCGTTCAGCCAGTGACAGTTCTGATATTGGATGTTGGTATAAAAGGAGTCAGTTTTATCCACACCAACCGGGGGTCAAGATTAAGTCATTTCAACACACACGTTCAGATCTCTGAGAAGTGATGCAAGTTTATTGATCATTTCCTGGCCCCTCATTATGAAGGTTATTTTAAACATGCCCAGTGTGTGCTTGCAGTATGAGCAACACTTGATCCGGGGAAATATTTGATTTTTAGTCATCCATTACGTATTTCGAAAAAACTTACATTTTCTGTTACCAGTGCTCTATTTTAGATCCAAAGCTTCTTTCCTTCCCTAAATGGACACTGACACCAGATGGGTTTCTCAAAATGAAACCTTAGTACCCATGGAACAAAGGTAGATTTTCCTGCTCCCTTTTGATACCATATTAACTCTCTTTGGCTTAGGTCAATCGTAAATCAGGTATCGGTTTCCTGAGGAAGAGGCTTTGGATAACTACAAGTAGATGTGCTACGATTTTTTATTTGCTGATCCCGTAACCCTGGTGTCTGCCCATTGTTCTGTGCCCAAGTTCTCAACAACTACCTTGGGGAGATGTGAAGATTTGTCCAAAACCACTGTCGGCAGGGCTTTCCAAGTACTGTCATACGTTTTTAATTTTGATATGAAAGCCCTGTGTCCTAAATCCTGGAAGTTCTAAATGTCTCCGAATGCTTAATCAGGACGTGTTTCAGGCGTCGTGCTTGAGGATGTCAGAAAAAGTCATCAGCATCCTTGTTGCCTGCTTATCATAGATGTGTGGGAAGCCTGAAAATTATAATAAAAGTCACACAACCATTAGCCATTGGTCCTTGTTGCCCCCAACTTGGTGCTGACGAGCACGTAGTTTTTGTCAGTCCAAATACAGTCCTGGACTGTCTCTCTGATTGGCCTGTTTACACTGAAAAGTGGTAGACTTCTGAGCAGACGGCTTTTGGCCAAAGCTTATGCCTTCTTCCCTATGTCTTTCTGTTAGACTAGAGCTTTTCATCGCTCTGACCAATGTTTAATGTGAAGGAGCGCACACACCTGACCCAAGTGAAGTACCAAAACCTTGAACTTAAATTCTGCTCTTTAAAGACTTGTAGGAGGCTGCCAGATGTCTTTCCCTTGATGCCTTAAGCTCCCAAGTCTACTAGTTTCCAAACCTCAGTTGGGGTTTGGGTCTCTCTTTCATGCCGACTTTGAAAGCTGCTTCCTTCTCCTCACTGGCATGGGTTTCCCTAACTGGAATGGGTTGGGGAGCAGTGGCTTTCCTGGCAGCCATAACTTGAGCAAAGCTCTTCCGTCTCTTTCTTTCCCTTGCTTTTCTTTAAGGGCTCATGTATCAGTGACTATACTTCCTGATGACCAGCTGCCCTCCCATCTGCAATACTCAGATAAACTTGCTTGAGAATCTTCAATATTTCATGCAGTTACCAAGCCACTGCTTACCTTGATAACAATGCTAGAGTTCCCAGTGGGAGTTTCAATTAGCCTCTGTGTCTATTGATGCCTTTGACAGAGTTTCCTGGATGCGTTTGGCCAGATTTTAAGGACATCTTATCTCAGGGTTAAACAACCTTCCCTAAGATCAATCTCAGAAAATGGCATATATTTGTTGAATGAATGAATGGACGGATGGATGAATAAATTGTGTACTTAAAAAAAAACAGACTAGCATGCTTTACAGAATATTCTTTTCTCAAACTGTGGTCTACAGACCACATGCAGATGAGCCCTTAGAGGTGCTTTATAAAGTATACTGTCATGCCCCATGGAGGGCAGCCTCAGAGACACCCCTCCCCCAGTGATCCCTGCCTCTTAATATTCATGCTCTGTGTAGTTCTCTCCATATTTTATCAGGACTGATTGTCCTCAATAGCGCATAGTTGAAGTGATGATAAATCACTTCTGGGAATAGGATGTAAAAGACACCGTGGTTTCCATCTTGGTCGTTTAGCCTCTCTCTTGGATGACTCACTTTGGGAAAAGCCACTGCCATGTAGGAGAAGAACCCTGTGGAAGAGCAAGGAGCTGAAGCTTTCTAAAAACAACCAAAAAGAACCGAGGCCATCTAACAACAGCCACATGAGTAAAATACCTTGGAAATGGCTCTTCCAGCTCCATTCAATTCTTCCAGTGATTAAAAACCCCAGCTGGTAGTTTCATTGTACCTTCAGGAGTGACCCTAAGCCAGAACCACCCTGCGAAGTCACTTCTAGATTTCTGAGCTCAGAAATTGTGTGAGATGATAAACGTTTATTGCTTTTTTCTGCTAAGTTTGGGGGTAGTTTGTTATGCAGCAGTAGGTAACAAATACTAACATATCATGTATCTGCTGAATCAAAATACCCAGACAGTAGGACCGAGGAAACTCCACTGTTAGCAAGCACCACAAGGTCATGATACCCTTGTGTATTGGTGATGCAGGAAAAACGGATGTGAGGCGTGAGGAGGGCCATGTCCCAGGTCTCGGTTGAGCCCCTGGGACATGCCCTGCCAAGTGTGGGTCCTTGGCTTTGTGCAAGAAAGTATTCAAGAGCGAGCCACAGTTGAGTAAAAGTAGATTTATTTAGAGAGATACATACTGCATAGAGTACAGGCTGTTTCAGAAGGCAAGAGAAAGGCCACGAGGTGTGGGGATCAGGTGCTGAGGTTAAAGTAAAAGTAGGTACACACTGCACAGGCAGAGTGTGGGCCATCTCCGAAGATGAAGGAGTAAAAAGGATGGTGAGGGGCAGTGTTGCCAGTTTTTATGGGTTTGGTAGCTTCATATGGTAATAAGTGGAAGGACCATTCTGACTACCCTGGGGAAGGGGCTGGAATTCCCAGGAATTTGGCCATTTCCCACTCTTTGACCTTTTATGGTTAGCCTTGGAGCTATCATGGCTCCTGTGGGCATGCACCTCACCATGCTAACATATTACAGTGAAGCTCAAGGTCTACGAGAAGTCAAATCTCCCACCATTTTGAGCCTCAAGGCCAACTAGGGGTTGAATCTTCTGCCATTCTGGTGTTAATTGTTGTCATTCTTTGAATGGCTGTGCCCTGCCCCCTTCCTTCCTGTCTTGTTGGCATTGGAAAACCAGAATGTTATTAGTGTTTTTAAAGTTCTAAATAACTGTAGACTTCCAGTCTTCACTAATTCATCGCTAAATATCTCTGATCTTTTAACATGTGAATAGCTTTAGTTTCTTCTCAGTGCTTTCTGTTACAGTGCCTAAGGACTTCTTAAATTTTGTTTGTTGTAATGGTTCTGAATTTCTCAAGCTAACTTTTGAGAATGGAATGATATTGAGTTGGTCAGATTTAGACATTTGTAGCTTAATGTGGTTTTCAGAATGACTCCTGAAAGGTTGATTACAACTACTTGCTCTGTATCTTTAAATCTAACCACCAAAATCAAAGAAAACTCACTTTACCATAATTACTTGGATGAGAAGGAAATGCTCAGACATCTTTCTCTCCAGTCCACTTTTCTTTACCAAAGCATGGGACCCAACTCTCTAAGATCAAAGACAATTTTTCTTTCTTTTTTTTTTCAAAGCTAGCAAGCCATTAATATCCATCTCTGTAAAGTAACCCAAATGAATATTTCAAAAGTGACTTGTATAATTAGCAGAATTTCACAACAGTGTCAGTATTCATCTGAGGACTGTCTGTACGGGAGTCAGAGGAGCCCGGGGTGGGAGCTGTAGGCAGCGGCGACTTGGTAGAGTTGCTTTCGTTTCTCTGAATTGAGGCTGCTTTATTTCAGAATTGAACATGCCTTTTTTTTCTTTATAAAACAGGAATTCATTAGAAACTCTAAAGAGTCACTTTGTAAATTTTGAGCATTTTGAGAATGAACATTATCACCATCACCTTGTGTTTATAACTGCGCCCCAGAAATCAGAAGTCCTACTTTATTACTCCCTTCCCCTGCTATCAGTCAGGGTTCACTCATGAAAGCAGAACCAATAGGAGAATAATAGAAGAGATTTATTATAAGATCCTACACTTAAGGGACTAGAGACATAAGGGTCCACAAATCAAGTTAAAGATCTAAAGAAAGGTCATTAACCAGCTCTCCTGGAACATTGGCAAGTGTCCACAAGTCAGAGCTTGCAGCCAGAGTGGGACCACTGGGGAGACCCAGGGAGATCCCACAGAAGGCTGGTGGCTCCTTGCACCTCCTGCCTCCTGAGATCAGAGCTAAGTGTCTGCTGATGGACCCGTGGTTGCTGTTGATCAACAAGGACAGAAGTTAGGAAGGAAGCTGGATGTGAAGTGAGGACAGGGATGATCAGGTGGCATCGTACAGTATTTATGTACCTGTTTGTCCTCGCACCTGACCCCCAAATCCTCAGAGTAATGGTCGCAGCTTCACTCCAGCCCGTCTGGACTCACACGCTTCCCCTTTAGCCAATTTCATGCAAGACCCACGTGGGGAAAGAGATTCTGTGAAACGTAATTCCTAGTGTAACAAAAATGACAGCAAAACAATCTAGTCCTACCACTTTCCCACCGAAATATGAAACCATCACATTTATTTTGAAATTTGTGATTCAATATGTAAAGTATGGGGAAGAACAATGTCAAGAGACTTGGACTGTAATCTTCTCTCTTTCTGAACTAATTTCTGAGTTTAATGTCCTTATTTTTCATCCCTGGGCCCCTGTTTTCTCATTTTTATAGTAGGTTATAGTAGGTAGTAAACCAAGGAACTTTAAAATAACCTCTATCCTTGATGTCCAATTATTTTCAACCAGACACTCTTTTTCAGTTCTTCTAGCCCTTAAATTCTATGGTTGAAAGGAGCAGTTCATATCTAATAGAGCTCTCCTTATTTCTGAAGTACTTACCTTCCATTAAAATCTGTTCTATTAAAAGTGAAAATAACTAATTATTATCAGATAGTTACAGTCCATCAAGCATAGGTCCAAGAACTTTACATTATTAAATAACTTAATCTTTAAAACAATCTGATGATGGAGATGCTCAAATTACTCTCTTTTTACAGATTGAGGAACCAATCCAAAATATGTTATGAAGAGGGGTAGCTACCATGTAAATCCGGAAGGACTGCGTGCAGTGTCCAAGTTCTTAGTCAGTTCATGCCACCATTATTCCATCCATCCATTATTCTTTCTTTCCATCCATCCATCTATATATCCATCCATAAAAAGATGTACTGCCCTGAAAGTAATGGTGTGCATTCTACTGAAATGTGCTGGTTACTCAGTTTTCTCTTTCACATCCATTGTTTATCCTGCTCTGCTCTGTTCATGGTATAGGAGCTCAGAAACCATGCAGTTTCTACCACCTGGGTTCTCTTGCTGGATAATCCTCTTAGGTGTGGCCAATGAAAGCTTCCAGCAAGAAGTAAGATGATGGAAGAGAGGAAAGCCCAGTATTTCTCCCCACCCCCTGGTCCCTGATTTGGGGCTTTGTGTCTGGGCTCAGCTGTATGCTTCCATGACTACTGCTTCTGCCTAGTGGCCTCCTTCTCCACGTTCCCAATTCTCAACTGATGTCTGTTGGCTCACTGGACGTACGCAGTTTAGTCTGAACTGTGTTATTTAAAAATTGCCAGCATTTTTTAATTGGATGACTTGACACACACAAAAAATTAGAATCTGGCTTCTCTTGAAAAATGGAAGTCTGACAATACAGAGTCCTCTATTACCATAAGGTGAAAAGCAGCCGGCGCTGATTTAAAGCCACGGTCTCTACCTTGTGCTCCACCTACTTTGTCACCTGCCTGATACCTGCAGTCATTTGAGTTTGCTGCCCCTGCTCTCGTCAGCCGGATTGGCTACTTGAATTGTACAGCCGGAGCGGCCATTGTTCTGTTCTGACGTTAGGAAGCAGAATGAGAAAATACTGAAGCTGGCAGAGAGGACTGGGGGCTACAGACCACAAAGTTCCCCAGAGATGGAGAAAAGAGACTTTCTTTTTGTTTTCCGGCTCCCAGTTCCAGTTCATCCCATTTCAATGGAAAATGTAAGGTTTCAGAACCATGAGGGATTCAGCATTGTTTTGTGGAGAGTTTGCTTCTAATTATTGGAGCAGATGTTGGGTTTGGAGAGTGCAAATTTAGGGCCAAGTCATGAATACAAGAATCA
Source organism: Camelus dromedarius (assembly GCF_036321535.1). Classification (NCBI taxonomy): domain Eukaryota; kingdom Metazoa; phylum Chordata; class Mammalia; order Artiodactyla; family Camelidae; genus Camelus; species Camelus dromedarius. The sequence goes on along the minus strand of NC_087454.1, from coordinate 33,063,449 downwards.
TGATTTTCTAAATTGTGTATACAAAAGCCTAAATTTTAAACACTAAAAATATTATTTCAGAGACAAATAAGATTAATACGAATTTTTTTCTGGGTACTGGAAATTTGTTAGATTGAATATTTACAACAATACTTCGAAGTCTAACACTTAATAGACTTTTTTTTTTTAATGGAGATACTGGGGATTGAACCCAGGACCTTGTGCATGCTAAGCATGTGCTCTACCACTGAGCTATTAGATTCTTAATTGCATTTTGTCCAGCTAGTTCCCAAGCTATGTAACTTCCTGTTAGTTTTTTCACTAACTCCTACTTTCTGTTTTTTCTTGCTAAGTGAATGGCAGTAATATTCATCTTCTTCATAAGGTTACGGCATGGATTTCAGTTGTGTGGAAAAAAAAGAAAGAAAAGCCAAACAAAATCTGGAAAATGTTATTTTGCAATCAGAAATGAGATACCAATTACTGCAAGACAAACTTACTCATATTTTTGCATTTAATATTTTCCTGAAATAACGCATTTCAAGATTCTTCCCAATATGTTCATCTTAAATATGTGCTTTATGGGGGAAAAAAGCAAGAAAAATAGGCCACAGGGCAGGAGTATAAAAGTTGATTCACTTTGAACTTTACTTTTGTTTCCTTCCAAAGACTGTAGAATTAAGAGCTATTCGGAATTCCCATAATCCTTTAAAATGCAAATTTTTTTACATTTTTCTTTTGGGGAGACCTTTCCTAATCTGGCAGTTTTAATGAAATAAGTGTCAAACAGCAGACTTGGGTGTTGATTTATTTTTGATCAATGTATTCTCCCCACTACAACTTCCCTCTGCTTTTCATTTCATGGCAAACATTTGCTAAAGACACAAATGACTCCTGTCTAGCATTTGAAATCTCAGAGCTGATAGGCAAGGGAGGGAAAGTGAGTGACATACTGAGTAAACAAGATTAGGCTAAATAATTTGCCGTAAGTATGACAAAGAGAAGACTTTGCTGTCTTCTTAGCTGCCTCTCAACCCTTTAGAGCAGGGCAAACATTATGTGAACCACACCATGAAATGGGATCGAGGTGCGATGACTGGATTCCCAGCCGAAGAGCTGTGTGAAATAAACTACGAACAGAGATCTTGCAAACAAGAGTGAAACTGACATGGCCGTTTGGTAGTTCGTCACTGGCGAACGTGTCTCTTTATTACATTTGTCTTTTATCGTCATCATCATCGTCATCATGATTTTTTTTGTAATATAATCATCATTTATCTATTAGCCTGATTTCTTGGTTGAAGAAAATTAACGTCAGAAACCAGAATGCCTTGTGTAATTTGCACCCAAGCCTGTGCGCGTCAATAGTCACAGAATTCCCAGTGCCCTGTCAATGCTCTTCAACCCTTCCTCGTTGAGTCTTTCTTAATTGACTCCACTGAAGCAAATCCAATTTCTGCTCTCAGTCCTTGTACACATATGTGAAGACTGCTAAATTTAAACTATTTCTGCTCAATTTTGTGCTGTCAACTCTTGACACACCAGACAGAATGAGATCACCAGAGTTTGCTTTATATCTTATTTTAAGATCATTTAATTGGAATGATTTTGTGCCATTGTTTCAGGAGAGTATTAAAGTGATATCCTAGAGGTGAAAAACAAATGCATTATTCGACTCCATCATCCAATCTCTCTGAAACCACCTTCTTTGCTTTATCTGCCTGATTTGATTTATATATGAGATATAAGTGTCAATAACTTGTTTTTGATGGGTGCAATACTGCCAGGAAAATGGATATAGTTGAACATTAGGCTATAAAGAGGGGCATGAAATATAATTCAGATGGGCTTCATGACACTTGTCCCTCATCTGACACACATTCTTTTCATTTCCAATTTCACTGGAACAAGCAAAAAGAGCGGTTTCCAATCTGTCCCACCTCATAAAAATAGACCTGTGTTTAATTCTTCAGGACCTAAGATTATCCTTTGGATATTGTCAACCAATCATCCAAGGAAAACGTTTCCAGCCAAAGTAATAGAAATCTTCTAGGTATCGAGATGGCTAAAATATTACTGTTACCTTGCTTTTAATGATTGCACAAAATATTACAGAAAACCAATTGTGATGATAGTAGTGAGACAGCTTGCCACTTCTAACTCTTTTTTTATTAAATGGTGCCATTTTGTCAGTATTATATGGTGGTTTGCAAATGCAGTGTTTTTTAATAGTAGGAGATCTAATCACAGACCCTGATATATATATTTTTTAATATAGTAAAGGAACTGTATTTCTCAAAGCCTAAAGCCTCATTTAGGTGTCACCAAAGATCTTACACAGAAGATGTTAGTTTTATCTGTGATTATAGTTCATGGTGAATCTTCGAAGTTCTAATTAAAATCTAATTTTGGCTTTCTTGATCAAGTTGGATTATAAATGTTACATATCTAAAGCACAGCAGCCTCATAGGAAGTTAGCTGCCTAAATTTCAGACATTTGAACATTTTCTTGGAGAACTCATTGATTATATCACATTAAGCTTGTTCTGAATGAAATAAATGTCGTTACAGAAATTAGAGACTCCTCTTTAAAACTTCAGGCATTGAGTCAAGAGTAATTTTTTAAGTTCAGGTTTACTGGGGAAAAAAACTGCAGGTTGTGTCTATTTCCTCAAAAAGCCTATTGAAGAGATAATACAGTTTATAATTTCTCTGTCCTAACCTTTGGAAAAGCAGAATCACATCATCTTATACATGTTCTGCATATACTAGTTAGTAAATTATTCCAAATTTGGTAAAAAAAAAATCTAATATGAAGCATAGTCTTTTGGGCTTATTCAGAGAGGTTGGTTACTTTATGTTTATATTAAAATGAACCATATGTGTGACTCTGTGATCACAAGGCCCCATTCAGTGGTGAAACCATTAGACTGCAGATTGACCACCACCACCATTAAAAGGATTGTCAACTAATAATTAATGTCAATTAAGCTACTGTGATGGCTGATGGATTTTTTTTTAAATATTATGTTTTAATTAAGAAGCAACACTTGGATCACTCTTCTCTCTCTTTTAAACTGTTCAACCATCAGTAAGGGAAACACAGCAGGGGGTCAATATTGACATGAATTGTGTTCTTGCATAACCATAGCAGCTACTGAAAGCAGGAATGTTCTAGAAGAGGGTTTTTTCTAACAGGCATTTGGGTTGATTCCCTCTATCCATATGTTAAAGAACAATTCTGGCTATTGAACATGACCAATTGCAACAACTAAAAAATGAATTTGTGTCTCCCTAAGGGACACCCTTCATAGTTTTTTTCCCTTGCATCCCTTCTCCCCTGATGGCAACTTAACTAATGCAAAATATAGTTGTGTTTTTTTTAATCTATATTCTCAGAAACTCCTTGAGCAAAGGAGTAACACCATCAGGAGGAATTCTACCAGGCTTGAAGCTTAATGCAGACAAAGATAATTTCTTTCCACCAATCTTGGAACTCTTAGCAGACAATAAAGGATTAACATAAAGTAAAGTAGAGAGAATTAGAGGCTACTGATATTTCTCAAGCTTCTACAATGTGACAGACACTGTGTTTGAAGACTATGCATACTGCTTTATTTAATTTCCAGCAGAATCATCTGAGCTAAGTTTTGCCAGTTCATTTTGCAAATGAGTGAAATGAAGCTCAGAGAGGCTAAATAATATCCTCAAGGTGATACAGTGAGTAGCCAAGGGTTATCTGACTCCACGTACAAGAAGAGTGTCCATGAATTTTCTTCCATTATACATCGCCATCATAAAACTTGTAAAAATATGTTTCTCAAACTGTAGTGTGAGGAAAATGCAGACTAACACATTTTATAAATCTGTAAGATAATTTGCTCCATAAGACCAGTGTGAGTACTTTCTCCGCTGAATACCTCCTCACTGCCCCCGTTTCCTTCATTTGTCTTAGATTTCAGTGTCTTTCTCATTTGAATACATTGTTTTGGAAGCATTTGTGTTAATACTGACTTAATTTTTTCTACTTCCTGTCTTTCGTTTACTTACTTTTTGACTCTTGTTAACAACTCCTATAGGATGCTAAAAACTTAGGAATATACATCAGTGTTATTTAATGCTAGGAAAAAGGAGTTGGGAATTAAAAACAATGCCCTCATTAATGGATTGATTTTGCCAGTAGATCCCTATCTTTCTGGCAAATTTGAATTTAGAGTTGGCTTCCTTTGGGACCCATCGCCATAGATGCCATCTGTATGTCCTAAAACTTAGCCTGTGTACTTAAGTTTGTAAGCATCAAAGGTTTTGCTAGTCTATGTGTAGACTGTCTTAGTCTCCAAGGCACATTAAAATTGAAATGGAGCTTTTCTCAGAGTGCTTTTTTTTTGTACTGACATAGGAAATCAGCAATGATTGCATAAGAGTTCCTCGAATTCCAGCTTGAGTTTGCTGTCAACCATACAAAAAAAACAAAACAAAACAAAAAAAACTTAGATAATTGGTTCCTGAACCACTTTTGCTAATGTCAGATGGAGCACCATTATATACCTCTAAGTGAGAATGCACCGCTGTCCGATTTCTCCTGTTGAAAGTACAGCTAGACAACCATCCTTTGTGGTTCAAGTATTTGAACTATCACTATTGGATTGCAAAAGGACCAGATGCTACATAAAAATAAGTGTAGATATGGTATATAAGTAGCTACAAAAACCTTAATGTCAGTAATATGGTAATGTTGGAAGAGTTTGCTGTCAATGGCATTTATACGTTAAGTATATTATTAGCAGATCAAGCTGCTGAAATCTTGATACGAATTTCCTGGGAAGCCTGAGATTCTGTGTAATTACAAATCTCTCTCTTCTATTGCCTCATTGGCTTCATGATGAACAGTGACATTTATTATCTGGAAATACATTTTATAAAAGTGAGAAAGAGAGAAAACTCTTCCTCTTTTCTCTTATTTTTCCAGCAATCACCTTTCAAAAGAAGGAAGAAAGTAAGAAGGGGAGGGGGAAGATAGGAACGTGTTTCGCCTCCAGAGTTGATAAAGGTACACAGCTCATCCAGGAATTGCAGGATTACGTAAGACTAGAAATCAGCCATCTGGAAAGCCTGTTGTTATACAAGATCTTTACTCAGTCCTTAAGTCTGGCTAAAAGGGACTTTATTCCCCTCATTCTTCTAGAGAATATTCCAGCATTTGGCACCCCCAACCCCCAAAATGAAACCTCTTTCTTGAGCTTTCCAAATCACGTGAACTGACCCCTTTGTACTTAGCGTGAGATACCGGCCTGAAATAGCACTTAGGACAAGGAGAGAAGGAGAGCACGATGAGGGAGAGGCAGTGGCCCTGGATTTATCATGCTAGCAAGCCCTGTAGTCAAAAGAAATCATGAAGACAGAGGATGGAGAAGTAATGCATTTTTAATAAATAAGAACAGTCCTTTGAGGTGGCCCAGGAAGGTAAGGCAAACTACAGCTTCCTTGATCTAGAATAAGTGGGTGGAACGTTCAGTTTTATATTCTAGATGTAATAATTCAAGAATAGGAAAAAAACCTCAGTGTTTATTTTGTCCGAAGTCAACAGATGGATACACTTACGGGTATCATAGTGATCTCTGGGTTAAAGTTCTACCTCTATAGGCAAGTCTGACTAAATTAGACAGCCTTTTACTTTTAGATGGTTTAGATTGTTTTAAGGGTCTTTGTTCAATGAGCTGAACTTTGCCTGTCATTTTTGTACATTGAATGTTGGCTAAAGATACAGAGAACAAATCCAATCCCTCCGTATCTTGCAGTCCACCCATCTCTGCAGATACATGACATTCCTCTTACATTATACCTGAGGTTCAAGAATGCAGGTGCCACTGGGGATCATTTGTAATCTATTAGGCTGCTGACAGACTAGAAATACATTTATATCTGCTGCTAATTTATAGTCTATTCCTGTTCCTACTTTGAGGTTGATTTCTGGTTTTGAGGTTGATAATATCAAGTGTCCTGGCCATTTTCATTTTGCTCTAAAACTAGGGGCATGGTTTAACTGATTTGTGATATGATACAGGTGGTTAAACAACTGTATTTTAGTTAAAGATTGTCCCTTTAAGGGACATAGAATAACCTTTATCTAGAGATTCAGTTGTCATGTTCCTACTAATGTATGCAAATAAAATCAGAGTTTCAGTAACTACATTGCCTCTAAAAGGTCATATTCTTTTAATTAGAATCAAGCAATTAATTCTAAATGTTTCCCTATATTTTTCCAGAAGCATTTTCTTTCATTACCAAAAGCCTCACATTTCTTCCCATTCTTTCTGTTAGCATGTGAAATAATAAAAACTTATGTTTTGGTTCATCCTGGAATTAACTGCTCCCCCTCCGCCCCCTTTAGGATGTATCAATTTAGTGTGGCTCTTTGCAATTTTATGGCTTTCTAGTGCATGTATCCTGGCTGACATGTAACATTAGGACAAATTCAGTTTTTGTTGCGATTTTGACACCTCACATCCCATGCTGCTGATTTAAGTGGCTAGGAAATTAGCAATAACAAAGCCCTTGTCTGGCATAAATTTATGTTTTTAATCAGTTAAATGTGAAGGTGATAAAACCTAAAAATGCTACTGAAAATTTCACTTCCCCTGCACTAAAAAACATAATGAAGCTCAAATCCGAATTCAAATTGACTTAGCACTGGAATGCCCTCTGCTTGTATGTTTTCTTCTCAATTTGACTGACAGTAGCCAAAGTATTATTTTAAATGACTGACTTAACATGCTGAGTTACTTTTCTTTTGTTATTACTTTATTCTCTCCTCCACCTCCTCTTTCATGTTCAAAAAACTATTACTCATTAACGCTTTTATTCATTCCTTCAGTTATCCACTCGTGTATTCAGTCAACACACACTTACTGAGTACCTGTTGCACGTTAGTCATTAGATGAATGAGCATCTTCCCATAAGGAGCTCCCGACTCTCCTGCAGCAGGTGCAGACCTGAGCCGCTGCTCCTCTGAGAAAAGAGTTGCTTTAGAACAGTGCTTGTCAAACTGTACTGAGTTCATGAATCACCGGCGGGGGCGGGGGGGGGTGTCTAGTTAACAATCCAGTTCTAATTTGGTACATTTGGGTGGGGCCTGAGATTTTGTATTTCTAATAAATTCCCACCTGATGCAGATGCTCTTGGCCCAGGGAACACACTCTGAGAATGAGGGCTTCAGACTAAAGAATAGATCTGATTCCTGTTAATTGACTTGACTGTCTACCACACAATCAAGACATTTGCTTTTGTAAGTAGAAATCGTCTTGACAGGACTTACCCATATTCTTTTTTTGCAATTGTGAAGTGACCCTTTTTGCTTTTAGGGCATTTATCACCTTGTAATATCTTTAATTGCTGGTGTCTCTTTTGCTATATTTAATTTCCTTGGGAATGGACACTAAATTCTATTTCCTTTGTGTTTCTACCATCTATCGTGGTGTTTACTGCTCAGTAATTATTTGATGAGTAAATGCAGTGATGGTTAACACTGTCGGAATAACCTCTATTCTTACCTTCGACTTCTTTCCCTCCTCTGTAAAGGTCAGAGATTTTTCCCTCTTTTTCATATCCCACTCTGGTCTAAATTCAGCCCTCCTTCCCAAGGAGTGCAATGTTCAAAACTGAGTTGGTTTTGATGTGAGGTGAAAGGACTGTCGGGATTTTAAGAAAGGGACAAAAGAAAACAAACAAAGTCTTATGTACCAGATAAGATAATACTGGAAATGCAAGAACTATTAAATTGCCAAGTGTCTGGAGTGAGGTGGCTTAAAGCAAAGACCAGAGACAGTGGAACTTGGCCAGGTAAGAGAGTGTCCCGAGATATTACCCCGGGGAGACGGTACAGTGGGAGGCCATCAGCTATGCTGGGGGGACGCGACCCTTGCCTTATTTTCTAGTCCTAAATTGTAGCATTACCAGTGATACGGAGGCCAGCATGGTAGGAAATGTGGAAACTATGTGAATGAGGGTATGAGTTTCCACCTGGCCCCTGAATGTTCAGAGCTCCAGACAGATCTTCTCATCAACCAGCCAATGATCTTGTAACTTTCTTATAAGAGTTTTCAGGGGCAGTCGCACAACCATTTCAACATCGTCCTCATCATCATGAGAGTAACCACTTATAGACTACTTTAGTGACTGGGTGGACGTATTGGACTGTGGAAGTATTTATGTCTTAAGAGGTGGCAATAAATGCATTCTTTGTAAGGCACAGAAGAAAATAATTTAAGAGAAATAGCAACATGTCAGAATTATTGCTTTACAGTTAATATAATACCATATTTTGCCTTTAAAATGTCATAATGTTAGTAGTGACGCTTCCTTAGAGCTTACTAGGTGCCCAAGTTTTTTCTTAATGTTTTACATACATAGACTGATTTAATCCCTGTGAGAGAGGTACTGTACTCACTATGTCATAGCTAAGGCAATCGAGGCACAGCATGTTTTGAATAATGCGTTCAAGGTTACATAACATGAAGTGGTGGAGCTGCGTTCCAGGCAGCCTTGCTTCCAGGGTATGTGTGCGTAACTGCTCTATGCCCCTGTCCATCACATAAACCGTTGTTTCTCATAAACTTTGAATGTGAGAGACGTACTACTAAAAATGGATTTATTTAAATAGGATTAAGAAGACAATATGGTTCTCATTGTAGTTGGGTAAATAAATAAGAGTTGAGAGTTCAGGTCCACAGAGTCAAGGATGTATATTCCTAGAAGACAGACCAAGTTGGGCTATATTCTGTTCCTTTGTGCCGAACTGTATGTCGTGTATGCTGCTGGAAAAGGGTTGCTGAGAAACTAGTATCTATGTGTACACAGCACATTCCATGATGATTCTCTGAATATTCTTAAGGACAAATGGGAGAATGTGAGCAACCCACTAACCCATGACTAACTGAACAAAGAGTATCTAGTAATGGATTGATGCCAGGTTCCACGGAGCTCTCTGGACCTGGGTTTCTCCACTTGGCTCTCTTTTGTTCAGCGGTTTGATCTATGGTTAGAATGATGAAGGAAGAAATGTTTAGGGCTTTTGCAGGTAATGCAAAGCTAGAACGGGTGGCTTTTAGTTTAGATGATAGCTGTGTGCCTGAAAAAAAGAGCTTTCCAGGAACTATGGGCTGAAACTAATAAAATGAAAATTTACTGGGTTATTATAAACTCTTGTTTATTGCACATTTACAGGATAAGGAAATTTATGACAAAATTCCTGTGGTTTTATTTGACTACCAGCTCAATATGAGCCAAAAGGGTGTTAATAGATGCTTTAAAAAGTTTATGCATTCTTAAACTGCATTAATAGAGGTAGAGAGTCAAGTTCAAGGGTGGTAATAGTTTCACTATAAACTGAACTGCTCAGACCGTGTCTTGAATATTATATTCAGTTCCGTAGGCTGTGTTGGAGTTGCTGGGAAGGTGGATTACACCTGGAGGGTGACTGGAATGTTGAAGAGATTGGAAGCCACAGTGTTTAAGAAATTGAGCTCATCTAACCTGGCGAAGAAAACGATGAGGTCTTGTGAAAGTTCCCATTGTTAAATGCTTTCTTTTCTGGAAGAGAGATGATAATTTGATGTAATTCTACAGAGAAGTAGATCCAACAGGCTGGACGGTAAAGGATTAGGCATATTCTTACAGTTATGGCTGCGAAAGTGGAATGAGGTACCTTGAAAATAATGTGGGGTGGAGCAAAGCAAGCAATTATTTCTGCTTTTTGTTATAATAAAAAGTGTTTTTTAACATAGGAGGTTTTATCATAAATGTAATAGTGCTCAACCCAAAGCTATCAAACACTTCGGACAGTATCAACTGAAAATTAAGTCTCTTCCCCCGAGAATACCCATCCCATTAACCACCGCATGACTGTCATGATCATTGTTAACACTTTCTTGCTTATTTTTCTAGAATAGGTCTACGCATAGAAAACATCACATAGACATATAGGCAGGAAAGAATACACGTGCATAAAGATACAGGTCCTTTTTTAACACTAAAGGGATCCATTTTATACATGGGTTTCTAGAGCATATATTTTGGATGTATCTCTTCATAACAGTAAAATGAGATGTATCTTACTCTTTCAACGGTTTAGAATTTCTTTCCTATACCCATAAATATTTAGCTGTTTATATGTTACACCACAGTGATTATAAGCTTGACTATGATAACAACTTAATACGTACACCACTCATTTCTTTACTCCTAATTATTAGATGCAGAGCTGCTAGGTATGACTATTTTAAGACTTTTGAGATATTTTATGAAATTAATCTCAGCAAAGATTGTAAAGTTAGACTTATACCAGCAGTGCAGTAATTTTATATATCTCCACCTAACACTATTGTTATTGTTTTTTTGGTTTCCAATCAGATGGATGAAATAGGGCATTTGGTTTTGATTTTTATTAATAGTGAAGTTAACATCATTTAATGTGTTTTTTATTTTGTGAATCCTTGTTCATGTCCTTTATGCATTTTTCTAATGGATTACTCTGTTTTTGAAACACTGAATAGAATTTCTTTAAATATTAAGCATTCTAACACTCTTATAAATGATGAAAATGTTTTTTCTCATCTAATATTCACCTTTTAGTTTATATGTACTTGTCATATTAGTGGTCTCCATTCTCTATTATATATTGGTTTTGTTTACTAGCGGAAAATGGAAGAAAAGCTAAAACTAATATTCCATTAAGGAAACCATGGTTCTCTTTGATTTCTCAATAATACCTACACTTCGCTGGGTATCAAAACATATAAAGAAAATAAAATGTACATTCTCATAAAAAACTGGTGATTCTAATTTTAAATAAATTTAATAAAAGGAAATTTTTAAAAAATCATTGAAAATTGTTCTGGATATTCAGGAGAACTTTACCAAAAGAAATTCTGTAAGTCGTTTTTAAAAATTGGAAATAATTATCATTCCCTCATTCATAAAAAGTCAACTTAAGATTTATTTTAAGATCATAGCTTTAACCATAACAAAAAATGTGAGTTGCTGTTTTTCAGTTTAACGTTTTTGCCGGTAATTTTACATTAATGATGTGTGTGCATGAGAATGTGTGTGTGCATGTGTGTGTGTGTGTGTGTTTTAAGTGTATGAATTTCAGTTTACTCAGGCTGTCTTATCATGTGCCTCTTCACTGATATGTTTTTGGTTAGAACATCAAGGCACAACCATTACTGTCAGCCTTTGTGTTCTGCCTAATTTATGTGTGATGGCTAATTTTTGTTCCTGAAGTTTCTGCTGGATTGTGGCCAAAGAATGATGTGTAAACTAAAAGAATTTCATTAAACTTCGAAGGAAAGACAATGCCTACGGGGGCATCTTTTCTCCATTCTTCAGCTAAACCTGTGATAAAGAAATAAATCAGGCATCTCACTGAATAATATTTCTTCGTGACTTTTTTTATAAGCAAGATTTCATCAAAGTTGAATTTTCACTACCTGGCTATTTCATTGTCAGCTTATATTTTAGTGATTGAATTGTTGGCATGAAAATCATGTACCTATCATTAAAAAGTACACAAAATGTAAAAAAAGAAAAAAAAGTTTAGAACAACAAAAAAAAATGCCTGTCAAGTTACCAAACTATAAGCACTGCATAGACAAGGCTGACTGGACCCTGGATCTGGGATTGGGAATTTAGAGGATGTTAGATCTCTTTCTATGGAGAAGTATAAGGATAAAAACCGAACATTTTGTTTTCTTTTGAAACATTTCTACAGGAGTTAAAATTAAGACATGACCAAACACCCATTTACTCAAAAACTTTTAACTAAACTCCTACAATGGATTCAGTCACGAAGCCATCTTGCCTAAATTTTCCAAGAGTGAAAAACTGTTTTCTACCTTCACTTACAGTAATTAAATGAAAATTTAAAAAGCAAGAAAACAGCATCCTTTCATTACCAGCTTGGCGATTACTAAAATATCTGAGGACACCCAGTGCTGACCAGGGTATAGGGAGGCTACACCCTTGTGCCATTTCAGTTGAGCTGTTCATAGATACAACCACTTCCAAAAGGCACCTGTCAAAATTATCGAATTTAAAATATGCACATTCTTGGGCCAACAATAATAAGAATGATAATAATAATATTTCATTTCATGTAAACACTTTATATAATTATGTAAAGATAGACGTAAGAATATTGATTGCAGTATTGCTAGTGGTAGTGGTTAGTTATCTCAAATAATGGTTGCGAAAAACATTAATAACAGTGACTCTTGTATGGGTGATTTTCAGTTTCTTGGTTATATATTCTGTCTTGCCTGAAGGTTTTATAATAGAAGTACATGTGACTTTTACCTGCAATCATTAGCACGATATTTTTTTTAAACTTAAAAACAAAGATGTAGAAATCATGTTACTTAATTTAAAAACTAAAAATCAAAGCAATAATGCAGAAAACCAGAAATTAGGAATGTAAGTGTTTTTTGTATATAGAAGTGGAGTCTCTTCAAGCTAAAGATCTGGAACCTCGGCACACGTTGGCTAATGTTATGTTGTAAAATGGACTTAAGATTTTTAGGTGAGAGTCTTAGAGTGCTGCCACTTGAAATGTAAACAGTATGCCACTTAGTGGGGAACGTGATGTAAGTAATGCCTCTATATTTTGTCCTATAATTTATACAACCAACCAAGAAATCCCCCAGATTAATTTGGAGACTGGTAAGTCTTCACGTAAACTTACATACACAGTAAAATGAAGAGCAGGGCCCTCTGCAATGCCATGTGGTGATGGAAGAGTGTGTAAAATACAGACCCAAAAGATAAGTAAGTGCTGTAAATAAATAATTTATGCTGAACAGTGTCTCAATCCAAAAATATCTCAGTAAAATGACTATTTACATACTCCTAGGTATCTTGTCATAAAAGTAAATTTTTCTAAAGTGTATTATTTTTCCTACACAGTGACTTTCATGATAAAATTTAAATTGGCTATAAAATTTTATTTCATATGGCAATGTAAGCACCTAATGACACCTGAGGTTTTAATCGTCTAGGAGAAGGCATATTTATTTACAGTAAGATTAGTAAGTATAGCAATGATTTATTTAAATCTCCCTTTGGAAAAAAAATTGTACAAACAATAAGAGGATTTCTTTTTATAAATTCAAATAAGAGGAGAAGAAATTCGTTAAAAATGTCTAGGGTGAGAAAAAATTCTTTCTGTTGAATTTTCCCAAAATACCAGTGGACTAGCCACGTCCTCTGGAAGAGAGACCCCAGTTCACAGTCTTCAAACCCGAGGTTTCCTCAGGGCTTTACACATCACACAGCACGACAAGGAATGCATGCCCAGCCTCTCTGCTCCTCACCTGCAAAACTGAATGCCCTGCCCTGCCTGGGTTCGGGGTTGTGCAGATCCAGACAAAGACACAGAGGAGGTGACCCCAGGCTTGACAGCAGCCCTGTCCCATCTTCCTCTTCCTTGTAGACAGAAAGTATTTCCACTCACCTCTACAGAGTAAAATTAGATAAATACTCCCCTTGGGAGGGAAAATGTAAATTGCTGACACCCGGGCACATCCAGTCGGGAAAGAGAGAGACATGGAATTCTGTGACTTTTCTTTAGTTTCATAAAGTTGCTTTAGCAGCCAGTACAGGAGAGGACTTCTCTAACTAGCTTGAGTGAATGGAGCTGAGAATCGAGTAACTTGAAAAACGCATGGAGCAAATCTGCTCTGCTATGTGTGCTGAAGCAGAAGCTGGGGGTATAGGTTTTATTGAGCCAACTGGGAACAGCTTCTATGGCTTAGAGCCTCAGAAGAAGATCTTGTTGTTAGGAAAAAAAAAAGAGAGAGAGACAGATCTAGGATGTAGCCATCTAGGCAGCTGACCTTAGCATTCCAGAAGTGCCACGGTGGGTCTGTTGGAAGGAAATGACTTCTGCCTGACTTGAGTAGCTTATTTTCCAAAAGAAAGGCCACTTGTACTGGACTGCCAGAAGCACTCATTCTGTGCTCTGCCTTCTGGTCCCAGCACTCATACTATTTATAAAGTATCCTTTTGAAAGTCTATGAAGTGCCACATTTTCACATATTTGTGCCTTTTGTTAATGACTTTGTTTAGAGTGCCACCCAAGGGTAGTGCTAAGAGCTCACTGATGTTCTTAAGTGCAAAAAGGCCGTCCTGTGCCTTTCTGGGGAGACAGAGTCACCCCCCCCCCTCATCCAGGGAGTTTACATCCCAAGACCCCCAGTGGATGCTTGAAACCACAGGTAGTATCGAACCCCCATATACACCGTGTTTTTTCCTACACATGCCTAACCTACGATAAAGTTTAACTTAGGCACAGTAAATGATTAGTAATAAATCTATAACTAGTAATGAGTAAGTAGAACAACTAGCACAATATACTGTAGTAAAAGTTACGGGAATCTGGTCTCTCTTTCTAAATATCTTATTGTACAAATGTAATGCCTTTCCCGTCTTAACTGAGGACTTATCGCGCCCTGTGGCCATCAGTTTTGCAGTCTGAGGTGTGACAACAAGACTAGCGAGAAATTTTTTTTTCCTTCTTCACAGTTTCACAGATAGACGATTTATTCTGACAGTAGATCTTAGCAACCTTAGCATATGATTTGTTTTCTTTCCTTATTAAGTCGAGAACTTTCACTTTTTCACTCAAAGGAAGCACCTTATGGTTTCTCTCTGGCATCTCCCAATTGCCAGCATCGCTGCTCTTATATTTGGGGGTCATTATGAAGTATAATAAGGGTTACTTAAGCACAAGCACTGAGCTACCTGGTCAGTCGATCTGGAAACCAAGATGGCTCCTAAGGGACCCGCGGGATCAGTGGAGGGTAATCTGGGCAGATGGATGATTCACATCCCTGATGGGGCAGAGCAGAACGGCATGAGAGTTCATCAAGCTGCTTAGAATGGCACGCAATTTAAAACTGATGAGTTATTTATTTCTGGAATTTTTCCATGTAATATTTTCAAGCTGTGGTTGACTGCAGGTAACAGAAACCATGGAAAGAGAAGTCAGGGATAAGGGAGGACTACTGCACGTATGCTAGATAAACTTTGGTGCTGTCTTGCATTAATTTTTACTTTACTAAGTCTGTAGTAATGATTATAATTATGGAAACGTATTAAGCGTGAGTTATGGTGCTGTTGGCTGGCAAAGACTCTCTCCTTGGCTACACTTTTGTCGGGCTAAAAGGAGCCCTCCTTTTGACTAAGCTTCAACCTTGGCCCTTGTTCTGTCTTTGTTCTGCTCAGTGCAGCCTTAGCAAAGGATCCTCCTACATCAGCTTAGGAAGAATCCTTTCATTTTGATCTCTGATCACCCTTGATGTCTGATCCAGTTCCTCATTCCCCAAGTTTGATGTGCAAATCCTTGGTCTGCCTGTAGCAAGAACCCTGTTAGCTCAGCAAGAATCTCCCTACCCTTGATGTCTCCTCTTAGTAATTTTCTGTCCACTGACCCCCTCCCTCTGTTTGCTATAAATCCCCACTCGTCCATGTTGTATTCGGAGTTGAGCCCTGTCTCTTCCCTCTTATAGCACACTTACTGCGATAGTCTTGAATAAAATCTTCCTCCTCATTTAAAACAGTATCAGAACAATTTTTTTCTTTAACATGGCCATGAGTTCAAATGTTAAGGTATCAATAATATATTAAACAAGGTGTCTTTAAATAGAAACACACATAAAACAAGGCTATGTCTTGATCAGTTGATGAAAATCTTGAGACCCGAGGCTCATAGGAACGTAATCCTGTTTTTTTCCCTAGGAGCAATGGCTCCAAAATCACCAAGACAGTGTTCACAGGTGACTTTCTAGAACATGACTCCTATGAAAAATGAGAATTGACTGCATATATTTTACACATACATACATACACAAAGAGCTCAAAATAAATATTTTGCTTTTTTTTATGGCTGCACGTCTTATGTAAAGCTATTTGGAAAAAAAGCAAAGAATAGTTTGGAGAAGTAAAATAAAGTCTCTTCTCTTTTTCGATTACCCTACCTCTCCATGCGGTAACTTGTCTTCCCAAATATTGGGAATATTTTTGTTTCTCCATCCAAGGAGAAGAGAGAGTGAGAGCAAAAAATAAAAAAAAAAATTTTCAAAAAAAAAGAGGGAGAGAGAGAAAAAAGGATTAAACATTTGACAGTTGTGAACAATGTCTCATGTGCCGATGACACAAACCATCTCAGTGGTTTGCCTTGCCAAACGCAGGAAGGAAATATGACAAATAGGAAGAAAGTAGAACACCCCTCCACAGCAAAGGGACGCTGGGAGGGAGGGAGGGGGCAAGGAGTTAGCTGGCTCCCTGAAGCGACCGAGATCTGTCTTCCAGTCACACTGAAAGCAGCCAAACTGTTCTGTTCTGTATTCTGCTTTGACAGCAAGTCTGCTCTGCAGAGAAGAGAGCAAGATCATTTCTAGATGAACAGAGCAGAGCAGCAGTTAAAATGATCAAGATTTGTAATGGAGGGGGAAATCCTTGACAAGGAGTGAAAATAAAAGTAAACCACAGTTGTGTGTTCAGTTTTCATTTCAGCTCTATTTTGCTGCTTTAGGTAAATAGAGGGATTTGTTCTGATAGAGAAAGTCGTTTCAGAAGACAGTCTTCAAACTACTAGTAAATAGCAACGACTTCCTGTTTTCAATCCTAAGGCTTATAAAATGCAGCTCCGTAAAGTACATTTCACACCAGACCAACCTGTAACCACACAACCCATCAAAACACAAGGTAGGGACTGGCCCCAGGTCACCAGCCACCGATTCCACATACTTCCCCTTCCTGGTTCTGGGGGACGACGACAGACCAAACGTGGTAAACAGTCTTGGTTCCACAGCTTTGAACTCTTCTTGCTAGTTTCCCCCAACTTCGAAAAATTAGACTATTTATAAAAGTGCACAAATTGTAATTTAAGTTTAAAAAAAAGCCTTGAAATTTTTATCAAAAGCATTCAAATGACTCTCTCCCCAGGTCAGCTAATGAGTTGTCAGGAGCTGGCCCCTCACTGTAGCGCACCTCCTGCAGACTAAGACAGTTAACCATGTTTTCATCAAAGGAAATGCTCATTAGCAGAGCTTTCAGAAACTGATTTGATTATAGTTTCACTTGTTAAAGTGAAATATTTTGAGCTCATTAGGATGATTATGATTCAAGGTCATCGTTTGAAGCTAGTCCTGTCAATATAAGATAAATGGGCCCTCATCTTTTGCCTTCTTTACGTCTGTGCTTTTTAAACTCTTCTGTGTAAAAGTTCCATAGCCGTAATTAATTTTTAGTTCTTCTGTTACAAAGCTGCTTAAAAAAAAAAAAAGAACAAAGATTTTGGCTACCAAAAGGGCCTTGAAGAACTATTAAAAGGAGGAGGAGGCTATCTTGTTTCAGAAAAATCAGAGAAAAACCTTGAAAAGTTCAGCTTTTGAAATCCAGCGATTTTCTCCTTGACCTTTCCAAAGTTTCTAAAAAGGGACTTTGTACATAATTTTGCATGTACCCTTTCATCTCAAAAGTATAAAACTAAACTGAAAACCACCCAAGAACTACCAGTGGCTTAATTAAACATCTCCTCTTTCATGGCACAAGATGAAGTTAACACCTTTTAAAGTTCTTTCCTTTCTCTTTCTAAACCCAGCACGTAAATCTCTGAGTGTTAGAGTCACTTAGACATTAAAGGGAGCGGCGTTCACTTCTATCCGCCAGCTCTTCTAACGTTGAGTTTGCCCCTTTAACTTGGGTTGGTCAAATACTACCTTTTCCTTTAACATGAAGGAGGGGTTACAATGGAAGTCCTCAGAGTGGTTTTTCTTAAACTCCCATACATTACATTTTGGAAAAACATTTTGATCTTTAATACGGTTGAATCTCCAAAACCCTTCACTTTAATTCAAATCTACACTGAACTTGAGCAAGAGATGACAGTAAAAAGGTTTCAGTACACTATTGCTCTTTTTAGTTGATAACATTAGTTTTTCTTCCCTTACTTCTGTGGACAACAGATAATAAAAACTTATCTCTACTTTTTTCAGTAATAAACCTTTGAATGACTTATTTTTGAACCCATGAGTTTAGAATTTCAGATATTGCTTATTAGTCAGAAAAGCTAGTGCCCAAACATGCAGTTCTATGACACTGGATCAAAGGTTGGTCAATAGATAATTATCTGAGGACAGATATAAACCCTATACTTTGATGCAGTTAATTTTTTATTCTCACATGTACCTAAGGGCTCCTTTGACCTTGAAATTTAGAATATAATTATGAAATTAAATTTGGGTATGGGGATGCTTGCATGCAGGCATGCTAAATTAATTTGGTTTATTTTTAAGCAAAACAAAATGAAACTAAGGCACACAGTATGTAGATTGTGATGGAGGAAGGGAATCTACATCAGTGGTGTTTTGGTTCCAGGGGGTACATATGGCTGGATATGCAGAAGAGTACATGAATATATTGAACTCCCTCAAAATGTGCTGGGAAAATGATGTATAAGACCTGAGGGATCTAGAGGGGTCTTAACCTACAGTGAAGAGGGGAGTGCTTAATTCATATTACTTCCCAAAATTGCTTATGAAGATTACTGTTGCTGAAAAACCAGCCTCTGTACCCTGAAAGCCGAATTGAGACTCGGAGGCAGAGTTTTGGAAGAATTAGAAAAGGACAGCCTTATTGCTTTGCCAGTCAAAGGGGAGTCACAGCGGGCTAATGCTTTAGACACTGTGAATCCCTCCTTAGGTTGGCATCCTGAAGTTTTATAGAAAAACCGGGTGGAACAGAAAGGCGGCAACAATCAGGGCATTTTCAGGAGTGCTGTTTTCATCTTAATCTTGATGCATCCACTTGATGTCACGGAGAAATTCCAGAGAGTCTGTTCATTCTTCTGAGGCTCTCAGCTCATGACCACCTTTTTAGACTACAGCTTCTGGGTTAAAGAATAAGTTATTCTGGGTGAAGAGAGTGTAATGGAAAGGTTGGGGGCTGTTTTAGCACAAAAGCAATTGAGCAAGTGAAGCAGAAATGTGGGTCTGTCAGAGAGAAGACAAAAACAAGTTGCAAGGAGTGGAAGTCAGAATGAATCAACAAGCAGCTTTGGCATCTGGGGAGCCATTTTTTTCCTTAGTTTCCTACTCTTCCATTACTCTTATCTCTACCTTTTCTCCTCATCCCCACTTTCAAATGTTGCATTGGGTTCTTTCCTAATTAGCCCTTATCACAATGTGTAGTCATTTCATCTGTGTATCTGGGATCTCTCTCAAATAGGACTTCAACTCCCTGAGGGCAAGAAATTGTCTCTTGGTCACTGCTGAGTCCCCAGTGCCCAGCACCATGTCTGTTCAAAGTAGGTGCTCAAATGCATTTGTTAAATGAATAAATAGCTAAAACTATGAATAAGTTATATATTGATGTATATTCATTCTTTGCACCTTGGGTATTCTTTGGATCTTGCATTAAAATGAATCTGCTTGAGCTGATGGACTCAAGTGACCTCTGATTTTATTTATTTATTTATTTATTTATTTATTTATTTATTTATTTATTCATTCATTCATTCATTCATTCATTCATTCTTAATTGAAGTACAGTCAGCTACAATGTGTCAGATTCTGGTGTACAGCACAATGTCCCAGTCATGCATACATACATATATTTGTTTTCATAGTTTTTTCATTAAAGGTTATTACAAGATATTGAATATAGTTCCCTGTACTATACAGAAGAAACCTTTTTTAAAATCCATTTTCATATATAGTGCCTAACATTTGTAAATCTCAAACTCTCAAATTTACCCCTTCCCACCCACTTTCCCTGGTAACCATAAGGTTGTTTACTATGTCTGCAAGTCTCTTTCTGTTTTGTAGATGAGTTCAGAGTGTCCTTTTCTTCTTCTTCTTCTCCTACTTCTTCTTCTTCTTCTTCTTCTTCTTCTTCTTCTTCTTCTTCTTCTTCTTCTTCTTCTTCTTCTTCTTCTTCTTCTTCTCCTTCTCCTTCTCCTTCTCCTTCTCCTTCTCCTTCTCCTTCTCCTTCTCCTTCTCCTTCTCCTTCTTCTCCTTCTCCTTCTCCTTCTCCTTCTCCTTCTTTTTTAAGATTCCACATATGAGTAATACCATATGGTATTTTTCTTTCTCTTTCTGTCTTAGAATGACTATCTCTAGATCCATCCATGTTGCTGCAAATGGCATGATTTTATTCTTTTTTATGGCTAGGTAGTATTCCATTGTATAAATGTACCACAACTTCTTTATCCAGTCATCTGAACTGACCCCTTATTTAAATACTTCAGACAAGGCATGATGAAGGCTTAGGATAGGAATAGCAGGGACTGCAAAAGAGAGGGATATTCAAGAGTTACTTAGGAAGGAACATTGGCAAATCTCAAGAAACTATAGACTGGCAGCTTGCAGGAGAGGGAAGAGAAAAGGCTGAACCCCAGTTTTCTCTCTTGGACTACTGGATGGAGAATAATCCACTGAAAAAATCATAAAGGAAAAGCCAAGAGTTTATTGGTAGAGGTGGATGATGGAAAGTGATTTTTAAAAGTTGGCCATCATTATTACTACTTGCATTTCAAAAAATATAGGAGTTTATCTAGTGGCTTCTTTTCTTGGTAAGATACTTTGAAAGATAAAATGTTAGTATTAAATAACAATCAGTAGGAAGCTTAGTAGCCACAGTAAGATGGAGTTGATATAGATAAACTTAAATAATTAAATTTAATAGTTAATTATACAGTTTCAACCAGAAATGTTGCAAAGGAGAAGTTGGGATTTTTTTTTTCCTCCTCTGCCTTTGGGTCTTGCACTTATTGAAGATGGGGCATTTTATAATGTATTTAACATGGGGAAGTAGATAGACACTCTTTTATAAAGTAAAATTACATAGAAGGGAGACTGGAGAGAAAATAGCTTTCTACAGTATGAACACGTTGATTGGTTTTTTGAGATTAGATCAAAAACAGTGATTCCTCCTACTTCTTGCCAACCCTGGAGACCCAGGAGGTCCTTTTGGCAGAATAACTAATGGCAAAGGATGAGTGATTAATGACTCATGTTGGAAGTTAGGCAAAAGAGAAAGAGGGACCTAGGGCAAAAAGGAAAAAGACTGAGGGATTTGTCCCTCAATGAGGAATTTGTTCTCTCTCAATGACTAGGACAAGAGGTATGAAAAGGGGAAGACGTATCAAATGGACTGTAAGTCCACAGGCTTCATGGTGTGTTCTGTGTGAACACTTGCATGAGAGGTCACACTGGGAGCTGTGTTAAAGAGTCTAACGGATTTTACCTGAGTCTTGAAGGCCCGCATATCCTTAAAGCACAAAGAAAAGGAAACATAAAAGAAGGGAAATTAGAGTAAGTACAAACTTGTATTCTAAACAATGTAATTATGACCAGTTCAGCAGGCCCCAAATTCCAAGTATTTTGAGGTGGGTCATTGGTTTTGAAAGTCATATTTATGATATGAATGTAATTATATATTTGTCTGCTCAGTTGCGTCAGATTATTCTTGGCCTTAGCCATGGAGTTACAATACC
The DNA here is from genome assembly GCF_036321535.1 of Camelus dromedarius. NCBI lineage: Eukaryota > Metazoa > Chordata > Mammalia > Artiodactyla > Camelidae > Camelus > Camelus dromedarius. Next base: position 33,041,920 of record NC_087454.1, on the reverse strand, counting down.
TTCTCTGGAGCTGCAAATGGCGAGCTCAGATGACAGAATTATGTTCAGAGGGATCCTGTGTGAGCTGGAGCAAAGACTCCTTAAGGTGCTGAGCTGCTTGAGGAAGCTATTTTAAAATGGTTCCTTGACAGCGTTTAATTATTCCACATGTTTCTAAAATAGAAGTGTCATATAGTATCTTGACACAGAACAAGCAAGTGTCGGGGAGAAATCTCACTGGCTGGTTCTGCCTAATCAGCCCCAGGGAAGTGAAGACATTTTGATGCACAGCAGGAGTTGCAACCATGTGGTCAAGACCTGTACCCAGACTGCGCAGCCTCTGACTTGCCGGTCAGCGACAGGACCTCCTGCTAAAGAAGGAGGAGACAGAGAGCTTGGGCGCTATGGAGACATGATGGTGGGAGTAGGGTGTCCACTTCTCATCCACTGTTTCAGTGCCTTAACTTCCAGGTCGTCTGTGAGAACTGGTGATAACCACAGGCCATTATGGCTAAGAGCGCACATCCCTTTGTCTGAAATCTTCTCAAAGGTCCTGCCAATCTCCTTAAGTAGTTCGACCCATGTGATTTTGTAGTGGGTTATCCCTTAATCATTTTGAAGCATTTGTGGCTATCAGCCTTGGCACATGTACTGACTTTGCCCATGAAAAGTCACTTAACCCACACCCATTCCACTTTTTAATTTTTTAAAAAAATGCGTTCCATTGAGTTCAGGCAGCATGTTTTACTTGATAATCGTATTTGGTGTTTAACATTGTAGCTATTTGTCTCTATTTAAGTTGGGCACCCAGACTTGTTTTCATGTTCTTATTACTAGCTCTCTGTTCCTCTCTGAAACCAACATTCAAAATAACTGCTTTGATAAAAGGAAGAGGCGTTTTAAACTACTTTTAAAGTTACATCCTATTTGGCATATGGTCTGAAAATATTTCTCTTGGTACCGCACCTTGAAAATTCCTATGTTACATTATTAAAGACCCCTCTCTTCTTCCTTCTTCTTAAGTCAGTGGTAGAGGAATCAGAGTTATTATTTATGATTACATTCTGACAATTATGTCACTTCATTGGATAGATCATTGATGTGATCCAAGTGTGTTTATCTTCTCTGCTTAGGCTTCCCTTCCACTCTGTGTAGAGAGTGTTTAGACATGCATGTTTTTAAAGGCAAGGAAGTGAATCTTCTGAATGAGTCCAAGCTCCCATCCAGAATTGATTCCATTTTAATTCTGCAATGCGCAGTGTATTCGACAAGGTTCTCCAGAGAAACAGAACCAACAGGATACACAGATTTCATACAAGAGGAGGTTTAATATAAGAATTGGCTCCCGTGGCTACGGAAGCCAGGAAGTCACACAATCTTCTGTCTGCAAGCTGGAGAGCCAGAAAAGCTGGGATGTGATTTAGTCCAAGTCCAAAGGCCTGAGAATTGGGAATAAGGGACCGGGGGTGGGGAGTGGCTGGGGGGACAATGGTATTAAGTCTTGTTCTGAGTCCAAAATCCCTAGAACCAGAAGCAGCTTGCCCAAGGGCAGGAAAGGATAGATCCTTTAGCTTCAAGCTGAGAGTGAGTTCACCCTTTCTCCACTTTTTTGTGCTTTTCAGGCCCTCAGTGGATTAGAGGACGCTCAGTGCTTTGGGATGGGCAACCTACTTTACTCAGTCTATTGATTCAATGCTAATCTCTTCTGGAGACGCCTTCATAGACACATCCTGAAATAATATTCTACTAGCCATCTGGGCATCCAGATACATAGCCCAGTCAAGCTGACACATAAAATTCACCACCACACACAATAACTTCAATCATTCTAAACAAAAAAATTGTCTCCTAAATTATCCATGATCTTTACTTAAATGGCCCCAAATGAAGGAACAGCAATTGTAGATTTTTTTTTTCTTTAACAGTTTCAAATTACTTTTGGAATCTTCAATTATTTAATAAGTTTAAGCCAACCAAGCTAGTAAATGTTAAGACTGAGTTTAGCTGGTCACATAACTTTGAGGAAAACTTTTGGAATAAGAAAACAAAACTTAATATATGTTTGGCATCATGGGGTCGAAATTTCCATTTGCCAATTGGAAATCTAGCATCATGTAGAAAATAAAACCACATTTCTTTAGTGCTAAATTCTCAGGTTAGCTAGGACCTCAGACTAGTTAATGTTTCATGATTTTCAAAATGCTACCTACCTCGTGGAATAAACCCCAAATGACTTGTAATGCAGCTCCTTGAAATATGAAAATTATGATGAGCTTTTGAATGCCTATGGCCCACAGTCATGTAAAAGCACGTATAACTCACCAAGAAACCACTGAAACAAAGCCTGAGCAAGTGCAAACATGATTTATAGCTTCTCTCTCTTTTTTCTTTCCATGTAAAATGAACAGCCACTTCTTCTGCATCAACCCAGCGTCGGCACTAGAACGCATGATAAATTCAGTATCCAAGAGGGGTTTCTGATTTTCCTCCTGTTTGTTCAGACCTGGGGAAGGGAATATCTTCTTGCCTTAATTCCTTACCATTGACAGGAGCCGTGTTAGAAAGTCAGGATTATGTAAATGTACATTGTTCCTTGTTACTTTCGACTTGAAGACTGTATCTCATTCTTTTGAGGAGCGTTCTCCCAATCCCATTCAGTGAATTTGGGCTAACGAGGCCGCAGTCTTGAATGAGAGGCCAGGAAAGTCTAGACTGTTCCTCCCCTGCCATCAGGCATGGCGGTCTCCCTCCGAAGCCACGACTAACCTGTGGATTCTATTTTTAAATGCTCTTTTTTGAGAAAAAGTCATTTTCACTATTTATTTCTCCCCCCATCACCCCAAATTTAATCCTACCCAAATTTTCAAGAGAGTGTTTTTTTGGAGGAATTTTCTTTCACTATCTTAGGATTCTAAACTGAAAGAATTGCTAAGTACAAACGCCTTAAGAGTAGGTGTCATGAGAATGACAGTAGCTAATTTACTCAGACTTTTTGTTTCAGATGTGGTGCACTGAAGGATAGTGGCAGGGGAAAAGATTTACAGTGATGCCAATAAAACCAGACATGGTCCTCCCCCCTTATTTAAAAAACTCAGTGAGAAAAGCCCTTTCTTATACTGTCAATTCTAGAATTTGGCAACTCAAGATACAAGAGCGAGTCTTTAAGATTAGACCCTCACATCACAAAGAAATGCAACATGCTTTAAATTTTTATCCAGTTTTATTGAGATATAATTGACACATAAGATTGTATTTATTTCACGTCTGCAAGATAGTGATTTGATATTCATATATATTGTGAAATGAGTACCACGATAAGTTTTGTTAACCTCTATCACCTCACATAGTTATCATTTTTTTCATATGATGAGAATTTTTAAGATAGGCTCTCTCTCAGCAACTTTCAAATATATAATACAGTATTGTTAATTATAGTCACCGTGCTACACATTACAACCCCTGTAGTTATTTATATCTGAAAGTTTGTAACTTTTGACCACCTTCCCCCGTTTTGTCCTCCTCTGCCCAACTTTGGCAGCCATCCACTGTTCTCCATATCTGTAAGTTTTTTTTTTTAAGATTCCACATATAAGTGAGCTCATACAATATTTGTCTTTCTCTCCTGACATGTTACTTAGCACAGTGCTCCCAAGTTCCATCTATACTGTTGCAAATGGAAGGATTCCCTTCTTTTTTATGGCTGAATAATGTTCCATTGACTATATATACCACTTTTTTTGTATCCATTCATTTGTCTATGGACACTTAGTTTCCATAGCTTGGCCGTTGTAAATAATGCTGTAATGAACATGGGGGTACAGATATCTTTCCAAGATGGTGACTTTGTTTCCTTTGGATATACATATACCCAGAGGTGGAATTGCTGGATCATATGGTAGTTCCATATTTAATTTTTTGAGGAACCTTTACACTGTTTTCCATAGTTGCTGCAACAATTTATGTTCCCACCAATAGTGCACAAGGGGTCCCATTTCTCCTCATCCCCTCAACACCTGTTGTATCATGTCTTTTTGATAATAGCCATTCTAACAGGTGTGTGGTGACATCTCATGGGTTTTATTTGCAGACAGTTAGAGATGTTGAACATCTTCTCACTTGCCTGCTGGCCATCTGTACGTTTTCTTCGGAAAAATGTTTATTCAGTTTTTCTGCCCAGTGTTTAACTGGGTCTTTTGTTTTCTTGCTGTTGATTTTTATGAGTTCTTTATGTATTTTGGATAGTAACTCTTTATTCGATACATGACTTGCAAATATTTTCTCCCATTCTGTAAGTTACCTTTTCATTTTGTTGATGGCTTCTTTTGCTGTACAGAGGCCTTTTCGTTTAATATAATCCTGTTTGTTTATTTTTTGCTTTTGTGGCCTTTGCTTTTGGTGTCAAATGCAAAAAAAAAAAAATCATTGTTTAAACTGATGTTTGCCCCTCTATGTTTTCTTCTAGGAGTGTTATGGGTGCCAGCATGGTCCGGTGTTGGTGAGGGCTCTCTTCCTGTTTTTTAAACACCACCTTCTTACTGTGCGCTCACATGGCTCTTCAGTGCATGGAGGATAGGGAGAAAGAGAGAAAGAGGGAAAGGAATTTTTCTCTCTTTCTCTTCTTAGAAGGCCACCAATCCTATCAGATTAGGACCCCACTCTTTTGACCTCACTTAGCTTTAATTACCTCCTAAAAGCCTTGTTTCCAAATACAGTCATATTGTAAGTTAGGATTTCAACATGTGAATTTGATGGTTGTTGGGGGGATGATAAAGTAAAGCAGGCAGGGACTTTTCTGAATTATGGAATGAATGAACAAAATCATTTTTTTTATGGACCTCTTGGCTCATATGTAAATTAGAGAATATGGCTGGTAATATATGCAAACCTTCTGGACACTTAGGAGCTCTTTGAACTTTCTGTAACATTTAAGGATCTTTGTGTGTTTCAATTTTTCTAAGAGCTTTCTGTAACATTTAAGTGTGCTTGGCTCATTCTGTATGTGAACTTACACATATGCACACACACAGGACTCTGTGGGTGGGGAGTGTTACCTGCTCCATCTGCCAGCATCTCTAAGTCCTAACTCCAGCCCAGCCAATATGCTTACTTCTATTCTTCTCTTGTGGAAGCTTTATAGTTGCTTGCAAAGTTCTGCACCATTCTAAGTAGTTATAGGGAAAGGAAAATACAGTCTTTTCGTTGGGATACCCGGTTCTTTTGCAAGGCTGGCGATTTTAGTTGCATAGGTCAAATAGTACCAATCAAGCATGCCGGAAGCAGCATCAATATCCTCTGTTTAGAGTGGCCTGAATGCTTTTCCTTTTGTGGTGCCTGTTCAGCTTCCAAACTTGCTTCTGTCTTATCGCCCACCTGTTCAATGCTGTTATTACAAAGTTCCTCCTGGTCTTTTGGGAATTCACGTGACTCATGGACAGGCAGATATCTTTCACTTAAAAGCAGACCTGAGATGGTTACAGTTCATTTCTTTGAGTGGATCAGTATCTGTGTCCTCAATTCAGGTCTCAAATCAGGATTTGAAGAGATGGTCCACACCCATTCTTCAGGGAAACTTCTACCTTGGCCTTTACAGGACCTGACGTCAGGACATTTAATTATTACTTTATTTTCTGATGGCTAAGTGGAAGTTTTCCAAATGGAAGTGACTGCCCTTCCCCCTGCCCTATCCTTTTATCTTGGGTTCTGCTTTCACGGCCACCACCTGGATCAGTATATATAGTAACTCCAGTGTCTGTTCCAATTCTAAAAACAAGAGTTTACTAAAGGAGGGGGGGGTCAATCATCCAGTGTGTTTTCCAAGCAAGTTTTAGGCTAATTATAGCTTTCACACCTTTTAACCTTTCAAACCTAAAACTGGGTTCAACCATAACAAAAATGGTAGGATTCACTGATTTTCAAAGGATTGCAGCAGACACACGCTGCCCCCAAATCGGGAGGTGCTCTCGCTCGTCTTAATGCTCCTTGAAGGTCCCTGTTAAACGCTGAGAATGAGAAGCCTTTGTTGCATCAGCGTCCAGAGTGCTCTCACCACTGTTTTGTTTCTCCTTCCTGTTCTCAAATGTAGCTCGCCTTCTGCCGCCTCTGGAATTAGGTTCTCTCGCTGGAATACCACCAACCACCCTGGCTTTTTTTTTTTTTTTTTTTTTTTTTTTTGGCCTTCTAAAAATAATGAAAGTACTTAATTAAGGGTGAGCTTAGCCTGACTTCTTTTGAGCTGTGACACTTTTCTCCAAGGCTTTCTGGAGCAGGTTTTATTATTTTTTTTCCCTCTGACAGGTCTTAGGAAATTTAACCTGTGTGGTTCTGAATTCATCCACTGTTTTTGAATTCCTGTTTAAATATTCCCATAAATCTGCCACAGTGAAGGAGGCCCCGTCTTACCAGGGCTCATGGACAACTTCTAGAACAGTCACACAGGCTTTCCAGTAACTATTTCATCGTATGTATCTAACCTTTTCTGCGTTTCGTCGGCATGCTTTAGCTAGGGTGCTGGGTCTCCCCCTATGGGAGTGACACAGCATTTTACAAATTATTTCTCCATTTTCAGGGCCACATCATTGCCATCAGGGGTCGAATAGCTTCCCCAAAGTAGAAGTTCATGTGTGAGTTACCTGGTCCAGCATACAGGCTCCTAGAGAGCCCAACACATCCTCATACTTAGGGCTGGAGAGATACTTTCATACTAAATCTTTTGTTACATCTGCCATCATCTGACATAGTCTACCTCTGTTTTTTGAGAATGCTTTAGCAATGTTCAGGGTAGAAGTATTAAATAATAATGTTGATGAAGAGATCATGATTACCACATTCAGCTAGGGTTGTGCTTATTTTCTGGTTTTATTTCCACTGGGCTTTAGAAAAAGCCTGTCTGAGGACATTAATTTCAGGATCACTGGAGTTCACTGCTTGAGTCTAGCACTATCGGTGCTTCTTCTGAATTCACAGCTGCTGGTGGTGCAAAGGTTGTTGTGGGTTTTTTATTTACAGTTTTATTGAGATATAATCGACGTCTAACATTGTAAAAGTTTAACATATACATTGCAATGATCTGATACAAGAATATATTGGGAAATGTTTGCCAGAATACTTAACACATCTTTTACCTTAATTATCATTTTGTTGTTGTTATGGTGAGAACATTAAAGCTTAGAATAGAGCAATTTTTAAGTATACAATACAGTATTGTCCACTGCAGTCACCACACTCTGCATTAGATCACCAGGACATATTCATGTTGTGACTGAATGTTTTTAACGTGTTTATCAGTATCTCATTTCCTCCACTCATCAGTCTCTGGCAACATACCTTCTGTTTCAGTGACTTCAGCTTTTTTAGACTCCACTTATAAGTGAGGTCATACAGTATTTGTCTGTCTGTCTTTGATTTATTTCACTTAGCAAAATGTCCTCGAGGTCTAGCCATATTGCAAACGGAAGGATTTCTTTCTTCTTTATGGCTGAATAATAACTATTTACATCTGTATCTATTATATATACATACAGAGAGAGGAAGAAGTGGATAGAACCACATTTTCTTTACTCATTCATTGGTTTATGAATACTTAGGCTGTTTCCATATCGTGGCTATTGTGACTAATGTTGCAATAAATATGAGAGTGTAGGTATCGCTTTGAGATAGTTGAATCTATCTTTTTCAAACATACACCCAGAAGTAGGATCGCTAGATCACATAGTAGTGCTATTTTTCATTTTTGAAGAATCTCTGTGCTGTTTTCCATAGTGGCTGCGCCAATTCGCATCACCACCAACAGTGCACCAGAGTTCCCTTTTCTGCACAGCCTTGCCGACCCTGGTTACGTGTTGTCCTTTTTGGTGATAGCCATTCCAGCAGGGGTGAGGTGATACTCATCGTGGTTTTTATTTGCACTTCCCTGATGATTAGTGGTGTTGAGCATCTTTTCATGTACTTGTCAGCTGCAGAGTTTTTTTGTTTGTTTTGTTTTTTTACGGTGTCTCAGCTGTTGTTCCAAAATCAACTTGCCAAAGCTCAGAGTTACTAAAACTGCAGTACAAATGTGGAGAGGACCTTGTCTGTTGCTCTTAACATTTCCTTGTACATCTGGCTGCTTTTACTAATGGGCAACTCTGTTGGCACCCAGTTCTCTGCTCATCCTAGGTCCCTGCATCACTTGCTGGTCCCCTTTGAGGGCTGGTCTTTGCGTGGCCTGTGACACAGACTTGCACCTCTGTTGATCACGTCCTACAGTTCTGGGGCTGCTGATGCTTTATTCATATTTCCTGTGAAGGGTGCTTACCTGTGCTTGACCTCTGACTTTCCAAGTGTTACTTCCTCTCTCTTCTTCCTGGATATCCTTGCCCCTCATTTTTCTCTTTTTTTCTGGCCAGTACTAACTAGTCTTTTTTTTTTCTTCTTTGCCAAAGTCTTTTCAGAATTTCTCTATCACACCATTTGTTGCTTAAGCCCTGGTTATTATAGTTTTGACATTCTCCCCTTTCTTGGGTGTATAAAGGCTCAGGAAGGATAATGTTAGGTCAAGAGATTGTCAAATACAACATCACAGTGTACGTGGAATGTGGCTCTCTGACATTCAGGACCTTTCGCTACATCAGCCCAACATTGCCTGGGAGACTCCTTACTCATTAAGGAGTGGGTGTTGTGTCTCCTTAATATTTGATTCTAAGCCTCCAATCCCCTGACTCCCCACTCACCCAGTGTATCAGGCCTGTCTCCAACTGTTTCAATAACAAGTATTGTAGTTTGGCATCAAGTTTCCCAAGGAACTCCCAACCCATTGTGCCAATTAAGAATGTGATGTCTTTAAACTCCCAGATAAAGAGACCCAGAGCTCAGAAGGGAACTCTCTGGAAGGTCGAGAAGTAGAGGTGGAGGAGAGAGGGTGCTTAACCATACATGTTTGAACCTCAGGTCCAGCTTCACCAAAATTCCATGTTATGGGGATATCAACTTTTTCGAAGTCACCTAACATTGGGCTTAATTCCAGGTATGAACTCAACAGGAACCATAATCAGGGATCAGCATCATTGTCACACTTTCAGCTCCTTTTTCCTGACCCTGTCTCTCTGGTCCATATAGTCCAGGCTTCAAAACTACAGGTGCTTCAGGTGTTTTCATTATTGTTTACTATGGCTTGCTTTGAAAGCAGATCCTGGCTACACCTTTATTGTAAGGAGGCATATAAGTGTGCCTTTATTAGAAAAATAAATTGCTTAGAGGAAGAGCTTGGTAGATTTGATTGGTACATTGTCGGATGTGTAGTTTATGCATGAGTAGTTCTATCAACTGGAAGAACAGATGAGGGGAGGCCTTTCTCATCTCCATTTCTGGGAATCATTGTGTCATTTTAATAACAGAAATTAGAATCTGATGTTGTTTGTCAATTATTATAGGACTTTGCACAAGTCTGCTCAAAAAATAGACGAGTGATTGGTGACTGTCCTGGTCTCGAGTCATAAACAATTCAAATCAGCTCCCTGAGCCATTAAAGAAGAGTGGAACCTAGCATTTCCACATTGGTTTTTGTTTTGTTTTGTTTGTTTTTGTTTTTGGTGGTCTAGCAAAACTCCAATTTCCCTACCAAACGAAGTATTGAGATTTGTTTGCTGTAACACTAGAGTGTTTGCAAATGATCATCCTGACTTATGGAACCAATAAAACACTCCCTCCTGCAACAAGACCATCTGGAAAAAAGTATCAGCGCTGTAGACACGCCATGTGTGTTGGTTTGTGCTGTGCCAACTTGGTGAAGCTGGGAAATGTGTTTCTCGGGATCTCTTTCCCTGCATGGCCCTGTGTTGTTAGCACTGGCCAAAACAAGAACGTGCCTTCTCAACTGAAGTGATGTCTTTTATCCTCTGAAGGTCTTTGCACAGTTGGGTGCAATGGTAGACATACTCAAAGGAAGCCTGTGGGATCCATTTTGTTCTCATCTTCCTCCACTCTGCATCTGTGTCTTCTCTGTGACTCTGGGTTCTGCTTAGCAACTGGAACCACAAATAGATCTACCACCAGTAGCCACCACAGAGCTAGATGCACAGAGGGAACCCGTGGACTTCTTTTCCATGTGCTTCACCTTTACAGTAACTTTTTCTATGGTCCTACAGAGCTCATTCTAGACCTTAGTTCCCAGCTCCCTCCACAATTAGGGAAGATCTAATTCCTATCAGCAATCATTTATTCCATAAAGTCATAGTTAGTCTGCTCTCCTTGCTAAACCTGACTGATGCACTATGTTTCTTTCATGAGACCATTTCATGTTAGATTGTGATATTTACATATTTTACTAACATACATATTTCAAAGAAGATGTATAAAATTTCACTTCCTAGATGTATTAACTCTATTTTCAGTCTTTTAAGGAAACGCCATACTGTTTTCCACAGTGGCTGCACCAGCGTGCATTCCCACCAGCAGTGTAGGAGGGTTCCCTTTCCTCCACACGCTCTCCAGCATTTGTTATTTGTAGACTTTTTAGTGATGGCTGTTCTGACTGGTGTGAGTTGATATCTCAGTGTAGTTTTGATTTGCATTTTTCTAATAATTAGCAATATTGAGCATTTTTTCATGTGCCAGTTGGCCATCTGTATGTCTTTTTTGAAGAAATGTCTATTTAGGTCTTCTGCCCATTTTCTGCATTGAGTTGTTTGTTTGTTTGTTTGTTGTTGTTGTTGTTATTGAGTTATATGGGCTGTTAGTATATTTTACAAATGAATCCGTGGTTGATCACATCATTTGCCAATATTTTCTCCCAGTCCGTAGGCTGTCTTTTCATTTTATTTATGGCTACCTTTGCTGTTCAGAAGCATATAAGTTTGATTAGGTCCCATTTGTTTATTTTTGCTTTTACTTCTATTGCCTTGGGAGACTGACCTAGGATAAAATTGCTATGATTTAAAAATGTCTGAGAGTGTTTTGCCTATGTTCCCTTTTAGGGAGTTTGCTGTCTCTGTCTCAGCTCCCCTTGCCGACATCACAGCCTAGAAGCCCCGTCAAAGGAGTTATCTGGGACGACCACTGGGCTTACCTCATTTGTCTCCCATTTCTCAGAAATCATTATCCTTCTTTGCCTGATATCCATTTCCTTGAAAAATGTTATTTTCTGTACATAGCTGGTAGATTTCATTGTATGACTTCAGGCAGAGGGTTACATCATCTTGGCTGGAACTGGGTATCCTTCCTCACTGGTCAGTTACTGATAACCATTTTTTGATTCCTCAAACCATTCTAGTTTCCTGCCAAGACATTTCCTTTTTTTCCAAGCTGATTTAATTTGGGCTTCTGCAAATTATGTCTGAAACATATGATTAATAAACAGCCAATGACTGAGTACCATACATGAATTTACAAACCCTATTGACATAGACAGAATCCACTTACTCCAATTAATAAGTAACTGTTTAAAATCTTTAGTGCAATTTTTTTTTTTTAGTAGTAGTTCCAATTTTGGTTAAAACCCTGATGCAAAGCAAAATTATAACCTCCTTGAACCTACAGAAGCTTTGGAGGAAAACCTGATAATGGTACTATAAAATCTACAGATATAGAGAGCATTTCCCCCACTGGTTTCTGTGCTATAACTGATGAAATCCTTTGCTGTTTCCAGCGAATATAACTGTGACCCAAATGCTTCATAAAAGACAGAAGCAACATGAGATTTTGGTTCATTAAGGCTTCAGGTACTATTAACATGACTATCGCCTGCCTGCTTGGACCCTTAAGACTTTTCCGACTTGAAAATGAGTTTTGCTGTGTTGTTGATAGTGGTTCAAAAATATCTCAATATTTAATCATTGCAGGTTCCATTTATTCCCTCTTGTCTGTACATGAATCATCAGCTCTTTTTTGGAAGTGTTTTGTGATGCAAATGCTGCAGACTTTTCTGGGCTATTTGGCATTACTGTGTGAAAAAATCATAACTCTGACCTCATAGACTAAAGCATCAGTAACTTAGCAGATTGACAGGACTGGGACCTGGTGCACAGAAATCCTTGAGATGTAAGGGGCTGTTTAGGTAGCTTTCAAGCTGCTTGACAGTCTTTTGACCCATGTCACTATTTATTTTCTATAATGATTTGGTCATAGAACTATGTGTTACTAGGAAATTCCCCTGGGTGGTTTAAGCATAAAAAAAAATGTTGATTTTACTACCTTGTCTTTTCACAGAATAGTTCTGCCACCTGGCATTTAAAAGGTAGACTAAAAGCTAAGGTTGGATAGGAAAATGACAAACGTTGGTCTATCTCATGGCTGAAAACAATGTTCACAGTTCACTGAAAATGTTCCTGAATCTAAAATTGGAACTTGTTCTATAGGAGTTGAGAAATCTCTTAATTTTTAAAAAGTAAAAAAATGAGAAAAGAAATAACATGAATCCAAAAAAAATGTATTTATGGAATCAAAACTCTAATTTCCATTAACAGTAACTTTTTGCTGATAAAATTGAATGATTTATATTTGGAAAATGCAATATACAGACAAAGAAATGACCGTAGATCTGCTTACTAAATAATCGCTTATTCTCCTGAGAATCAAAATGACACATTTATCAAATTTGGATTTGATGTGAAGGTGGGAGAAATTGTGAGCTTGTTAGATGGCAGAATGTGGAGTCAAAAAGATCTTGACAGGCTGGGATAACGGGCCTAATTTCATCATTTCACCAGATAAAATTTATGTCACAAAATGCAAAATTCATTTCTGGGACTTAAAGTAGGGGAAACATGTTTCATTGTGTGTGTGTGTGTGTGTGATTATATATGTATGTGCATATATAGTAATAATGATCATCTTATATATTTACAGAAATAATATATATTTATAAAATGATAATATGGTGATTGTCCAGTGGATTTGGAAAGCAGTTTATATACACTATCTCATTTCATTCTTATGATCACTTGAGAGTGTATTACTCTTATTAAGTCAATTCTACAAATAAAGAAGTCGAACCTCAGAGTCGTAAGTGACAAGGTCTAGACGTGAATCCAGTCCTGGATCCATGTGATTATAAAGACCATTCTCTCCCCCATATTCTGTAGCTAAATATGAGTCAGACATTTTACATGACTCCAAATAAACACAAATTACCTGAATGACAATGAAGTCTCTGGTAAGAGGGAGGTGAAAGTCTTCTTTTTGGCAAACAAAACTGTCCAGGTTTTCCCCCTCTGTAAGTATTGTGCAGAGTCCTTTGTATGAATGTGGGGGTGAGTTAAAGGAGGGCCATTAGTAAACAGTAGTGGACACCATGTGGGTCGGGATTCTCTGCTCCCAGCTTTACTACACCCTCTGTTCATGAAGAATTACTCTACTAGAGCTGAACAAAATACTACAGAACGTGAGGTTTGAATAACAGGAGTCTATATTCTCAAATCAAGGTGTCAGCAGGATTGATTTTTTCTGAAGTCCTCTCTCCTTGGCCTGGCTTGTAGATGGCCATCTTTTTTCTGGGTGTCTTCCCAGGGTCTTCCTTCTGTGTGTGTCTGGGACTTAATCTCCTCTTATAAGGACAGCAGTCATATTGGACGAGCGCCCACCCATAAGATCTCATGTCACCTTAATTACTTCTTTAAAGACCTATGTATATTTCCATTGTCAGATGAGGTACTGGGGATTGTGACTTCAACATACAAATTCATATAATTCAGCCTGTGACACATGCTGATGCTCGTTCTGATTTACCACTTCGTTTGACTAACAGTAGCTCTGCCCAGTTGTATGGCTTGGCAGCACTGAGAGAACTCAGAAGGATGTTCAGTTGGCGTCTCATGGTCAGATGCACCATCTCAGCCAGGGCCCATAGCATGGTACACACTGGTTTTCAGATATGTCTTACTCCCCACTGCAGATGACAGAGCCTTTCCTTGGACTCTTCACTCTCTTTTTCTGGGGTCTCCGTGGTGCTTAGCAATTGTATTCCCATCGTCCATGCTTTTTAAGCATCGGCTATGTCGCAGCAGCCAGAGTGTTCCTTCCGCTGGTGTATCATCCTCGTTTACGACCAGTGAGCACTGTAACAATCGGGCCACCGCCTTGAGGTGGGGCCTTTCTGTAGTCTGCCTGTCACCAGTAAAGGCATCTTCACTGACAGATGAGTGGTGGGTTATTTAGCTGCAAAAACCAAATCATATCACCTTCTCCTTTTGGACGTCCCTGGTACCAAATATTATAGTGGGGGTTCCCTGGAAGCAGATGGTGAGATGGAGTTCTTGTGCAGGATAGTTATTAGATAATAGTATCTGTGGGAGAAAAAAATAGCCAATATGGGAACAAAAGGAGGGTGGGAAGTGGGAAATGGGATGAGGCCAAAGAAGAAGTCACATTATCACGCAAGCCCAGCGAAGCCTGGCCAGCCCCGTGGGAAGGTCTGGAGCACCCCTGGGAATGCCTGAAAGAGCCAGCTCCTCGAACGGCTGGGCTCCGTACAGCGCTCAACACCCGCCACCCGCTTTGTGAATAAAAGAAGACTGTGTCCTCGGGCAAGGCCTCACTCTGCAGGTGAGGAAACCCTGGAAGAGTGGACAGCCAGAGGGTGTCTGCCCAGGAGCTGGGCAACACACCCCTTCTCAAAGTGGGAGCAGTGCATCTCCACGTGCAATACAAGAGTCACGTTGTAACTCCACGTACCATACATTTCACAAGAAAACAAATCCCAGAAGAATCCAATAGCCAAGTCAATGTCAATTTTTAAGTAGAACATTAAAAAAGATCCCTGATAGGCTTCCCTAATCTTAGCCCGTTCCCTCCTTGTATTGGCCTCATTTTGTTTTACAGAAGCAGTACTCTCTGTGTGTTATTGGAAATGTGTTTCGTTCCTGTAGTTTGGTTTTTTTTTTTTTAGTTTCATTTGCTGACATCAAATCTACACAGTAATAAAGTGTATCTTCCATGTGTGAATACTGTTCTGCCTTCTCTGGGAAACAGAATTATTTTAACAGGCATTAATAGGGATGGGGAACATGCCAGCCTATCATTGGCTTAGTTGTTTTTATTTAAGTATTTACAGATCTTCCTGGACTTACGATGGGGTTAGTCTCAGTAAACCCATCATAAGTTGAGAATATCTTAAGTGGAAAATGGATTTAATACACTTAACCTACCAAAACAGCATAGCTTAACTTAGCCTAAATGCTGCACTTAGAGTGAAAAACAGGGGGTTGTCTGGGTACAGAAGGGCTGTGAGTGCGTCAGAGGTTCACCCTCACGATCACGTGGCCGACTGGGAGCTGCAGCTCACTGCCCCTGCCCAGCACCATGAGAGAGCATCTATCACATGTGGCTAGCCCGAGAAAAGACAAAAAAATCAAAATTTAAAGGGTGGTTTCTACTGAGCGCATATTGCTTTCATGGCATCATAATATCAAAAAATTCCAAGGTGAACCATCTGAAGTCGGGGAGCACCTGTAGTTGTTTAAAATTATTCATTCTACAGTAAAACTAAAACTAAAATGTATATTAAAATGAGATAAGACATACTTATGTTTTTAACTCGCTGTATTTGGGGATAATTTAGTATACACTGATAAAAGCTGGAAGTCGTAAAGACAGGAACCACGTTGTGACTCGGGCGGTACTTCATTTCCAGCTCCTAGCCTGGAACCTGATGTGTGATAGATATTCCGTAAAAGTATGTCAAATAAATGAAAAAGTAAATGAATGAACGGACAAATAGATATTAGTAAGAACTCTCCAGAAATAAAGTGGAAAGAATGTTTCCCCCATTACTGGGAGGTACTCAGGAATAATCTTGTTGAAAATTCTTCAAAGAGACAATTTGACAAATGAGACTTGTGTTAAGATTCAACCTGCTGACTCAGAAAGTGTCTTATACGGATTTCTTTATGTCTCAGTACATACATTCTTCTCTCTGAAATGGAACAATCCTTTCTAAGCACCTTCACATACGCCTTCATGCAGTGCCGTCTTCTCCAGTATTGAGCAAAGAATTCCTTTGTAGAAAGACAATTAGAAACACACACACACACATACACACCCTCTGCACGCCCATACACACATGTCTACTTTAAAATAGGATTTCTAGTTATTTCAAATTCTTCCTTAGGGTGGAACAGCAGGTAATATTATTTAGCTTTTCTTTTGAAGGATCCTGAACCTTCAGACCAGATACCTTGGATTTAAACTTAATTTCGTCTCTTTATTGATTATCTGTCTTTGGGAAGATTCCTTCACATGATCTGAGTTCCCATTTTCTATCTTCAACTTAGATTTATTCCTTAAAATCAGTCAACTGTCTGCTGCATGTATCCAATTTGATGTTTATAGGTATTACATATAAAGTATATATGTGTATACCTAAATATATCACACACACACACATATCCGGGTTGTAAATATTTGAAAACAATCACGACAGTGCCAAGCAAATAGTGGCTCCTCAAAAATGGCCTTGAAAATAAATCTGAATAAGGTAAATTCTGTTGCAGAAATCTAGGCTGACAGTGTGGGAGACAGCCCTACTCTGCCAAAAGTGAGATGCGTGACCGTAGACCAGATCATTCTAAGATTCTTAGATTCATAAGAAAGACAGGACTGTGAAAGTCCCTTTTATCTACAAAATTCTGGGCTTTATGTTTGTGTCTGTGCCTGTGCGTGTCTGTAGTAATACGCATGAATTTAGATTCCCACTGTCTTATCTGCTTTTTAAGAAAATATACTAAGCTTCGTCAGACATTACTGTTACTGGCTTCTAGCACGATATCTGCAACCAGTGAGGAGTCAGTAAGTGTATATCAGGTGAGTACAACAGTTATTCATACTCTACATAGTCAGCATCATTCTGTTTCTTAATGAGTGTTCACCTGTTATCATCTTGCTCTATGTTCATTCAACTCTGGTAAATCGACTCTTGCCACTGAACTTCAATCTACATGGAAGAATCAGTTTTTAAAGATCTATGTCTATCTTAATAATCTTTGTTTCAGTGGATTCAGTGCCCCCTTAGCTCCTTAATTTATTTATGCCCATTCTTGCTGGAAAATTAAGTGGCACCTAAGCTACACTTCGCAGAGCTCAGCCGTTATCCTGTAATGAAAACACCATGGGAGGGATGGATAGAGCAACTGGTCTGAGTGGTTAAAGAGAACATAGAGCTTCAAATAAATCAGTCCTTCCTTCTGTGCTCTGGCTTGTTACCTTGAATTAATACAGCTATAGTAAAGCACAGAAGTATATTAAAAATATATTAAATGACATCTTTCTGTCCTGTTAACTTCATTCTCTGATAAGGACGTCTAGATGGCAGAGAGTCCAGGGTGAGCCAAAATCTAGACTGTTTCAGAAATGAGTCAGTTTTCCTCCCATAGAAGAGTTCCAATTGATGGCAAGTAGCTACCTTGATGGCTATATTTGGGAAATTTCTGAGGCTCAACAGGAAAAGGGCTGTGATGCTTGAGACCTGCCTTATTGTGAAAGAGAGGAAGGGCTACAAGTAAACCACACTTTGTCTTTCCTGGACACTTTCTTCTGTCACCCAGTCAACCAAGAGGGAGAGGGGGGATGGGAATCCAGAGTGTCAATATTAACACTCTGAATCATCCAATTAGTCACCACATAGCTAGGTGCAGAGCTTCTGAGTATAGCTGGTAAAATCTGGGGATATAATAAACAGGATTGTAGACCAAAAAAAAAAGGCTTCTGTCTTCTGTCACCAAGAAATGTAAATAAATGTCTTATTAGGAAAATCATGTTTGATGAGACTTTTTAAAATTATAATATAGTTGATTTATAATGTTGTGTTAGTTTCTAGTGTACAGCAAAGAGATTTGGTTGTACATATATATGTGTTCTTTTTCATATCCTTTTCCATTATAGTTTATTACAAGATATTGAGTATAGTTCCCTGTGCTGTACAGTAGAACCTTGTTGTTTATCTATTCTGTATATAGTAGTTTGTATCTGCAAATCCTAAACTCCTAATTTATCTTTCCCCTACCCTCTTTCCCCTTTGGTAACCATAGATTTTTTTCTATGTCCCTGAGTCTGTTTCTGTTTTGTAAATAAGTTTATCATGTTTTAGATTCCACACATAAGTGATATCATATAATATTTGTCTTTCTCTGTCTGACTTGCTAATCTCTAGGTCCATGTTGCTGCAAATGGCATTATTTCATTTTTCATGGCCGGGTAATATTCCATATACTGTTTCCATATACTGCACCAAACTACATTCCCACCAACAACACACAAGGATTTCCTTGTCTCCACATGTTTGATCAGCTTTTCATTGGAAAATATGAATGAGAAAAAAAGCCTTCCCATCAATATTAGACAAACTTCTATAATTTTTAAAATGAAAACCTGCACATTCTCCTGTGAGCTTAGCATATAAGTGTCCACAGTATTAACTGAGTGAGGATTTTTCACTATTATTCCAGAAGCACTAAGTCTAGATCATAGATCACTCAGGGACTCAAATGTTCAGACTCATGGATAGGCTAATGGGATGACTTGACTTCACCCCCTAAGAATCTGGGAAGTACATACCTAAGTTGTCCAAAATAAAAAGTAGATTTGACACTTAACAGTCACCAAAGATTGTTTCTTGTTCTTTGCCTAAAATCTGTTTCACTGTTCAGTTCAAATTACGGTCCAGAAACTATGTCTTATTCGAAGGTCTAAAGGCCCTAACTTTATTCCTTTGTCGACAGAACTGCAGGAAAATAGAGACATCTGATTTTCTTTTTTTTAAAGTTTTACTTGTTTCTTTTGGTTTTCATTTGTTTGTTTTATGGGGGCAGATAATTTGGGTTATTTATTTATTTCTATTTGGAGGAGGCACTGGGGATTGAACCCAGGACCTCATGTGTGCTAAACACGTGCCCTTTCACTGGAGCTATATCCTCCCCCTGAGACATTTGATTTCCAAATCCTTTTATTGAATGAGGATGAGAACTAGACTCCAAAGAGAGGGGATTCCCAAGGCTAACCATATTTTCAGGCCCCCAGCCAGTGACCTGTGTCACAGAGACAGGCTTCCATTCGTCAGGGCGTCTGAGATGCTATAAAGCAGAAAGCATACAGACCACCAGAGAGGGGTAGGGCTGTGGAGAAGGGCTGGAGGAAGAGGAACTGTGGACCACTGGAAACTCACTAACCACACAGTTCTTGGATATAGAACTTTTGATTGAAAGACTAATTTCAGACTAATCAATGTTGAGAAAAACATTAGCAGTAAACACTGGGTCAACTCAGAAACTGGTTGGATCTCAGCCCGCAAAAAAAATGGTAGCTCAGTGCCTCACCCTACGCCAGGCTGGAGAAGACAGTTCTGACAGTATTAATTCCCATAAGTATTTCTTGAACACTCACTGTGTGCCAAATACTCAGTTACAGCACGAAACAAAGCAGAGATGACTCTTTCTCCAGAAGTTTAGCTTCCTGTGGTGGTGACAGTAAGTGAGAAAAAAAAAACGGGCATCAGAATTGTAGACTGAGATAGGTACTTTGAAGGTAATAGCCTAGGTGATGAGAATTAGTTTAAAGCATGTTAGGGCAACAGGAAGTAGTCTGGGAAGGTGACAATGGGTGAGGTGAAGAACGCTCTCCATTGATGGAGAATACTGTCCTCAACTTCATAGTCACAGAAACACAAACCCGAAACTCCCAGAACTGGGATACTGTGTGTGATCAATTTCAGCTCTACAAGATGTTAGAGAATTTGGGAGAGGAAATCTTTCATAAAAACACTAGTGCAATTAAAACACAAAGAGTTTTTTTTTTTATCAGACTATTAAATGTTTCAATAATACAACAAAAATAGTTTTGTTAATGTCAACATATGCTGAAACTGAACTAATGTTTTGTTTGTTTTCTTTATTTTTTGCTTTTTCAATTATACATAATCACACATAGGTTTTTCTCCCCCAGGGAAGCATATACTAGAGTTATTTGTTTTCACTGAAAACAAGAAAATAATGATCATACCTTGCATTTTTGTGGTTCGTTTTTTAAGCAAAACTCAGATGATCACACTTCAAAATCGTAACATAAACAGTGACTGTTTTCAACTACAGGGGCTGAGTAACTCGTCCATGTAATTGAAATAAAGAGGTTGGAGCTTGCAATTTTCATCAGTTTTATAACTTCTGGTGGAAAGTAGCCTTCCCACCTAGAGCAGAAGTAGCCACTGTCATTCCCCGAGCAGAATGTGGAGAATAGAGAGGCTGATCTATGTCAAACACACTCATCCAGTCCTGTTAGAGAGTGTGTGTGTGCGTGTGTGTCCTTGCAGTATCTAAATGCACACAGGACCTATTCCAAATGCTGATAATTTTGTACATAGAGCCATACTCCTTGGCAAACCAACCCCAAGGGTATCACTGGCACCATCTTCATGTCTGTCGTTCACAGGTCAAGGGAAATTTTGAAAAATTATAAATGCCAAGGTCATGTTAGAGTGGGATAAAGAGGATGTATTTTTATGATCAGAAAGGATGCAAATATTTTTCCATGTAGGTCTGTTTAATAGATAAGACCATCAGAATGTCAAAATAATTCCTAACCGTGGCCTCAACAATGTATAAATGGTGTTAACCACCAAGTCCCACAGCTTACAAAAGTAGCCAATGAAAGGCCCCTCAAAATTATATATTTTTACAAAAGATTCCTTCGAAAAATTGGCTGATGTGTGGAAGTCTGGAAATATGAAACTTATTATATATTATATAACATATATATATGATGTAACAATATAATATCACCTAGAACAAAGCATTCCTTACAAGGTATTGTTCCTTACAAGGTAACGTGCTCAGTACCTTGCTTTCCCTCTTTATTCTAACTACCCCCAAATGCCTCCACATTACCCCTAGATGTCCACCACCCCCTTTAGTGACTTTCCTCATCTTCCAACAACATTTAGAAAATCCTTCTCTCCTTCCATGAAAATACATTGCCTCATGAAATACCGCCAGACTGTTGAGTATTCTCATACTCCAGATCTCACTTTAGTTTTTATTTGTTAAGTTCTTCTCCACTGATTTCTTAGCTGGCTCCTTTTTTTTCCCGCTTAGCTAAATTAGGATAGCATGAACTTTTACTGCTCATTCAGATGTAGCTCTTCCCATCCAGATTTACATTTGTGAAGGTTCTTTTAAAAACACGATAACTCGATTCAAAGAAATGGATGTGAGATGTTGGCATTTATGTCCAGCTGGGACACCACTAAAATCACACCAGCAGGCAGTCAACGTAAGTGACTACACTAAGCACTGGCCTCTTGCTCTTGTAAATTATGATAGGACATCTTACTGGAGTTACAGAGGAGCTCGTTCCCTGCTCTGAATAAGCAATAGAAAAGAAAGAAAGAGTAGTCAAAAGAGCAACACAGGAAAAGCAATGGATATTCTCCTGAAAAACTTTCTGGAATGTAAACACTGCTTATTAAATTCTTCCTGAATTTAATAGTTACCAGAACTATAGAGAAAAAAGAGAAGAAAAAAATTTTTAATTACGTATCTAAGTACCTAGCTGCAAGCAAGAAGTACCATGTCTAACTGACTTAAGCAGAATGGTATTTATTGGATTAACATGAAGTAGATCTTAGGATTGGTGGGGCAGCTGGAGAACACGTCACAGGCAGCTGACAGGAGCTAAGGGAAAGGAAGGCAGAACCAAGACTCTGCTACCTTGTGCTCACTGCCATCTTACTGGGTGGCTCAAGTCTCTGCCAGTAATTCCTGACAAACCCAGTGCCTCTCCATGACTACCCGGAGATTCAGAGAATTGGTGGGAACACTGAGTCGGCTGGGTTTAGTCACACCGCTGTCCTAGTCGTCTGAGAACGGAGGAAAGGAATGTCTGTCCCCCTGGAGCTTTCGTGATGGGAAGTGTGGCCGGGACCTCACTGGTGTTGGCTTTTTCATGGTAAAGGAAGGCTGTTTGTATTCAGATCAACCGCAGACAACCCTTACCCAGTTCATTCTGCTCTTCTGGTTTTCCATCCTGCTTATGTGGTAACACGGAAAAGTGCTCCTACATATCATGATGCAAATGGATCTCTCATCTTTTAAACACTCAATAAATGCACTTATCCTGTCTCCCAAGTGAGGGGTCCAAAAATCTCAGCAGTTTTTATGCTTAGCTTTGGATTTCATTTAGTTGTTTGGTGTGGTAAACATATCTTGATGTTGTGCAAACTGTGGACAATATTGTAGTTGACTCGAACAGCACAGCCTACCTAAAACTGCAGAAGGTAGAAGAAGAAATAAAATGAAAACTAGGTAAGACACCCAAATATATGCAGAATCTCCGTATTCTCTCTCAGTTTTCTATCAAAACTTTATCTGTGTTATGTCATTATTTCTCCTGACACAAATTGACAGCATGGTACCACTGACCCATATTGAGTTAACGCACTGCTCTTTATAAAATTTATGACCCATGATAAAATGAAACTCATTGGTGGCAGTCTTTATGATAATGAATCCATCATGAATAGTGTAAAATTGGCCACTGTGCGAACTAGTAGGGGTAAGAGAGTTTTTGCAAGGAGGAATTTTTAATACTCCCATATAACATCATGTGAGTGGTAAACCACTTTCAAACTAGTCTTTAGATCATTAATCTTTTAAAATATATGTGTATAAATATATATATAAATTATATGTAAATATATATTTATATAATAAATAATAATATATAATTATTATAATAAATAATAACTACCTTTCTTATACTCTTAATTAGTATGGCTCCTTAGGTTTATACCAACCAAAAAGAAAAGGACACAGCCCTCCCTCACCCTCACCCTCCACACCCTCCGTTACCCTTCATCTAGTGCTAATCTGGTTAAGTTTTTTTTTTCCCTCTCTATTGTTTTAACTTGATGCAGGTAGTTGAATAGGGTCACTACTGAAAAACAGAGTCTGAATATCTCTCTTACGCACATTTCATGACACATTGTGGAAGCACTGGACAGAAATTGAAAGCAATACCCTTCTCACATTTGTTTTCTATTATTAATGTCAGAAGTCATCCGTCCATTCCTTCTGTATCCACCTCTCTCTCCACCCACCTATCATTATGTGTGACTGTTTTCTCTCCCTTCCTGTTCTTATGTCTTCCCTATCTAAATATGTCAGAGACGGTCAGTGTTTCGTAAGAGAGTGATTTATAAAAATACGACCAAACCACAGTCCTGTCTCAAATGGTGAGGCTGGCCAGCATATGCAGCTAATTCTCACAGAGGCATTCCGGGAAACCAGTGACAAGATTGGGGCCCTGGGCTAGCCCCGGGGCAGTCAGCGGTGGTAGGCTGCTATGCACAGCCTCCTGCGTACAGTTTCTGAACTGACACAAGGCTTAATGGAAATGAACCTTGACGAGGTGGCCAATGGAGTGTAAGTGACATCCTGCCTGGCATGCCACGGTGATTTTTTCTTTCCTCTCTTGAAGGCATAATGCTTCCTGTGGGAAACCCTGACTTAAAATGCCATTGTGTCCTTAGATTGGAGAGTCACCAACCCTGGAGAGGGAATAAGTGGAATGAGGAGCCCAGAAACCGGTTCTTCTTTATCCTCACACTCCGCCACTATCGCCAACCCACTGAAAAGGGAGGACAACTCCACCTGTCTCAGTTCACAAAGTGTTGGAATAATAGCCAGCCTTATAGAAATGAAAATATAAGGAGTCTGTGGAAAACGAACACAGGCCCCCAGTCATTCCTTCCGTTTTGGTTATTATAGCGAATCACTCATTGTTCTAAGTTTATGCAGCATTAAAGAAAAACAAGGCATGCTGTACCTGCTCTCCAGGATCTGCCATTCAGATAGAAAGATGAGACAGATGAGGAAATAAACACAATAGTTAGGGTAACTACCAAAGCCCGGGAGTCATACAGCCGGAAAATGCCCTGCAAAGAAGTAGTTCTCACAGAGAGACAAGTAAATATACTAAGTTTAAAATCTCTCTACTTTCAATAAAAACATCATTAGTCCAAGTGAAGGTGATGAGATTGGTACACAGTCAGTATCACCCACTCTTCTTGTATTTGAGTTTTTTTTTTTTATGTAGTAGAACTGGGTTTACCAAACCTTTTGTAACTGCCTATTTTTGAATGAAATCTCAACTATGAGAGTCTCAGGCGATGAGAAACGGAACAAGTCAAAGCTGGTCAGGTTTATTCAGTAAATTCAGACCATAGATGAAGGTTGGAGTGAATGCCACTTGACCTTCATTCACATAAAAATGCTTTTTAAAGAAATGCTACACCAGGCGCTTTTTAGCCAGTGAGCCAGACTGATGTGCTTTTTGTTGGGAGAGACACACAATTAAATTAGTCATTAGTGGGAAACCTGCTGTTTTCTTCCTTTCCTTCCCTCTGCCCAACCCTGTTGTATACCGGGGGCCAGTGGAACCACAGCCAGGCCTTAGCTATGGCATCTTCTAGTTGTGCTGAGCATCAAGGTTTAAGATCATGCTGTTTTGGGGCCCAGCTGGTAAGACTGGTCCTAAGAAGGTCCTGCCTGACCCTGTGAGCACTGTGGAACCCAGAGATGAAATACTGCCACCACCACCACCATCTCTGAACAGAAGGGCGGGAAGCCAGAGCCACCTGCCGTGCCCCAGCTGGTACCCACAGCATGATGAGGTCTCCTTGGCAGCTGGATCTGGAGTTCGGATGTTGCTCTATAAAGACTTTTAATAAAATCTTTTTAAAAGACCAAAAAAAAAAAAAATAGTCACTAAAATACAGTATAGTAAGTATTGTTACAGGCAAAATATAGGGCATTAAAAGAGTTGGTAGGATGGGTAACAAAACCACAAATGGCCACCAAGGCCTTGTGGACAAATGATGGCCCAGGATGGAGGTCAGCAAACTGCAGCCTGTGGCCAAATCTTGTTTTTGTAAATAAAGTGTAATGGAACCTAGCCACACCCGTTTATTTATACACGAGTGGCTTTTGCCCTACCCCTGCAGGCTAGAGTAGTTACAACAGAGACCATCTGGTCCTCAAAGCCTAAAATCTTTACCATCTGGCCCTTTACAAAATGTTTGCTGACTCCTAGTCTAGGGCAAACCCAATTGCCATATGGTCCAGACAAGAGACCTAAATAAGTAAAACAAGGCAGGGATAAAAGGGAGTGGTGGGGCCTGTGGCAAACTAGAAATGCCCTCATCCTAGACCAGTGGCTCAGCCTGGCCATGTGCTGGCCTATGAGGATGTTGCCAGGTCTTTCCATTTTTCAAAAAAAAGTAGAAACTTGGATTTTTATGTAAAATCTTATGGAGGGAAGGGGAAATCTCAAGTTTAAAAAATGTAACTAATTTTTTTTTAAAGAATCACTTGGAATCAGAGAAACGCATCAGAAATGTCTTTACAAACTAAGTGACACCTAACTCCTAAAGGCCAAGTAGGAAATGCCTGAATTTTTGTTGCTTTGATTGGTGTTTAGTGAACAGCCTACTGCTTTCTCAGTATGAATCCAGCTCCATACCAAGCACGATTACTCCATAAATCAATTCTTTGGAGTAGGTACCATTATGATTTATACTGATGAAGGTGTACACGTGGTGGAAACTAGCTCCAGGACATGGAGATGGTGACCAGCCAGACTTGGTCCACTCCAGAGCCTCATGCTGTGCTGCTCACCCACATCACTCTAGTGCTAGGTACAACTTGGAAACTCAGGTGGTGGAGAAGCAGAGGCTAGGAAGGGTGCTCCAGGCAGAGGGGTAAGTGTGAAGCTTGAGACACGAGGTCATGTATCTGAAAGAAGCATCCTTCATAGGAGACAGAACAAGCAAGTAAGGACCCTAGAAGGTAGACGGCTGCCAGCTGATAGACTGTTGTGCAAGGTAGAGTAACTTTTTATCCTCTGAGCAATGCGCTCGTGAAAGGTCTGGAGTCAGGAACATGATGCATTTAGAAATATTTTTCTGGCCGCAATTTGGAGAATGGATTTTGTGTGGAGTGGTGATTGAGATAATTGGAAATTTATTGCTAGGAAGCCCAGTAGACCTTGGTTGTGGACCTGGGCTAGTAAGAAATGTGTGTGACTTTTAGAGTTACTGAAATGATATAGTCAAAAGAAATGACATGTCGAGTGTAGTAGGGAAAATTCTACCCCTGCTTTCACATTCATTGGGATTTGATAAACAGTATGACAGAAGTTATTGAAATAACACTGGCAGTCCTCAAAACTTACTTCTCAAATTGCAAGTGTTCTGTGTGTTATTCAAGTTCGTGAGGTGCTGCTTACTATAGCTAAGCTGTTTCCATAGTGTGAAGACTTTCGGAGAGGCTCATTTAAAAATTCATGTATTATCTAAGACTCTGCCATGGGAAATCTTAAATTGTTCCCAAGGTCAACCCAAAGAATGAATTACCCATCTCTCATAACTTGTAGCCTGTTTTAGAGGAACTATATTGGTGGTTGTAGCTCTAGGCAATATGTATTTGAGAAAAATTAATTCTTAAAAATGAAATATTACAGGAAAACATTTAATCAAATGGTTGTTGGGGGAGGTCATGTGTAAAGGGGGTAACTGCAGGCTGTTTGGAATGGAGACAGATTTGAGTTCATGCACTGCCACTTAAGTGCTCTGTAATGTTGGTGTGTTGGATAATTGGTGAGTTATACACTTTGTTCAAAAAGCAGTTGTCAAAGAAAAGCTGACTCATAGCGGATTCTATTTGACGGTTGATTTTCTCTGTCGAGGGGTGGTTCTGGGCATCCATATTCGTGCTATTTGGTTCTGCTTCAGTCACATGACTCAGGCTGGCTTAACTACTCTTCCTCCTGGGAACTTGGATTTGACACTGAGATGCCGGATTATTAGGCACTCTTTGCTTGAACTGAGATAATTTATACTTTGGGCTAAATAACTTTCACCTTAGACATACCACAAAAAAGAGAAAGCTGGTCTTTAGGTAGAAAAATAAATAAGTAAAGCACATATGCGGAAAAAAAGAAAGAAGAAAAAAAAACTGTGGTAGAGAGAAAAGGAGTGGTTAAGAGAGTTTTCATTCTCTCTACCATTATGTGTTCTCTACCATTATGTGTTCATCTAATTTATTTAGTCCCCAAACCAACACTGATTAAGTTTTTCCTAAGTACCAAGCACAATGCTAAGTTCTGTATAACTCCCTATATGTAAATGAAATGTCATATTTTGCATCTTCCTTATATAATAGGGTCTCTTAGGATTTTTAGATTAAAATAGATCTAAATAAAGCACTTACTATGTGTGCGATCAATGTGAATTTCCTGCTTCTTTCTTGGTGGCGTTTTCTAATGGTGACTCTTAATTGCTTTCTCTTGTAATGCATAACATATTTTTTTCCCACTGTTCGAACATTTAGAAATTCTTCTATGCAGTCCTCATCATGATTTGTCTCATTATTTGTCTGTGCTGTCTTTTCCAATATAATTGATTATGCATTGGGCAGAAATCAAGACTTGTTCTTCTCAGTTTTCAAGCTCATACCATAACCCCTTGCATAGAATGGGCTTTCCCTCTGTATTTATTGATCAGTCACTTTGGGGATGTAAATGAGGACAAAACTGCCATGGTTTGCAAAGTTTTCCAGGTTGAATAACTGCTCTTAACAGGCTTTGCCACCTTGCCAAGTTTTGTTTTGTTTTGTTTTGTTTCGTCTTTCTTTAATGCCCCACTCATCCTTGGAAAGTCTTTCTCTCTTAGTTGATCACCCAGAAAGGTTTACGTGTTTACACCAAGGTTGTAACCACAGCCACAGGGTGCAGAGGGAGGTGGGTTCACAAAGCTACTCATTTTCTTCCTGACTTCGACCTTCCTGGCCCTGGATGTAGGAGCTGAGAGTGTATGATCTGGGCAAATATTTTGTACTTAATTTATGTTAAGACATAGAATAACTGGTCAACAAATCACCTGTTAACACATTCCAAAAATGAATGTAGATCCTTGTATGATATATCAGCCCTGTATATTATAATTATATAATTTCATAGAAAAAGTACTCATTTGGAAGAGAAGAGATTTGAACCATGAGCTTTGCTGCCGAGTAGCTGTGTGACTGACTACGTGCAAGTCCTTTGGCTTCTCCGAGCTGCGGTTTCCTTAAATGTAAAGAATGGAGCAGACAAGGTGACTTCTGGTTTTATCCCTTTTCTAATACCTGGAAACTTCGCTTTGAGCTCTGGCTGTCTGCAGTCTGGTACGTTACCTAATTGTGAGTGAAGACGTTGTGGGGATCATTCTTTTATCCATTATTAAGTTTAATCACAATATAAATAAGTTAAGACTGAGATATGTAAGAGCTCATCTATAACCCAAATTAATGTCGTTTAATTGCTTACTGAATGACAAACCTAGCTTAAACCAGCAGTGGGGATTTCAGGGCTCTTCAATGTCAAATACCAACCCCAGGAAACCAAATCTGTTCATTTTTTTATAATTACTTTCTGGGTGTTAAATGATTCCATTAAAAGAAGTGCCACAAATTCAGTATTGAAATGAAATGACCCGAACAACACACTGAACATGCCTGAGGCATTGAACAGGTTTCTGCTTTATTTGTTCTCCCTTTTATTTGGGAGAATGATGTGACAGACGAATCTTTACCGATTTTGGAAAACTAAATAAAGTAAGTCATGGACTGAAAGCCACTTCAGTCCCTTTCCAGCGAGCAGGCTCTGCCTTCTAAGTTCACCTGTTCGTGACTTTACTGAGAACTGGAGTGAGCAAGCCGGGAATAAGTGGTCCCAACTGCCGAGGAATCAGGCCTGCCTGGTAGTCAGAGTACAAACGACGGGGGTGCGCCGCGGGAGAGACAGGTGTCCGCAAAGACCGCTGACCTGGATGCGCCCACATTCATCCACCTAGATGAAGCAGGTGGCAAAGACGGAAGGAAGAGAGAAGGAAAGAAAGCAAAACCGTAGTTTATATTAAGCATCACAACGTGGTAGTAATTCTACCAGTTGTCCTCATATTTACCATTCCGTTTAAAGCCTTACAAAACCTTGGGGAAGGAGTCCCTTTGCACATGGAAGATGTGATTTAGGAACCTGCACTAAATTATAGAAGGGCGATGGTACCTCTAAATGACAAAACTGTGGGAGCTGTTACTGAGTTCGTGGTTCTAACCTGGGCAAATTATAAACAGGATATACTCATCTCCTACCTTGTTTCTAAGTAGACATTTCAAATCAGCCTTAAATATGAAAGAGGAAAACCCCTTCTCCCAACGTGTCATCAGAAGCCTCACATTTAACTCAGGTAAATTTGGACATGGCACGTTCTCCTCTATCCCTTTTGTGAGCGATGGGCGTCTTTTAACATTCGGCTCGGCTTCTCTGTGTGTGGTCCCCTGCCTCACGCCAGCACCCTTAGAAAGATTAGATGAGTACGATGAGTACTGAAGTTGCATAGATCAACCAGGAAAAGCTGACGGCAAAATGCTCTGGAAGCAGTGGACTCAGAATATCAAGTGGTTCCTTTCTTTAGATGAGGAAACGCCAGATGTAAGAGGACTATAAAATAGTTTAATCTGAAGTAAAAAAATACTAATGAGAGATTTTTGAGGTCCCAGCCAACAATTGCAAAATGGACCATTGGTACCAAGTGAACTTCTCTCAATGGAGAGTGATCCTAATTTTGCAGATGAGGGAATAGGAGGCTATGTAAATTTCTGAGAGGCACATAGCTGGGAAGCAAGTAAGTTGTTCAGATCTGAGTTAGTCTAATTCCAAAGCTCAGCCTCTTTCTACTGCCCGAGCCATCCTCCAACTGTCCCATCAGCTGTGCAGGGCTTCTTGGCATCCAAGACAAACTCATGCCCTCACTCTTCCAGGCATAAAAAAAAGGAAGAAAAATAAAAGCACAGATTATTTTATGGGCCTTTTATGTATTCGAGGTAGTCCAAGAATGATCTTATGAGCTATACTTTATGAGCTATAGCAAAATAGCCCCTTGCTTTGCCAGGACACTGCCCACCTGCAGTGATTTTAGTTCTTCTTTGCCAGGTCTTTAGGATGGTGGCTCAGTATTACATCACCGTGGGAATCACTGGCTTAAATTAGTTTAAATTAGCTTTTGAGCTCTGTGGTTTCGGGGAAGCCACTGAACTTCTATCAATTCCCATTGCATCTTCTGAGATGCCTGGCCAATAACACCAGCCTCCTTAGTTTGTTGTGGAGATGAAATAATCTATACCATAAGATGCACCTAGCACCGAGAGTGACACACAGCTGCCATTGTCAACTAG
Organism: Camelus dromedarius; assembly: GCF_036321535.1. NCBI lineage: Eukaryota > Metazoa > Chordata > Mammalia > Artiodactyla > Camelidae > Camelus > Camelus dromedarius. Next base: position 33,011,717 of record NC_087454.1, on the reverse strand, counting down.
TTGTCAGTGTGAGAGCGCCTTGGAGCAGGAAGGCAGATCACATCCTGCGATGCACATAGTAGTAGCCTTGGGGTGGCAGCCTCCTTGGGACCATGTGATCACCAATGGTGAGGAGAAGGCAATGCAAGAAGAGAAACATTGCTCTGGGGTCAGTCTTTACAATTTTCTCCAGACACATCTCTGAGCAAAACCTAGAGTTTCAGCTATGTGGTCTAAATTAGGATAAAGGATTTCAAGGCACTGGAGATGCAGATTAAAGATTAGAAAGACTGAGACGGCACTCAATGGACAGACCCTGTGAAGAGAAAGAACTCAGAGCTGGGGTCAGGTGTATCCCAGCCACCATCGGTATTTGAAACACAACAGTTCTGCTTATTTTGACAAAGAACCCCAAAAGAGAGTATGGATAAAGAATGTCACCTGCCATATCAGTAAACAAAGGATGTTGTGACCATCAAGCCATCAGCCCCTGCAGCCTCCTTCCTCCTCCCCGTGTGCCCTAAGGGGATTTAGGAGAATGGAGAAAACCGGATACTGGCCCTAGATAGTAGGTGCATATCAAAGGAATGATTTCAGTGAGCCCAGAATCTTGCATCTTCCCATACAAAAATCATTAAAAAGTGCTAAAATCATTAAGATATCTGTTTTTTCTTTAGCAATAATCTTTTGATTGTCCAACTACCTTTTTTCTTTTTCTTTCTTTTTTTTTTTTTTTTTGCAAAAACTCACATATATCTTGGCCCCTCCTTACCTCTTCAGAGCAGTCCCGCAGAGCGATTAAGTCTTCAGTATGTCTGTGGAATAAAACATAATTCTTAACCTTCAGGTTGTGCCTTTTTTTTTTTCTTTCTTTCTTTTTTTTTTCTGGTCGGCAAGAGCTTAGATGCAGCTGCAAATATTTGGGCACAAAATTAACATACAAATGTAACTGCATGGCAAATTAATTGTTTAGATTTCTACAGCTACTATAATTTTTGGAAACAAAGTGTGTTATAAACAAATACTGCTGTAATTAATATATTTCTCTTACAGAGTACATTTTGCTTATTGAAACAATGGACAGTAGTAAATGAGTCAGCAATGTGTCTTATTCATAAAAAAGGAGTGTCCGGGGAAAAACTATATTTAACTTGTTGACCAATTGAAATAGAGGAGGACCCTGTAGGGCCCTCTCAGGTACAAAAGCCCCTCCTTGTCCCCGAGTCCTGGTTTGTAGAATAAAGCTTGGTCTCCTAGGCTTTCTTTGAGTTCCAAAGAGCAGATTCGAGCAGTTACTAAATAGGGAAGTGAGAGAATGCAGAAACAGGAGACAGCCGGCCCAAATAATTTAAACAAAAAACACGGTGACTATGAACACTTTTGGTCTATTTTACTTCATTTTTTTCTTTAAACCATGACCTTTTTCTCTTTTTTTTTCCATTGAACTATAGTTGATTTACACTATTGTGTTAGTTTCAGGTGAACAGCAAAGTGATTTTATTATGGCTTATATTACTTTGAAATAAATTACTTTGAGGAATTAAAAACAAAAAGAAAAAATGACACACAGCCAGGGCCAACCAGTAATTAAAATTCTTAATCCATCACATAGGCTCTAAGTATATAATCAAAAGCCTCAACCATTGTTTTCGCTCTCTCCTGGACAGAAGTTAAGGGGGGGTCACAAGACCGTGATTTACTGACTTGCTTTGCAGGAACATTTCAGTCAATCACCATCACCAGTACACACTGAGTCACAGTGCCAGGCAGTCTGCAGCTGAGGTATGGAGAAGCTGAAATCACAAAGGCCCCCCTCCCCTTTCACTCTTTTTGCCTTTAAAAACTTTGCACCCCTGGCCAGCCAGCAAGATGAATAGGAGACAAACCTGTGTCTCCCATCTTCCGAGTTGGCACCTCTCCATCAATAAACCAATTTCTGGTTCGAAATCCAATGTTTCGCTTTGTTTGGCTTCACTTTGCATCAGGCACACAACCTTGGGTTTGACAACCCAGTTTCTGAGGCCTTGGGGTAGTAGATTAATGAGAAGACAAGGGCTGTAAGGAAAAATCTGGAGATGCTTTAGCGTCTGTCCTTCTGACAATATTTGAAATTGAAACCTGTGACAAGAGAGGCAACCACAGTGACCATCTGGGGCAACCACCTCCTCTGAGTTCTTCCTAGAGGTCCTTTCCCTCTTGTTCTCCACGTTTTCAAAGCTTGGAGGCAGTGAAAGGGTTCCTCGGGCACCGGTTTAGATATCTCAGTGAGAATGCAAATTAGAACTTGCTGTGTATTTTTTTTCATGATGTTTAATTCCCCAAACTAAAATCACTGAAATAGTTTAATAAGTGTGTTTAAGCACATGGTTTTGCTCTTCGCATTCTGATTCAATTAAATGTTTATTCCTTCAACCAAACGTACTCATTATAAAAGAACCCCAGAAGAGTAATTTGATGGAATTAAGTCCTTTGGCACAACTTTTTCTTATTTTTCTCAATAGGGAGCAGCTCAAAGTCTAAAATGCAGTGCTTTGGCTAGTCCTGTTTGAAATATATATTCCCTAAAGACAAACTTCAGCTCGTCTGATGTTCTAAGAGTCCTTAGCTAAATATGTGTTCTGTAAACCTCAATTTGTCAAAACGCAACTGAGTTATTTTACCAACTCTTCCCAGTGAGAGAACGTGGCTAAGAGAAGTAAGAAAAATAAGAATCAGAAGAAATGGGCTGAATGTGTTCTGGTGTGACCTTGGCAGATTTTTCTGTGGGTCTAGAATGGCTTGTTTTTTTTTTTTTTCCCCAGAAGAATGCTTTATCCATAAGGTTAGCAATGGGGCATCTTAGTTCGTTCAACCTGGCAATCTTTGCCTATATACATATAGGCGCATTTCTACATAAAGCCAAGTTAATAAGCACTTTAAGTGCATATTTGTGAATATAATTTGCCTGGAATCATAAAGAAATTAAAATAGAATCCAGCTTTTCTAGGGGCTGAAGGACTACTCAATATTAATACTGAATCTTAAATTGTGTGGGAAATTTTTGCATGGTTTGTGAATGCAACGGATCATTCTGACTATTATAATAGATAAAAGAATTTATGTTTAGTAAATATAGGGTTTTTTTAACATTTTTTATTGCTTTATAATCATTTTACAATGTTGTGTCAAATTCTAGTGTAGAGCACAATTTTTCAGTTATACATGAACATATATATATTCATTGTCACATTTTTTTCTCTGTGAGCTACCATAAGATCTTGTATATATTTCCCTGTGCTATACAGTATAATCTTGTTTATCAATTCTACAATTTTGAAATCCCAGTCTGTCTCTTCCCACCCCCTTGGCAACCACAAGTTTGTATTCTATGTCTATGAGTCTATTTCTGTTTTGTTATGCTTTGTGTTTTTTTTAGATTCCACATATGAGTATTTTTTATATGCCTGAATAAATTCTCCTGGTATTTCATATATATTTTAAATATTGACAAGATGAATCATAAAAGAGACAACATGGTTTAAAAACTATGTGTGTGTGGATATATATAGAGAGAAAAATTGTATATCTGTATCTATTTATTTTTATTTACATATGCATATGTACATATATAGTTGATATGCATGAGTGCATTTTCTATAAAATATTAAGTAGCTCATTTGACTAAACTCATCACATAATTGACGCCATATTCTGGGTTCTGGTAGGTGAATTTTTCTTCTTCGGTTGAATTTTCCTCGTTTTGGTATCAGACCTGTAATAAACAAAGTTGAGCTTCAATTTGCCGCATTTTAAAGTCTCTAGGACAAAGTCTGCATGTTTTCCAGCCCTGTCCCACTCTCCCCCACTCCTGTGAGGCTCAGGGGCCATTTCCCTTCATCTGCCAAATCCTAATGCAGCTCTGAGGCCTGTAGCGGGCCGCGTTCCTGACAGCTGCCCCAAGACCCCAGGGAGAAACGGGGCTAATCACCAGTCCCCACAAAGAGAGGGCACAAGGCAAGGTTCTCCACCCCCCACCAAGAAAATAAAGAGCCAGGCAAACCTTCCCCCACACCCTTGGCTTCCCAGGCTGGGCCCCATCTCTCCCACAGAGATGGACAAAGCTCTTAATAGAGAAATTGGAAAATTTGACACTCTTTGGGGATAAAGAGGGCCTCTAGGAACGTGAATCTGCCCTTGAGCAAAGCTACTTTACATAGTCACGGCCATTATTTTATATGATTATTTCTCTTTAATCATCATTAGCACGTTGTCATATAAAAAACCCTTCTTTCTAAAACAGCCCCATAAAGTATCTTTAATAACCATTCAACAAAACAACAAGAAATGTGACGTTTAGTTATAAAGTTCCCTGATTTTATTTTTTTAAATTGGAGGACAGTCAGTTATAATGTGTCAATTTCTAGTGTACAGCACAGTGTCCCATATATACATATATGTATATGTCATGCATAGATGTTCATCTATTCGTTTTCATATTCTTTTCCACCCAGGTTTAATTTCTGTTATGGGTGGTTTGCTTTATTTTTCTTAAAGGAAAACAAGCCCTCATTTCCCGACTTATTATCTGATTTCCACATCCCAATGTGTCAGTTTTCTTTTGCTTACAGAATTAAACTTATGAAAAGATAAATACTTCTGTACGGCAGGAAGGAATTCAAGCTTTCTTTAGTCAAGAATAGCTACTATTGGATCGCTCCTTTGAATACATTCCTGTTTTAAAAAGTAGTCTGGGCAACTGCAAGGGCAGTTCCTCTGGCAACATTTACTGGCACTTCTGCTTTCTGAAATCCAAGGTCAGGACGCAGGTAAGTCACCACCCAGCCTCTGCCTCCTTCATGGTGTGGGAAAGTCTCAGTCGTGTTTCTTGACCTCAAAGCGGCTCCCATTAGAATCTTTGTATTAGACATTTCCGGATCCATTAGAGTTCCGTCATTTTCATGTTTAAACTTTCGGAAGATTTCCTTAGAAGTGTAAGACATGTCTTCCACTGGAGGCTTTCGTCAGCCCCTGCCCTTGCTGGGACCACAGGAAGCGCCCTGGGATTGAAAGGCGGCAGAAGAGCGTGAAAAGGACATGAGACAAGTGGTCCTGTACATCACGCAGACAGGAGGCGCAGGGCCCCAGCAGTCCACCCTGTGCCTCCGGGTCCCAGGTCTCTAACTTCCTCTGTTGCATCGCTCCCTCTGGGCCTCTTTGGCACTCGGCTGCTGGGTCCAGAGTTTCTCCCTCCTGCTCAAGGCAGTCCCTGTGGGTACTGACAGGATTCCCCATGTCTTGCCTCTGTTGGCTTCCCACCTGCTCCCCCCTGTCTGGCGTCCATCTGTCCACAGCCCTGTCTAGAAAAGTCTCCCATGTGTGTATCTTGTGGGTGTGCAGCGCTTCTCAAGCGAACCCAGGCATTTAAGAAGGCCAAGAATTCCTACCTGATGCAGCCAGGGCTCTGTACTCTCAGGGAGAGGGCTCCATGTTGGCTCTAAGCTACTGGAATGAAGAAAGTTCTCATCACAAGGCTGCCCTACATGCTTACACCTCCATTTTCTCTGGTGTTCTGGAGAGCAGTGGACTCCGACTATGCAGAGGGGAACTGCCGCAATGTCAATTAGAATGGTGCTAGGTGGCACCAAAAGACAATTCCCTTCCTGGCTAGGGATTTCTGTGTCACTCTGACCGCCATCCAAGTAAATATACAGAGGCACTGGCAGCACAAAGACAGCCACCTGGACCACCGGGGCAGCAGCAGGACTCCAAAAAGCCATCATTTCTCATTCTCCTTGGAGCCATAATCCAAGGACAGTGTGAATCGTACTCCTACTGGAGCGACACATACTTCAGGGGAGATGATTTATGCGAAAGAGGAGACTCAACTCTTTTTTGTAACTTGTCAGTGTTAGTAAGTAAATCAGTTGTCACGTGCAATAAATAAACCAATAGATTAAATAGGTCTAACTTGTTCTAGGTTAAGAAGACTGTTAATTACCAACATTACTACCTACTAGTTGTGTTGCCCAGAGCTGGTTATTCATCTCTTGAAATTCCATTTTCTGTATCTGTGAAATGATTTTTTTTAAAAACCTTACTTCTTAAGAGTAATTGTGATAATTAAATAAGAAATTATTTAATAAGTACCTTGACTGAAAGGTTTGGAGAATTGTAAAGCAATGCAAATATTCCATTTTTATTGCTTCCGATTAAACAATTTCCAAGCTTCCATTAACCATTTCTTTTCAGAGCTCTGTCCTTATTTTCTGTTCCTCGCATGTTTAATTTTTATGATTATTTGTCTTGTCTTCAAGGGTCAGGACTTCCTCAGCGATTGCATCAGGCAGTTCAGAGGCAAATTGCACATTGTTAAACCAGGTCGTGTGTTAGAGCAGCAAACAAATCACCACATAAAACTTTTATATTTAGCATTAGGAAAATTAGAGCATTTTATCGCAAGAGGGTTAAAAAAACATAGCTTCATCTTTCCTTCCTTGGAGATATCTTGACCTCCTTCGCAGGCTCATTACAATGAATCTCTAATAAAAATTATTGTAAAGCACTTTGCAGAAAAAAAGTGCTATATAATTGCTTAAAATAATAATTAGATTTGAGTCCATTATTGCACAGAGCAATTGCTACCCACCAGATAGCAAGTAACTTACTTGTTCTTCATTCCTTTCTGAAGGACTTTTTACACTTCGTCTTGGGACATTTACCTTGTCGGTTTCGATGGGCTCTGTCAGCACTGGTATCACAAAATCCCTGCAGGGTTACAAAGGGCTGATGGTTCTTTCTCTCCCTAAAGCCGTTTCTCAGCAGTTTCTAAAGCCTGGATCTGAAACCACAGTAGACCTTGCTGACTGTGTTCTTTGGGCCGAACTATAAAGTGGAAACATTAGCGTTACTTTATGACATAGTCATTTCCTGTTGTTTCCGTTAGGGTTTTCAGTGGAGATCTTCTCTTGTAAATTTACCCAGGTTACTGGTATAAATACTCTTTTTAATGTTCCTTCTGAATAACTCTAGAGGTCCCAATTTTTCATGGATCTTTTTGCTAGGGGCTTAGGAAGAGGATAATCCATGCTGTGAATCATAACAATGCCATCGCCACCACTGATAGTAGCAACTGATGCTTATTGAGCACTTAAAAATATTCCAGGTTCTGTGCTAAGTGCTTTTTAAGCATTACCTATTTAATTTGGGGGGGGGGGGTTGGTTGGTTTGATTTCTTGATTGTATAGTAGTATCTCATTGTGGTTTCATTTTTTTCTAGTACATGTATATTTTCATTGAAGTCTAGTCAGTTTACAATGTTGTGTCAATTTCTGGTGTACAGCATAATGCTTCAGTCATACATGAACATTTTCATATTCTTTTTCACCACAAGTTACTACAAGGTATTGAATATAGTTCCCTGTGCTATCCAGTATGAACTTGTTGTCTATCTGTTTTAAATATATTAGTTAGTATCTGCAAATCTCAAACTCCCAATTTATCCCTTCCCACCCTCTTCCTCCCCAGCTAAACATAAGTTTGTTTTCTATGTCTGTGAGTCTGTTTCTGTTTTGTAAATAAGTTTGTTTCTCTTTTTTTTTTTTCTTTTTTTACAGTCCACATGTAAGTGGTATCGTATGGTATTTTTCTTTCTCTTTCTGGCTTACTGCACTTAGAATGGCAATTTAATTTTTACAGAAATGTATGCAGTAGGTACAATGAAAGGCTTAGTTAAATTTTTATCCAAGATCACACAGGTGGAATGAAGCCTTGAGCCCTGAGATTCTGTCTCAGACCGGTATTACTGTTGTTAAAGTGACCTTTCTGCAGATGAAATCAGTAGGTTTCCTCTGTGAACATAAAAACCATAGATTCGGTTTACAAGGACTTTTTACTTTGTGTTTCCATTGTCTCTTAACTACCCATTCAACTACTTTTCATCCAGTTGCACTAATACTCCACAGGAATTTTCACAAGATCGGGAGGTGCATCTGCTCCTGTAAATACAGTTGAAGCTTATAAACTAGTGTCTATTTTCAATGAGTCCCTGAAAATACATACAGATTATTGGGTAAATTATATCTCCCACTTGTGTTCATAAGCACAGCTGCTTTTTCCGTTCTGCTGAAGTTCAAAATTAACTAAGGGATGTATACCAGAGAATGTTACAGTGAAAGGCTATAATTTTAAAAATTATCATTTGTCCGAGGCATGTGAAATGAGTGACATGGCTAAAAGGCTACGCAAAATTGTGATTCAGCACAAAATTCATGTTTTTTAAGCCGATGTTCAAATACTACATAACCTTGAGAAAGTTAATTAACTTTAGGCTCATCCTCTGCAAAAGAAGTAAAATAGTAGTAAAAAATAATTAATAATTAACACTTAATAAATGCTTTCATGCCAGGCACTGCTCTAAGGGATTTAGATGTATTAACTAATAAGTTTCTTCTTCACAACAGTCCTAAGAGGCAGACATTTTAACAGAGAGGAAGGTAAGGCACATTCAGATTGAGTAACTTGCCCGAAGTCCTCAGCAAATGAATGGGGAAGCTAGGATTCAAGCTCCCAGGTTTGACTGAAGAACCCAGAACCTTAATTGCTCTCTGAAAGCACATGGTTGAGTGTCTGGCACATGGCAGGTTCAAAGAAATAAGTCCCCTATTGGCAGCGGGTAATGACGGCAATGACCATTTGTTGACCGATCACTGGGGAACAAGGGAGGGCATTTTAGGTACTGTTAAATTTTCAGATACAATCACAGCCCTAAAAAAAAGCACGAAAAGGAAATATCTTTGTTCCCAAGAAGAGCTGTCCTAAATGTGGCTTTAATGTAGGAATGAGACGTGTTCTTACGACCTCAGGTTAAAACATCTCACCTTCCATCTTGTAGATGTTTGTCTAGAGAGGGTGATTTATAAATCATTCAGTAACAGATGATGTTATAACTAAAGCAGTGGGAGTTTGGAAATACCTACATCAGATTAAGCCTGTGTTTATTTCAAAAAAGGCTCTGATCTAGCTTGGATTTTTGGCAGGCTCAACATGAGGCCAACATGAACTATTGTAAATCAAAGCTTTTATTTTTAAAGTCAAACTTGGAATATTTCCAGTCCCAATTAAGTATCATTTGATGTGTTTTGGCCTTCTCTTTTTTGGACAAAAACTTCCCTTTCCCTTCTTATATTTATGGTCATGAACTCCATTTGGACTTAATGCTTCTAAGAAGTTTTGCTTCAGAACATTATAAAAACCTCAGGGCTTTTACAAGTTTTGTGCCAAGAAATACAGACCAAGATCGAGCTGCAACCCATAGACAGACTCAAACATAAATATAGAATCACAACTACAATTACCATTTCACTTTCTTCATCAAATTGTTTCTAGCTTTTGAAAGTTCTGAATCCCAACACTGCTCTGTACCTCATCTGCGGATTGCTTCAGTATTTTTTAGATTAGACTCATAATTATAAAGTAATAAATAGCTCATTTAACCAATGGAAAAAAAGTCAGCAGTCACACCAAGGGAAGTTACTCAAGGGAAAGCTCTTTAAAAAGGCTCTCCAGAGATTTTAACAAAATAATTTATGATTATCTCATACTGTGCATGAATAACCTTCATAAATATGTCACAGTACAATCCAATTAATTATGCATCCTAAATGGCTTGATAATTTATGAAATTGTGGAATTCTGTGTAGCCTGACTTTTAAAAACGAATATAGATGGTAGAGAAAGGAGAATTTTGTAACTGCAAATCAGAAATTTTACATAGATCATGCATCCACATTCTCCTTGCTCTGTAGATTTCTGGATTATTGGATAGCTGTATCTACAGAGATTTTAGTTCAGCTTTTATTCTTGCAGAAGGTTTCAGGCTCAAGTTACTTTGATCTTTTTTTTTTTTCTGAGCTGATTCGCCTTCTAAGTGATTCATTTTATAAAATTAAAAATATTACATAAGAAAAGCTGAATACGCTATCACCAAATCTCTGTTTAGAAAAGATACTGGATACAATTTACCAGCAAAAATTTTTAAATGACATTTTCCATATGAAAGATGCCCAGAGTGATAGGACCATGGAAAGTCATGATATTATCTATTTATTTATTTTTAAAATAAGGGTTGAGAACATATTGTCGGCATGTGGCTGAGGTTAGATGTAACCCTGCAAGAATTAAAACAAGCTCTGCTCTTTCATGGGATCCAAAAGTTGAGTTTTGCTGCCAACCCTGAAGACAAAAGCTCAGCTAGATTTGGTGATTTCCAAATCACCATCGTATCCAGTGACGTGACCTTATCTGATTTAAAATATTTTTAATTATTATTATATGCTTTAGAAATGTTTAATTGTCCACAGATCAGTATTTCACGAATGTCTCACTAGCTGACAGAGGTGGAAAACTGAAATATCTTTGTGAAAGGTATTTGGGTAAATGATAAAAATTTACTGTTAGAAACTGACACATTGCAGCTGACTGTACTTCAATTTAAAAAAAAAAATTACTCTTAGAACTTCTCCTTATCTTTGTTATGTGAATAGTTGAAAAATTCTTCAGTTTTCCATTGATGAGAGATTTTGGAGAGAAAGACTAATGAGAGTTCTATGGACCTCAATTTTTTTTTCAGTGAGTATAGTGAGTGTAACCTAGAGGGACAACAAATTGGATTTGGGTTCTGGTACCACTCTGCACATATTCCTTAACTAGTAAATTTTCTGTCTTTAAAATGTTTGTTTTACTCTCAAAATAATTACAGATTTATAAGAAGTTTCAAAGAAATGTATAGGAAGTTACCATGAACCCTCTTGCTTCCTCCAGTGCTAATGTCTTGCATAATTATCAACATCTTGCATAGTTTTCAATATCAATACCTGGAAACTAACATTGGCACAATTTACAAGGCTTCTGTAGTTTTTTCTAGTCAGTTGCTCATTCACTGTTGTGTTTGTGTATGTGTGTGTGTGTGTAGCTCTGTGCAATTTGTAAAGGTTTATTTTTATTGAAGTATAGTTGATTTACAATGTTGTATTAGTTTCATGTGTATAGCATAATGATTCAGTTTTATGTATATTATATATATATATACATACACACATACATATATATATTCTTTTTCAGATTCTTTTCCATTATAGGTTATTACAAGATATTGAATATAGTTCCCTGTGCTCTACAGTCTTTGTTGTTTATTTTATATATAGTAGTGTGTATCTGTTAATCCCAAATTCCTAATTTATCGCCCCACCCCTTTCCCCGTTGGTAACCATAAGTCTGTTTTCTATGTCTGTGAGTCTGTTTCTGTTTTATAAATAAGTTCATTTGTAACATTTTTTTAGAGTCCACATATGTCATATGGTATTTGCCTTTCTCAGTTTGATTTATTTTACTTAGTATGACAGCCTCTAGGTCCATCCACGTTGCTGCAAATGGCATTAATTTTATTGCATGGGTAATAAATACAGAGATATATCATCAGCATAAGCCTTTCTCATACTCCGTTAGATTCTATTGATATTAATATTGTTGTATCAACCATTCACCATATCACTGCTTATTTATCCTCCATGAGTTCTATCAGTTGCTGAGCGTGGGGTTATTAAAACCCCTAACTTCAATAGTAGATTTGCCCACTCATTTCATCTTGTCAGATTTTGCTCCATGCATTTTGAAACTCTGTTCTGTGGTGCATTCACATGCAGGACGGCTGCATCTTCTTCATGACTTGATGTTCTCACCATTGTGTAATATCACTCTTTGTCTCAGTAATTGTCTTCACTCTGTAGTCTACTTTGTATGGTATTAATCTAGTCACTCTTGTGGTTTTTTAAAATCAATGTTTGCATGATGTATCTTTTCCTCATCCTTTCAAATTCAACCTACAAATGTCATTATATTTGAAGTGAGTTTCTTTTAGACAGCATATAGATGGATTGTAAATTTTTTAAACCAGATCTGCCAGTCTCTGTACTTTAATTTGGGTAATAATTTTTTTGCTTTTAAGTTCTTGTCAGGTAATTCCAACATCTTCATTCTGATAATTGTCAATTGATTGTCTTTTCTCATTCAGGTTGTATGTTTCCTGGTTCTGAGTACGATTCATTATTTTTCATCCTGTTATGGACATTGTGCATGTTAGGAGACTTGGTTCTATTTAAGTATTCTGTTTTAGTGGGCTGTCATCCTATTTAGGGGTAGTGTATAGGCACTGGTCTACATTTAAAAGCTATAATTCCAATAACAATTGAGTTTTTAGATCCCTTGAAATGCCACTTCGGTCTGTTTTGTTCTTCCATTGCTCTGAGGCTGCCACTCAGTGTTTTCAGGTGCCACCTGAGCTGCCTGGTGCCCATGGATGGGAAGTTCAGGAAAGACTGGGTCTCTGTAGCTTTTTGCCACTAATTAAAGGCTGGGTACCATGTACCAGGTACCATGCAGATGCCAGGATATCAAACTTGCAGATGCTACTGGATGTTGGGCTGGAGTTGGAGGCTTCTCATGAGGTCGCTGCATGGTTGCCCACTTCCCAGTACTTTGGCTAAGGAAAGCAGACTTTTCTTGTATTTATTACACCCCTACCCCTCTCTTTTGTTGTGTCTGTCCCTGTTGGGTTAGACAGTATAGGTCTGGGTTACTGGCCTTTTTGGATATATGGAAAATAAGAAGAAAACCAAGGAAACTCACTGTGGTGTTGACTCTTTAAATCTTGAGTTCTCTATCCAGTCAGCTTCTCCTTTTCACCCTTTTGAGTCTTTTTATGATTTTTATTGAATTATTTCCAGGGTATTTAGTTGTATTTAGAGGAGATAGCAGAGAAAACTGGCTCTATACCATCTTTGTCTGGAAATGGAAGCCTTCTTAATTTCTTTGTGCTTCTATTTTCTCACATATAAAATGGATATAACACTACCTTATAGTCAAGGTTGTTGTAAAACTTAAAATAACATGTGTGAAACTTTTCATGTCATGACTAGCAGGTTGAGAGACCCAACAAATCCTAGTTTTCTTTTCCCCTTCCTTGTCTTCCTTGAATCACGTGATAACGATGTGTAGGAAAATTTCTCTAATATTTTCAGAGTTTTTGGAATAATGAGGTAAGACCCAAACTACCTCCTCTACTGAAAATAAGCCCCAGGAAGCCCAAATCTTTTTCATAACATTTTATTTATTTATTTATTTATTTATTTATTTATTTATTTATTTAAACATTTTTTATTGACTTATAATCATTTTACAATGTTGTGTCAAATTCCAGTGTTCTGCACAATTTTTCAGTTATACATGAACATATATATATTCATTGTCACATTTTTTTCTCTGGAGCTACCACAAGATCTTGTGTATATTTCCCTGTGTTATACAGTATAATCTTGTTCATCTATTCTACAATTTTGAAATCTCAGTCTGTCCCTTCCCACCCCCCTACCCCCTTGGCAACCACGAGTTTGTATTCTATGTCTATGAGTCTATTTCTGATTTGTATTTGTGCTTTGGGTTTTTTTGGTTTTGTTTTGTTTTGTTTTGTTTTTTTTAGATTCCACATATGAGTGATCTCATATGGTATTTTTCTTTCTCTTTCTGGCTTACTTCACTTAGAATGATATTCTCCAGGAGCATCCATGTTGCTGCAAATGGCGTTATGTTGTCGGTTTTTATGGCTGAGTAGTATTCCATTGTATAAATATACCACCTCTTCTTTATCCAGTCATCAGTTGATGGACATTTAGGCTGTTTCCATGTCTTGGCTATTGTAAATAGTGCTGCTATGAACAATGGGGTGCATGTGTCATTTTGAAGTAGGGTTCCTTCTGGATATATGCCCAGGAGCGGGATTCCTGGGTCATATGATAAGTCTATTCCTAGTCTTTTGAGGAATCTCCACACTGTTTTCCACAGTGGCTGCACCAAACTGCATTCCCACCAGCAGAGTAGGAGGGTTCCCTTTTCTCTGTAGCCTCTCCAGCATTTGTCATTTGTGGATTTTTGAATGATGGCCATTCTGACTGGTGTGAGGTGATACCTCATTGTAGTTTTGATTTGCACTTCTCTGATAATTAGTGATATTGAGCATTTTTTCATGTGCCTATTGATCATTTGTATGTCTTCCTTGGAGAATTGCTTGTTTAGGTCTTTTACCCATTTTTGGATTGGGTTGTTTCTTTCTTATTAAGTTGTATGAGCTGCTTATGTATTCTGGAGGTCAAGCCTTGGTCGGTTTCATTTGCAAAAATTTTTTCCCATTCTGTAGGTTGTCTTTTTGTTTTACTTATGGTTCCAGGAAGCCCAAATCTTAACAGCTCTAATTTTTAGTTCCTAAGGTGATACTTCCCTGGAACTTGGGAAGGCCACTGGGCTAGAAGTAAATTACTCATGTAAATATCCACATTCAGACAACATAATGGAAGAAGTTATATTGATGGGAAAACTGAAAAGAGAGATGAGTTGCAGGGGTATAAGCTTGAGGACATCTTCAGAAGACAGAAGGGGAGGGGGCAGAGGAGGAGGAAGAGGGAGAGGAGAGGCGATGTTAACTGGGGTGTCACAGTTCAGGTTTATGGGCAGCACTAGGAGTAGGAAAGGGAGAGACTCTGCCAGGAGAGGAAATGTTGCTTGAGCTAGTCCTACAAACCTGAGTTTATCTGTCTGTGCCATGTTCCCCACCCCAGGGCCTACACCCAGTTCTTTCCAAATGGCAACTGTTCTGTTCTGTCCTTGCTTCTCTGTCAGAGACTCAACAATGATTTCCTCTTAATATCACTTAGCAAACACTTAGTGGAAATAACATTTCTCTTCTGAATAGCTGATGAGTGTTTCCAAGACTCAGTTGAAAACATTATTAAAAAGCTAAAAATAAAAATTCCCATTTGTAGATACAACAACTTAAAATGCCACTATATATTTTGATGATTTTATATCTCTGGGCAATATGATTATCACTTACCATGTGTAAGATTTAATAAGGCAATTATAAATATAACATATGTTGCCAAATGCTACAACAACAGCAAGTAAATGGAGTCTTTTTAATCTTAGTCTCAGAAAGGAGTTAATGTACCATTTCCCTAATTTATAATCAAAATACTAAATAAAATTCAGTTTAACAGTTATAGCATAGCTAAGGTGTTTCATATCATAAACTTCATAAAGCTGAAGGAAACCTTGTCTTTTTAATTGAAAGAGATTAGAGGGAAAATGAATTTTAATATGTATATACACTGTTACAAGATAATAGCAAACTAAGGCGCTGCGTAGTGCTGAAACCTGGTTGATAAGCTTCCATCTCTTCTAGGTCTCTGCACAAAATTGAGAGGAATCCATGTATGTACATGTATGACTGAAACATGATGCTGTACATCAGAAATTGACACAACATTGGAAACTGACTACATGTCAATAACATAAATAAATTGTATCTCAAAAAAAAACTACTAAGAAATCTAGAGGAAAAGAAAGAAAGAAAAATTACATAAGAAAAATCATATGTAATTTTTAAAGAAATAAAAGAGGAGGGGTGTGTGTGTGTGTGTGTGTGTGTGATTCTGAAAAGGACAAGGTCTCACTCACTGTCTCACCTGTAATAACTAAAGGTGGCACAGCCTGAATCACAGGTAGGGAAATCAGCTTTTAGAAAAATGTAAAATGAATACCTATGAGCCATTAAGTTAAAACTCACTGATGTTTGCCCTGATCCCTCAATTTCACAGTTTTCATTGCATTGTCTCTTGAGGGTGAGGTAGGAAATAACACAGTCTCACTTATAATCAGAGAACCAGGAGCTCCTTAAATAGTGGCTGAGGGAGGGGAGACTAGAAACAACCAAGGTTCACGTCCACCCAACACTCTCATTGCTCTGCCATCCTGCACACGTTTGCTAATAGCGACATGAACGCAGATCCCAGTGGGTTCAAGAAGTTTTGGAGGAGAGCATACTGCCTCTGTTCCCCACCACAAGCCTTAACTTCCCAAAGAGACAAACAGTAGTAACTGCCAGAGACAGCAAAGGCACACAGCAAGCCATGCACGTTGCAAAACATAACTTACTGAGTCCCAAATAAAATTCACTATTTTTCCAAGATACTATACATTTAAAGCACAGAAAACCAATGAGTGCTGGCTTCTGAGGAGTTCCACGTCTCCAGATCCAGGAGATGTGTTTTATCCTAGGTCTCTTTATCCGTGCTGTGCTTATGGATTTAGAAATAGAAGACAAACCACTTACAAGACCCTACACTGCAGTTGCCTTGTGGGCAGGAAGAGGCATTGTTATCACAAGAAGGACAGACAGCGTGTGTCTGAGGAAGCACATGACCACCAAGATCTGATTCAGATTTTCCAAAGGTGCAGAAACACTTCCTTTACTAGAATTAGTGAGGTCAACAATTCTGTAATCCCATCAAAAGAAACTCTCATTTATACTCATGTAATATACATGAAAGCTGGGTCTTTCCTTAGGCAACATAAATTGGTCATTTCGATACAACCAATTTGACCTTCTTAGTGAGAAACAGAGCTACTTGGTCTTTTCATGTTTCTAATTCAGAATGAGCATCATTGTTTCTTTACTGGAGAGGAAATAATAAACTCTTATCATGTAAAATTTACTTTAGATTGGCTCTGTGACCAAAGTAGGGAAACAATGTGAAACAAAATACCGTAACATAATCTTTTCAGGGGCATGCGTGGGACCAAAATGAAATGTGCTTTCCTCCTGGAGGCAGTCAGAGATTTTTCAACACTGCAGAGCTCAACCACAGACAGGTGGAGGGGAGAATCTGAGAGTCTGGGTGGATAGTTGGGGGAAGTAGGGAAGAACTATTTATCTTAGACCAACTCTGTTTCTCTCCGCTCTATTGACCAGGCTTTCATGTAAGACTTGATTTTTTTTTAAATGAAAAATCATTTTTGCATTTTTATACACAGCTGCTCCAATTCTTTGTTGGCATCTTTACCTATGATTTTAGTTCTACCCTCTTCCTCTTCCTTTCCCCCTTACTATCAACTCTAAATTAAATTAATACTACTTGACTCTCGATGATTATCACCACAAGTACTGTAGTTCAAAAATAAAAATTTATATATATATACAGTCAAATGATAATTGAATAATTCCTGCTGCGTATCTCCCAAAATGCCAAGGTGTACTTTCCCCTGGATATCAAACAATAATTCTTCACTGACCTTCTGAAACACTGAAACGGCCAGGATGGCTAAGTCCCACTCTCTACCTTCAGGAATTTAGTGTGAATGCAAAAACAAATTAAAAAAAAAAATTATAAGGTAGAATATGACAAAAGTAAAGCAAGTAGATATGAATAATGTTTCACTTGAGTACAGTTAATCTACATAGCTTGCTTCAATGTGAAGGGAAAGAAAGGAATTGGCATTTACACAGCTGTAGATCACTTCAAGCAAATAAAGAGTATCAAAAATGGTTTTCCAGGACCGTAAATTAGATGCAAATTCAGGAGAATAGTATGATATAAATAGAAAAAAAAGAGAAAATTGTGAACTATAAAGTTGATTAGTATTATAGCATTTTGCTGTTTTAAAACTTTAAATGGTTTTCCATTATTTTACAGGCTGAAATCCAGATTTCTCAGGATGACATAGAATAGCCTCCATGTTTTGGCCGGTTTTTCTTTCTAATTTCACCTTGGATCCATTTAGTCTCCCCCTAGTCACCTGGTGGGTTTGCTCCCCATCATACCCGAGGATACATCTGCATCTTGGTCCTGTTGGCCCCAAACCCTGCTCTTCACTTGTTAAAGTCTTGTGTTTCCATTAAGAGCCCACCAGGGTGAGCTACCTGGGGCTCCCTGTTCCTCTTTCACAGCTCTGTCCTCTGTGTCATTTCTATCACTAAATTGGTACTCTCTCTCTAGGTACATATGTAGTATTGCCTTTCATAATCCTGTTTACTTGTCTCTCTGTGTTCACCTAGAATGTTATAGCTCTTTGAGAGGAAAAAAACACAAAAAAAGATCTACACTACCTTGCACTACCTAAGTACAGGATAAGGTTTCTCAGCAGAGGGGCTACTGACGTTTTGAGCTGGATCATGTTTTGTTCCGGGGCGGGGGCTGCCTGTGCCTTGTAGGATGTTTTGTTAGTAGCAGCTCTGCCCTCTGCCCAACAGAAATCAGCAACCCCCTGCCCTCTGTTGTGCTGGTCAGAAAGTCTCTCGCCATCTCCAGGATCTCCAGGGTCAAGAACCACCGTATTGGAACAGGGCTTTGCATGTATGAATTGACAGTATATGTGATGGTGATGGGTTGATGGGTTTAGTGGATTAACATACACAGATGAAAAGTTGAGCCTAAACTCCATGCATCTCTAGCATTTAGTAATATCTTATATGACTGCCATAATTTTTTAATGTGACTTTTAATGACTAAGCCTGCATTATAATTTGCACCATTACCTGAAATAGAAAGTTTCTGTTAAGAGTTTTCTTTCCCTCTCTCACTCTCTCTCTCTTTACTACGTCTGCTATGGAAGATATATAGAGGTAATACATTTGCAATTGGATTCCTCCTGGCATAGCAGCCATGATCAGTGACAAGGACACAGGGAAAGGAAAAATGGTCCTACCTTAGGGCTATTCCAGAAGTGCCCACTCCTTTAGAGACTGAAGCTGTTAAAGCTAATGACAATACTGCTTAACTTTATTAACTTATCCACAGTTACAAAGCGGTGGAGTCGCAGCAAATGCAGCTATGGATATTTTAAATCTCATACGAACCCCTGCGCAGACTGTAAATTTGTTCTTCTCTTGAAATAGCTCAAACTACCTTCACTGCAGACTTGAACGTATAATTCTCAGAGGGCCCAATTATTCCTAGACCCACACTCTCTAAGTGTCAGGGGTGACGAAGGATCTTAACTCTTTCAGTTAACCGAGGAACAATTTAATGAGTTACTACTATAAGAAGTGGTTTTTGGGGTTTTTTTGGTTTTTTTTTTTTTTTGGTTTTTTTTTTTTTAATCTCAAAGCCTAAGGCGGAACTGTTCCAGGGCATTCTGTGGGACCTCAGTGGCCAACAGATGACTAAGTCTTCATGAAAAATCAACGCTTAACCAAGGAATGACAGGCACTCAGGGGATTCCAATTTGTTAACTCAAAGTCTTATCCCATAAAAAAAAAGAAATATACTGGCAGTTCTGTGCCTCAATTTAATCATGTTCTTTCCTTTTTCATCCTTTTTCTTCTTCATCACGTAGGTCTGTTTTACTTCCATCCCATCTCAGGAAAACTCTGCCCTTGGTACCTGTTTCCCTTATCAAACTGTACCCCAATTTCACACCTGAAATTATCTTGACCATGTTTGGGGAGGAACACACAGGTACTCCATAACAGAACAGTCTCCAACTTAAAAAATTCTCAAAATTGGAACACAAAATAGACAATTCTATCAGAATCTAAATTACTTCTTATTTGTTAGTGGAAGTGTTTGTGAAAAAAAAGTCACATAATTCTGTCTTCAAGTCTCAGCCCAATAATGATTTTTTTAAAAATATAACACACAGATTATTTTAAAAATCAAGAAGTTACTCTTTTATAGGTTTGCCCTTATTTAAACACTTGCTACCTTTTCTTTGACAAGCAGTTAGGTGAAGAGAAAAAGTAGTAAGAAAATAAATAAGTCAAACAAATAGTGAGACACCATAACTACAGAGTTTTTCTATAAATGTGGTAATTTGGTGCAGATTTTGATTTGTACTGGGATGGACTGACTGCCCTCTACTCACTCAAACCTTTTCAGAAAAAAAAGCTGACTAATAGTTATTTTTTTCTTGGTGGTACATAGTTTCAGCTAAGGTTCCCAAACTATTCCTGGAAATACACGAATATGAGGTGGCTACGCTAGAGGGCAGCCCTAACTCTAAAGATAGCAGCTATCCTGATTAAATTCTCCTTCAGGTCCAAGGATGATGGAGAAACATAAAGGTGGACTAGAAATAGTGAGTAAGGTGAGAGAGTCTTTTTTTAATTCTTTGAGTATTTCCCCGACACTAGACCTTCAGGATCACAAAACTGGGGGTTATAACAGAATCAGGGAACTCCACCTCCCATAAGAGACGTCTCCCAGGATCCTTAAAACCACAAACAAAAAAGTTATGTAGGCTCAGAGTCACCTTGACCATGAACTTGGGGCCAACTTATCACTGCAGAGGAAACTGAAATCACCAAGGAAACAGTCCCACTAAAGACGTCCCACTAAAGTGTTCTCTGCAGTTACTTCTAGTGACTCTTTTCTGAAAGAAGCAAATCGGGAACACTTTCCATTTCCCAAACAAATGGGCAATGCTGGAAACTACGAAGCAAGAAGACTCATGGGCAGATGTGACGTCCAAAAGTGGCATCTTCTACCTCTACAAATAAAACAGCTCATGTCCACATTCACGCTCAGTCAACTTCCTGCGGATATTAATGTCCTGAATGCACGCACATCCGTAGATGCACACGAAAGCACCGACACGTGTCTATACGCTCTTGGAGAGCAGGATTGAAATCTTTATCCTTTTAGCTCCCACACCAGTATAGTCCTGACATTCAGCATAATCAAGTCTTGTTAAAAATGAAAGAAAGAATGACTGGATAAAATGCCCACAGCCGCCACTCTTAGTACCAGTCATTCAGGAGAGTCAGCATCATTCCTTCTCCTTTTTTATCTCTGTGCCCATTCAGACTGGACCCACAGAGGGCACGGTTCCTTCCTACCACTTCTGAGCTCATACAGGGGCCACCTGGAGGAGAGCCAGCCCACGGGTGGAGGAATTCATGCCCCGTTGGGTAAATTTCAACCGATGAGTCAGGAGGAGATGGGAAAGATCCCCAAGATAAATCCCTCTCTTTTCCTTCCTCTGATGGGTTATTGCAAGACAATGTTTCCACAAAGCCTGTCTGGAAGATGTCTCATATGACCAAACAACTGCCTGTTTTTATATATATATTTTTTTCTCTGAAGATGTGGCCAAATCAATATTGTACCATCTTGTACTTGCTTTTGTTCTTTTCCCTGAATCACTTTTCTTTCCTGCTCACTCTCATCCCCCTTGAATTGCACCACCTAGTAACGCTTTAGCAAGTCAGCTTTGCCCTGATCTCTGTTTTCTGGACAATCCAGGTTACAGCTCTTGAAAATGAAGGCTCAGGGAGTATAAATATGTGATCAGGGCCATGAAGCCTTTAATTCATAAAACTAAGTTTTAAACCAAGTCTATCTGACTCTAAAACATGTATTTTTTTTTCTTTACAAACAGTTGGCCTCTATTCCCTATGAGAGGGAGAATTGTCCGATAACTGAATATTGTTTGATTTTACTTTAATAATCCAAAATACACTACAGTATCTTTTATGGTCTTTCTAATGACAGTATTTATCGTCATATTGTACAAGTAGCAAATATCAAAGGGTGTTGCTTTGTGTGTTAACCAAAGAATGACTTGTACCAAAACAGTGTTACTTGTGAGGCTTCAAGCCTAGAATAGTTGTCAAGCCAGGAAGTCCTTACCTGGGCCATCACACTGTGAATCAGCACATGTTTGGCACACAGGCCATAACTGTTGAGGCATATTTTGTGAACTCAGGTGACATGATAAGTACTGTGCTATGACCAGGAAATGTAGTGCTGAACAACCTCCAGGCATTATTTCTGTCTTCACTGAGATTAGAATCTACTGACAAGATAGATGTAAAATAAGTAAACACAGAACGTTCTAATCACAACTGTGGACATCGCTATGAAAGAAAAGACCAGAATAATAAGAATTAGTTTAGATTGTGGATGGATAGGACAAAGCTAAGGACTTGGCTTTCAGACTTGGACCCAAACAACGAATAAATTTCAAGGACACCTCAGACAGCAGGTCTAGAACCAAACTCATTAAGCAGGAAGTGAACTAAATCTTTCTAGAAGCTGCACGTGTAACATCTGTTTCAGGAAGGCTCGCACCACTTTGAATGTCTTCTATGAGTTCAGCGTTGCTGTGGTTGAGGGAGACAGACTAGGCGTATAAGATAGTATGAAGTTTGACTGAGGCACCGGGTCAGTATCGTGGCAAACTTTATAGGCAAGATGAAGGAATTTGGTTTTTATTTTCAGATCAGTGGAGAGCTTTTGAAGGTTGTCATTCATTCTTTCTCATTCTTTTTTTTTTTTTTTTTTTTTGCAGGAGAGTGGCATGACCTGACTTAAGATTAAATATATTAACTGTGGCTTTCATATGAAGAGTAGATTGGAATGGGAGCAGGAAGGGCTATTAAAGTACACGCAGGAGGTGACTGTGGTTTGGACTTGGGCGTTGAGAACACAGATGAAAGAGACTCATCACGTTTTAGATTCTTAAGGCAGAATTGAGAGAGCTTGGTTGTGGGTTAGAGATGGGCAATTCAAGGAGGGAAAAGTGTAAAAAAGTGTGAAATTCTTCAGACTCAAGATTTCTCTGCTCATAAATTTTGTCGTCTAAGCATAGACACTAAGCAGAGTGACAGAGGTGATATTAATGTCTCGCTGGATAACAGGCACACGCTGGGACAACCCCGAGCAGACAGAGAGAGCGGTCACTGTTCCCAGGCTAGGCTTTTGGAACCACTCCAGTTTGCCTCCTGTGGCCCCCAGCGATCCAGCAGTGACCACAAACAGTGGGCTTCATGCTGCACAAGTCAACAGAGACTTGTCAGGTTCCTTTGCACTTGAAGTCTCGGTGACACCGCTGGGCACTTTGTTTGCAAAAACATTATTTCCTTTATTTATTTATGGCATCACTCATTGCTGAGGGTTTCTCCTCCTCTCCAGCTACTTGTTTTCCTCTGCATTTCCATCTCTTTCAGCCACCCAGTAAATACTGGTGTTCCTAGCTCTTCCTCTGTTCCTTTCCATCAGTGTTACCAGTCCTCCTTGACAGCCACTACACCAACGCACAGGTAATCCACACTTATCTCCAGGGGAGACCCTTCTCTGAGCCCTGGACTGTATCAGTGGTTATTCAGCACCTCCGTACTTGACACTCGGCAACTACAAATTTCAAGGACTCCTCAGAAAGCAGGTTCAGAACCAAATTCATGGACTGCTTCCTCCAAAACTGGCTTTCTTCCAGTTTCTGTGTCTTAATCATTGGGGCCACCATTCACTCATTTTGCAAGTTGGAAACCTAGAAATCACCTTTGGCATCGCAGTCTCCCTCTCACTACTAGTAGCACCTGCCAGCACTACCGCACGCCTCTAAGCATCGTCCCCTTCTCCATCCACCTTCTGGGCCATCACCCAAGTTCAAACTACCCTTACCTCTCCCTGGACCTCTGCAAGGGTCCCTTAGGTACCTTTGTGATTCTCCTCTTGTACCCTTTGAATACAGTCTCCCTGTTGAGAAAGTGGCCTCTTACTAGTGATTGACTGAGTGATGCTACCCCCTCCCTCCCAGAAGCCCACAGTTTAAAACTTCCCGATGGCGTAACACTTTTCAGAGCTCTTGGGATCCAGGCCTCCTAGGCTCTTTGAACTCTGAACTTGACCTCTCCAGGAGGGCTTTGAAATACCTGCATCCTTGGTATTTGTGCTTTTGCCATATGTCATTTTTTCCTTAAAAGCATCATCTTCCTCCTGCCAAAGGACCTCTATACATGTCTTTTCTGCCATCGCCACCCTCCTCCGTGCACACACGGCTTCACCTAGTTAACGTCTCTTAATCGTTTAGATCTCAGATCCACCATCACTTCCTCGGGGAAGCGTAATCTGAGTCTCCAAAAATGCCTCAAATCCTCCTGATAAAGGCTCTCATTAAGTCTTACCACTTCCTCCCAGCAGATAGAGTTATGATGGCTTCACCATTGTCTGTCTCCTCCACTAATTTTGAAGTTCCATGAAAGCAGACATAATGGCAAATTTTGCTTTCCATTTTTCACCTTGAGCCCAACACAGGCAATAGCCCACAGAAGGTGCAGTAATGTTGAGGA
Source organism: Camelus dromedarius (assembly GCF_036321535.1). Taxonomy (NCBI): domain Eukaryota; kingdom Metazoa; phylum Chordata; class Mammalia; order Artiodactyla; family Camelidae; genus Camelus; species Camelus dromedarius. The sequence continues at coordinate 32,987,806 of NC_087454.1, read as the reverse complement.
CTCAATAATATTGAATAAGTGAATATCTTCTAAGGGAAAGCATTCCAGGTTATTGGGCAAGTCAGTCAAAGGAAATGGAACGCAATGGTTTTCTCAGCGTCGGATACTTAACATTATCTTGAGTTAACGGCCTCTTCCAATTATGCTGTTAGGTTTCCCACCCATACAATGGGGGCGTGGCAAGTTTGCCTTGTCTTATCCCTCATCAATTACTCCCAAAATATCTTGAGAGCTTAATAGGTCTGTTCTACACAAACATTAATTTTTCACTGTGAATTAGATGTCACCATTGACATGACAGCCCGGCCATTACTACTGCTGAGCTGCATTTAATTTCTTCTTGCCGTGAAAAGAGCAGGTAATCAAGAATGGGCTGCTTTGTGATAAACACTCTCCCCAGCCTGAAAATACACCTCAAACGCACATACTTTCCCACAGGCACACGTGCACGTATGCACAGAGACACACAAAGCCACTATCTTTATCACCGCCGCCACTACTGATGTTAATTTCCATTTGTAGTCAACTCTCCCTCTTAAGAAGGTAGCACAATATATATATATAAAATTCAGAGCATTCATTAAAATATATAATTCTATGCCAATTTTCTTTTGTAAAAAATATGTAGTTCATTGAATGGCATAATTTCCAAACTGCGTCGTGATGTGTATCCACCGAACACTGTAAATTGTAGGTAATTTTACAAAGCTTTGTATACAGACTTTCCCAAATGAAAGTTTCACGTAAATGAGTCATATAAATGTGCTTCCAAAATGGGCATGCTGATACTGAATGTGACTCTTCCTGATAGAATGGACGGGTGCCCCAGTGGCATTGGTTTGGTGCTTTTTTTTTTTTTTTTTTTTTTTGCCTCCCCTCCTCCCTTTAAACCCCCAGTTAAGTAGCACAGTGGCTTTTCACCTCCCTGCCTGGTTCATCTGGCCCAGTAGGGCTTCTTCTCCCAATTTGCCCACCCTGAGCCATGAGCACTAAATGAAGCGAATAATTTGGTGCATTGTTGGGGGGGTGGCATTGGGGGCGGGAAGGGGAGGGGACAGCTGACAGTGAATGGTGTCAGCTGCAGAGGCAGCAGAAAAAGCCGACATCTTAATAAAACAGCCTCGGGCGAAATCCCATTAAAGCCTTCAGAAGCTTGTTTCCCTACAGTTGAGCAGGTAGGCGTTGAGCAGGACGAGGCAGCCCTGAGTGCTCTCAGGGAGCCCAGTTCAAAAAAAAAAAAAAAAAAAGGAAAGAAAAGAAATTGAGTGCTTTTTTTTTTCCTTAATATAAATCATCCACCAGCCTAGCTCCTCAGAGTCATTTGCAAGGCAGAGAAAGAGAGTGCTAGCACAGGAGAGAGGAAAGGAGGGAGGAAGGAGAGAGCTGGGGAAAGAGAGAGATGTTAAAGGGTCCCAGTTCCTCCGCCCCAGCAGGAGCGTTGCGCGCACCCATTAGCGGTGGAGTGCAGACCTCTTGCTGACCTTTGCAGAGGCGGGGGACCAGGCAGAGCTCGGGAAGAATGACAATGAGGATGGGGCATCCAAGAGGTGCATTGTCTGGCTGGCTCCTAGGCCACAGGGATGATGGTCCATCCCTCGCGGGGAGTACCACTTTGTGACTAGGATGCTCTGCTCTCAACAGGACACGTTGATCAATTGCACGATGACTGCACGTTGAAAAGCGTGGCGAGGCACGCCGCTGACCCTACAGGGAAAGGGGAAGACATCCATGTGCACATGCGTCTTCCTCCAACTCACATGTATGGTGCATGCAAAACAGGTGTCAGAATAATCGTCCAGAAAATACTGGGGGTTTACGTGGTGCACCTTCAAAGAGCCACACTTACAGCATTTTTGTGGATGAGAGTCAATTTAACTTTTTTTTAAAGCTTCTGGGAAAGAGACTAGAGGGTCCCAGTAACCACTTCAGGGTTTAAAGGCTCTTTTTGTCAGGAAGTTCATTGTCCCCGCTGGCGAATGTTCCTCTTACCGCTTCCAAAAAGGATGAGTGTATTTTGTTGATGAGCACGAAAAATTAACCTGAACAGAAAACTTTAATGTCATGCAGTTGGACTCCCTCTCATTGATAAAATTAATCTTCTTCCTAAATAATGACCATTTGAGCAGTATGCACAGACGTGAAAGCAGGAACTTCAGAATATTTCTAGTTTTTCTGCTTCTTAATTAAGGGCAGGTTTTTTGTTTTTTTTTTCCACTGAGTGCAAGTCATGTGGTGCTGAAGAGTTGTGTAAATTTAAAGTCACTATAAATTGAATCACATTTGGAGCATTTGAGCCTTGACATTTAAATAGCGCATGCAGTGAGATGCATCCTTAGCAAGGCCAGTAATCTGTGCTTTTTCGGGGGGTTATTTTAATGCAGATTTTGCTTACCAGGTTTTCTGATGCTTTGCTGAGTTAAACATATTCTTACTTCAGTGTCACCAATCTGGCCCCACAAGTCTCAATTCACTTGCTAGGAAAAGTGGTAAGAGCAGTAGAAGTTTTAAGAGAGAAGGCTAAGTTTAAGTTACATTTAAATATTTTCCAATTAACCAGGCTCCATATTCCATCTTTGGGCAAGCCATAAACAAGCATAAAACAAAGGAGGTATTCAGTTGAGATTGTTGGCTCCGAGGTGAGATTGTTGGCTTCTGGATGAGATTGTTGGTTTCTAGGTGAGACTGTTGGTTTCTCAGTGAAATTCCAGGCTGCTTTCCAGCCCAGCCCTGCTTAAAGCCTCTCCTCCATCCCCCACTGCTAGCCTGCTTTCAACTCTGAGAAGGATAGATTAAGTTCAAGGGAGTTTAAAGGGCAAGGAGTTAATGTTAGCTCTGCATGGAAGCTACTTGGCCTCTCTAACTCAGGAATCCTCTCTCTCCCTTTCTTTTTTTTTTTTTTTTTTTGTTTTTGTTTTTTTTACATCCCTTGGCATTTCTTTGGATTTGATGGATGTCCCTCTTTCTAGTGGCAAATGACAACCCTTATCAAACAGACTTGCAGTAGATGGATTAGGCCTAATGCTCTAGTCTAGGTCTTAGGTAAGATCTCTTTCCACCTTCTGTCCTTGGGTTTGTCTTCCCCCCTTGTCAGAATGTAAGGCATATAAGGCAGAGATCTGGCGGAGGGGGCAGGGGGTGCGGGGCGGCGCTCAGTGTATGGAGCTCGCGGGTTGTTCAAGGCACACCTCGAGGGGGAGTGGTAATATCCAAGACCTAAGGCACTAAGCTGTTCACTCAGCGTGCTGTTGTTGCTCTGGCTACATGGACCCGAGGTGAAAGTGGCCTTTGTGACCCAGAGAGTCCAGCCAGGCTCGCTAGCTCTTGTCCGGTTGGGGGAGAGGGTGGGACAGGAAAGCCCTGTATCAATACAGTTTTTCCTTTTTTGGTTTTTGGTTTTTTTTTTTGGTCAGGTGTACTATTTGACTGTCTCTCATGGAATGTGGCATGGCTCTAGGAAGCAGATCACGGGTTTGAGGTTTCAAGATTCTAAATCCTGGATATTTTCTAATCTTAGCATAATTACCATTTGATGTAGAGACTGCAGACTGCGGTAGAAAGCGCAGCAGCCTGGGAGTGAGGCCAAGCCCTGTCTGCAGGGACAGAGGCCCACGAGCAGGGAGAGACCTCTAGTGGTAATACCTCAAACTGCAGCTGCCCCTGCAAGCTGGCCGAGCAGGGTGCCCGGCGGGAGGGGGGAGGCGGGGGAGGGGGGCAGGAAGGAAGATAGTATTAGAGGCTTTGTGGATTCGTATCTTGGCTCTGGGAAGGCTTACATCTCAGGTGCTTTGCCCCTGTGGTTTCTGGTCCTGGGAGCAGTATCTTTTGTGGAATATACTGACCCTGGTCTTCACGAAGAATAGATGAAGTCAGATTCCCGGAGCTTCCTAGTCTTTCAAATGGTGGTGGCCGGAATGGGTCGCTCTTCACCATCCTGAGTTATGTCTTCCCTTTAGACAATTCCTCATCCAGATTGAATGGTTGTGGTTATGTCTTTCAAGGACCCAGAGTATGTTAACTACCGTGAGATTATGGAGTTGATAAGCTACCAGCTTTTTAACTACCAGAGGGAAGGGGATCTTCTTTATTTCCGCAGCGGAAAATTCCCAAGCAGACCTGAATGGTTCAGCTTGTGACACATGCCCTCTTCCTGCCAGGCTGGGGGGTTAAAGGCAGTTTCATTATTGGCCTCAGGGAAGTCACATGTGATGGTTCACAGCCCCTCTGGGTCTACATAGCTGGAATGAGAGTGTATCTGCCCCTAAGAAGAAGTGGAATGCTATCTAAGGTTGTTACAATAATAAATCTTCACTGTAACCACTGTCTTCCTGCCAACATTTGTCTGGTCTCAGCTTTTCCTTCCATATGAACTTTCCAGTTTATATGAGGCAGCTTATTGGTATAATAATAATAATAATAATAATAATAATAATAATAATAATAATAATAATAATAATAACAGCCAACCCATTACATCGCCCTATCTGCCAAAAATTTTTGTATTCTCTCTCTCTTTCACTAACCCACAACAGTCTTCTGAGATAGTGTGGAAGATACTGTAGTGTGCTACGCGGACCCCCTTGCAAGGAAAGACTGGTTGCCCAGGTTGAAGGAGAGCAGTAGGCAGGCGTCTTCAGCTGCAGACGCTGCCTCACCCAAGGACGTGCCCCTTCCAAGGTAGTTTACATCTAGTGGTTGATTCAGGCCTGTGTAAAAAGTCCTGGTCATCTTAGCCCCACTCTGGGCACTCCCGAAGGACCGTCCTAGCTCCAGAGCTCCCGTGAGGTTGTCCACATCTGCCCTTGGGTCTGTATTGGTGACTCCTTTCTCTGTCTGTTTCTGTTCCCTCGTCGCTCTTTCATAGGTGTTGATTCCAAGGGCATGCCTTAAATCTCCTCCATGGGAAACTCTTTCTCTGTTTCCTAGGGAGTCTGTCCATGATATATAGGTGCTCTTGCTGTTTCTAGTTTGGAGATGAGGAAATAGAGGTACAGAGAAGGTAAGCCATTTGCCCCAGATCACGAATCTAGTAAGTGTCAGGGCTGGTAGTGTAACTCTTGACCCTGGGCGCATAACCACCATGCTGTGCGGCGAGAAGATGCTCGCACAGCTCGGCACTGGTTCCCCGCAGGAATCCATGCGTGGCTGCCAGGGGTGTCACCGGAGACCCGAGGACAGATAACTGATCTTTAGGGTTGAAGTGTACACTTTTAGCCTTTCTGTGCAGATAAGGAGCCACAGACACTACAAACCCACATTTCTTTTTCTTACATAAGTGTATGTAACAAGTTTGTTACTAAAGATTGTCAAAAATAAGAAAGTTTGGGAATGATCCTTCCGGTTTATGTTCAGGAGGATTTAAGGTCATCCTTATAATGACATTGCTTTCATTACCTTGCATCTGAGTGCACTTTGTTGATGGAAGATGGCAACATTGTAATCATTAAACTAGGAATTGTGTATGATCTAGAGTCTTTCTTCTTTCTATGTGACAAACTTATATTGTCTACAAATGAACATCGTCCAAGTAACATTTGTCACGTGACTGTGTAGTTTCATGAAAGTGCCCAGGATTGTAGGCAGATCTATGTAGTATATTTTCTTTGTCCAATATTCTGTGGATTCACTGATTTGCTAGAATTGTTTATAAACTCTGTGTACCAATTCTTTGATAATATGGGCTTCATGCATAGTCTCTTCTTTCGATTTATTTTTTCACTTTGTCTAGAGTGTCTTTAAGTGCACGCATGTTTCTGATTATAACACTTGGTCAAATTAAGCACTTTTCATTGTTTGTGCTTTGGTGCCTTGGCTAAGAAATAATTCCCTAACATGGGGTCATAATATCCTTCTCCATTTTCTTCTAAGTATCATGGAGTTTGGCTTGTTTATTCTTGAGTGTTTAGTCCATTGGAAATTTGTCTCTGGCGAATCCAATTTTATTTGAATTTATTATTACTCCATACAGACAACCGATTTTCCCAGCAACATTAATTGAATAGTGCACATTGCTCGTGGACTCACGATACTACTTTCATCGTGCAAACGTTCACATAGCTGAAGGTCTGCAGGCTGCTAGCACTTGAGCGCTGTTGCATAATTGAAATTTCGAATTCTGTGCTTTATCTATGGGTTAATTTTATAATTGAACAATAAAAATCAGAATTTAGATTATAATCCGTATATGAAGTGTACATTACAGAGGAAAGTAGGTGGTATGCACTGAGTACATGGTTCTTTTCTATGTTTCTAACTTCACCACTTCTATTTTACTCAAAATAGATTTTTCCTCTTTAAAAGTTAACTCCACAATTGCCCAAAAGCATGCCACACTTTAGTGTGTTTTGTAAAGGAGTCATCCCTTTACTGGAGTGTCTAGTTGTCTTTCTAACCCCACAGTGAAGAGTGTTTGAAATTTAACTAGATTTTCAGGGTTCAGACGATGACTTCGCCACTTTCTAGTTATGCGACTTTGAACAAGTAAAGATGTCTGTCTCCTCATGTTTAAAACTGGATTGACAGTAAAACATACTTCATAGATTTGGTGTTATGAGAAAATGAGTAAATACTCGTAAGTAGTTTACTAGCTTTTGTAAAATTTATATTTTTATCTTATTACTAATATCTTCTAACTCTCTACACATTCTACCTATTGATAGATTTCGTATGTTCTTGTCTTCTGAAATTGCCTGAATTCCCTTTAAGGGTTTGGAGTACTCGTATAATTTTTGAATTCTGACTTAAGCAACTTTGAAGGTTTATTTTGCGGGAGAGGGGCCTCATTTTTTAACCGTCCTTTTTTCCCTTTGTGATACTTTCAACTTCTTCTACTATCTCAGTAATATTATCCTTTTATAATATCCTCTTTTCCCAGAGTCTGCCTTTCTTTTGCCTTCTGTTGTCTTGCTCATTCTGAGACTTCCTGTCTTTATTTTCTGGGATAGAGTCTCATTTTTTTCAGATCTCATGTCATCCTCTTTCTTGGTTTAGTCTCTCATATTCCTGGAGTACATTTTCAAGTCATATCTTAAGAACATAAATAATGCATAAAAGACAAAAAAGAAGCTGAAGCAGTTCTGATCCATTCTTTCTCTTTTTTCCCCCTTCCTTTTCCCCTTGAGTAATAGTTGTATCAATCACAATAGATTAGCTTATTCTGTGCTAACAAGCATTATTGTTTTGATGATGGTTTTCTTCACTGAGCAGAAGCCTTCTAGTTTGATGTAGTCCCATTTGTTTATTTTTGCTTTTACTTCTCTTGCTTTTGGAGTCTGATCCACAAATATATTGCTAACAGCAACGTCAGAGGCTTCACTGCCTGTGTTTTCACCCATGAGTTCTGTGGATTCAGGTCTTAGCTTCAAGTCTTTAATCCACTTTGAGTTAACTTTTGTATACGATGTAAGATAGTGGTCTAGTTTCAATCATTTACATGGGGCTGTCCAGTTTTCCCAACACCATTTATTGAAGAGACTGCTTTCTTCAATGTATGTTATTGGCTCTTTTGTCATAAATTGTCCATGTACGTGTGGGTTTATTTCTGGACTCTATTCTGTTCCGTTGATCTGTATGTCTGTTTTTATGCCAACAGCATACCGTTTTGATTACTATAGTTTTTGTTTTTTGGGAGATTTTTGATTATTGATTCAAACTCCTTACTAGTAATCAGTCTGTTCCGATTTTCTATTTCTTCATGATTCAGTCTTGGAGGATTGTATGTTTCTAGGAATTTATCCATTGCTTCCAGGTTGTCTAATTTGTTGCATTATAACAGTTCATAGTACTCTCCGATGATTCTTCATATTTCTGTGATATCAGTTGTAACTCTTCTTTCATTTCTAATTTTATTTATTTGAGCCCTCTCTTTTTTCGTGGTGAGTCTAGCTAAAGGTTTGTCTTTTTTTTTTTTTATTTCTTCAAAGAACCAGCTCTTTGTTTCATTGATCTTTTCAGTTGTCTTCTGTCTTTATTTCCACTCTGAACTTTATTGTTTCCTTCCTTCTACTGACTTTGAGCTTTATTTTCCTTTTTTAGATCCTTTAGGTATAAAGTTAGATTGTTTGAGATTTTTTTCTTGTTTCTTGTAGTGTTATGAATTTCCCTCTTAGAATTGCTTTCACTGCATCATTTAGATTTCAGTGCATTGTATTTCTGTTTTCATGTTTCTCTAGATATTTTTTATTTCCTCTTTGATTTCTTCAGTGAACCACTGGTTACTCAGTAGCATGTTGTTTAGGCTCCACATTATTCTGGGTTTTTTTTCAATTTTCTTCTTGTAATTGATTTCTAGTTTTATACCATTGTGGTTGGGAAAAGATGCTTGGTGTGATTTCAGTCTTCTTGGGATTTATTGAGACTTATTGTGTAGCCTGACATGTGATCTATCCTGGCATATTCCGTGTGCACTTAAGAAGAATATGTACTCTGCTCCTTTGGATGGAATGTTCTATGTATGTATGAACATAAAAGTTTGTCTGTTCTAAAGTGTCATTAAAGGCTGATTTTTCCATAACAAATTTTCCGTCTAGATGGTCTATCTTTTGATGTAAATGGGGTGTTAAAGTCCCCTATTATTATTGTATTGCTGTCAATTTCTCCCTTTAGGTCCATTAATTTTTCCTTTATATATGTTGGTGCTTCTATGTTGGGTGCATACATACTTGTGTTACATATTCTTGCTAGATTGACCTTGTATCATCGCATAATGCCTTTCTTTGTCATTTATTACAGCCTTTGTTTTAAAGACTATTTTGTTTGAGATGAGTATAGAGATGCCAGCCTTCTTTTTGTTTCCATTTGCATGGAATACCTTTCTTTATCCCTTTATTTCAATCTGTGTGATTCCTTACTTCTAAGGGGAGGATTTTGTAGGCAGCATATAGATGGGAGGGGGGATATTTTGTTTGTTTTTTTGTTTGCTTGTTTTACCCATTCAGCTGCTATGTTTTTTGATGGGAGAATTTAGTCCATTACATTTGAAGTAATTATTGATACTCATTGCCATTGTGTTCATTGTTTTCTGGCTGTTTTTGTAGCTCTTCTCTGTTCCTTTCTTCTCTTTCTCTTCCCTTGTGGTTTGGTGGCTTGCTTTCATGTCCATATTTAGGTTCCTTTCTCATCTCCCTTGTCCCTTGCTTTGTGGGTACTATGAGGTTCATGTATGTCATCCTATGTGTATGATGGTCTGTTTTAAGTTGACAGCAACTTAAGTTTGAATACACTTCAAATTTTGCATTTCAGAACTTTATATTTTTTCTCCCCCGTCACATTTTATATTTTTGACCTCACCTTTAACATCTTTTTCTAATTGCATGCATCTCTTAACTAATTATTGTAGTTTTAGTTATTTTACTACTTTTGAATTTTAACCTTCACACTTGGTTTATAAGTGATTGATCCTTTACCTTTACTATCTATTTACCTTTTTCAGTGAGCTTTTTTTACTTTGATTTTTTTTGTTGTTATTAATTAGTGTCATTTCTTTTCAGTTTACAGAAGTCCCTTTGACCTTTCTTGTAAGGCTGGTTCAGTGGTGATGAACTCCTTCAGCTTTTACATGTCTGGAAAGCTCTTAATCTCTCTTTAATTCTGAGTGGTAACCCTGCTGGGTAGAGAATTCTTGATTGGAAGTTTCTTTTTCTTACCTTAGTTCTATCTTTTCATTTAAACAATTTTCTAATTTCAATTTATGTTGCTCTTTAATGTTCATAATCATTTTATTAATCTCTTTTGCCTTGTTTTAAAATAATCTTGGTTCTCTTTTGTAAGCAGTTCTTTCTGGTTTACTTTCATTGTCTAAGGGAGTGTTTTTCTGCTTCTTCCTTCAATTTTATTTGAAAATAAATTTACATGGAACTTGATCTTAATCAGTTTTTGTCTCTCATTCTGATATGAAATTAGTTTTGGGTTTTGTTTTTTTTTTAACGAGGCATTGTTTAGGAAAACTTCCCACTTCTCAGAACTCCGTCTTCTGTTGTGTATTTCCTGACTTTGTTTCCCTCCACTGTTTTGATCTTCCCTTTCCTTCTTACATGCTCAATTTTGATTCCACTTCCAGAAGTTCCTCCTTACAGTGGGGCTCTGTTCTAGAAGAGAGCCCTCATTAGTGACTTTTGAGAGTTTGTGGGGGCCAGACCTCTCCAATCCCTTCCGCCCATCTCGTGAAGGACACTTTGCACTCACTGCCTGTAGGAAAGGGCAGACCCCGCCCTAGTTCCAGCTGCTGGTCTCTAATTGGCCGGAACACTTTCTAGTCAATACCTGTTGACGCTCTGGTGGTTCTCTTCTTCTCAGGCCCATCAGTCACTGCCCTCATCATTACTGCCTTCTTCACAGTCGAGATGCCATATTATGTGGCTGATGGTTTTTCCTAAGCATCTTAATTTTGTTTTAAATATTGTTTTGTGTTTTGGCCTTTGCTATTTAATTGTGTTGTCAGTTTTCTGTGAGGATTTGGAGAGATTGAAAGACTACATTGCTACACTGCCATCTCCTCAGAATCCCTTTTTAAGCAAAATTAAATAAATTCTATCCCCTCTGAGTGTATCCCTCTTCCACTTCCAACCCTGCTAAAAGCCTTCCTCTGATCTATTCCAGGATGAAGCGTGTCATTCACCCCTAATTAATCAATGTGCCCTTGCACATTACTTACCTCCAATGATTTATAAAAATTACCCACCTGAGGACTATTTGCATAATGGAATGATCAGGAAGGTGCTGATACAGTTGAGATTCAGGTAGATTTGCTAAAACTCCAGCTAAACTAGGTCACCTCCTTCTTTTAGTCACAATGTAAATACTTCCCAATCTTACAGATTTCATCCAGTGTCCCTTCTGACTTCACTGACCTAACACATTTTAGACTGACCAAATAAGCAATTATTTTTCTTTCATTTAATATTCACTTCCTTCTAATGTATTTTATGGGGTGTTTAGACAGTAGAGAGAATAAACATGATAGTACAAATCACCATCTTGCCATCTTACATTGAAAGCAGCTCATTTATTTTTGTATTATGTAAAAATATTTGCAGGACATTTATGTACAATATGAATATGCTGATATTTCACTTAAATAACAATGTAGAAAATTTTTTCAAGTGTGGTGAGCAATTTTAATACGGCATTTTACATTTCTTCACAGAAGGACCCATTATTTAACTGAACTGACCAACTTAGTAGATCTGCAACCTGCTTATTGTAACCAAAGGTGTTCTCCGTGTTCACATCCTTTGTTCTTTCTGCTCCTGTCCTTAGGTTTATGATGGTGTTTTGGGTTTCCACTGTTGTCTATAGTGCACTGTGAGATATTCTGAAGTGTGATTCATATATTAATTATAAATTCTTAAAAAGTCAGAGTTGAACAGGGCACAAGAACTTTTCTAAATGGTTATTTAAAAAAAAACCCTGAAACTGATGAACGGGAAAATAAAATGACAAGCTCGGGTCCACTCGCCCTGCTGATAGTCAAGCAGAGCGTAAAAACAGCCTTGCGCTTTTAGCCCATCACAGGCCACAATCTCTGTTTTCCAATGTGAGGTGTGTAGCATGGTCGGTGGGGTTTTGTATCTTCTACAGAATGAAAATTCCAAGCACCAACACTTACTGCATTTTCGTACATACTTAGTTTTATGTTTCTACATACATACTCTACAATTAATTTTCTCAATCCAACTGTTTAGATTTTATTCTACTATGTTTAACAGGGCAAATATTATTTCATTGGATCCACCTTTAATTTTTTTAAACATTACCTATTGAGTATTGCTATGTGTCCATCTTTGTATATGAAAAGAAGTGCTTCTTATAGTGTGCTTTTCACAGAAAGCCTTGTGTGAAGGGTTCTTTTTTTTTTTGAAATTACAAAAAGCATAGATAAGTATTTTCATTACCAAATGTGAAGATTCGGGAACTGGGGGATTATCAGGTAAGCAACAAATAAGCAGAATGCGCTGGAAGATCTCTCTCTCCACTTCACTTCTCTGTTGTCTTTGCTCTGATTCCCTTTTGCTTTTCTGTTTCTCCATGACTCTGCCTCGGCATTGCCATTGCCTCTGCATTCTGAGCTGCAAAGGCTGACAGAATGCGCTGGCACCCCTGCAGCCATGACTGACATAACCTTGAATCTCTCTTGACGCACCTAGCAGTTTGGTGCTTGACTGTCGACAGTGGGAGGGTCATTGGTAGGAGGCTTTTGTCGAAGTGGGATAACCACACTTTACGTTGCAAGATATGTGTGCTCCAATTAAATGTACGTAACGGATAGTTGTGCATTACAGCACAAAACCAGAGTCCTGTATAAGCATCGTTTCTCTTACTGTTTCCATGCTCCAAAATACATTTGTTCCTCCAAAGTGGATTAGCCAGTCTAGACATCTTATAAAATGTCAATGCAGGCATGGATCTTCTGCACACTGGTCCCGGGGGCTCAGAGCTTGCCCACCATGCTCCTCTTTCACAGGCAGATCAGTACCGTCACACAATTTTTTTGTTTGCACTTTGCCAACAGAAGATATCAGAACACAGAATCTCTTTTTGTTTTCCTAAGCAGGAAGTAACATATGACCAAAACTCAAGAGGGAAAAAAGTTAGCTGATAAATAAATACCCAAGAACTTGAGAAGCAAGTTATTTTTTTTTATTACCCACTAAGCCACGATAAGGGTTATTATCATGAGATAATCATTCCTCTGGAGCAATACAAGACAGGGGACACAGCTGAGTGCTGTCATGCCCATGGGATGTGATTAGCTCATGATCACAGCATCCCCTGGACTCATTGCTATTATGAAATGTCTATCCCCCCCTATTTTCTATATATAAATAAATGATTTTGGCGGACAGATTCAATTCCCACAAACTGCAAGTTTGCATTAAAATGCTTCAGCTGTGAGATTCACAGATATTAATCTACCCTTTTGGAATGTTGAACAGTCAATCAGAATCCTTCTTCGTCTCAAGCTGTTTTATGATATTATTACAATGTATTTTGCGACGGAATGGCGGGTAAAGCAAGTTTCAGAGAAATAGGCTTGTTTGGGCTCGATTTAGTTGCTTGAGGGAAACCTCTACATAAAATGACTCTGCCTGCTCACTAAGGCATCCCAAGTTTCTCATTATTTTTTTTTTCCCTGCCTGACTCAATTTCTTTGCTGCGTTTTAGAAGTCTGAAGTTCATTCCTCTAACTAGATTAATAAAAGCAGATCTCTCATTTCATATTTCAGAACTGACAGGGGAAAATACTGCCCTGGTAACCCAAGTGAAGTCAGAAGACGCTAGTTCAGAATTTAGGACTTTAAAATTAACATGAAGTAAGATTGATTTTGGATTTAGGAATAAATGGAAAGCTTTTAGTATAATAATAGACCAATGGGTATACTTTCTTATGACTTTAAGTGAAGTATGTGAAGATTAGACTGTAAGTTTATTAAAATTAAAAAGTCGATGTCATTTCATTAGGCTGAACATTTTTGGATAATTATATTCCTGGGATGGAGCATCTCCAAGATGGCATTTATGATAAGTAGAACCACACATAAAATTGTCATAGTTTCCTAAAAACAAAGCTTTCTATTTAAAAAAAAAAAAGGTTTGTGGCACACAGGTCAGTAATATTAGACTGAATTATTTGATAAAAAAATAATAACATAAGTATATATGCTCAAAAACAGAGAGCAAATGTAGCATTTTCTTTGTCCCCATATATATTTTATTATTTTGGGCAGCCAGTCTTGTCCTCATTCCATATTTTCACTCGTCTGAATTGTTGAGAACAAACAGGCAGTCACCACTTAATTAGGTAGGATCTTTAATTAAGAAATACAAAAATTGCTGCTTAGCCTCCTTCTCTGTCTCTACCAGTGTTGCCTTTGGAGTGTTCTTGGTGAAGGAAGCTTGTCTAAATATGAAAAGGAATATACATATGTGTGTGTTTATACATAACTGAACCACTATGCTGTACACCAGAAACTAACACAACACTGTAGACTGACTATACTTGAATTTTTAAAAAAGTGAAAAAGAAAGAAGAAGCTTGCCTTGTAATGCCTCAGACCAGAAGAGGGAGGGAGTCACGCACTAGCTTATACAGAGCACCTGGTGATAAATGAAATTAATAAAAAGATGGTTCTAAGAATGCTAAAAAATTTTTTTTTAAAGTACATCTGATAAAAGTGCAAAATCAGTTATTAACTTTGGAATTACACAGTATATATAGATGAATAGTATTATTTATGTGACTTAAATATATAAGTTTTACTAATGTTTAATGAGTTACTGTGTTTACATTTCTCTTTCTGTTAAAAAGTCTTGGAAGGAAATTCTGGCATTTTTATATATGAACTCGAGTAGGCTGTAGTATCCAAGTATTCAGTCAAATGCTAATCTAGGCCTTGCAGTGAAAGTGTTTTGTAATATGATTAACATTTACAATCAGTTGACTTTACATAAAGAAGATCGGTTATGCTTGATACTCTGAGTGGGCCTGATGCAATCAGTTGAAAAGCTTTAAGAACGGAACAGAGGAAGAAGGAATTCTGCCTGTGGACTGCAGAGTCAGCTCATGCCCAAGGGTTTCCAGACCCCCTGCCCTCTGAAGTTTCGACTTGCTTAACTTGGTCTTAATTCCTAGTAGAGCATCAGCTAAGAAAAAAATACATGAAATATGTCTAAAGGGATCACTGGCACTGGGAAAAGAAGTATGTACTAAAAGATACATACATCATGTGTGGGGAGGAGAAACTTTCCTCCCCTACCCCTCATGAGTTCTTGTTGCTGGGCTAATAATAAAATTGACACAAGACAGATTAGCAGGAGAATAATAACACATTTAATCCATGCGCATAGACGTCTTAGAGACATGGAGCCCAAGAAGTAACCAAAGCAGGCAGCTTTTATACTTTTTTAAACAAAGAAACAACAAATTGGGAATTGGCAGGACAAAGAAGCTGGGGTTTTTAGGTGCTCAGTTAGTGAAGAATCTATACGGAGGTTGGGCTTGAGGCAGTAAATTACAGCAGCGACGAGGTTCGTTTTACAGACTTCTCAGCCCCCAGTTTTCTGTCTGCCTCCAGAAGCAGGGAGAGCTGATTTCACACGGGAGATCCATTTCCTACTTTCAGGGAGACACAGACGAGGGTCAAAGCATCCTGTTTGCATCGGCCATTTCTTAAGTAACTAATTCAAACTAATCAATGTGCCATAGAGGTGTATTTTGGGGCCGCCCACCTGAAACACATGCCTTCACTAATTCCAAAAGCAAATGTTTATTTCTCCTTCATTTAAGATCTTGAGCACATTTTTACAATAATAAAGTTTGGAGAAAAATCTAAACTTTCAACTATCAAGGACCTTTCACCACTAAAATAAAGTTGTTAATTACTTTTTTACATGAAATGTATTCACAATAAGAGGTAAACGAGAAAAAAAATTTACAAAACAGAACATATACTTTGTGTTTGTAAATACATATTTATACATACATGGGTATGCATGCATATACATACATATCTATATGCTGGTCTATTCCTGTGTAAATGACATAAAATATTTAGAAGGGAATGTGAAAGGGTTAACTTTAGCTTGTACTATCTTTGTTGTTCGTAAATTTCCTATCTTTTATATATTTTATACAAAGTGTGTATTTATTCCTTTTACAAAAGCATTACCCGCTAGTGTTAGGCTGTTTGTTTTTAAGATCAGTTTCCTGTCCTGGAAGAGCTTACTTTCATTACATTTCTGGACTGGCACCTAGAACGTCCCCAAACAGACTGGATGGCAAGTGGAAATTGCAATCCATTATCTGGAAAACGCATTGCAAGATATCCAGGTGAAAATGAAGCATTTCCGGCAATACTGCAGAGTACACCGCCCTTTCTCCCTTGAGACGATGGTGTGGTCCCTTGCATTTCACGCGTGTTGAGATCATGAAGTTGGCGGCTGAGGTGTTTCACACGCCCTCGTTTTCTGACTACAGTCACTCACGTCTCCTGGGCTCGGCCAGATGGGGATGCCTCTGTTAATTTCACCGCATATCTCAATTACCTTCATTTTTCCTCCTTTTGTGGCTCCACCAGATAGCTTCACTGAGGCTCCGGTGACGCTGCCCAGATCCCCACCCTCCGCGCACGAAGAGATGTCGGCGGTTGGGCGCGGCCGAGCCTCGTTCCTTCTGCTGTGCTCGCTTCAGGACTGGCTCTGCCGGCCCCCAGCTCATCTGCCCGCTGACGGCCTCCCTGCCTTCTGCTTCTCCCTCCCAGGTAGGTACCGGTCACTTCCAAATGAGGGTGTGTCAACATTCCTACTGAACAAAAAAAGTTGTTGTTGTTATTTAAAAAAGTTTATTTTTCTTCCACGGATTTAAAACCCAGCAATCCGGCGGAGCAGCATGTGGCCCTCTGTGGACAGTGCGGGTCATTGTGCCTGAAGGACACCCCGTGGCACACCTGTCTTGACAGACTGGGGCCCCGCGCACAGTATCGCTTAGTCACACGCTAACCAGCAGGGGGAACGTCTGCGCCTTTTATTAAAGCCTACCTACTGGCTTAGTGTTTGGAATTCAGTTCTACCTATAAATCAACATCAGAGCCTACAACCCAGCGTGTTCAGGAGCTTTGTTTAAACATCAAAGGAAGAACACAGACAAGCACGATGATAGAAATATAACTAATCACTTGCAAATACATCTTTCCTGTCAGTGGGAGCTTAACCTTTCTGTTTAATGTGACTGGGAGAAAGTGTACTTATTTCCATTCTATCCGCTTTCTTTAAAGAGATATAGAATGTTGCTCTGAAAAAGAGATTATTTTTTTCCCTTAATGTAACGCAGAGTGTAAGCATTTCAGAAGTGTTCAGTTGAAGGGAGCAACAAGAAATTGAATTCTGTGGAAATCTGAAAGCCGTCTGTCATATAACGGAGGATGAATTATCCCGTGAATCTATACCTGCTAGAAAAAAAAACCAACTTGTGATCAAGCAGCACTAGGAAAAAAAAGTAAAATATAATAATAATTTTAAAAAACAAGCTTTATCTTAAAAACAGGGAGGAACAGATCTTTATTTGTTTGTTGATTGGCAGTGAAAGCAATTTGATGCTTTGTGGTACATTGATTGGGATCAATTTAACTTCATCCTCTGCTCCTGGTTTTTTCTGTTCACGAGGGGCCTAGGAAGGATTTATCGGAGGTGCTCAGAAAATCCTAGAATCTATAAACCCTTCCTTTAATTTGAATGCTACAGATTACGGATGAAAGTTTGGTCACCTGCGTGGATCAGCAGGATTAGAGACATCAAAGCAAGCAAAAAAAACCCAGAAAGACAAGCAGAGAAACAACAAACAAAAAGAACTCCATCACTGAAACCGGAGGTAGTGTCAAGGGGGATGGAAGGGCCGGCCAGCAACACAGTATTCCAAAACGGATGAGCTGTGCTCGAGCACTGTCAGGGCTTCTAAATCTGGGATAAACCATGGATGTATGAAGTCTCAAAGTCAGCCTCTCTGCAAAGGGCATCTTCTATTACTCCTGTCTTGATAGATCTGCACCGTTTTGGTAGTCTTGATTTTTTAAAATGTTTATGTGTAATAAACATGCTTTTAGGGAGGTGGTAGCAGTGAGAGCTGTATATAATTTATTGGCATTTTTATGTTTGAGGTCCTTATGTCTGTGTGTACACGTGCGGCTCTGTTTCTGTATCAGACAGACTGTCTATTCTAGTGATGCTGGGACTGGTGTTACCCTCATAGGTAAGTGCAGAGAGCAGAAATGTTGAGTCTGGCAAAGCTCAGAAAGAGTTTTGGACACATTTTAAATTTGGACAATCTTAGTACTTTAACCTTTAGAGTTATTGTGAAAATTAAATGGACTCTCATATAGAAGAGTTTTTAACAGCCCTGTAAGTAGTGGCCGTATGAGTAGTACTAGCGTTATTATTTTCATAAAAAAAAAACATAGGGGGTAATGCTTTTATGCTACACAACTGGATTTTTTTTTAAAAAAAATACCAGCTAGTAACTAAGTCTCAGTAAGTTGGACATTAAAGAACAGGTCTCTTCTTTTTTTCTGATAATGAAAGACAGAGTTTTTAGAAGCGGCTGTGGCTGCTCACACAAGTTTGCTCTCTCAGCTGTGCCTGGGGTCTGGAGCCACCTCGCTGCTCTCTTATTTTCAGACATTCCCACCCTGGTAAATAGGGCATGGCCTCTCCTCACTCCCTCCCTCCACCCCCATGCTATACCTCAGAAAACGTACTCCGTCTGGAGACTCGGCCACTGTCTTTGTGTGTATTCGCATCTATCAGGGTTAATAGCCACTTCCCACTGGCAAACGCTAATCTATATTGTCAGTGAGTCTTCATTAGAATAAAATGTGGCTGTTGTGCCCATTTAAATAAAGCTTTCCAACAGCATGGCAGAATTATCACACTATTAAAATGCTAATGCCCTGTGTTTTGAGAGAGATGGTAAGATCCTTGAGGGCAGGAATTTGCTCCATCCTCAGGTTATGTACTGTAAAGAGGAGAGTGGAACACTTAATGATGTCGTTCTTAACAGCAAGCTAATTCTCATTGTCCCAAGAAAAATTGAAGAGCGAAAATCACTTCCCGAGGCATCCTTCTCAGAAGGAGAAAATGGATGGGCAATTTCCAGAAATCAGGTCTGCGGGATCTTAAGACCATTACAGAGTTCTGTGGCATTCAGTTTCCAGTTTCTCAAGCAAACAGAAAATGGCCAGCTCTCAGAGAATGCTTCTTTGTACCTGCGCTCTGGAGACAGGAGGAGGTCAGCCCCTCGCTGAGTACTCGGGTCCAGAGCAAACTTCTCTCTAGCTTTTGGCTTCCTGAGACCATCTCTTCTCCTTCCATACTGTATTCCTTTGGGTTAGATCCATGACGTTCATATCAGACTTGTCCCACGCTTAGGTGTAGTGGAGGTAAGAGACACTGCTCTGAATCTCACAAGGTGGTAAAAAGAATAGTGGTCGAGTGTTCGGATGGGGGACCGGTGGGTATAATGCAATGCCTGCTGACAGCAGCTTTTCTGCTCCCGCAGTCGGCACTGGTGTGTTACAGGTAAGGCCGAGGTTGGGAGGGTGGCTGGAGCTCAGGGATAGCGTGTGAGAGAACAGGTGAGCATCCATGTACCAAAAAGCAGGAACTAAGGGTTCCTCAGTAATCATGCCTGTGACCCCCGCCTTATCCCCTCTTCCCCGCACCGCGTAGCCAAAGGAATGAGTGACTTTGAGTCAGTGCTGTTTCTTGGTTGGTTAGACTGGAGAACTAAACAAAACAACCTTTGATATTCAAACAGTCAAACCCAGAGCCTTCAAACATCAGTGCAGGCTTTTCCTCCCAACCTGATGACAACTGGGACGGAACTTGTAAGTCACTGACCCTTCCCGATGGCACCTGCTCTTGCTTTGCTCCTCGAATTTAGTGAGGACCCTTCTTTTCCAAAGCATTACTGCCTTTCCTAGATGCCCTTCCTCAGCCAGTGTAAGGGTTCTTGGCCTCTCACCCTGGCAAGTCTGTACGTTACTCATGGGAATTTCAAGGAAGCAGGGCACATGCCAGTTATTTCTTTTGAAAAGTAATCAGCATTTGAGGTTACATAATCGGCGAATGATTTGTTGGTTTACAATTTCATCATGTCTTCCCCATCGTCCTATAGTAATTTTCACTTGAGGTCCCCACAAAATGGTGACATCCATGAAGAACTGCTTGAATTTCATCGTCCAAACAGCCCTCAAAGCTTCTGTCAACTAGTGATTTAACCCAGTGTTGGCCTGTTCTCCATCACATTGATACACAGCTCACAGAAATCAGAAAGAATCTCTACCTTGCTCACTTCAACGAGGAAGGAAGTTCATCCCCTGCTATACCTGAGAGGCAAATCAATAAAATTAAATAATAAGAAATGGAAACAAAAGGGGTCATATTGTTTAAATACAAGGACCGTCCTTTCTTTACCCACTAAGGGACATGCGCCCATGGAAAGTGACATGGGGTTGGAAGGTCAGTGTATGCAGGTACAACTCTGCCAAGTATTAATGCTGTTACCCAACTGAAATCACCCTATTTCATGGCGTCCAGTTTGTTCCCTTTGGAGTGAGGATAACAACATCTGCATTTTAAAAATAAGCTGAGCATCGAGAAGTTGCTTAAAAAGATGCACACACTTTTGAACTATACATCTGTTTCCTGAGTTTTGAGGTTCTGACCAAAATGGGAAAATCTATCCTTTTGAAGAAGAAGAACGTCCATCTTACAGATGTTAAACTTCAAAGGTGAAGCAGCCGTGATGTGTCAGCAGCAGGTGACAAATACCTGTTTTCACAGCTCTGAAAGAGGCCACACAGACAGAATACTCGGTCCAGGTGAGTAGGTTGAGAAGCCTGGGGTTGAACACATGTGGATAACAAACCTTCCCCAGCCCTTCTTCATGTAGGTAACTGCTCACAAAAGCTTGTTTGGGTTATTGCTTTCCTAAATACTTCTCCCATGTTCACTCCTCCCCAATAAATATTTTTCACCGATACAGCTAACTGACAATATTTGACACACTGTTACTCATCCGTATACAGAAGCATAATCCTAAATAACATGTATTAGATACTAGGACTTGGTAACAGCTTTCACCGTCTGAGTATGCGCTCTAATGAGACCAACTGGAATCCTTTTTTTCTCACCGCAGTTGAGAATTCTCATCTTCCGACATTTGGCCAGACTGATCCTGAAAAGTCCCCCTCTAAAAGATGCTGTTTTCTCTAGGAGATATAAAAAGACCCGCAAAGTTTTCAGAGCTCAGGAAAGTATAAAGGACATAGGAAAAGAGCATGCGTTCCAAAAGACAAATGGAAATAGCTAAGTTATCATCACTGTATGTTTAGTTAGATGTCTGCAAAGTGTAATATCATACTAAGCAGTAAACTAAGACTTCATACCATTAGACACACACACACTTATATAATGTGGGAGGTGAGCAAGTTTTCATATTTGATGTGAGCCTCTAATAGTAAAAGGACGCAGGGCAAAGGAAGATCTTAAAATGGTCCAGCCCTCAAAATGCCACTTACTGAGGCAGGAGAATTTTTTTTAAGGAGAGTAAGTCACATCTGTTTAGCTTTTCTACCTTCTAATGCTGTTTGATAAAGAGCTATTTTCTTCAGGTTTTAAAGTTTTCTTTATTCATTCTGTTTAACCTTTTCATCAGCAGAGCAAACCCAGCTCGCCACAGGGCTCCCTCCCGTTAGCATTAGCTCCTGCTTATGGCTAATGACCCTACGGATGCTCACGTGTGCAGGCTGTCACATCCTGAAGCGTATTTCTTCTTCTTCTTTTTTAAAAAGTATTAAACAAAATGCATCTCCTCCTAGTGGTAGCACACGGGAAATCACAAGCTCACTGTATTATTACCACTGTGACAGAATGTCATTTCAATTGCCTTATTAACCATATGAAAAAATATATCACAACAGTGAGAAAACTTCTCAGTTATCTATATCTTCCCCCTTAGGCTATTGTCATGAGCCACTGGCATACTAAGGAGAGTGTACTAATTCAGTTGTCAGCTGCTTCACCTACTAAAAAGGGGGGAAATATATCAGCAACAAAATTGAAACCCGTAATAAGGGCGGTGAAGAGGTCTGGATAGCTCTGTCCACTCGCAGTGCTGAATTAAACACTCTCTCAGAGATGTGCCATTTGAACTGTCAAAGAGAAGGCTGCTGTCAGCCACACCTGGCTTGGTAATGAAGCATTAGCCGTGCTGTGCACGCGGCTCCCCCGGCTACATTTGGGGAACATGAGACTGGACACTCACACTTGAAGTCCCAAAGTGGACTGTAAATACCATTTACCTCATGTTCTTTTTATAAGAAGGAGGCACTCATGAGAAAGGTATGAGACTGTGCAGGTCTGGAAGTCAGATCGGGGATTGGGGAAGAAGCCAGAAAACAGCAGATTTTATGAGACCCGAGCCAGCATGACAAGTGGGAAATTTAAATGTGTTTGTTTTTCATCCGATTTCTGGAGAAGTACTAAATTTCCAAACGTGATTCCTGAAAGCCCTTGCTGTGTCCCTCTCGGAAAATGCTAAGAGTTTACTAGATGCTGTTCACTCTGAGTCTATGTTGGACTTACAGCTCGCTGACAGTGGGAGGAAGATATGACCAGTGATGATCAAAGTGTGTGTCAGACCTGTTTTTTCAGAAACTATTAAAGCCACATCCTCTATACAATGAAAAATGACTTTTAAGCTCTAGGTGATATATACGGAGCGATACTGTGTATGATAGAACATGAGGCCACTATTCACAGTACTCTTTCTACTCACACAATAATGATGAAGTTGAGTATGAATTACTGCAACTAATCTTTTACACAGGAATAAAATATTGCCCGGAGTAAATGTTCCTCATCTGCAGTCATATAGCTAACGTGTCAGCAGGTATCTTTGGGTACCCAACTCCAGAATCCTTGGGTTTTTCCCTGTACAACACTGGAAAGGAAATCAAAATAATGGGTTTTGCCCTGGAATCTACATAAAGAATCAATCTACATAGAGACTGGCTAAGCAACTGCATTACACATAATAATTTACAATTCATTGTATATTTTTAAAATTATTCGTATTTATCATAGGACATTGGAAACATAACATCTTCCTTTTTCTTACTTTTAGGAATTTTCCATCCCTTAAATGTAAATATTATTAACTCTATGTATTTATTACTGTTGGGTTTTTTTTTTTAATTTAATAAAGATTCTTAAAGGATTCTAGCTGAGAAAACATGCCAGAGTTGTTTCACAGCTTTGATATGACCTTTAAAACTCATTTTTAAAATAAATATGGGAAGGCTATCATTGAGGGCTATGAAAGTAAGTATGCAGTGAACTTCAAATGTGCGATATTTCACACCCACGGTGTTTCTGTGTTTCCTGTCCAGGGTTTTACCCTCGAGTTTGAGGCCCTGACCTTTGCCACCACTTCCTAAGGTGATCTGTCTCTGTCCCATTTCTATTATGCATCTTATCTCTGTTCTTCCATTTAATTTTTTTTAAAAAAAGGAATGTAATTATAGTTCTCTACTTCTTGTTAAAGGCCTCCTTTTGCCTAGTCAAATTTAGTTATCTTTGGGAAGGATAATAGATTAAGCTGACAGAAATTTATAATTTTATCTAAATGTGTTTATATTATCTTTTCCTCCTAATGGTTTTGAATAGTAGCTAATTTGAAAAACATCATTGAAGAGAGTGGATAATCTGAAACACCCACATGCCTTTTATATTTCCCTGAAATTTATCATACTATTGAATTTTCACGCCCAATATGTTAAAAATTAGAAACATAACTCATGTTACAATGACTTGGAATGTACTTGTATTTTAAACAAATGTTTGTGTTAAGACATTCTATAACTGTACTTCCTAAAGTCTCCAGTTCAGAGGAGCACTAGCGATAGTTTAGGAAAACTGAAACCACTGGTATTATTTCGGAGAGATTTTATCAGGTAGAAATAACCAAGGGATACAGCTGAGTTTAGCTGAAGTCGTACTGGTATTTAAGATCCTCTGTTGAATAACAGCCCATATTGTGGAAATATTTTGGAGGGAAACACATAGAGAAATCAAGTATTGGGTAGATTTTAACACAGATGTTTCAGAAACTGAATCAAGAGTTGTAATTGCTGAAGTATTAGAAGGCAGAGTGCTGGAGGAGAAAACGTCATGTGTGGTGATGAAGGAAACACAGACTGTCCCATGAGCTCTGCTGATAACGCTGTGTTTGACCTTGGTGCAATCACTTAAATCTCTGGACCTTAGCGCCATCCTGTGTAAAATGAAGAGCTGGCCTAGATGATCTCGAAATGCTTTTTCTATGTCAGTAATTCTGTTAATAACTTCCATTTAATCTTTAGAAGAAATTGGGGGGAAAAAAAACTTCTATAGAGAAAACCTAAGGCTCTGAGAAGTTTGAAAACTTTTCCAAGATTTTACAGGTAGAAAATAGCAGCACTGGACTGACCCCATGGGCAGCCTGTGTAACCCATTTGTGACTTAGACTTGGTGTCTTCCTTCTTATATTTGAATGGAAGCATCCTGGACTATATAAAAATCTCCTAACACTTACACCACACAATACAGTCAGACTTTGTGGACCTGACTTGGGAATCTGAGAGTATTCCACATCCGATCAATTCACTGTAGTATTTGCTTATGAAGACTACTTGAATAAATATTCATGATTCATTTCAATTTCATAGAAACTATACTGAGTTACTGTTTCTTATATTTTATATTGTCCTTTGCATTTATACATAATCAAGAATTTATTGCTTTAATGTCCTATAACTAAATATTTCTATTGCTATCTTTAGAAATGGCTTGCTGGATAATTCTTAAGGTATTTTTTTTAACGTATGAACTCAACTAATGTTGGAGAATGACTCATTTAGCCAACCCTCTGCAAAGCTCAGTTGGGTTTTCCCTCCAAAGTTTAATAATATTCTACATTAGCCACTGAATTTTGTGTCAGAAATCTGGGACTTTTAATAAAGCAATGAGCCCTTTAAAGTAGGTCTATCTACAGGCGGCTGTTTAGGAGAAAAAAAGAGTATTAGAAAGTGGTTTTATTCCTTATCTAGTCATCTTTGATATTTTTGTTTCCTCATTTTTCTATATAGCTTTCTCACATGGGCTGTTTGAAAATGGCATCCCTTTTTTGACTGTACTCCCAGCTGTTTTGCATGATGGGGAAATTTTTGCATAGGTAACCTGTATCAGTTCCTTGGTTTCTGCTGATGAGAAAGAAGCTTCTTTGGGACACACCCACATTTCTACACATACATGTACACACACACACACACACACACACACACACACACACACACACACACACACACACACACACACACACACACACACACACACACACACACACACACACACACACACACACACACACACACACACACACACACACACACACCATGTCTCCATTTGCTTCTTTTCATCTAAGGAAGTGCATTATGGCTTCTTATAGAACATTACAAAGCACTCAAACTTAAAAGCAACATTTCCTTTTGATTGAAAAACTGCTTTAAGCTGTGTCTGCGTATAACCCAAGAAGAACTTTCTTTTCTGATCTAAATAAACATGGCTGAGACCTCCTGTCACTTTAATGAAAGTGGAGAGAATTCAGGAAATGGATAGTAACCTGTTAACTGGAAAAACTGGGTCTAAGAATAAAAGTCATTTATAGGTTCTTTCTTTGAATGTCCCTGTTGGAGAACTCCATTTTGGGTGGAGGAAAGACTTTCAAACTTTTTTTTTTTCTCCTAACACACAACTTAAAAGAATGAGGTGATTCCGCAAAAACAAATGAAAAAGTCACTGTGGCTCTTTAGAAATGAGAGTAATCTTAAGACAAGGTGATAGGACATTTTCCTGGTTTTCAATACTATGCTAAGTTTTACACATTTATAAATAGTATATTCTTATCATGAGATTCAAAGGGAATTATATTAACATGTCTTCCAGTTGCATGTGGATATCCTTGCTGATTTTCTCTGGGAGTTGGGTGAAGTTAGAAAGGACGGACATGGGAGGGAGGATAAGTTTAATGTTGAGGAGAATAACTTGAAATTCACCAACTCATCAATATCATTAGCTGTTTTTTAAATTTCAATTTTAGGAGAAAAATCAGTGGCCTGTTGTCTCCAGGAATATAATTCCAGGGACAGTTTCCATAACTCTTTATTCAGCGTGACGGTGGTGAGGACCAGAAACAATGAAGGCGTCCTTATTCATTCTCTTTGCTCTAGTCTGTGTTGCTGACTGTACACCTAGCTCTCCCTGGGGGCTTCGCGCTCATAGCTGGTAAGGGGTACAGCCAAGATTTCAATCCAGCATCAGAGTTCACTTTCTTCCTCCCATCAGGGTTAACTAATCGTCTCAGGTTATAAAGCTAAGTGCAGAGAAAGATAAAGACTCTCAACAGGGTGAGCATTATCTCCCAGTCTGGGGGAAAAAGAATCTCAATTTAAGTTATTGTCCCCAAACAATTATAACTACTGCCCCTTTCCACTCTCAAAACTGAGCCAGTTTCAACAAAATTATATTGTCAATTTAGCATTACAATTTAAATTACAATTCTACTTTGCCCTTAAGTTTCCTTAACCCACATTTATTTGATTCTAGCAATTTACTTATTTAGCTAGTTATGTTTTCCCAGTGCTCAGCCCATGTGTAAAAGAAGTTTGGGATTAACAGATACACATTACTATATATAAACAACAAGGACCTACTGTACAGCACAGGGAAATATATTCAATTTCTTGTAATGAGTTATAATGGAAAAAATCTGAGAAAAAATATATGTATATGTATGTATTATGAATCAGTTTGCTATACACATGAAACTAACATTCTAAATTGACTACACTTTAATAAAAAATAAGAACTTTTAAAAAAAATGAATTTGATCTACAGATCAGCTAAGTTCCTTCTGTGGCGTCTCACTCAAATCAAAGAAAAAGCTATTTCCCATATGAAAAATAACAGGCCCAAGCAAGGAAGATAATAACGCATTCTTTGAAAGTGCATGGTCAAATTATAAAGAAAAATAGACTGGGGCAAGATGAAACGGGAGAGGCAGGCACATTTTTAGACATGTCACAACATTTACAGTGATTTTAGGTGAAAAGAGCAGCAAATTCCAATAGACGGAGAAAATTTGCAGCACAGCCGGCCTAGGGGGAGAAAAAAACTCTGTCTTCCACCAAGATCTTGGAAACGTCTGTTGTAAAAGGCCTCCTGAAATGTGAAGATGCTGTATATTTCCCTCAGAGTCCTGCATTTGGCCTGTGGTTCCTTTAATATGTTCAAATTAAGTATTAGTTACTCCTCGGAGGGGGGACCCCCAGTGGTAGTGTAGGGTTTATCAAGGCATTGCCAGTCACCCTCACTGATCAACACTGAGCCTGGCTTCTGCCACAGGTGAGGTCGGGCCGCCTTAGTGGAAGTCCAGTTAAGGGCGAGCAGCCCAAAGGGGACAAGACCCCCTACTCTCAGCTGTCACCTCCCTTCTCCTGACTTTCTCAATGCCCTTCTCTGTAAGTTTCTACCTCGAGCCATTTCTGCCACTTCATACTTCTTCCATTTTATTTAACTTCTTATAAAATGGCCTCTGCTTTGTTGCTTGTCTTCAAAACTTACTCAAGAGTCAGTTTCAGGAAGGACTGTCATGTCTTCATTGGTGTTGGAGAAACTTTGATGTCGTCAGGTTCTAGGCAAGTTCAGAAAAAAAAGGACCATCTAGAGACAAAGGCTTCATACTGGGGTGCTTCCCCCCATTTCATAGCTCCAACGTATGTGAGCACACACACCCCCTTGAAATCTATGCAGATGTCTACACCCACCAAACACCTACTCATGTACACAGACTTTCTGAGCTGTCATATACATCCAAGTAGCACCATCTATATCTAAGTACCATCATATATATCCTGCACCAGTGCCAGCGAAGGTGATTTTGCATCTGTCACCAAAAGTTTTGTCTTTTCTGCTTCACTCTTCTTTAATCTTAGGGCCCAAGGTAGCAACAGAATTCTAATAATGGAAAGAAAGGCTTTGTTTTCCATATTCTCCAACTATTTACTTTGTTGATTAACACTACTGTCCTCCTGGTGGGTTTCAAGTTGGACGAATATTTGCCTGGATCTTTGGAGCATTTGTGGGGGGCTTGGAGTGGTCAGAGCTGCCAGAGCAGCTCCCCTCTAACCCGTCCTATTCATAATGCCCCCGGTACTTTACTCACAGTATTATTTTCTCTAGGTGCTATTACTTAAGCGAAGTTGGCAAGCTTTTTTTGGACTAAGCCATTAGGAACCCTAATCATGATGATGCCAAGGGCACAGGGCTTGGTGAAGAATTCGGGGACTCTTGGAGTCTTCAGCTCATTCAAGACTAACTCTCAGCAGAACGAATCTTCTCTGGGTGTCATAGGATGTTCTTTCCAAGTCTAGGTCCTTGTGCACAGTGTGGGTTCCCTGCACTTAAACCCAAACCCACAAGTGGCAGCCTTTTTTTTTTAATAATTTTTAGATTTCTACCTATTAATAAAACAATAGCGGCTCCTTATATGTATATATTTTATCCAGTTAGTAAAGAAATATTCAAGTCCGTTAACTTACTGAAGTACTTCCAGGCAGGCTTTGCTGAAATCATCTTAGAAAACCGGCCAAGCACTGTATTCTCTGATAAAACACAGACCTGCCTTTAAAGCAAAGGCAGGGAAGGCAGCATCTAAGAACGCATGGCACAGAAGGAGACCCTGTTTCTGCAACCGTGGCGTCATATTATAGCAATGCCATTTGGACCTTTTCCCATCAGCCTCTGAAGCCACAGAGGTGGCCCTTGGAAAACACATATTAAATGAATAAATTCACTTTGGGCACTTTAATAAGGTAAGAAAGAGAAGAACTGTGACCTTTCTCCCCAGCACCTTTTTCGTCCATGGAACAAAGAGAATTTGCTCAGTTGGACTTTGTGCAAGATGTCCTCTGCTGCCTGGCGTAAACTGAAGCAGGAGGAGAATTCAGGGTCTCAACTCCGATGGAATTTTTTTCACCTCTGCCGAGATAGAACATCACCCTAGGAGGAAAAAGCAATAGTCAGACCAAGTGCTTTGAACACACCAGCAGCGTAATGAGTACGAACTGATCGGTCCTCAGCCACAGGAGAGGGCAGCACAGGTCACCTGTGCTCATCCTTGCTTCCCTGCCCTGAAACGTCTTCCTAAAAACCGGGACGTACTCTGAATTCCAAGCCAACATGTGGACTGAGCAGTGCAGAACTGATGAACCCAGATTCTTAATGAAACTCATTTTCTTGTTCTTTAGCTAAAACTCAATTTGAAAAAAAAAAAAAAGCATAAGACCACTTGAATACATTTAAACATGGAGACTTTATTTTCTTGAACATGAACAAAAATTGGAATATGCTTTTGGAAACGGGCCAGAGTTGATCCAGTATTTATTTGTTTCAAAAACAGTTACAGTCTTGGAGATAAAATAATTTCATAGCCTCCGACAGTAATATTTAGTGAGGTTTTAGACACAAAATCGTAATTCTCTGTGTTTAAATTAAATCCCTCTGCTGCATGTCGGACACATTTTCTGCCCTTCATAAGGAGTGATCATTCTCTATGTCATTCTTTTCCATGAGAATTTCCACCAAGTGTCCCCTTTCACATTATAAAATTACAATTTCTCACACTTTATTTTCTATTAAGTCACAGAATTATTGTCAATTGCACATGTAGTTTTTAATGATTTACTTTTAAAATTAAAATTTTTTTTTTTGTCTGTAGAAGAGTATCGGACAGGTTGGTAATTCAGAATAAAGCTTCCCCTGGTGGTAGCACCCCAACCACTGGTCCCCGGATTCATCCTTGTCCTGTTTGTGATGAGAAAACTGAAGTATATGGAGGGTAAGGTCACATGTGACACTGACCATACAGTCAAAAACAGAAGATTGATTCCTGAGTTCTACCACTATTAATCTCATTAAGTAGTACTGCCTTTAAATGTTCTGTGCATTGTTGGGCTTTTGAAATTTGAACAGTGTGACTTTATTATCTCATCAAAATTAAATTAAACAAAAGCTCAATATTTAGTTTGAAGATGTCAAGATCAAAATCAGTTTCAAAAGTCTAAGGGAAAAAAAACCCACAACAATAAAACAACAGTGCACTTTGGATCTCTTTATGTTATAAACGATTGTCATTCTGAATATTTCTTTCCCCTCAGTCACATAGGACATTTATATAATTTCGGCAGCGTTACAATAGAATTACTCCTCCGAGAAATCCCATACTGTGAGAACGTATTCGAGTAATTGAGCTGGCAGATGGCCTTAATATACGAAATATATTGATACAACAACCACTTACTTTCCTGACCGATGAAGCTGCTCAAAGAAGGAACAGAACAGAGAACACTGAGGGGGGAACATCCAGGCAGCTTGGACGCATGCTGTGGGAGCTGGAGTCAAAATAATGTAACCTACCTCATTCACTTTGATTAATTTTTTCCTCCGGTGGCATTATTTTATTTCCATCACATTGTTCAAGACTTTATTTCACTCGGTTTAGTTATTTTCCATTCTTGTTGATGCGAAGTCCCAAGACCCACGTGTTCATTCTTACAGAGAAGAACATGCCTGTGAGCCTCGTTTCCACAAGGTTACCAGCAAGCGCGTGGTTCCTCATCGCAGGCAACTTCACCTCTCCAGAGCCTGCCTTGCTTGCTTTATTTCCTGCGAGCCCTTCACAGGGCGCTTGGCACACAGATGTTTAATGAATGTATTTTAAGTGAATCTGTGCCGCTTATTAGAGTGAACCCAAACTTACAAGCTTTGTGGATGTGAGTTACTGTCTCACTTAAGTAGGGCAGCTAAATACCTTCTCTCTCCCAGAAGTTGCCCTTTATTTACTAAATTACCCAGGTCATCCAGAGCTGGTATGCCAAATACACACACACACACACACACACAGAGGAGAAATCGTGATTTTCAGCAAATACTTGCTGTGGGTAATGACATGTTGAACAAACTACAGATTTCGAAGTCAGAAATATCTTGATTTAAATTCCAGCTCCCAGGTGACTTAGCCGTCTGACCATGAAGACGTTACTTAACTTCTCTGAGCTTCAGTCTTCTCTTTTCCAGTCACAACTGGCTTTCGGAGTTTATTAAGCCTTGCATAACTGTCAGGAGGCCAGTGTAGTGCCTGAAGCTTGAGGTGGGGCCACACTCAAGGCAGCTATTCTGGTTCCTAAATTTCCCACTGCACAAAGTACTGCAGACCTGCCTATGGAGGGGGAAGTCTTAAACCTTTTATAATAGCTATTATGTATTTAAATTGAAAAATGTTTGAAAACAAACCCCTGCTAGCCTGAAAGACAGGATCCAACATTCAGTTTAAATACGCAGATCAGAACAGCGGAAGTTAAGATATAAAATCCAAGGTTTACAGCTCCCTGTTGCCTCTCTTAATTTACTGGGGACAACTTGGTATTATTGAGCAAGTCCTGAAGTCCCGTACAGTAAGACCCCTGGGGACTTCTGGGGCATGACGAAGCCCACATGTAGATCTGAACATGGCTGGCTTCTCCTGGGCCCATTTACTGTCTCGGGAAACCAGCAGTTGAAGGTTCATGAGTCACAGTGATGTCAGGTAAGACTTGGAGAGAAGTGGTCTCCACCACAAATGCTGGAAAGAAATTTTAAAAAATGGCCCATCGTGATCTGATTGACAGATAGTCGCTTTCTGTCTGTCTCCTACTCACTCATCCCTTCATCCTTACTCGGTGCCTAAGATGTGAAGATGCTCGAATCAACGCTGAGAATAAGAAACCAAGTCTATCATCATGCAGTTTATGGTAGAATGAGGGGAGGGGAAATTTATAATCAGAAATGTTTAAGATCGTATGGATGCATTCCTTTAATAAAGGCAGGCTAGATTCTCTTTGGCATTAATGTTTTTTTTTTTTTAAATAGGAGATTTCAGTGCGGTCAAAATAAGCATTTGCTGTTTGTCTAGTGAGGGCAGCCAATTACAGTGACATGTTATGACTCAGATTTCCAATTCACAATATACCTACATTGAAAATCTCTGGTTTTTATGGTTTTGCTGAGATTGTTATAGTTTTTTCTCTCAATTCCTTTGATATTGATAAGTGGTTTTCTCCCGGGATCAGTGGAGAGGTCAGTATAGAAGTATGTTGTTTGGAGCCTTTAAAGGCTTTCCCAGGCAGAAAGAAATGGAAGGAGGTAGAAAAGCTTTCACAGACTGGGAAATCACCAGTGGGTCATCTATGGTGATGGTAGTAGTGGTCATCGTAACTAACATTTACTGAGCTCTTCTTACTGCATGGATTACAGCAGTAAGTCTAGATGGATGTCCTCGCCAATACCCCTGTGAGGTGAGGCTTACTAATTTTATTTCTACTTTGCAGGTGGATTAATGGAAATTTAGAGATTATGCAATTTTCCCAAAGCCCTGCAGTTGACGGGTGTGGCCATCAGAGTGTAGACCCAAAGTTCTTGAACCCCTGACTCTACCAAAGGGCCTCTCTTAGCGGCACAAGGCAGCGCCCCCCCCCCCCCATTGTGTGTCCACCTGCTGCTGTCTGCAGGGAAGTGGGCCACCTCTGCAGCTTGCTGACTGTGTTAATCACCTGGTGATAAGCCACCTCCAGCACCACTCCTCCAACTGGGACCTCACCATGAGGCAAGCCTTATGCATTGCATGGATTTTCTAATTTAAGTCTCAGATCAACTCAGAAGAATATCATTGCCCTCAATTTATAGACGGGAAAAGATAGGTTTTGAGGTTTTAGTAAGTTGCCCGGGTGCCGGGATTTACATGCAGACACATTTGCTCAGGACCTTGTGTTCTTACCCCGGGAACTAAGCTGCAGCCTCCCTTAAAGAGTTAAAAACTATGATCTCCTACAGCTGTGAGTGTGCCCACAGTTGGGTAAACTCACCCACATAATCTAAACTGGAAGTAAGCAGGGAGAAGGTCGCCTTTGCTGTGATACTTTGTAAACCTGCTGCGGTCGGTGTCTTGCTGGCCCCGGAAGAACTGTGTTCTTTCTGTTTCTCTTGCTTGTAACTTTACCTGAAATTTTTGAATTCCTTTTAGAATTAAGCACTTTTCCTTACACGGATAGTTTGTTTTACCCCTTTCCTTCTGTCTCCATTTCCCTGTGTACACTCAACACAACACAGACCTACGAACGGATGTTTTTCAGACCCAATTCTTGACTCTTTTTTATTTTCACTGCATATTAAATAAGATTTTCTGGAAGTTTTCTTCTCTACCTTGGAAGAAAAAAAAAAAAAAAAAAAGACCTGTGATGTTTAGGCATCTTAGAAACTTCAGGCTATATTTTCCAGAAAGGAACTTTTAAAACCATTTTGATACAGTTTTTCTACATTAAAGCCATAGGGACTTTTGAACAAAGAAAATATAATATTTATTTATAATAGCTATTTCATCTTTATGCAAACATCTTCTAGAATCCTGAGAATACTCCCTTTAAAATTATCGTGGTTCACACCTTTTGGTGAATAGCAGATGCTGCCAATGAATTTTAATCTTTTTTTTATGTTTATTATGGATATATTTTAATCATACTGGAAAAGTGAAAATAATCCACAGTGAGGTCTTTAATTTTTAGAATTTTAGAAGATTCTTCTAGATGGTGGAGAAAAGTGGATGAATGCCACAGTTTTTCGTTGTGGCAACAGTGCCACCTAATGTTTGATCAAGGACTCTAAAATAAACTGAATTTACTGGCTCTGAACCCTAAACCTCTATTATACTTACGATAAAATTTGACAATTTAAATGTGAACTCACCTGAATACATTAAAATTTTTTGTTCAAAAGTCAGAAGTATATAATTCTAATTCTTCTAATCATTTCAGTATAGAAAAAAATTAATTTCCCATTTAGTCTAACAAAGGACAACAGGATTATTTATTCCAAAATAGAAGCACAAAACTGCATCTCTGTTATCATTATTTATTAAAGATAAGATTCTGGTCAAATTAATCTATTACAGAAAAACTGTGTCATTATAAATTGGAATTTAAGGGGATGCTATCTCTGTGAATTAGTGAAACATGAGTTGTAATTTTGTATTTCATTTTTAAAACAGACCCGTGTACGGTTATCAAAATACATTTTCACAGAAGAGACTTTAATAAATATTCAGGAATGATGGGTAATTATTCACATATAGGTCCAGGCATTTAAGAGGATTAAAGATTGTTTCCTTGAGTGGGTTAAAGTTGCCAAAATTCTTTTTATTATTACTACATCAAAATAGTAAAAATATAATCCTTAGTCCAGCTTTTATCCAAATTGTCAAGAGTTTAGAGTAAGAGGATCAAACTAGAGTCTGTTATTTGATTTAAATAAACCCACTGAGCTGTCCTATACTTTTTTGATATTTCTAAAGTCAACTTTTAGAAAACATACTGAACTAGCCACAATGAAGCACTTCTGCAAACACGTAAAGTTTGTCAGCAGAGTTATTAGAGATGACCAAAGTGTAGCTACTTCACTTTGGAAGGAATCTAAAGTTTGCATTCAAACGTCTTCGGATTTTGGTTCCTAAACATGTCTGACATTTTTGCTAAAGGACCTCAATTCTCCGTTCCTTATACGCGGAGCCAGTGCTGTGTCTTTCCGGGTCCACGAGCAGGAAATTACTAGTCTGCTAGTCTTTGGCCGTCTCCTCCTTCTTCGATCATCAGTTTCCCGGAGAGGAAACTCTGGGCTCCTCTCCCTTTCCTTTGCTCACAGTCCTGGCTCAGCAGATGTTTGCTTGCACCCCGACTCCCTGCTTAGCTGCGGGTAACCTTCCATTTTGCTTATCAGAGATTCCATCCCCCAAGTTTTCTAGACAATGAATGGGATGTCATTTCATCTTGCCCTCCAACACTGCACAACCGCAGCTTCCTCTGACATAATCTGCTGTTGGTTTTATGCCTAGTTTATGACTGGAGACACCGAGGTACACAGAGCATATTCACGAGGGCTTTTGTGGAAGATTCTGTTAATTACCCCAATATATCAGCAACCTCATTCTCTCTTCCCCACCCCTCCAGGGGCCGATGAAAGGTGTGTAGAAACAGGCTCAGTGTCAGGAGTGCTCTTTGGGAAGCTTTGGTTTCTTTTTTTTAAGGAACTGAATTACTGGCTCCATCCTCTGTTTTCCTTTCTCTTCTTCCCTTGAACATGCACTTGGTCCCAGAGCTTTGCGTAGTCATCTTATATCTGTTACACAAAGACCAAGATACCTTTCCAAATGCTGGCCCTTGTGTCTTGGAGTTAGTGAATCAAATCCAGCCACCACTTACCCCAGACTTCTTCTTATGTGAAAGAAAAACAAAACTATTGAAATCATCATTCACTGGGTTTTCCAATACTTGCAGCTGGAAAACCATCCCAAATGGTCTAGAAGTAGATGTGCAGATGACAGGAGTTGAGCCTCTAAGCACAGTGCCCTGCATTAAGTGCCAGGGATGAAATTAATGGCTGTCCAGGTTCCAAAAAACTGGAATGATGGAAGATACAACATGGAGCATTTTTTTTTCCAGTTAGGTTTACTTTTCCTGCCTTCACTTTTAAGTAAGTATTTTTACAATATGAATGTGACACAGTGATGATTCCCACAACCATCCTTTTATGGTGTGACTTTTATATGATTGTAAGACAAGAGGAGGTTGCAGCATTTGTGGCTTTCATTCTTTCAATACATAGTTTTGAGTGCCTTCTGTGTACCAGACATTGTTGGAACTACCACGGATATAAAAATGAATGCAACAGTCAGAAATACTGCCCGAACAGAGCTAAACTTTTTGGAGTAAGAGAGATGATAAAATTTTAAAACTAAAATAGGTGGTATTTTGTATAGTGATAAACTCTACGAAGAAAAAGAAATAATGAAGGGGGTAGGGAGTGTGATGGGGGTTACAATTTTAAAGAATTTGAGTGAACACCTGGAGAAGATGAGTTTGAGCCCTCTGGATGTTAGTGGAAACAGACGCCCAAGAAGAGACATAATTTGATGTCAGAATCTTGCAGGGCATTGGAGGGTTTGAGGCAGAGGAGAAACCCGATGAAACAGATATGCTGGCTGCTGATTTGAGAATAGACTGAATTGAGGCAACGGGAGAAGCAGGGGACCAGTTCCTGCACTGTTCCTGGTGGGAGATGATGGGGTCGTGCAGCAGGATCACAGAAGTGGAGGTGGTAATAAGAGGGGGGATGCTAGATACACTGAGAATACAGAGGCAGAAGGATGTCCCGATGGATCAGATAACGTAGTCGTGAGAGAAATGATTCCAGGCATTTGGTCTGAGCAACCGGGAGAATGGAGTTGCCCTACTGTTAACTGGGATGAGGGAGACTTGGTGAAGCATGTTAAGGAAAAGGATCTAGAGTTCATTTGGGGCATAGTAAGTCTAAGTTTGGGCATATTAATTTATCAATCTAATGAAGTTTTTTTTTTAATTGAAGTATAGTCAGATTCCAATGTGTCAATTTCTGGTGTACAGCATCATGTTTCAGTGATACATGTACATACATATATTCCTTTTCATATTCTTTTTCATTACAGGTTACTATAAGATAATGAATATAATTCCCTGTGCTCTACAGTAGAAACTTGTTGCTTATTCGATTTTGTGAGGATTTTCTTATATTTCTGATGGTAAGAGATACTCTGCCAAAGTTCAGAAGGTATTCTGTGAGATTTGTTCCATATGCAGTTAAGAGTTATTGTTGTATCCGTGGAAGAGGGTGAGCACCACGGCCTTCTACTCCGCCATCTTGGCAACCTCCCCCTAAGTGGAGATGTTGAGTGCTAGCTGTACACAGGGGTCACAGTACAGGGGACGTTCAGCAATATTTAGATACATTTTAGAACATATAGAAAACATCTAACGTTCCTAGACAGCAAGAATCACCAAGGCAGTAAGTCAGGATAGAGAAAAGGGCCAAGACCTGAGCCCCCAGTTAAGAGGTCAGGGAAGTGAGGAAGTAAAGGCGTGCGTGTCGGCTACAGGGGGCTGAGCCCATTCCACACCACTGGTCTGCCTGGAGCGGGACACTCATGGGCTTATTGGATGAGTCACACTTTAGGACAACAAATTCTGTCCCATAGTAAGTTTCCAGTCTGATGTTTTTTGGGTTCAGTGAAATGAAATAACAGCGCATTTGTTGCAGCTTGGCCAAAATACTAATGTTATTTAACTTTTTATTGCAATAGTTGATTTACAATATTGTGTTAGTTTTGGGTGTACAGCAAAGTGATTCAGTTATATATATATATATATATATATCATTATATATATATAGTTTTTATATAATAGTTTTTATATATAGTTTTTTAATACATTCATAGTTATATATATTCTTTTCACCAAAACACTAATTTTTAAATTATGGTGTCCTGAATTCCTTAAAAACATCAATTGACTGGATATTGGCTTTCAGAACTTGGGAATTAAATTTGATGCACAGTAAAAGGATTCTCTTGAAACATTTAGATTATATTAAGAGAGGGAAATCTTCCAGGGTTTGACTTCCACTGAGTTTTTTTTTCTTTTTCCATAAGTATTTTGGCAGTATAACAACCATGCCTGGAGAATCTTACTGATGAGGTATACTGAAAATTAACACAGCATACCATTTTATGATAATTTCCCAAGAACATGACCTATATACTATAGTTTGTCCCTCACCATATAAACACTTAGGAAAATAGCTATTTCCACTCATGAGCCTTGTTGCTTATGAACAAGTCAAATATTGTTTTGTGCCCTGGCTGTCATTAAATAGTTGACAGATTTGGGAATGGGATGTAACAAGATGTCCATAGTTATCCAAGGCAAGTTCTTCTCGTACAAAATATAAACCAGTCATTCTGTGGATACTTACCAAACTGTGTACCTGGTAAAACAAACTGGTGAGTAAATGGCATGAGCCTCCTACTTCTATAATTGGACCAGATTTGCTACATGCATTTAAAAAAGTCAGGTCATTTTATAAAACATGGCACTACTTTTTTTTTTCTACACGGAGGGAAAAAAGGAAAAAGATACATTTAAAATCTATTTCTTCGAAGCTCTGGAAAGCTCACCCCAATGCAAGGAGGTAACCTCATAAACTGTTGAAAGCAATGTATTACTTTCTCCATCAGATGTCATTTTAAGTAGGAGCTGAACATGACACCATGAGATTCCGTCTGGAGAAAAAGCAAACTTCCACATTTGGCATGGAGACAGCCGAGAAGAGGAATGAAATGCAGAAAGTGATACTGCCAAGGAACTTTGTAACAGGCAGGTGGATAGTTTGTAAGATGACACTGCGAGCAGCTCCACATGGGATACAGAGTCTGAAAAGGCCAATGTTATTTGGAGATGCAGATACAGTGGCATCAGACTGTGGAGCCAGGAGATGCTAACTCCCCCTCTAATGAAGGAGAAATCCCATTTGGGAATCCAACTTGCACAGAGACATCTCATTTTGAAAACCAGGTAGACAAATTGGGGAGCCATCAGAAGAAATGGGAGGCCAGGATGAAGAGACTGATGCACGGGGGTCCCGGAAGAGTCAAGCAGTTAAGCCTGCATGTGAAAACCTGACAGAGCAATGGCACAGGATGCACGCAGCCCCTCAAAGAGCTGAAGAAAGATCGTTAGTGAAAGTGGGACACGTGGGACGCTGTTAGAAAATCGATTTCTTTTTCTTCTGACAATGCTGTTCTGCGACTGTTGCTCAGAGAAATGGCACCAGGTGTAGAGTTTGATTCCACTGAGACCCTTCTGACCGGAAAGCCCACTCTGGCCCCAGCACGAGTAAAGAAGGACATCATTAATAGTTCTGAAATCTATCAGAATTCCTGGGAGATGGATGGTAGGGCCCAGCAAAGTCTGGCAACCAAGAGAGTGAAAATAGTAATAATAATAATAATAATTAATAATAATAAGCCCTATGTGTGTACCAGGTACTGTTTTAAACACCTGCGTGTGTTAACTTAATCACCCCTCACACACTTTCATGAACCACCATATCAATATAATCCATGTCTTAGCGATGAGCGAACTGAGACCCCGTGAGCTAGGAGGTGTCAGAGCTGGAATGCAGGCTCACAGACTGCTCCTGCAGCCAGACCGCTTCACCTGGAAGCTGTGATGTCACTCCATAAAATCACCACCTTCTCACTGTATCCCCTGCTCCTCCACGCCACACACATTGTTAAGCCCTTGCCCTGAAGTTCTTGAGGGGCTGTTCTGTTCCCTTTCCATAGCATTAATCCCACGGAAGACAGAACAGCCAGGTGCGGCCGCAGGATGTGACTCAGATTCACACGGAGTCTCCCCAGGGTGGTTGCAACTAACTTAAGTCAAGTGGGCATGAACTGGCTTGGAATCATTAAGAGCAAGCCTCAGTGGTACGTAAACTTAAAAAAATTATGGAAAGAGTCAGGCTAGTGTGGGTAAAACTTCAGCGTCAGAACTAAAGGTGCGAATCCTTACTCTTCCATTTTGGGGGCAGGTTATCAACTTCCCTTGGCCTCAGTTTTTTCATCTATAATTTGAGAACGATGATGTCCCCCTGGTCAGATGACTGTAAAGGCTTCAGGTAACGTGTACATTAAAATAACTTACCACCATGCCTAACACAGAGTAGGCTCCATTGCAACATAATCTCACAGTATTGAAGAGAGTAGGCTTAAACCTGTCTGAGCATAAAGGAACCGGAGTCCAGCCAAAAATTCCTCAGCAGAGCAGGCAAGGGAGTCGTGATTTAGCCATCAGGGACCAGGCCTGTACAGAGTCTGGGGTGGGAAGCGCATACTGGAAAGATCAGCAGAGACACGAGACTGTGCCCACAATGGTGAATTACAGAAGGTTCTTTTGCTCGCAAGCACCCCCTTTCAATACGGTGGCTTTTAGGTTGTGTGAGCAACATCACTCTTTAACTGTTTCACTCCAAAAGAATCTTGGTCCATCAATAATTGTTTTCATCTATTTAGAAGAGACCGACGTTTCGCTGTCTTCAGCTTGGGGTTCTTGGTTAGCACAGTGTTCAAGCACGGGATGTAGACTGAGGCAGACCAGGATTTTAATACTTACTAGCTTTACACAGTGGATAAGGTCATTTAACCACCCCGTGTCTAAAACTAAGGCTTCCAAGAGCTGCCTCCAAAGGGCATGGGGCAGATTAAACATAGTGTAGAGGGTGAAATATTGCACATCACCAGGTGGAAGAACACACACATTTAGAGTTAATTCCATTTTGGATTCTTACTGTGCTAATAGAAAGGCTGTGGGCTTAGGAGAGAAAGGAGAACGGTAAGAAAGATTTTAAACTTAAAAACCACACAAACTTAAACACAGAATGATTATTTTAGTCTAACCCAGCCCCATTCGGGTAAGGACTTCAATTCAGAGCTCTTTCTTCCAACTCTCAGTGGTGTCTATGCCTTCCGATCCTCCAGGGGGCAGTGTTTTTCTCAACTTCTAATGGAAGGAAGAGAGATCTAGGTTCTTGTGCTATGTTTGACGTTTGTTCAGGTCTCCAAAGAAATATGACTGCTCTGGACTGATCCCCAGATGTTCAGTGGTACAGCCCCACCTACTCTGTTGTGGCCAGCTCAGTGATACAGGTCATTTCTTCTCCTTTTCCTGCATTGTGAGTTTGCTTCTTACTTTGTAATTACAGTAATTTCTCCTTTCTTAAACAAACCCATGACTCTTTTCATCTCCTGTCTTCACTTGATTACCACCCCCGTTTTTTTTCTCCCCTTTATAGCAAAATATTTGCAAAAAATTAATCTCTCATTTCTCTCTTCAACTCCCTCCAGCCAGATTTTGTTCCCCCAAATTCCACGGGCATTGCTCTTCTGTGCCATGGCACCAGTGACCTCTGCGTAGTTAAATCTGATGGTCAGTCGTCAGGCTTACCTTAGTGGGCCCCTTCAGTGTTACCTGACACAAATGATCACCCTCATCCCTGAAACACTCTTTTCCGTGGGCTTCCAGGGCACCTCAGTCTCCTGATTTTTGATGGGACGCTCCTCTCACCTCAGTTCCTCTTCATTTTCCCACCTTTTAAGCACTGAATTACATTTGCCTGTCTCATTGGCCCTCTTCTTTATTCTGTCTATCACTCTTTTTTTTTTTTTTTTTTTGCCGATTTTTTGGAGGAGGAGGTAATAAGTTTTACCTATTTATTAATTTTTAGAGCAGGTACTGGGGATTGAACCCAGGGCCTTGTGTATGCTAAGCATGTGCTCTACTGCTTGAGCTGTGCCCTCCCCTCATTCTGTCTGTTCTAATTGGTTGGTATTTCATCCAGTTTTATGGCTTCCCTCCTTCCTTCTTTCCTTCCTCCCTCCCTCCCTCCATTCCTTCCTTCTAATATAGGAGTGATTGAAGCATGTTTTAAGTCAACAGAAGTGTACAGCTGATTGGGGAAACTGGACTGCAAATGAATCCTGAAGAAGGTCAGGGGCATAAGACCCAACGTACAGGCAGTGGGCTGAGGTCTAGAGAGAACACTTACCCACCACACAAGGAGGAGAAAGGAGAGGACAGACGCGGACTCGGGAGGCTAGTGGCTTCTATCCAGGCTATGAGATGGTAGGATTTCCTAACTTACCTAACCTGTACAAATACTGTCATCACATCCAGTTGCTGCTGCAATTTTTTTCAAGCTCAAACATGGTAAAGAGGAATACGGAAACGGGATGGAGAAATAACGAGGGGAAATGTAGGTAGGGCTGTTGGTTCTGTCTAAAAATTGGATTACGGAATTTAAACGGTGAAAATGACAGTCAGATGACCTCCTTCCTGCCTTATCATTCATCTTTCCTATCTGTCACTCTTTTACACATTGCCAGTCATTTCACAAAGTGCCTATCACGCTGAGGCAGGGTATAAACATTTTAAATCCAGTGAAGAAGAAAAGGTGCTCCCTTGCAGGGTATAAACATTTTAAATCCAGTGAAGAAGAAAAGGTGCTCCCTTACAACGGACGTAAAACACTTGAGGCCAGCCTAGGGTAGGAAAAGCGTTCTCTTAATGTCATCGCGGCTAAGTTTGGTTTTCCCTGGTCTTTTCTTACAGATGAGCGAAGCTTTGGGGTAATGCCTTACAGCCTGCTCAGTGCATTTACGTGTCGGTTTTCTCTCAGATCCATTTTGCTGGTTTCTATACGAATAATATTGCAGCCCACATTCACCCAAGAGGGAACAGAACCAGCGTACCGTAATATCCATAATATATTGGCTCCCTGGCCTTTCTGACCTCAGAGGATGCACAGTGGATGATAATTACAACAGTTACTGTCTGCGTTTGGATACGTGCCACCCTGTGCCAGGCACTTCAGAGACTTTTACTGTTTCTTATCTTGTTAACAACCCACGAGATTACCTGTTATGATTCTCATTTTACCGGGGGGAAAAGAAATGAGGCTTAATAGATTTGCTGAAGAACAAGGAAGAGGAGGAAGAGGGGCAGAAGAGGAAGAGGAAAGAAGTGGGTTTCTGGGGGCCAACCAGCCAGGATGCCAACTCAGGTGTTGGCAGCTTTGGCTCTGAAACCTGCGTTCTTTCCAGAGGCACATGCATAATGAAACAGAAAGAAGCGTCCAGCCTGGGACTACAGGTCACTGTGACTTTCTCGCTCTCAGTAGGAGGCTAAAGGGGGGCAGCTTCTGAAAGGGACATTGAAGGAGCAACCACGTGGAGAACAGGCTCTTACATAGCAACTCACACTGTGTCCCCCGCTTACTATAAAGAAGTCGTTGACATCAGCACGGTTTTCAAAACAAGCTATTGACTTAATGTCACGTTGTCTAAAACCATCAACGTGACTTCTGTCATCAGAGTCCACACAAAGGATATTTCTTAGTGCAGGCTTGGGATCAGAATTCCTTTAAAGTTCTTGAGATTTGAATCACTTAAGTATCTGGGGGTGGGGGGAGTGGAAAGACTGGTCTCCTAAAGCCTTTCCTCAAATTGTAATATAGTCACAAACATCTGTTTTTGTTTTGTTGCTATTCTTTCCTTCCGTAAAAACTAAAGAAAACATTGTTTAGATTCCAAGTGTAGCTGTCCTTTTAGAGAAAGAGACAGAGAAAATTTGACACTTTGTAGAATAGTTTAAAAATAGACAGAGCTCATTCTTCTCTAAACAGCACCTAAGTGTCAACAGAATTCTTCCTTCAGCCTTTGTGTGTGTGGTGGGGCGTAAGTTCTGAGCTACACTCATTCAAAAAACACCTAAAATAGCTTTAACTAAACTCCCAAGATCATTACCTACTGGTGGATGGATGACAACTCTAGTCTCTACACAGACATATTCTACTATTTATTACAGTGATTCACTCAACAAATATTTTACTTAACGCCTACTGCATGCCATGCATAGATGGTATGCCCACATATGTACCTAGATGTAAGAGAGGATAAATACTACCCCAGTGTACAAGATGTCAAGGCTAGTGGAGGAGGCCAGCAAATAACAGGGCAATCTCTGGCTGCCCGAGGCACAGAGGATTGACACCTAATCTAAGGATAAGAGAAGGGGTCAAAGATAAGGGTAAGAGAGGGGTCAAGGACAGCTTCGCTAAGTAGATAAAGTCAGAGCCAAGTTGTAAATGATGAAAGAGTTAGCCAGGCATTAAAGGTGAAAGGACCTTCCAAATAAAGGTATACCTTCCTATAAAGATCGCATCCAATGCAGAAGCATAACTTAAGGTTAAAAGGATGGACTCTGGAACTATATTCCTTCCATTCGAATTCTGGCCTGTTACCAGCTGTGTGACTTTGGGCAAGTTACCTACCATTCTGTGCCCCCATTTTTCTCATCCAGGAAATGAGGGTAATAATAATACCTCTGCAAAGGATTATGGTGAGCATAAAGTGGTCTTTTTAAAGCACAGAGCAAGGCCAGAAAGGCCAAAGCACCGTATAATCATGTTTTTGTGTTATGTAGATGTGAGTGGTCATTTAGGTGCATTTCATTTACTGCAAAAAGCTGTGTGTGTGTGGAGGAGTGAGAACTATGAGGCTGAAAACAGTGCACAGGAGTCAATCTGATCTAGGAAGATAAATGAAAGACCAGAGATTTGCATTTGTGTATTTATTCAGTATTGTCTTTCTTTTTTCTTTTAATAAGTACTACCAGGCTATAATAAAGTAATGGTAGGTATTAATATTGTTCACCAGTTACAGATTTTCTCCTTTTAGGCACACCAAAAGTTTGCATTTCCTACTACCTTTGTTGTTTAATGAAACCAAGTATCTTGTTTCCGGTCAATGAGTTATGAGAAAGATGATGTGTATTTCTTCTGGGCTGGGGTATGTGAATGTTGACACAAGATCCTTCGAAGTTCTCTCTGCTCTGGTACATCAACCATCAGTTTCCAAGATGGTGGCTGTTCCATCAGTAGTCAGGGTCCATGAATAACTGATAGGTAAAATTCCTCTGCCAATGGAAGTTCAGTATGAGTGAAGAATAAACTTTCCTTATGTTAATGCTTAAGATATTGGGGATGATTGCTACCTAGTTTAATACAGCCTATCCCAGCTGATAAGATTAAAATAAGAACAACAATGATAATAATGATGTTTATGGAATACATCTTATACGCCAGACACTTTGTAATGATGCTTCTAATCCCCTCAATAGTGCCATGATGTCCGTAGACTATGACCACCACTCCAGTCTTATAGGTGAGGCAATAAGAAGCTAAGTAGCTTATTTCGGATGAAGAAAACTTATGAGTGGCAGAACTGGGATTTGAACTTGGACACTTCAGGTCTGCAATCTATGCCCAAATCACTGCGTTTTACTTCCTCTTGTGCAACTTCCAGAGATGATTTTCTTGCTATCACAGACTGAACTGGCAAAGAATTTGACAAACGTCTCTACTCCCATCTCCAGTGAGGTCTGACTGCAAGGCCGACGCACTGTGTATTTTATTAAGAGGGGAACAGTCAAGAGCTTCCAAGGAACTGAGTTGCTTTTCCAGAGCAAAGAAGTATGGATGTAAACCTTTTAATTTCCCTAGTTCTGTAAATTCTGTAAGTGAAAAAAAAAAAAAAGGCACTTTCTGCTTGGAGATTTTATTGGCTTGGTTACGTATATGACTCTCCAGCCTTTTGTAAAGACGCAGTTACCCCGTTCGGCACTCTCTGTGTCGCTAAGCGTGTCACCCCTGAGTGTCATTACAGTCTCTCAAGAGCCAGCGTAGGCTGAGTGCAGCTGTGCCATTTTTACCTCTCCCTGCTGTTTGCTGTTGGTGGTGGGTTCCTCTCTGTTTTCTGTTGTTGAGGGAGGGGAGGGGGGCTCCTCTCACCTGAGCGATGTCCT
Source organism: Camelus dromedarius (assembly GCF_036321535.1). Taxonomy (NCBI): domain Eukaryota; kingdom Metazoa; phylum Chordata; class Mammalia; order Artiodactyla; family Camelidae; genus Camelus; species Camelus dromedarius. Next base: position 32,942,846 of record NC_087454.1, on the reverse strand, counting down.
TAGGAGGCCACCCCGAGGTCCCTGCTTCACCGCAGCCTCGGGCTTGTACACACAGAATAACAGGCAGCGCCGGCAGGCGCCACAAGACAGGGGAAAGCCTTCCAATTCTCTTGTCAGCCGGGTCTGAATTTCTTTTTTACGACAGAAATCTCTGACAGATCTCACCATGGACCTCTGATTAGCCCGATGACATGCAGGTAAGATTCCAGGACCGACTATGGGGAAGGCGAGGGCGGCGTCTGTCACCAGGCTTCTGGTCCTGCAGCAACTTCTTCATCTGGATACGTCAAGAGGGCACATCTCTAACAAAGAAACTGCAGCGAGCGTGACTGCAAAGCCAACCGCCGGGCACAGGAGACGGCATCAGGACTGGATGCGATAGGACGACAGCAGAGCGGATGCTGCAGCCTGAGAGCCCACTGGGACCCACCAAGACACCCCAGATAATCAGAGCACCCTGGGTGGGGGGGAAGCCCCTCTCCACCCTCATCCCCGGGTGACTCTCTGGTCCAGGTCCTTAGTGCCAGATTGGCAAAACCATTTTCTGATTTTACACAGAGAAGCCAGGGAAGGAAGCCCCCATCTCTTTCCACGTGCCTTTTAAATGTACTCATCCAGATGTTAATTACGTATATATTACTTAGATCTCTCTAGATGTCGCGTAGATAGTCACACTCCTTATATACCTGGGAGATGAGAAAAACAAAGCATTATTCTTTTCTTCTGTTCCTTGCTGAGGTTGAGACTCACATTTAAATATTTCAGATGAGACAAAGCTGAAGCATGTCCAGATTTCTTACTAGACCTTCCCTTCAAGAGCTTCCCTCCTCCCTCCCTACCTGCTTTCACTTCTGTCATCACAATATAAACTACTGTGCAAGATTGTGACAAACTGGCTGTCTTACACCCCTGCAAAGGGCAGATCAAGAGGAGATGGGTTTTAATTATTGCCAAATTGAGATGAGGCACAAGGAGATCGAGATGCATTTCCTAAATTATAGAACATGGGAAGGAGTTAACAAGGGAGATATAAAGTTTGCCTGACTTGGTCTCACAGAATCAAAGACTTTGGGGTTTGCAAGATCTTCTAGTCAAATATATTTGTCCAGAGAAGGAAACTGAGGCCAGCCAGTTTAAATGGCTGGCTAATCAGGTACAGAAGCATGGAATCAGACATGAACTTTGGAGCCAGAATGGCCTGGGCTCAAATATGCACTTTGCTACTAACTTGTAGCAGGAGCATAGTATCCTTGAGCTCGTTTCCTCATCTAAAAAATGTGCACACTGGTGTTTACCTCCCGGGGCTTTTGTGAGAATTGAATAACACTGGGGATGAAAAACCTCTAAGAAGAGTGACTTCACTAGGTACTTACTAAACAAAGTCTTTCAATCAAATTCTGACATGTTTGTATAAAGCAACTTTTCCTCTTTCTCTTTAAAACAGAAACTCCTGACCTCTGGCGACAGCCTCTTTCGACTCAAAGATGGCATTCTCTCTAATCAAAGAATCAATTTTTTTAATTGCAAAACTCAGCCCAATACTGGCCTGAGCACGAATATACCCGCCCATAGGATGTCAATGAGGGATAAACCCATTAACATAGTTCATTCCAAAATTAAGGATCATCTTTATCCTTTTAACCTCTGCCCATTAACAAGGGAGGATGAAGTAAGGAAAAGAAAAATGTTGTCTCTCTATTCATTTCTTCATGACTTAAATTTTTTCTTCCTTGCTATCTTTTATTCCCTTAAGGCATGATGCATTATGTTTAGTCATTCTTGTGATCCTTCTAGTTGAGTCTTTATTAATGATTTTCTTTTATTTCTAGTTTTCTAAGTTCAGACAACTCATTATTGAATGTTTCGAACTCTGACTCATTTTGTCCTGCTACATGATTATGGACATGCATTATGTACTCTTCTTGTTTGTAGAACTGCTATCCTGCTGTTTATCATTATTTTTTTCTATCTTGAAACAACTATGAAATTTGATCTCAATACTTTTTGGTGGTTCACATATTTTTTTGAAATTAGAAGAAGATGGGTTTCAGGAAAGCTTTCCAAACCTCACAGAGTTCTCTTTTCTGTTGTCATAGTATAATGCTCAAAAATACAGATAAATTTTTTGTTTTTTTGAGATTTGCTGGTTCTGCTTCTCTCCCTCCCTCTTCTCTGGACCTCCTCTTTTCTTGATCTTTATTAACTGAGGCAATTTTGATGACACTCAGCATCAGTTGCTCTTCCATGCGGGAGGAGCTTGTTCTGGATGCTTTGTTTCTAGAGCCCACGGGGGCCTCTCTGCTCCAGCTGGATCTTCCTACCATGGGCTCCATGCACTCACTCCCTCCTGGAGAAGGCAAGAGATCTTCCAGTTTCACACACTATTCTGTTGTCTGTTTTGACATTCCCCTGGCTGAGCATTGTCAGACACCTGCCGCTCCCCTCTGCTTGCTTCCAGCACAGGTATCGGTAGATTACAGGTCTTGTGGCTGTCGGTGGTCCCTCTCCGGGCACTTGTAATTTGGAGTTCCTGAACTTACCCTGTCACCTTTGTTTTCTTGTAAAGGGCACCTTGTATTTTTGACTTTGCTGATTAGTTTATCTGTTTCGATATGGTGATCTGTTGAGTTTAAAAAGTTTACACTCCTGCTACCATTTTCGAGAATCGCCAACACTTAAAATTTTGTTTTCAATAACTCTGGCTTGTTATCAAACTTAAAATATCCCCTTTGGAAATTATTGGCCATTTGGGGATATGCAGAAGTAACTGGCCATTATAAATTGCCTATGTAAGCCCTTTGAAGGAGACAAACATCATTTGAATCTACAAGTCCTGATAGATTTCTTTTTACCAATGAGGAAACACTTCATTCTTCACAGTCCGATATTCAGACCAACTTGGTTATAATTACGAGTACATACTGGGCGAATCCCGGAGTGAAATCATGGCTGATGTAGTCTCTGTGAATGGATCCCTGGGAGACAATTCAAGGAACAGGGACTTTCACGTCAATTATGATACGTATGTTTCCCCCTGGACTTCTAAGTATTTCACCTCTGCTTAAATAAGGAAGGAACAATAAAAAGACTGTAGCATTTTTTAAGCAGATGGTTTCCTAAAATGCTGCTCACGTGATCAAACCTGATTCTCAGTAACACTATTCTGAGATATAAGTATATATATATATATTTATATATCCCTTCCATATTACCAAGAAATTATGTGTGTGTGTGCATGTATAATTTTCTAGGCTTTTTCTTTTTCTTCTAATTGCTTTGTTCATATCTGGTGTGTGAGAGGGTAAGACACCTATCTTTCATTTTTTATAAATACATCCAACTATGAGAGATTGACTCTTAGGGGTTCTGTCCCTTTGCCGATCCACTGGGTGTCTGAGAGGCGATAATCTCTTCCTTGAAGTGCAGCCCGAGACAATGCTGTGATCATCAAGCTTGTGGGTAACTGTATGAGCAAGTTACTTTGTCCTGTTGAAGGATGACACTTTATTGGGTTCTGAGTCTAAAATCATGCCCCAGTCTCTACCTCCACAAATACCCAGACACAAGTCATCCACCCATCTTCCGGCTCTGTACGTGAGTTCCTATTTAACTTAAGATCTGCCTGTGAAACTGTTTCCCTGACAAGGAGTCACTGATTGCCGTGGCATCTTTTCACTTGATTATTAAGATTCCTTCTCGCTGTTCTCCCTCGAGCTTTAATTACAGCATTGCAGCTTGTTCAAAACACGCTGCCAGGTTTCTCACTTGCGCAGGAGACAGAACCCAGATTTCACATCCCCTGCACGTCCTTTATTCCTCTTATTGATTTCCTAGGCAATTCTGTATCGATTTTATCTTCTATCTCATTGCCTCCTTGGTCTTTTTCTTCCTTATTTTTCCGAGCTCTTAGAACTCCTTGTTCACACAGGTCATCCAATTAGGATTTATGTGTGATCCTCCTTGGCCACTCTGAGCACTCACTGTGATCAGGGCCAGAGCCCAAATATTCTTATCAGGCTGGCTTTTATCTCAAACCCACACCGTCTGACTAAGCTCTGGTACCCTCACCGCTGTTTGTCTCAAAGTGTCAAAAGGAATTGTAGCAGGGGCCTTCCTGCCCCCAGTGTATCATTACTGGCCTCCCACATTCAGAGCATTCCCTGGCCTCTGTGTCGCTTCTTTGCTTGTTTGTGTTGCCATAGCGTTGTCTTTGGAGATTTGTTTCGGTATGGCACCTGCAAGAGTACTGGCGACCAGGAAAAGACATGCGGGCACTCATTCTGAGCTCCCGTCGTGCCTGTGGCTTGGGGGTTGTGAGTGGCCTCATGATGAAACGAAACAACTGGGCTGCCACTGGGGCACCAGACACCATGACAGTTTCTACCAGGGGTGGCCAGTGCCCAAGCAGAGTCCCTTAGTGGATAAAACACTTGGAAACAAGGAAGGATAGCAAATGCTACCTGTTTTGAAATGTCAGCCAGGGCAGGACCTTCCGAGGGAATTTTACAAGACAGAGATGGATCGCCAAATGCTCTAATTCAAGGTTTATAGGAACTTGAAATTGGGGAAGGAAAAAAAATATGCCCCACCTCTCAGGTGAAAATATATAGCATCGTACACTCTGAAATATTTAGCTCCTTTCATTGTTTACAGATTTTTTTTATTGCTCTCTGAAATCCATAAAGGAAAATAAACAAATCTCAGATTGATCCCACCTTTACTTAAATCTTTTTTCAAATCTTATTTAAACCTGCCCTGTTCCTGCTCTACCTACCTGCATCCTAATACTCAGTTCTGAGTGAGCCCCATTGGCTGAGGTATCAAGTTCATTATCAGGACTACTGAAGCGTTAAGACTGACAATAGGAAGCGATTCTAATCAGTGAAACGCTGTATTCTTCTATTCACCTAATCCACAGATATTATCCATAGAACGTTATCGCTGTCCTTCCCTAGCTGCTGGAGGTAGAAAGGCTGTCGTGCAACTGCCCACTTTTGTTGCAGGCAATGGTCTTTGGCTTCAAAGGACAGACACCTAAAACATTAGCTCCATTAGCTTAATTAAGAAGGTGAGTTACTGTAACTGAAACGGTTATTACAAAAGTGGGACCAGTAGATGGAGTTAGGATACAGCTGTACCTTTCCCCTTATTCACATCCCTCCTGTGAGATGAGTTCTGCTCCATCCCTGTCCCTCCGTGGTGGGTTGTATCAGTGCCTCGCCCGGATGCCCTCAACAGCCCGTTGTCCCAGCAGCACAGCTAACGAGTGAAGGCGAAACTAACTCTGTGAGGCAGTCCGTGCTCCAGAGCTTCCCTGGAGGACTGAAATTCCTCCCCAGCTGAGACCACGCTCTTGTTGAACTTTGTTCTTCCCTGTCCTGCTTCCCCGAGTCTGTTTCTCCTGAGAAAATCACTTAGGCAAGAATCCCATCTTGGGGAACATGACCAAAGATGTCCTACAAAAAATTTCTGCAGAATCCATAAGTTATTTGCTCATTTGTAGAAGAAAAGGTCTCTGTTAACTTTTCTTTCCAAGAATAGTTTCATTCCAGTAACCAAAAAGTCCAGTCCTAACTCAAAGCTAAAACATTAATTCCTTTCGTCCAGTTTGAGGGTAGATGAGTTGCCTGCCTTCATTCCTTGCTTTGTGCATCTGTCTGTGCCCATTTGCTCCTCCCTGGAAGCGGTCGGCCCCACTGAGGCCTTCTGATTCCTCCAGGATTGAAGTTAGGAAGAGAGTAAAGATTAAGTGGTGGGGAAGAGCTTACTCAGCTGACTCAGGTGGCATTTCTTTCTTCCTTTATTTTTTTTTTAAGATTAAATCTGAAAATCCTACAGATGAAAGGAGGTCAGTGGAGTGGCTTTCCAGTTGGTGACTAAAGAGGGCTCAAGTGGCCAGCAGTGTTCTCCTACCCAAGGCTGGCCCAAGGTCCATGTTTGCAGGGACCCAAGTGGAAACTCTGCTGAGGCGTAAGCCTCAGGTGCAGGTGTAGGGTCACTTGAAGAAAGATCCAGCCCGAGAAGCCTGCCTGAGGTGGTGTTGAAGCCCCAAAAGAAAGAGGCTGAGTGGAGTGAATGCCCCGGAACCAACAGAGGAATCATAAGTAGGTAGTGAGAGCTCTTAGCAGCTGTCAGAAAGGTCTTCTGGGTGAACTTCTAAGGAGTTGACAAAAAGCAATGCAGAGACAAATAATCAACTTGAACACCTAGTTGAAGAGAAGCCATAAGAAATACACACACACCATGGAATATTACTCAGCCACGAAAAGGAATGAAATAATGTCACTGGTAGCAAAATGGATGGACCTAGAGATGATCATACTAAGTGAAGTAAGTCAGAAAGAGAAAGACATATATCATATGAAATCACTTATATGTGGAATCTGAAAAAAAAAGACACAAATGAGCTTATTTATAAAACAGAAAGAGACACAGACAGAAAACAAACTGATGGCTCCTGAGGGAGAAGAAGGGGAGGGCTAAACTGAGAGACTGGGATTGGCAGATACAAACTACTATGTGTAGAAAAGATAAACAACAATGTCCTACTTTACAGCACAGGGAAGTATATTCAACATCTTGTAGTAATCTGTAATGAAAAAGAATATATAGGGGTGTGTGTGTATATACATACATATGTATAATTGAATCTCTGTGTTGTACATCAGAAACTAATACAACATTGTAAATCAACTATATTTCAATTAAAAAAAGGGAGAAAAAAATTTTTTTAATTTTATACCAGTCAGCTGTGTTCATTAGACTCCAGGAGGACACAGATCAAGCTTTTCTGATAAAGTCCTTAATAGTAACTTTAGCAGTACCACATTCAGGTAGCTGGCAACAGTTCACTTACAGGAAAATGACTTTTAATCCTGTGAAATAAATTATCTTCTATTTCTTTTATTTTAAAATTCATTTGCATTTAACGTATAAATCTGCTTCGCGTTTAGAGTTGTACCATAAGGTCTTGACCATAAAGTGTTCATTTTAGTCTGACGTTTACACATATTTAATTAACAGAATGTTGCAATTGGACATCTGTGAGAATTAGTTATTTTTTTTAAATGTGTAAACATTTTACTGACTTTATCCAGGTTTGACAAATACTGCAATTGTAATATACTTATTATATGGAAAATGAAGAGATTTGTTTTTAAAAAAAAAAAAAGATATTTCAGCCATCCTGAACAGAAATAACTCTGTGCAGGGATTGCTGAAAATAAGTTCAAGGTCTCTTAGGTTAATGCAGCCGTTAACATTGCAGAGTCACCTGAAAGTAATTTCAGACAACACTAAAAATGCTGAACGAACCAATACTCTGAGACATCATATATATGAGGCAAAAGCTCACACTTTCAAATTAAAGCACTGCAGAAAGTGAATGAACTATCTGACACGCGTTTTGTAACCCATGCTGTTGAGATGTTGAAAAATTAAGCATATCTAATCATTTTATTTTGATTTAAAGGTATAAAATTGTATTATGCCTCTTAGTAAAAAAAAGGGGGGGGGCAAAAATAAAAATATTTTGACAGACTTCCATCAATGCAAGTATTTCTTAATTTCTCTATCTTTAAGATTCAAATTTGAAGGTAGATGACAAAAAGGGAGGGGAAACAAAAGAGGGACACAGGACAGAAGAGAAGAGAAGGATCTGTGATGCTGCTAGAACTCCCAGCTTCCAGTTTCCTGAAGTCACAGTATTTACAGGGAGCTAATGATCCCCACAACCTCTGCAAAACCTGTCTCTCATGACAAGGGCAGAGAGACAGACCGCAGGTGCTGAGCCCAAGCAATGGCCCCCGTGCTGCTCTGAAGAAGGTGCCCAGAAGCCCAGCGGATTTTGCCTGCTCTGACCCACGACTCTGGGAGTGAAAAGGAGCTAAAGCACACATCTGGGGAGGGACTGCCAGGTACTGTGAAAAAGAGTTCTCCAAGGTTAATACATATTTCCGTGGAATGTTATCTTTTTAGATAGTAGGCTGTCCAACTTCGAGGCCATGTGCTAGTGACAGTTGAAATCTCAGTATTGAGAAAAATGGCCCGGAAACCAACTAGATTGTGACGGGGTAAAAAAGTCAAATTATATGATTAAAAAAGTATAGAATAAAAACACAGGTAGGAAAAGACAACAACAAAAAAACGCTTAAAAAAACCGAACAAACAAGGTAGGAAACACTCAAAAACATGGAGGAAAACCAAGAAAAATGAACTCATAGGCACAAAGAGAAATAAAGTAAACAAGTCAGGTAACTAAGACATACATGAATTCAAATCACTAGTTTTTCACATGAGCAGCAATCTCATCAAGCAGTCAAAGTAAGCATGTGTTTATGACCACAACTTTTTCAAATTAGTCATCACATAAATGATTATTCAATAGATGTTTTTAAATATTAAGAAAAAAATTTTTAAATCTAGGTAAATTACACCATCATGACGTCCCTAATGAGCACCAAAATTGCACTCTAAGTTCTAGCGTTTACAACTAACATTCTGGTTCATCGTCTGTTTTCTTTGTAATCACCGGCCCATTAGCTGCCATTTAGAATTTAATTTTTGGTCCATACATAGATTTTTCGTTTTAGTGCCATTTTCTGTAGGAGGATTTAATCTATACATCCAGGCATCCTTAGGAGCTTTTTAAGAGTTTCTATTTCAGCATGTCTACAAGAGCAAGAGAGACGGGGTAGAAATCTCCCAAACCCTTCCCTCCCGTCAAAGCTTATTATAAGGTTTTTGGCATTTCGGGGGAAAGACACAATACAGCGAGTGATTCGGGAGGTGAATCTTTATGTATTTCTCTTCTCCCCCTCCTCTTCTTTCCTGGAATGTGCTCTTTATGTTATACCCCGATTTGAATACTAATCACGTTTTAATTCCTCCTCTTCCACGGAACAGCCCGTGTGCCCTAACGTCGGTGGTGCTAACTGGCTCACACCCTGCGTGGATGAAGGGCTCCCAGAGGTAACGGTGTGTGCAGGTGCATGAGTAATCGCCTGGCTTCTCAAGTCAGCTCTCCTGCGTCTCTGCAGTCTGGCAAGGACACCCACAATTCGAGGAGTGAGGGGCTAGCTGTGAACTCTGAAATAGCATATGTATGACCTTCTGTTGAAAAAATAAAAACAGAAAAATTAACATGAAGATAAAAAAAATTTTTTTCCCTCAAGGAGAAGGAAAAAAAAAAATTCCTGAAACATTTTCTTCTTAGGCTCTGACTCTTCCCTGGTGACAGAGAACTCCGCTTAACAATCACATTGGGCAATTATCAGCAGATTTAGAGCCAGAATCCAATAAAAGTAAAGCCATGAGCATTGTTAGAAAACTAGAGGAGATTGGAAAAAAAAAAAAAAAGTGAGGTGTTTTGCTACGCTACCAACCAGGGCTGGCTGCAACTAAGCCTTCATCACTATAATCCACTGTCACCGTCTTAGCTCAGTTACTCATCATTTCTGTCACTGAAGCAGTTCCCATACTGGTCTCTGTGTCGCCAAACTTTTCACTTTTCAAGCCTGATCTGTTTCACTGTTGGAGTTATCATCCTAATTCACAAATTCAGTCACATCAGAGTGAGGCTCGTAGACGAATTCCCGTTATCTGCAGAAGAAAGTGGAAGCTTCTCTGCCTGGCAAGAAGTGTCTCCTTTACTTTGTCCCTGCCTGATTTTCCGAGGTTATTTCCGCACATGCTCATCCCTCCACGAGCCCCTGTACAGTCTCGCCCTTGCAGGATTCACGTTATGATCTAGCTACATGTGATAATTTGGCATCCTCATTCCTACATAGCCCGACTCCTGCTGCTCCTCTTACGTTCAGTGCTTTCTTTCCTCGCTCAGTCGGTGCAGCTGTGTAATCACTTGACAAGACTTAACACAGATGACTTCTCTTACTATCTCAGGGCAGTCCCTGAACCACTCCCTCAGAACACCACCCACTGTGTGTCAACTATAGTAATCGAGTTATTTGCATCTCTTTCGAATAGACTTTGAAATCCAAGAGGACAAACACTATATTGTATTCCCTAATGCTTCCCCTTCTGTCTCCCTGAATTTGGCTTATTCGCATCCATTTTTTTTTCCCTCTCTGCTAACTTGAGCCTTTACAGATGATAAGGAACATCCTGTTGTGCACTGATGTCATGAGGATTAACACCGTTAAAGTAAATAATGTCGGTGTCCATTCACTCAGGTACGCAAAATGACTCATCTTTTATTTGTAAGTTTTTCTCCAGAAATCTTGCGTTAACAATTAGAACCTATTGTTCTGCTAACATTTATTTACTTATTGGAAAGTCAGGCACTGTGGTGAGGTTTTGACACTCGATAGATCTCAGTTCAAATTTTATTTTGCCACACACCCAGATTATTCCATCTAGGGAGAGTTTTTTTGTTTTGTTTTGCTTTTACATCTAGGGAGAGTTAACTTCTTGGATGTCATATGTGCAAAATGAGGATGAGAATATTAACCTTTCAAGAGGTTTTGAATGACTGAATAGGTGGAATTGGGTGCAATGATAAGAAATTGCCAATATTCCAGCATCTTCACCCACAGACACAGGTTAGTTTTGTTGTGGAAGGCGGGACACACGGTTCTCTACAGGACAGAAAATCAGTCCATGGTCAGTCTGAGGCACATGATGGATTATGATAATTATGCTTATGATGATGACAGTGTTGACAAGGACACACATGACTCTACACAGCATCTCTCGTCCTGTCTTCTCATCGCCAAGGCACACATAAAAACTTGGCTCAGTTATGCTTGAGGAATAGTCAGACTGCCTGACCCAGTCACAACTGGGACACAAGGAAGCAGCCAATGGAATGGCAACCCTGCAATAAGTAAAAGAACTAAAGGTTGCCCAGCCAGGCACACGTCGCCGGCATTCAATTCAATCACGGGATCTACTACAAGCCTGTACGGCTGGTGCAGGAATAAAAAGCCAAGGGAGACGCAGCCCCTGCCTTTAAAGAGCTTGCTGAGTTGGCTGTTACACAAACAGACACTCGCGAGACACTGAAGAGAAAGACTATCAGATGCAGGGAGCGAGGGGAAGACGTGTTTTACTGTCGGGATCTACACTCCCCTCTAGTCTTCAGGAAGGTTCTGGTTTTTTGCTATATGTCTTAGTGTTGGTGGGCTTCCTTACATTATTCAAGCCATTCATTTTAATGGGATTCTGAACAATTTATGAGCAAGGTGTAACAAAGAATTGTTGCTGGTTTCTTTTTCTCTCGTATCTCTGCCCCATCAGTGCTCTCTCTCGCACACGCACTTGAGATAGAGATATATGGATGTGTACCTAGATACAGATATATTCCAGCCCAAATAAGGCAAGATGAACAGATTTTAAGTAATTCTAGGCTTCTGGAAAGTATTCCAAATCAGGGAAGTAAAGGAGGCAAATACTTCACCCTGTGTTGTGACCCTGTGATGTTTCGCAGGGTCACTGGGTGTTCAGGGAATTAGAAAAGTATGTGAGGTCCTGAGGAGCAATGCAACATAAACCACACTGTTCCTTAATGACATTTGAAAGATGTTACTGCACTTGTAGAAATTGTCTATTGAACAATAAAAGATCCAATTTTGTATAGGATTATAAAGATTTATTCTAAAGAGATCAGTGAAGCTGTATTTCTATAAATCACCTGGAAGGAAAAAAACAGACAGAAAATAACTTTCACAAGCACATCTTAAGTGGTTTTTACCTAAGTTTTTCTTTCCTTTACTTTTCTGTTAGCATAAAATGCACTGAATAGAAAATTGGTTATTTTCAAAATGCATCTCAAATCATGATTTGGACATACCTGAGAGGCAGACTTACAACAGTTATTTGCTATCAAAATATTCTCCTTTAAATCTGACGGAGCAATTCTATAACCAAATATTCTATTAGAAAAATAGATACACTGAAGGAGAACAATTTTTAAGAAAATAGTCTGTAGTCTTCTCCTCAGTGTTTATGTTCAAATTCCAGCCACTTAAATTGCAGATGAATTTAATATGAACATGTAAGCAGAGAGAAGTTCCACTGAGTCCCAGTCCCAGTATATTTTCCACGTGCAACTCTACAAGTCTTGTGAAGAAGTGTCTTTTCGTTTTGATGATAACACACTCCATTTTTTTTATTTAGAAATGTACCTCTGCACCCTACAGTGCCACAATCGGTCTCCTTTAAAACTAATATTTTCAGAACTCACTTCGGTTTAATAAATATCACTCTTCAGATTTTCCCTGAAACAAATTTTCTCTTTATGAAGTTTAGGAGGAAAAACAGAAGTTTTACATAGTAAGGGTAGTTGTTATTTCAAAATCTGCCTATTCTCTACCATGACTCAAATTTCTTTTTTCCCCATCTATTTAAATTGAAGTATAGTCAGTTTACAATGTTGTGCTAATTTCCAGTGTACAGCATAGTGATTCAGTTATACATATATTTACATGGATATTCCTTTTCATATTCTTTTTCATTATAGGCTATTACAAGACATTGAATATAGTTCCTTGTGCTATACAGTAGGACCTTGTTTGTTTATTTTATATATAGTAGTGTGTATCTGCTAATCCCCAAATCCTAATTTATCCCTCCCCCTCCCCACCTTTCCCCTTGGTAATCATCAGTTTGTCTTCTATGTCTGTGAATCTGTCTCTGTTTTGTGAATAAGTTCATTTGTCTCATTTTTAAAAAGTCCACATACAAGTGATATCATCTGAGATTTTTATTTCTCTTTCTGACTTACTTTTCACTTAGTATGATGACCTCCAGGTATGATTCAAATTTCAATTCTAATTATTTTTTAAAAGACACATAACTTCCCCCAGAGCTTGAGAAAGTACGATGCATTGATATTATGCCGTAAAGTAAGAGAATCCAAAAGTGAAATAAATTTCAGCAAAAAGTAAGAGTGGATGGTGCAAGCAGAGGACATGGGAAATAAAGACCCAGCCAGACTCTGGGCATGGATATCCATCCAAATAAGTAAATATTTCAAAGCTTTTCACTTTTGAAGAATTACTTGAGCAGGACACAACATTTCTCCCTTTTAAAATAGCAAATCAGGAGGAAACTATACTGTTGAATAATCAAAGTATATTTTGATTATATAAGAGCTTCAGTTATTGAGAGGGAACATTGTTTCTTAAAAAATTATAAAAACTCTTCTAGAAGATTTTTATTTCTGGTGGTACAGTGCTACGTCTATTAGGAAAAACCTTAATGTTTCTAATGAAAATCAGCAGGTGTTTATTCCTCTCTATTTTGGGAGGTAGTTTATGGAACTGTCATTACTCCCTTGAAATTCTGTTTCAGTTTTCCAAATCTGTGCAGGTGAAACATTTTTTATGGTGGTTATAGGTGTAATAAGGTTATTTTATTCCTACAACTTGATAGAAAGCCAAAGCAAAAAGACAAAATACCAACACAGTTGAAAAAGCAAAGAAAAGGGGAGAGCTAATCCGTACAGTAAGACATTCTCAATCATGCTTTATGTGTACTGTGGCTTTTGACATCAAATGCACATTCACTGATCAACATGGAACTTTGCAACCTACATTGCTCGGTTTTAAGCAACTGAAAGCATTCATACCCAAGACTGATTTAATATGCACTCTCAGTTTGAAGACCCTTTACCCACAGTACAAAAATACACTTTGCAGTTTCGACTTGAGTTAACGTTCCTTACTAAAACCTCAGTTTATAGTGAAATAACTGCCTTCCCTGAATAGTTCAACATCCAAAGCAAATCTGAGATATCATTACAATTTGAAAGAAAATCCTCTCGTTGCAAACTACAGATGGAGACATGTCACTCTAATAGCAAATGGTTTGCTTCTAAAAAAGTGCGAGTGTGTGTCTCTGTGTGTATATAGACAGCGTACACACATACACAGCATGCTGCACACGGAAACATCAGTTAAGGTTCCAAATTGGACACTGTGATGAAGAGTTAACTCCTATTGGCCAGAAGCTATAGAATATCACGGCCAAACTGGAAACTTGAGTCTAGCAGTTTATTTTTCTTTTTTACATCAAAGTTAGCTGAAGTAGCAGGCATGCAAGCATATATTCGATCTTGTCCAAGGATGATAAGCAAATATATGTGTGTGGCATCTAAAGACGGAGAGGAAGTTTAGAGTTTATGCTTTTAGTTGCTTAAAACCAAACAATGTACCCTGCAAAGTCCCAAAGGCACGTCTGCACAGAGGTTCTCATTATTAGTTCACTTTATCTCTGCTGGTGCAACGTGGTTCTCAGCTTTTTAATCACTTCTCCGCTGGCACAGCTAATGTGCCTACAAGTTGTCTGGAATTTTAATATTGCTAAATTTAGTGACACAAGTTGTGATTAAATTGTGAAAACTTGTTTAATGCAAACCCTGATTGAAAAGAATACATGCTTATTTAAGGAAAATGTACAACGTTGCAAAAATTATATAGCGCTATATATAGCCCCCATTTAACAGCTTTACCAACCTGCAAAAAAGTTGGTTCTTGTAGAAAACTGCCAGGCTATGTAGTCTGAAATCTGGAGTCGTAATACCAGAGAGCTGTCAGTCAGCCATCCATCCATCTAATTGGCTTCTTACCATCTTTCCATCATGTTTTTTTTATAACTGGTCGCCTCTGGCTAAAATGCAAATCATGAGGAAGAGCCGTCTAGAAAAAGCTGCTGCTTTCTTAATTATCTGTCAGAGTATGGACCAGTGGACCTAGGGCCGCACAGCAGAGTTATGCTAAGCAGCAAGGCATCATGGGAATTGGAGTGACAGCTCATTTTCCTCCTGTGTTTTCTGTGTTCGAATGACAATGCAGAAATACGGGTTTTCCCACACTTTCTCTGAACACTTGGGCTATTGCTCAGGGGAGCACAGAGCCAAAACTGTCACATTTCCAGACATGGTCTTATTGCTGTCACTGTGACAGGATTGTTGACAAATGCCAGCAGTCATCTGGGCATCTTGGGAAATGTCTGCCATGATTGTGTCAACAGCCTGACAGAAATTGTTAATGTTTAAACTTCTTCCACTGACAGAATCCTGTCTTGCTGACAATATTTGTCATATGAAACTCAATCTTTGTCAAACTTGCTTAAAAATTAACACTTTCTCAATTTCTTTTTTTTTTCTCCTCCCTAGTTTACTGCCTAGCAGTGCAAAATTTTAGCAGTAAGATTTCAGCAAGGTAAAGTGACACAGTAATTTGGGTCCAGGTTCCATTCAAATTCTTTAGCCTACTATTAATTTATGGCCACCCTGTCCTTTTGACCTTTGCTACCAGAATAATTAGCCATATATGTGTGTGCATATATACATATATATGATACATACATAATATATACATATGTATCGTGTGTGTGTGTTGTATGTGCCTTAGGAATCAAACTTGTGAATTATTCACGAGGTACAAAACACTATTGCTCAGGATACAATGTGGAAAATCCATTAAATCATGCAGACTTTTTAACTTATGTGAAAATCAGTTGCACATTTGTAGGTGTCCATGAACTAATTTCTTAACTTTAAATTTAAAAATTTTAAATTATTTTTAGCTTTAATTTTAGGAAATCAATCTAACAGGTTAAACAGTATTTTTTGCAGGAACTCAGCAAGGAGTTGATTTTTTTAAACACATGATTTTTGTCAAACCTGGAATACAGGGATAGCTTGAATTTCCTAATTCAGATAATCTATTGGGAAATATTCATGTGAGCAGTATAAAAGATAGTGTTTTGTTTTTTTTTTAAAAGGAGCATCTGGTTTAAAATCCACAGGTGGATTTTTAAAAATAATTTTGGTGAGACAGAACGCTCTGATTACTAGAAGGCAGATCAATCATATCTGGCTGTATTAGAAATACCCAGTCATCCTGGGTACATTTCTTAGATGCTACATTTCTTAGACATGGTGTAGAAAAGAGCACTTGGTTAGCTGAATTCAGTGTCCATCTGTCCCTGACAGAACAATCCCTGTCAAACTAGGAGTGACAACTTATTACTAATGACATAACTATTATTAGTTGTACTATTATTAGATACTACATCATAGCACACAAATATAGTATACGCTTACACCAGTAAGGACACATTAAAATAATTTGTTATTAGAATAGCAATCTCCTGGGAAAATAGACTGTGTCTAGAAGTCCTATTTACCTGAATTGCTGCCAAGTATGATTTCTAGTGACTCTGTAGACAGCGAATGGGCCAGGTACTGCCTCACTTGCTGAAAAGAGTAGACTTCTTAATATGCTTTTTAGTTTAAATTTTTTGTTGCCAGAGATTTATAAGTTAATAATATAAATTCATATATACATATATATAAATAAATAAACTTTATTTTTTACAGCAGTTTTAGGTTCATAACAAAATTCAGCAGAAAGTACAGGGAGTTCTCATACACCCTGTGCCCCACCCAGGCACAGCCTCCCCACCATCAACATCCCACACCAGTGTGGGACATTTGTTACAGCTGCTGAACTCAGATTGATACAACATCATCATATTATTTTTCATAGCTTTTAAATTCAAACATTATCAGAAGTATCTCCAACCAGTATAATGTGATGTCTTGGGCCAGGAGTTGGCAAACTTGTTATGCAATGAAACAAAGAGTAAATATTTTAAGTTTTTGTCTATATCATAACGGTACCACTCTGCCTGCCAAAGCACTATAAGTAGATACATTTTACAATTTTAAAATGTCCCAATAAAACTGTACTGATAAAAGCAGACAGTGGACTGGATTTTGTTTACAGGCTGTAGTTTGTTGACCCCTGGTTTAGACCAGGAGCTCAGTAATTCAACAAACCCTGATTTCAGATTTCAGCTGTACTGCACACTCGCTGTGTGATGCTGAGCATATTTTCCTCAAAATTCTTCAAGAAAACCCTTTAGGAATGTATTAATTTCCTGATGTTACCAGTGAGGGGATAGCTTGCAGAGGCTATGCCCCTAGAGCTCCTGGGTAACAAGAGAACAAATCTGGGATTCTAACATAAGCCTGTCAATTCTTAGCTTCCTGCTTTTCTCAACTATGACATGTTGTCTGCAATTCTCATTTACTTCTGAAATAAAATTCTAGATTGAGTTTGGAGACTTAGAGGACAGAGAGAGAAAAAAGATACAGGTGGGGTAAGTATTGACCATTTAGGGGAAAACGTGCTTCTTTACCATCAGAATTGCTTCCTGTGTTGATAACACAGGGTTCTCTGCCTTCACCCCTCTACCATTGATCACTTCCTGCACTTAGCCTGGAAGATCAGGGACAGGGTGCAGCAAAATGAAGAGGAAGTCTGCCTCCCAAATAACTGATAAACATTTGGAATGATTCTCCCCAAAATTCAAGAACAGTATCTCTGATGGTTCATTTTATGTGTCAATTTGACTAGGCCAGATATTTGTTTAAACATTATTTCTGGGTGTGTCTGTGAGGGTTCAGGATGAGATTAACAGCAGAGGAATCAGGAGACCGGGTAAAGCAGATTGCCCTCCCCATTATGGGTGGGTCATACCTCATCTGTTGAGGGCATGAATAGAACAAAAAGGAGGAGGGGAGAATTGATTCTCTTTCTGCCTATATGTTTCTGAGCTGGGACACAGGTCTTCTGCACTTGGATATGAGTGTTTACCATTGCCTTTCCTGGCGCTCACGCCTTTAAACTTGGACTGGAGCCACACCATCAGCTCTCCTGGCTCTCCAATTTGCAGACAGCAGATTGCGGCACATTCTAGCCTCTATAATCATGTGAGATATTTCCTTATAATAAATCTATATATGATAATAAATAATAATAAAATCTATATGTAAAATCTCTTACTGGTTCTCTGAAGAACTAGCACAGAATTATCTTAATCTCTTTTCTTAGTGAATCATGACTAAAGATTCCTCCAGGCTGGGCCACGTGGATGGTCTTAATCTCATGGGACTATATGGCCAGCATCCTTCTCTGCTCAGTGTGGGAAGTGTGGCATCACATCCTCTTGAACACAGCTCAGCCAGACTCTGTACAAAGTGCCTCCAGCCAAGGGACACATCTGCAGGGGGGGAAGGGGCATCCCTGGATAGTGCTCTGCTGCTTCACCTTGTTCCTCTGACAATTCCACATAACGCACCTCAATGCAAATCCACACGTATGCACAGGGCATCTATTTTGTTTTAGGTTAATTTGCATAGAGGATTCAAAGAAATACAAACCCTGATTACTTACTACTCAGAGATCATGATAACAGTTTTGAAACAACCCAGGAATAATATGACAGAGCGCTTAAAAAACAAGCAAGAAAACATTTTGTTTAGCATCAGACAGGCATCTTTTCAGTACTTAGGAAATACTGCAGATTCTCCAGATACAGTCAGGAGCCAAAGTTGAGTGACATACCTCTTTCAATCTCTTTCTCTCTCTCAAACTCAAACTCCCTGGGGCCAAGGAGGGCTTTTAGCAGACTCAGACTGGTTTTGAAGATGTTGCATTAGTATGCGGGAGGACTTACAGGTTGCATGGTGTCCTCCAAAAAGATACACCGAAGTCCTAACCCCTAGTGCCTCACAGCTGTGAGCTACTTGGACATAGTGTTATTGCAGATTAATTAAGATGAGGTCGTCTTGGGGTAAAGGGAACGCTTAATCTAATATGACTGGCGTCCTTGTAACAAGAGATACAAGGGAAAGACAGCCATGCAGCAACGGAAGCAGAGAGAGGAGTGATGTGTCTGTAAGCCGAGGAAGTGTAAGGACTGCTGACAAAAACCGAAAGCTAGAAGAGGCAAAGAAGGATGCTCCCCTACAGGTTTTCAGAGAAAGCATGACCCAGCCAGTAGCTTGATTTCAGACGTTTAGCTTCCAGAATTGTCAGACCTGTAAGACAGTATTTTGTTGTTGTTGTTTTAAGATACACGGTGTTTAGTCCTTAGTCACAGCAGCCCCTAGGAAACTAATACGAGTGTATTAAGGAGTAATAGCCCTTATTTTAGAGCCCTATAAATCTGGATTAAAATCTCAACTCCATCATGTCCTCTCAAAATGTGTATTTCCTCATCTGCATAATGAGAATTCCTCCCAATGGACCCCTCCTCAGACTCCCACCAGAGGGTGGTACCGACACACGGCCGATGCTAACATGCTCACCACGCGCCCTGGTGTCTTGAGTGGACCTAGTCTGGCAGCCAGAGCTCCTGCGGGGTCTAACAGAAGTCCAGCCTCCCTCAGGGTGTGTCCACGAGGGTCCAAAAGACACAGTAGCCAAAGTGAAGGTGGAGATAGGCATGTTTTCAGTTTGCTCATGACTTTCCAAGACAATGAGGTATTCAGTTTTTCTGCCTGGGAATCTTATTCTTTAAAGACAATGAGTTTGGAGTCACATTGTGACGTATGCTCTTCCAAACCCAAACCAAGACACCTGTCTGTGAAATGTAAGTGAGCCTATGGAGGCAATGGAGCTGAACACCTGAGCACAGGACTAGCAGGTGCTTTTGAAACACACGACACTGTGGACATAGATGGACCCGTGACCAGGACTCAGCAAGACCACCCAGCAACTCAAGGAAAACATTGGTTCTTGGTATAGACCATAAATGTTGAAACACCAGAAGAGCCCACTTTGTGTAGGTTAGACAGGCTTTTATTCCAGGAGATCAAGGAGGTGATGTCTCCACAGGCCAGCGGCAGACACAGGCGAGTAACTCCAATATTCACACTGTCTTTTGTCAGTGAGTTTTCTTTCTCGGCCACTTTTCAGTTACTATACAATGTACTAAACAGAAAACCTCTTATTTTCAAAACATGTCATAGTTCTAATACGTCTACTTGAGACACCAATAGTTCTGTAGGGAGAATTAAACACCTTTTTTTATATAACAGACTTTGAAAAGAAGCTATTTTATGAACACAGAACATTGTTTTCTACTGGCAAAGCCAAACTGTGGAGGAAATGGCAGAAATGAGGCCAGCAGAGTTCTGCGCAAGGTAGGATCCTGACCTGTGACCCAAACCCCATAGAAAAACCACCCGATTCCATAAAATAATCTAATATTAGTGCAAAGCAGAGAGGAGAAACATATCTACCCCCCCACCCCCACCAGAGGCCAAAAAGAGGACAGAAAACAAAAGTACATTTAAACGATCTCGAGAAGTCAAAATTGGCTTCAGATTTCACTCTAGTAATGGGCACCGGTCGATACTTTTACAGCCTGTAATTATTTTATAATTAAAAATACTGCTGACTCTAAGATAACTGTAGGGTTTGCAAAGAGAGTGGAGGAACTGAGTTAACAAGGTGACAAGTGAAGGCTAATAAATTAGTATTCAGGATTTTAGATAACTGGCATCATTTGGGAGCAGAAAAAAAAAGACTGAAGCTGGAGAGAGATGAACTAGTGTAGAACACTTGAACAGATAATCCGTGTAATACCAATCATCGTGTAGTGTTGCCATCACTCTAGCTTTTGTTAAGTATCTTGATATCCTTTGGGAAAATGTGTCATACAAATAACAAAATGAGACTAATTATACTAAATCCAAAACATAACACTTTTGAAACCAAGCCTCACTTCCTAGGGCTTATTTTTAAAATGCCCAGCAATTTGTACATCCCATTTCTTTTTTTCAGTGGGGGAAGGTAATTAGGCTTATTTACTGATCTACTTTAATGGAGGGACTGGGGATTGAACCCAGGACCTTGTGCATGCTAGGCATGTGCTCTATCACCGAGCTATATCCTCCCCTCCCCACCAAAGCATCACATTTCTGTGTAAGTCCTGCTTCCCTTTTGCTCTTAAAATGTGTACTTGACTGACATTTAGATGTTTACTCATTTTTAACATGCATCCTTCCTTACTCCAAAAAATATTTGATTTGGCTTCTTTATTTGATCTCTTTAACCATGAATGGTGATAACATAAATTTTGTTCTACTATTTTGCAAATAGCTACACACACATTTAAATACACCGTGAAAATTCTAGGTGTTGAGTTCTCTCCTCCCCCAAGAGACAGGAGAATTTAAAATATTTAAAATATAGGACACCATTATTGAATCCTTCCTCTTAGTATCAAGTAAATTAAGTTAAATTTTCCTCTTATGTTCAACTGAATTAACCCCCATCTCTCAGTGAGTTGGACCTCAACTTTCCATTCCTGGTGGGGAAGACAAAATAAAAAGTTCCTGTCACAGTTTTATCAGCTGGCAGAAGGCCACCGAAATGGGCACAAACCAACAATGTTTCTCTGTCTCACTTCAAATGAGAGTTGCAGCAGAAAGTCAACATTGTTGTTTTTGCAATAAGAGTGGAGGTTCTAAATTGTCAGTTTATCCCTTAAACACACAACTCCTGCTTTGAAGACTTGGAGGAGCTGCCTCTGCAGGGACATCCAGAAAGCCAACGGGAAATCCCATCAACGGAAGAGGTTTGTAAAAATGCATTGCCTTCTATCCCTGCCCCCACTAGATTCTAGTCTTACAGAAGCAGAATGTCTGCTGAAACAGAGGACGTTATTATTTGAGGTCAACTGTTTGGACTTCACGGAAAATGTAAGTCCCTTACAGCCTTCATAGGCCACTTCTCCATGCCATTCATCACATAAATATCCCCTGGAGCTGCCTCTTCATTACAGAGTGTGCATTTTCTTAATTTTCCCTTCATTAGAGGAATGCAGCCTCCTCAAGGCTCTCAGTGACTCTACAGCCAGGAAAGTATCGGTCAGAGGTGGGAAGGGCTGGAACTCTGCACAGCGCCTGGCACATCAGAGATGTTAAATCAGTCCACATGAACTAGGAAGAGAATGAAAGACCCCAAAAGAAAATCTTTAAAGTCCATTACAGTGAGTTGCAAGAGGAGGTTCCTTGTTCCATAAAGATATTTTCTGTTTGAACGTTCATTAGGCAGCTTTGGTCGTTGGTAATACTGATTAGTTTGAACTGGTTCTCTCCTTTAAATTAGGATTAGGGCTTCGTTAAGGACAGGAATTATTGTATACCCTTCTGTATGTTCCCATGGACTTACAACAATGCCCCATAGATGGCAGGGTCTAAAGGAAACTTAGAGGATGACTGCTGTGGTTAGTGCTCTGTGGGATGCTGTGAGGACGTGGGGGTCGTGGGAGGTGCTTAGGTCATGAGGATGGAGCCCTCATAAATGGGATTAGTGGTCTGATGGCAGAGACCCCGCAGAGCTCCCTGGCCTCTTCTGCCACATGAGGTCACGACGAGGAGATGGTGGTCCTAACGAGAGCCCTCACCTGGCCATGCAGGCACCCGGATCTTGGACTTCCGGCCTCCAAATCTGCGAGAAATAAATTTCTGTGGGTGGGTTAGAAGCCCCCTAGTCTGCGGTATTTTCTTAGAGCAGCCTGAACAGACTAGGACAGTGAGCCCAAGAGCTGAGTGTGAGTGCTTTCTGTTTGCCAGACTGATGCTGAAGAGGGTGGTAAGGACAGAGATGACAGACTGGGACCAAGGGCACAAATGACTGATAACCATTCATTGTTTTACTGTAGACATGCTAACCATTCAGAGAGGTGTTTAAGAGGAGAGTAATTTGGATGGAAAACGGATCTCCTCCACCCACCCAGTGCAATAACTACTAACTAAATGACTGGACTTTTTTATTTCTCTTTGTAGGAAGAGATAGGTAAGTCCAGAAAGGCTCGGTGCCTTCTTCAAACTTGGAGATTCCGTCCCTTTCAAGCTCTCCACGTGGCTCTGTTTGAGCATCTTCCCAGGGGTAACAGAGCACCATTTATTCTGCTTCTGTGGGTCTTCCCTTTGTCTCTAGAAATTTTATAAAGAAAACACGGTCAATCCAAGAGTGCTGAGAAAGGGATAAAAACTAATAAAAAGAATAAAGAGAGTAACTAATTAAAATGCTGCATCTATGTCGCCAAGGGTAATGTCCCTTTAAAAGAATGCCTCTCAATTTAAGTTTCTCAGAACGAGCTTCTCCACTTTGACACGAAGCCTTGGGTTTAACACATGTCAGTCTGGCCACTCCATGACAGGAGTGACTTTCCAATGTGCAGCAGATGGTAATCAAAATTGACTGGAGGCTCCTGAAGATATATGTTATGATTAACCAGACGTGGACTGCACGACTCAGAAATTAAGGAATGTTGGGGGACTCTTGAAGAGGGATCTGATGATAATTTGGAGTGTTCAAATCAGGTGGTAACATAAGCCACTTGCTTCCAGAACAGCATGGAACATGCCAAGACGTGTGGCGGGGTGATAGAAGTCGTTAACCAGAGTCATGAATGAATGACACTTGCTGACTTCTCACGTTAACCCCGTGACATATTAACATAAATCTACAATATTCGAACATCTGAGCGTGTACTTCTGACAGCTCCCAAACATTCACATCCAGGAAGGGCATTTGCAGCTTCTGAGTGTGTGTGCGGTGCAAAGGAGACGCTGACCTCCACCCACACTCCATCTGGCTGCCAAAACATCCTCCTGGTGATCAGGATGTGAATAGTGACAGGCATCAATCACTCAGTTCTTCCAGAGCTTGGGAACAATGGGCTGCTGGCAGTTATCTATATAATCATCATTCTCCCTTTGCTGAGTGTCCTGCAGGAGTCAGGGGAGTAGACAGGGTGGATGCTAGGGAAAGGAAAATACAGGAAACCTCTTTTTGTTTTTTTAATCTTCCAAAATCTTTACTGGCACCTGATTTTATAAAGGAATTGTTCCAGTCAACTATTAGCAAGTCAAGAGTTTAATGAAATGATTCAATTTTATCTCCATTTTTAATGTGTCTTTCTCTGGTGTACAGCAGTGTCCCAGTCATGCATATACATACATATATTCATTTTCTTTTTTTTTTTCCATTAAAGGTTATTACAAGATATTGAACATAGTTCCCTGTGCTATATAAAAGAAACTTTAAAAAAAATCTATTCTTATATATAGTGGCTAACATTTGTAAATCTCAAACTTCCAAATTTATCCCCTCCCATCTGCTTTCCCCAGTAACCATAAGATTGTTTATTAAGTCTGTGAGTCTGTTTCTGTTTTGTAAATGAGTTTATAGTGTCCTTTTTTTTTCAGATACCATATATGAGTGATCTCATATGGTATTTTTCTTTCTCTTTCTGGCTTACTTCACTTAGAATGATGATCTCCAGGTCCATCCCTGTTGCTGCAAATGGCATTATTTTATTTCTTTTTATGGCAGAGTAGTATTCCATTATATAAATATATATCTTCTTTATCCAGTCATCTGTTGATGGACATTTAGGCTGTTTCCATGTCTTGGCGCTTGTAAATAGTGCTCCTATGAACATTGGGGTGCAGGTGTCTTTTCGACTCAGCGTTCCCTCCAGATGTATACCCAGAAGTGGGATTAGGAAACATCTTCATCACCCTTAGTTGTGCCTCTGACTCCTGAAATTTCTACTAGGAAGTTATGAAACAAAAATATATTTGGTATTATTATTTTGTTATTGTTAATTACACTGTCTCTGAAAATCCAAGAGAAAATATTTGGCAATTTGCTTCCATGCTGTTATCTGAGATGTCAGAACTTTCTCCAGTCTAGTCCCTGCATTAGTCCATTCATTTCTTTTCTCCCAGTTAGACTTAGGAAAATGTGGCTGGGGTCCAATCTTTGGCCTCATGAATAAACATTAGACAAATAATCAATGACACTTATTGGAAGTGTACTAAGTATCATGCACTGTTCTAAATGCTTTGCAGCTGTTAGCTCATTCAATCCTCACACCAATCCTATGAATCAATAGTTTCATCCCCATTTCACAGATGAAGAAACCAAGGCACAAACAGACCTGAGAACACACGGTACTAAGTGGCAGAGCTGTATTTAACCAAGTCAGAATGTCTTCTAGACAAAAGTCTTTTTTAAATACTGTGCTTTCCTGCAACTCCTCCATCAGCCTGCCCTTGCCCCAAGAGGAACACCAGCTACAAAGTCCCTGAAATCAATGTTCTTTACCGTTGTGCTGGGATTTATTCAACTCACCAGTGGGTAACAAAGGGCTCTTGCAAAACTGTGTTTGCAAATAAAGGAAAGAGGGCACAGTGGTGAAAAGGCACATCCTGACTTAGACCTGGTCCCATATCACCCCCAACTACTGAGGACATTTGAGCAAATTATTTCTCCAGTCTAGATTCCAAGTATTTTTCATCTAGAAAGTAACGAAGTTGACTAGATCATTTCAGTGATCACCTATAACTCTAATATTCAAATGAACACCCTATTTTAAAGTAGAGTTAATACAATATTCTTAATTCTTTCCTAATTCTTGGCTACCCTGTGATTTCTTCAGACATGGCGTCTGGGATGCGTCATATAAAGCAGGTATCACCCCCTTCCCTTCATTTTCTACACCAAAATAACACTGTTTCCATGCTACCAGTCTTCACTGATGGTAGATATGTGGTTTATTTCTTTGATTTATCATCTGTCTCACCCACCAGACTGCGTGGTCCATGAGGATGGACACCTGGAATGGTTATATTTACCATTTTAGACTTGACATCAAGCCCAGAGTATTGCATATGCTGTACACGCACAGATGATTTAGTATTCATTGATTTAGTATTGCCACGGAAGGAACTGTGCGGCATGACTGGCTTTTGTTAGATGATAATAAGAATAGCTTGCTGTTAGTAAATACTGCATCACTTTAGTAAGAATTGTTACACTCATCAAGCTATTTTTTAAGCCACAAAATTATCTATTATAAATCTTTAAAAAATTGGTAAATAGCTTCACAAATAGTTTTTTTTTTCTTTTTGGCTCTAGAATACCATTTTGAACATCTATGATTTTACTGTCCTCTATGTGGTAGACTGGAAAAAAACATGGCCTCCACAATCCTTTACAGCTCTTCCCAAAAGAGGTGGAATCTGTTTCGTCACTCTGAATGTAGGGGAACCCTAAGACTTGTTTTAACCAACAGAAACTGGGAATAGTGAGATCACGCCGGTTCTAAACTCAGACCTCAAGAGGCTTTGCACCTTCCTTTCTTGGTGCTCTTGGGAAAATTGCCACCATGTGAGTAAGTCCATGTTAGCCAACTGGATGGTCAAAGCCCTGTGGCTGGCTCACAATCTACCACACGTGTGAGAGAGGCCTGAGGCTCACCAGGTACCTACAGATGCGTGAACCGACCCAGTCAAGATCAGGCACGTTTGGCCAGACCAGAAGAACCGCCCGTAGAACTATGAACTAAGTAAGCGATTAGGTGTTTATTTTAAGCAGCTATGTTTTGGGGTGTTTTTTAATGCAACAAAAGCTAATAGATAAATTCAAATACAAAGATATCCTGAAAGCTTGCAGTGATATTTTGGTCGCTTATCTCAACTGAAAAGGGGCAAAACCTCTACATGAGTTTTAATTCTTGGCGCTGTTCTGTAGACTATCTGTTGTTTGTCTTTACCAGAGCTGGTGTGATGTCAGGGGGCTCTCTCCAGAGGCCGAATCTTTCCCACACTTCTAAATTACATTTTTACATTTTTTTAAAAAATGGATGTATTAGGGATTGAGCCCAGGAACCTCGTACATGCTAAGCGTGCACTCTATCCCTGAGCTATGCCCACACTCTAAAGTATATTTTTAATGTGGGACGTAATCCAGCCTTGTAGTAATTATATATTTTATGAAACAAAAAAACTTTAAAGAGTCTTTGAAAGAATCCTCCAAATGAAGTTTGATTTTACGCGGATAGCTCTTGTGGTGTCCCTTTTACACGAGTGCAGTTCTGTGTTTACTTGTATTTGCTTTCTTCTAGGCCCTTGTTCGATTCAGTTTACTTGCGTTTACATGAAAATGACCCCTGGGTAAATGAGTTATTACCTTAATTGGTGTCAGATTCTCTGAACCCAGACTTCAGCAGACTCTTTGCTTTTATTCCATTCACTTCAACCTCCCATGGATAAAAGTGCAGCATAAATTCAATTTTGTTCGCCCTTGGGACAAAGAGCCTTACTACTAAATGGCTTTCCTGTAGCTCAGGAGGAATAGTCCACAGGGCATTCACTCTGAGTCTCTAGCTGATAAAAGAAAGAGATGAAAAGACCTAGAGAAACAATAACCAAACCAAGCAAGTTAAAAATGAACGGACGGATGAAAGAATGAATGAATGATTCGTCAAGAATAAATAACACGAACTGTGATGCCTCTAGTCCCCGGGACTTCTCCTGAAGTGGACGTTTTGTCCAGGTTAGAGCCTGACTCAGGTGCTATGATGTACTGACAATGCCATCTGCATTACGTAACGTTTTAAATGCAGGTCTCAGCAGGCTCACGGCTTTTCACATTCTCTGACAGATACTCAGGCTGACACGAGACTGCATGATAAACCCAAGAAAGTGACAGGAGTTCTATTAATACCTGGATACAGAATTCATAAGGGAGCACAGTAGGTCAGGAAGAGATCCCTAAAATAAGAAACTCTGCCCAAGAATAGCCTCCATCAGTTTGATTTGGTCCAAGCTGAGGGGAGAGTTGGAAAGAAGAAGCAAAAAGGTGGGATAAGAAAGACCAGCACAGACACTTTTGGGAAGCTGACTGAAGAAGGAACAAACTAAAATAAAGAAATAAACAGTGACGCCATTTGTAGGTCTTAAGAGAGGAACGTCATTGAGGGGGAGATGAAGTCCAGAGACAATGAGAGACGGGGTGAGCAGCAGCCTACAGACAAGTCATTGCTGGCTGAATATGATTTGGCCAGAACCGTGTTTAGAACCTGAAAGTTTTTCACTTCCTGCTAATGATATACAATATTTATTTATTTTTCCTCTCAATTTGGACGTGTCTGTCTGCAGTCATCAGAGCGGATGACTCCCTTATATCATAAGGCTGTCATGGCAGAAGGTAATAAATATAACTGAATATGGAAAATATAAACTGCTAAAGGAACAGTGTCATAATCACGGTTTCAGAAATAAGTGTGTATATGGAGACTCAGGCTCTAAAAATGAAGAGCCAAGGTAAATAGCTTCCATCTACACGAAAGGGGAAACTAACAGGCGAACAGTACAGTGAGACACCAGTGCAGTGACCACTCGGTCCCAGGGACCCGGGGGGCCAGATTTCTACGCAGTCTTCCACGCTCTCAGTAAGGAAGGCCCTGCCAAGGTCACGGGCAATGTGCCTGTGTACTGAATGGTATATAGTTAGGTTGCTGGATTTTTTTTGAGGTCTTCTCTTAAAACAGCCATCACAAACAGACACCAGAGAGATGGATGCTATTTTAAAAAGAATTACAATCTGCTTATTGCCGTAGGCGCCTTTCACTTTGTTGTTTAGCCTTCTCACGTTGGTGGTTCACACTGAGTGGTTGCTCGGTCAAGGCTATGCCTACAAAGAATGCTGAACCTGGAAAAAGGGGAGGCTATCTAGATACGGCTGAAGTTTATGTTTTTGATGCTATACTTGGTGACAACTTATTTTTTCATTGTAAATTCCTGGGAGTGGAGAAGCACAGAATGGGGCTTGGTGGTAACGACAGTATTCCTCAGTGTCTTTGACGTTGCTTTGAAGTCTGTTGGAAGCATTATTCTGGTTTTAACGAGAGTTGTATCAGCCACAGACAAACGGCCACACACTAGGTGAGCTGAGATGCACGCCCTGCTCTAATTTCAATACCGAGTCTGGGCCCCAGGTTGTTAGAAGGAAAGTTTACACCCTCGGAAGAGTTCTTCAGTATGAAGTTATTAAGTGGTGACACGGCCAGACTTTGAGGTTGTGGTGCCCCTACTTTTTTTTAAAGGTTTCTCCCCGAGTACAGAAATTTTCCACGTTGCAAATTAATTCATTGTTGACCTTTGAGTATATTGGTGAGCTTTATGAAAGAACTAATAATAATCTAAAAATCAAATAAGATGTAATCATATCGAGATGCCCAAGCAGTTCAAGTATACATATATATGATGTCATTTACATAAAATTTAAAAACCTATCATTGTGCCCTTCATCTTCATATGGGGCAGAACCACGCATACTACTTGGATAACCTTCATTCCTTCAAGCATTACTGTGTCTGTTTTTCTTTATGTTCTGTATGCGCTTCGACTTACTTACTGTTTTCAACATTCTCTTCTCCCACAGCAATCCACCTGTAGTATCATAGGTATTTTTTTCCTTCAAAACAGATACAGACTTTTTGGATTCCACATATACATGAGGTCCTACAACAGTTGGTTTTTTTTTTTTTTTTTTTTTTTTTTTCTGTTTATGACCCCATAGAACCAGAGAGGAGAATGGTGGTTGCCAGGGGCTGGGGGCTGAGGGAAGGGGAGATGCTGATCAAAGGCTACCGACTTTCAGTTATAAAACGATTCTTACAAGTTCTGGGGATCTAAAGTACAGCATGGTGATGACAGTTACTAATACTGTATTGTATACTTGAAATTTGCTAAGGGAGTTTATCTTGTGTTCTTACCACGAGAGGGAAGTAGTTATAGTGAGGTGATGGATGTGTTAATTAGCTTGACTGTGCTCATCATGTTGGTAATAAAAACAGGTAGCATGTCCCACCTACCTTTAGTCTTATTACATATGAGTGCTTAGTGCTCTTTGCATATACGGTTACCCAAATCTTTCCCCTATTTACACATACTCTATTTGTTTCATGCAAGGCAGGCCAGCAAATTTTCATCGTAAGTGAAGTGTGTCTTCTAAGCACCTACCACCCCTTTTCTGTGCCCCTTTCCAAAACCTCCACTCCTTCCCTATCTCCTCCCATTCCTTCTAGGTTTCTTCAATTAGTAGGAAAACTATTCAATTCAGCAAATATTATTTAAAGTCCATCATATCTTCAAATAAATCACAAATAGTTCAAGGTCAATTAATCTAATTCATTGCTTCCTGCAGGATGGAAACTTTAAAAGAAGGTGAAATGACTCTACTATCCAGAATTTCACATTAAAACAAACAAACCAAAAAACAACTACTTTTATGCAGACACTCTTAACCTCACAAGGCTAGTTACCATTCTTAAACGTCTCAGGTGCTGTTCCCAAATCTCCTAGTGTTTCCTCATGCTATTTTCTCTTCCTCCAATAACCTCACCTCTCATTCTTACTGGTTGAAAGCCCAATAAAACTTTATTAACAAAAATATGTAGTCAGTCTACGAACCATAGTTTGCCAACTTGATTTTTTAAAATATTTTGTTAAAGCAGTATTTATCTTGATTACTGAATTACTTGGCATTACCTTAAATTCTGCACTCACGGAAAACACCTTGGTCATTCCTCCCCAGTCCTGGCCGTGCTATTTATCCTTCAAAATCTCCTATATTACAGCGAACCAAATATCTCAGATAGCATTCATTTTTTTCCTTCTAAAATTTCAAACATTTGATCATAAAAATGTTTATAAGATTACAGAATGATTACTGATGGCTTATCTACATAACCTGCTGTACAGAAAGAAAAAAAGCCAATTTTCATATATTTCTGTGTCCCCTAGGTATAGCACATCCTTTAGACCACAGTTTGCGCTTAATGCATTTGCTGAATGAATGATCACATCAAAATGGAAGAAACGCTCTAAGGTGGGGCATTTTTTCCTGGTGCTTTTAACACACAGCTGTAGTAATGCCTTAATTTTTACTTTTCAATAAGGCTTCACTCAGAGCCCTTTCATCCCAAAAGTAAAGATATTTTAAGCAATTTTAGGGCAGGAATCATGTCTTTTATTATTTACTTTGTTTTTACATGATAAAGAAACTTTGGGGTCTGGATTAGGCATAAAGCTGTGAAACAGTGACAGCTAATGGGACAGAGATCAACCATTCTGAATCCCAATTATTTCAGGAAATTTTGTGACGAGAGTAAAGGGTCCTTGCATGACAGGACCCATATTTACCTTCACTTCTCTTACACTGAAAATATGGCTATATTCGTGACCAAGTTTTGATAAATAAACAAATGCATGATGGATACATGAATGAACTACAAACAAGCAACCAAACATCCTGAATAATAAGAGCTTCTTATAAATATTGCTCATTTAGGGAGGTTTTGCCTTGTTTTTTTGTTTGTTTCACATATAAATGTAGGGATGGTCCAAAACCCCCTGCTACCATATCTGTAAAATAAGCATTTTAATAAAGATAAATTTTCCTTTTAAATCTAGGGAGATTGAGGTCCACCTGTTGCTACATTTTAAAAATAGTCAAAAGATAACATACAGGTATTTTACTGTGTATATTTATAGGCACTGTCAAATTTGAATGGAAAGCATCGAATACCGTAATTCCAATATCTCCATCTGATGTGTGCAGACCTCACAAGAACCAAAGAGCTGGTGCAAAGCATGAATCTATATCACAAAGATAGTCAGAGTTTAACATCCAGCCTTTTCTCATAAGGGTGTTATTGAAAACCCAAGAAACATGAAACTCCAAAAGACTGGTACACAACCCAGTACCTCACTGTAATTGTTGGTAACTCTATGTACAGGCTCAAACATATTTTTAAGAGTGTTTTTATACACATTAATGCTTAATATCACATGCCTTGCATAGAAAACATTGTTAAATACAGATTTTATCATCACTTGCAATTGAAAATTCAACAAACGCATGAAAGTCCTGAATTAAAAGACTACCCTTCAAATGTTACTAAGAAGTATTTGAAACTAGGGAACCCACCCATTGTTTTAGCTTACATTGCCGTTGCCAAGTTGGGTAGCTAAGCATCAGCTGCTGAACTAGGAGACAGGCTTTAACTGACAGCTGTTCTTCTATGTGCACCATGGTGTTGAATTAATGCAGGTAGAGCAGAGCCTAACATATGCCTATTGGTAAAAAATATATATATATTATAGGAAGCCTCAGTATAAACCCTTACACCTTGTACTGCAGTTAATCTATGCTGTGGGGTCTTTTGCCCATGGGGATGCTGCCATCATTGTATTTCTTTGGTAATTTCCTGAACTGACACGGTGTAGGCATCCTGGTGTCCAGACCCGCCACAATCTGACCACGTGTCAGAGATACAGTACATCTCACCTAGGACTGAATCCTATTACATTGGTAGGAGTTGTACCACCAAGAATACAAAATTTTCTTCTGATAATGACCTCAAAATGTGGGTCAAAGGTTGGTACGCAGGTATTTTTAGTTCTTGAGCGGTTTGATTAAACTACAGTAAAGTTTATTTCCCCTCAAGGCTTTTATGGCTTACTGTATATCCTCGTATTTGTCTTTTATTATTTTTCTTCCATAGTCTGGCCTAACCAGTCATTTCTACTTTAACATAAAATTACTTTCTCCATTCTTTTTCAATCTTAAAAGTCATTTTTTTCTTTCTTTTTTTTTTTTTTTTGCTTTTCAGACAATTTAATTTTTTTTCTCTGAAGTGTCTCGTATTCTATAGTAGTGGGATTAGATGTATATATAGTAATATTCATAAAAATAAGAAAGCTATGTTATTGTCCATCTACAGTTATAAACAACTCTTGTAGGAGAGTAAAGGAGGGACTTTTGGAGTGCTGACAGCTCCCTTGGAGGGGAATCACTGGAAAGATTTTTAATATTTATCCTTCTTAATTCTGCTAATGTAGGCAATTGGTTCTTTTAATGGCCTTTTTACTTGTAATATCGATACATTTTCTTACCTCTAGACTCCTAAATTATAGAGATCATTGGCTTTTTTGATTGTTTTATTTAAAGAGCATAAGTTGTATTCCTTTCCAGCCTATTTACTTTCTTAAGTTATTTGGAAATTTCTAACCACAGGTTGAATATTTTCTAAACTGACAATTTCACATTTTAATTGCTTTTTCTGGTTAAATGGGCTTGAATTTACTTACAAGAACAAAGGATAAGGTTCTCCTCTTATCAGCAGTTGAGTCTACCGCAGAATCCTATCTGAATGTTTCCTGAAGTCTATGTTTCATCTCAATTTAATTTATAATTTGAAACTGTATTCAATCATCTCTTCAAGAGAGATTTCTGAAATTGCCTTATATAGTGTACTTTCAGTATTTTATTTAATGAAATTCATAGCTGTGCTATTTAAATTTTCTCTTTTGTAGTCTGTTGCTTTTGAGTATTTTCTCCATCAACAGGCTAATGATTAATTGAGCTACTTGGTGCAGATCTGTAACAAAGGATAAGTATTTCCCCAAATCCTGAACACTGCGGCATTTTTTGCCCTATATTCCTGAAGCTTAGCACCTTAATCATAGCCCTTACCTTGTCTCTAATCAAGGGTTTTAATTTAATTTCTATAGGTTGGACTTTTGTTCTAATGATTTTACAATGTAACTTTCTTACATCTTTAAGAAAACCTTGAAGAAAGAATAGCTCATTTAGGTCAGGTAAAGCTTAATGGAAAGAGATCAAGGCAAGAAGGGTAGATTTCTGAAGATTACAAAGTCTTTTAGCGAGACTACCTTAGAGTGATGTATTGTTTTGATTTCTAAGTAGAGCAAGTCAAGAAAGTGACTATTTGTTGTTTTGTCTCTTAATTTTCCTCCAACTGCCCTTGAACATACTGACTTGTTGATTTTGACATGTCAGAAATTCCACTGAATGACCATTTTTATACTAAGTAAAAACTGGTTTTTGCCACTATTCAAGGAAAGTACAGGAATTTGGAAAACAGTGCAGCTTAATGCAGAAAGTCAAAGTGCTTCCAGGAAGAGTTTGAGATTTTTAACACAGAGAAATTCATGACAAACAAAAATGAGAGACAGTTCGGCACAAAGTGTGTGTTTACGAGCAGTGCCTCGCATTTCCCAGCCAACAGAGGTCTAGGAACAATCGGCATTTTTTTTTTTTAATTCAAGTATAGATTTACAATGCTGTGTTAGTTTCAGGTGTCCAGCAAAGTGATTCCTATTCTTTTCCAGATTCTTTTCCGTTATAGGTTATTACAAGATATTGAGTATAGTTCCCTGTACAGTTCCCTATACAGTAGGTCCTTATTGTTTATCTGTTTTACATAAAGTAGTGTGCATATGTTAACCTCAAACTTCTAATTCATCCCTCCCCGACCTTTCCCCTTTGGTAACCATAAATTTGTTTTCTAAGTCTGTAAGTCTATTTCTCTTTTGTAAATAAGTTCATTTGTATCATTTTTTTAGATTCCACATATAAGTGATACCATATATTTGTCTTTGTCTGACTTACTTAGCTTAGTATGATAATCTCTAGGTATATCCATGTTGCTGCAAATGGCATTATTTCATTTTTATGGCTGAGTAGTATTCCATTGTATAAATATACAACATCTTCTTTATTCAATCATTTGTTGATGGACATTTCAGTTGTTTCCATGCCTTGGCTATTGTAAATAGTGCCGCTATGAATTTTAGGGTGCATGTATCTTTCCGAATTAGAGTTTTTGATTCTTCTGGATATATGCCCAAGAGAGGGATCGCTGGATCATATAGTAACTCTATTTTCAGTTTTTTAAGAAACCTCCATATTTTTCTCTATAGTGGCTGCACCAATTTACATTCCCACCAACAGTGTAGGAGGAAGGTTCCCTTTTCTCCGTATCCTCTTCAGCATTTAGTCTTTTTGATGACGACCATTCTGATCGGTGTGAGAAGATACCTCATGGTAGTTTTGATTTGCATTTCTCTAATAATTAGCAATGTTGAACGTATTTTCATGTGCCTGTTGGCTATCTGTATGTCTTCTTTGGAGAGATGTCTATTTAGATCTTCTCCCCATTTTTTGATCGGGTTTTTTTGTTTTTGTTTTTGTTTTGATATTGAGCTGTATGAGGTATCTATATATTTGGGAAATTAATCCCTTGTTAGTCCCATCAGTTGAAAATATTTTCTCCCAGTTGATAGGTTGTCTTTTCATTTTGTTTGTGGTTTCCTTCACTGTGCAAAAGCTTTTACGTTAAATTAAGTCCCATTAGTTCATTTTTGTTTTTATTTCCATTACTGTAGGAGACATTTCCAAGAAAAATACTGCTGCAATTTATGTCAGAGAGTATTTTGCCTATGTCTTCTTCTAGGAATTTTATAGTATCTGGTCTTATATTTCAGTCTTTAATCCACTTGAGTTAGCTTTTGTATATGGTGTTAGAGAATGTTCTAATTCCATTCTTTTACATGTAGCTGTCCAGTTTTCCCAGCACCACATATTGAAGAGACTGTCTTTTCTTCATTGTATATCCTTTCCCCCTTTGTCTTAGTTTAATTGACCTTAAGCACATGGGTTTATTTCTGGGCTTTCTACCTGTTCCATTGATCTATGTGTCTGTTTCTGTGCCAGTACCATACTGTTTTGATTACTGAAGCTTCAGTGTTTTCTTAAGTTTGTGGGAATTTTTTTTTTTTATTTTATGTACCTAACAAAATTCACATGTTGACTAAAAATCACACACACACACTTTTCATAGCAGCACTATTTATAATAGCTATATGCTGGAAACAACTTAACTTTTTTCAACAATAAAGTGGATAAATAAATGGTGGTCTAGTTATTCATATGAGAAGGGGAATGAATGATTATTACTCTACACACCAACATGGTTGAATCTTCCAAACAGGATGAAAGACACTGGACTCTAAAAATTGTAAACTGTCTGATTTTTCTGAAATAAAATACAAAACGACAGAGAATCCATGGAAACTGAAGTCAACTAGCAGTTACTTTTTTTAGGGGAGGAACAGGTAACAACTGGGATGCTGGCAATTTTCTATTTTTGATTTGGGTGCTAGTTATATGGGTGTATTTACCACAATGTACACTTAGGATAAATCCTAATACTTCACAAAGATTATCACCACCGCCACCGCCAACAACAAAACCTAGATATTCACTTCAGATAAATTAACTGTAAAATAAAATAGCTCTTTCAAATACCTCACACATGCATATCTTTCCTTGACCCCTCTACCTTTTGTATAGTTCATCGCATTTAGATAGGCACCCGCTCATATTACATTACTCACATGAGACAGTAATTTCTTAGAGCAAAGTGGTACTCATATTACAAATAGATGGGTCTAAATGCCAGGCCACCAATAATTCTCTCTCCTTCCTTCTCTCTTTCAATCTCCCTCCACCTTCTCTCTCTCACAAACACACAAACTGAATACAACATTGTAACATTCTTAGATATTTGAATTTTAAAAGAAGAAAACTATTTTCTTAATACCCCTTACCAGTCTTTAGCCACTTAATGTATATATCAGCATGAACGGCTTGACACATCATTTTTGAAGAATTAAAATTTGTTACCAATTCCAGAATAATATTTTTTGCTGATGCTATAAAATGATTTTAATGTCAATCCAGTAAGTCCTTTCTTCACTCCCAGGTAAAGCCAGAAAGGGCAAAGGTGAGCACTGTGCTAAAATACGGTGGCAGGAGGAGAAGCAGGGAAAGGGTGGAAGGGGGGGTTAGAATTGACAGAACATTCTGTGCCTCCAAAATTATTCTAATGCCATTCAATTTTCATTCAGGGTGAAGATTCGGGTCAGTTGCTCATTAATCCAATCTGGCTTTCGCTTCTAGGCTACTATTATTAACTCCCTGATTCAGATGTTATTCAAATGAGTCTCTCTATTAAAAGAAGTGAACTGATGCAGGCAAAACATATTGTTAGTAAATCTTCCCCAGTTTGGCAACACATTAATGATAGATCTGGCATCCTCAGTGTCAAAAACTCTATCGGCATCTGTTATAACAGAACCAAGATAAAATGAGCGAAATGAAAACAAATGGAGGCAGGCAGGGGAAAGTGTTATCACATGTTTGAAATGCTCTACAGATTCTTTGTCCCCAAAGACTCTCTCACTTTCCATCAAACTGATCCAAAATTTGGTACCTCATCCTGCAGGTAACTTTCCTGCAGAAACACTGGGTAAATGTGATTGTGTGGAAAGACTGGGGGCAGACAGGTGCTGCCAGTGCAAAGTATTTGGAGATGTCTTTGATGGATTCCTCCTTCTTCTGTGACTATCTTGCCTCTGTTTGTGTCTCTTCCACTAGACACACCACGTCCTCCTCTACCGTTCGACATGCAGGGGGACGAGCACGGTGCCTGAGCCAGCACTAAAGAGGACAGCATCTCTACTTCTCCCTACTAAAGTTCACCCGCCCGGGATCTCAGTCTTAGAGGAACCTTATTCTATAAGGCACTGCACTTATCAGGCATTCTGACCTGACTAAAGTCATTCTTCATCAACAGTTTCTCCCACAAGACACATTAACAGTAACATAGATTAGAGGTAAAGAGCACAGCCTCCGGAGCTAGGCTGTCTGGGTTCAAATCCCACCACCAGCTGTGGGACCTGGAGCGAGTTTCCTAACCTGCCTTTCCTCAGTTTTCTCATCTGTAAAATGGGTAATAAAAATAGTTATCTACCTCACAGGCTTTGAAGGGACTGAACAAATTAAAGTATGCAAGTTGTTTATGGCAGTGTCTAGTACATAGTAAGCACCATTTGATTATTAACTGTTAATCGTTATATTGATTAATAACATGCCAAGGAAATCTTATTTTAAATAGGATTCTTGGGGAAACCAACAATCTAAATCCAAAGAAAGACTTTCTGATTGGGAAAATAACTGTCTATGAGGCAGTAAGGGATTTTTTTTAAATGCAGACAAACATTTTAAGAACTCTCAAAATATGTCCGTCCCCTAATGTATGATAAAGACTAGGTTCCAGATGATTGAGCCCAGTAAGGACACAGATTTAGTAAAGGATGGTGATAGAGGGTGTGGGTGAAGAGACAGCAGGTGCAGCACGAGGGGCCAGGTCACCAATCACAGAACATCTAGTGAGAGTACATGGCCCAAGGGCTCTTACTAACCAGACCTCTCTATCCTCAGATTCTCAAATCTATCTGTCTTTCTAGGTCTGTCTTCAGCCTCTGTGTAGTATATCCAGGTGCCTCCAAGACACCTCCACTTCTGTGTCCCAGTGGAAAATCATGCAACCTATGGCTAAAAGGATCCTTTCTCCTGAATCTCCAGCTCTGTGATGGGCACAGCACCCAGTCAGCTACCCAAGCCAAAATCCTAGCAGCATCAGAATGCCTCTCTCTCCACCTGTGCTCTTGTCTAATCTTAGACCCACTACCTTAATTCAGAGCACCATTTCTCTCACTGAAATGGCAGCGGTCACATAACTGGTTATCTTCTGCTCGACAGCATCCTCATTACCCATTCTTACCACGTAGTCCTAACTCTCTCTGGAAGTGCAAACCATCATGCGAATCCCCCTCTTGGAACTCTTCAGTGGCTCCCAATGGCCCATGAGTTCAAGTTGAAATTTCAAAACATCGCTCCCAGGCTTCTGCCTGACTCTGCAAGGGCCCAACTCTTCCGTCTCCACTCCCTTGCGATCCCTTATTCACACAGGAGTCCTTGCAGCCTTCTCATCAACGTACCGCAGCCTCTCGGCTCTGTAAATTCACCTCTGCTGTTCCTTCTGCTCGAGAAACCTTCTTTTCTCCGGCAGCATTCCTGCATACTTGGATCAAGTAATTCAGGAAAATACTTCACCTTTTAAATACAATTTAATCATACAGATTTATATACATATAAAACGCCTTAGGGTTTGCACTGTTTCACGATTCTCACTCTTAAACTCAAATTAAAACTTCAAAGGGTCTCACAGAATGATGGAATTACAGTAACTTAAGTTCTGTTTCTTCATCTTTACAATGACTGTACTAACATTGTTTTTATTTTTTTAAAATCCGCTGCTTATGCCCAGAAACAGTTTGCACCACTGGAGTTGGAGACAATGACTGTGTTTGAAATCAAAGGGGTTTTTGCTTGGGGTAGCAAATGAGTGAAGAAGAGGCAACAAAGATTGTTGATACAGCTTTCCAGGCCTCCCTCACATTCCCTGTCTCTTGTGATAACAGATGCCCTCCCCCGTCCCTGAGTAGGGAGGATGCCTTCCCACAGGAGCTGTCTTCCTGATTCCAAGGGAACAAAGGTGGATCAGAGTGTTCCTGTACAGTTTCTCAAGTAACTTTAAATCAAAACAATCAAATGCTACTACCTTGGCACATTTATCCCCAGTTTCACAGATGGGAAATGGAGTCTCAGAGCTACTAGGAACCTTGCTAATGTATAAAGCCAGCAGGTGGCAGAGCCAAGACTGAACCGAGCAGTCTATCATCAGAGCCTGTGTTCTTGACTGAATACAGCACTGAGAAACGCCCTCCCTCTTTTATACTGAATAACTTGGATTTAAGGACCTATGATTTGTTTACAAACTCTGTAAGTCAACTACATTTCAATTAAAACACACACACACACACACACACACACACACAAGTAAATTCCCATGGATCTGTCTCATAGTCTTTCCATGGTCCACCATGTACACATTCTCCATTGATCACTAGAGGGCAACCGTCAGGTTTTTAGGGTGGATTAATTCCAACCAGAAATGCTGACTGACTCTATGAAAAGTCAAGTCAGGCAACCACTTTCAGTGTAAAATCAATCTAATTCATCGTGAATTCAACAAATAACTTTTCTGTGTCACATTGGAGATTAAAACAGAGGTACTCTACCAGGAGTTTACAATATATTTGGGGAGAGCTATGCATGTGTAATCAGTCTAAATAGTGTAAAAAAGTATAAAAAACAAGATTTATAAGCTTCGAAGAAACTACTGTCAGCCAAAGAAATAATATTGCATGTTTACAGAGGGCACTTTTACAATTTCACGATCTTTGTTTCTCCTGGATTCTCACACCTTTATATGGGAGGTGTAATTCTCTCTGCCTTGTGGATGAGGGATCTGGTATTTGGAGGGGAAGTGACCTGCCCCAGTCACTGGGGGGCTGTTAGCACTGGCGAAATGTTCACTTACATCTGCACACCTCTTCCAAACCATCGGTCATCTTACCCTCACAGAAACTTAATGTGTAGCTGACATAAATTGACCATTCCCACCACCTCAGTGTTTTGGGTAATTTTTCTTTCCTCCAATTCTTTCTGTCTGTCTAGATTTAGTTGGTGTATTTTTGTTGCTGTTTGCAAACTCAATGCCTAAAATGGCTGAAGAAATCAAACGTGTGTATGTTTTTTTTTAATTTCATTTAAGGAAAAAAAAAACGGAGTTCTATGCCTCAGACCTTGTTTGCCAAGTTTCAACAAGGAGAGAATTTTTATGGTCAAATTATAAAAGCCTGGAAATAGGACTTTGTAATGGAAATGCTGATACAACCCTAACGATAGTATTGCAATTGTATCACTGTAAGAAAATTGGTTTAGATAATATACCCTTCTGGAATGAATGCCACTCTAAATGATTGTGCATCTCCATAAATCTAAGCTAACTCAGTAATTCAAAATTACTAAGATTTAAGTTTAGTACCAATAAGCAATAAACTTATGGCTACTGCTGTAATAACTGTTGGTCGCTACACTCTTACTTCCCAGCAGGTGGTCTGCTCCACGCCGGCTGCAGGCTGAATGAAAGCCGGCAACACTTGGAAACTAATTCCTGGAGTTGATGGAAGAATCCAGAGCCATTTCAACTGGAGAAATAGGGTTGTGTTTTGTGCACTTTTTTTTTTTTTTTTTAAATGAAATGCTCTGAGATACTTGACCTTTCTGCCAAATGAAGGGCAAACACGGCTTTGCTCTCATTTCAGGTCACAATTATATGTTTCTAGGTATTTAAAACTCTCTTCAGCAGATTGTTTTTGGTTCATACACCGTTATTAACACAATACCCCTATGAAAAAGGGAAAACAATTTACTTGTCATTGAGTGGATTTCTTTGAGTCAAAACAATTGAGAGGGCTTTGCTTAGTCCATCAGGGTTTGAGTGGACAATTAGTCCAACAAATCATGCTCCCTTACTCCTAATCGCTTCATAAGACCATCCTATACTTTGTGTAAAATGTATGCTCCGGTCTCACCACTTACAATGTTCATTTGTAAATGATGAGCCAGACATTTGGAGAAGACTTCCTTTCCAGTTTCGTAAGTATGGGAAATAAGAAATCGTTTCATGCAACCATTGATGAAATTCGGTCCTTCTGATTTCAGAATCTCACACTTTTTCTTGAATATTGATGAAGTGTTTTTCTGAATTGTTATAAAATATACTGACAAATCTTTGTTAACATCAGCAGTTTAGGTAACTTACAGTTTGGCCTAGGTTTTTATGATCTGAATCTCAAAGCTCTACCTCCCCCCCCCCTTTTTTTAATACTTCTTTACTTTGAACAGAACCTTACATAGAATAGTCACTGAATAAATTATTTTCTCTTTTTCTTACTTTGAAGAAAATAGGGTATGCTGAAAGGAGAAAGTGGTATTAAAGATACAAGAAAGAGAGAGGAGATGACTGTTGAAGCCAAAATCTGATGGCAAATATTGAAGATAGTAAAAAACTTAGGTTAAGACACTCAAAAACAATAATATTGAATATGAAGTAAAAATAAATGATTTAAGCATCATGGATTCCCATCCAACAATAAGTATGATATGAAATGGTTTTACAAAAACCTGAGTTGAAAAAGATGTTTTCTTTAGCTTGGACTTTTCACTTCAAAAATAAACTATTATATATTTTAATCAATTTGAATATAAAAATATCCAATAAATTATATAATGCCTATATTATTAGACAGGGAAACATATTTTATTTCATTTTAAAAAATTTATTGAAGTATCGTTGACTTATTTTTTTTTAATTTTATTTATTGGAATATGGTAGACTTTGCATATTTATCTTTTAATTTGTTACATGTGTTTTTAGTAAAATAATCATAGTGAAGTCTAACAAGTGGAAACTTACAGACTTT
Organism: Camelus dromedarius; assembly: GCF_036321535.1. Classification (NCBI taxonomy): domain Eukaryota; kingdom Metazoa; phylum Chordata; class Mammalia; order Artiodactyla; family Camelidae; genus Camelus; species Camelus dromedarius. The sequence continues at coordinate 32,901,115 of NC_087454.1, read as the reverse complement.
TGGGGCCGCATGTGGTTATAAACCACTTTTCAGAAAGTTTCCAAACTGCTGAGCTTTGAGAGTTCGATGATTTGCTTGTTATTGTCTTATGAAGTCACACATCCACTCACATTACCCTGAGATGTACAGAAATAATACTCTCCTTATATTTCACATCATAAATCTCATGACGGTCATTCCACTGGACGACAGGGAACCCCATTCGCTATCAATCCATTTGGGTCACTTGACCCCAGACAGTAATTTAGGATGTCCCTCTACATAAATGAGCAGTATTTCAGAGTAACACTCATCTCCCCTGCTCACTCCAAGATCGCATCCGAGTGTATGGATGACCTTTTGTGTTAGGGAAGGGTTGGTCTTGGGACTCACAGTCCTATCCTCCCATCCCTCTGGTCTCCAGAGCAATGTCCTCTGCCCACCTCGCCCATGTGCTGCCCTGGATTTTCCATCTTAATTTTACTACTGTTCAACTTGTGGTTTATTCTTTCTCAGCTCATCTGGGGTCCAGCAGTTCTCCCCACTTACCAGGACCCATCTGAGGTCTCACTGGCATTGCAGACCCTCTGAGAAATAATGGCCACTTCCATTCAGTCAGGCTCTGGCAAGTCCTTGATTTCAAAATCATTTTGCTCCTAGGAGTACCACCTTTTCTGGCCATATCAGTCAAGACTCTCAGCTAGCTTGTGTGTGTCCCTCCCTGCACTCCCAAGGGCAAATGGAAAAGTCTGAGTCTCAGCACAGCTGAGATGGGCATGGAAGCTGAGATGCTTAGGGAAAGCCATGTCAAGTTCCTCCTTCTCCTAACTAGTGTGTGTGGCTTTTTTTTTTTTTTTTTTTTTGCTCTGATTATGGTTACCTCCATGTTGGTACAAGAATAGCCTTAGTGGAATCTCCTCCTTAAGTGTTTCAGTGGGGGTAAAACTTCAACGCTGCTGATCATCTCATCGGTTTATCTTGCTTCCGTGTTGGAAGCTCTGAAGAGAAGTCTGTGCTACAGGCATTTCTCCTCTCACTTCCCTTTTGTTCAATTTCTTTCCACACTTCTCCAGAGCTAGAGGGAACTGGCCTGCCTCTTTTTCCTCCTTCCTTGATGGGACACTTCTGTATATGATCTTTTTCTCCTCCCTTAGGTGGAAGACACTGTACTCACTCCCAGGTGTTATAATGGTAAACCGATTGCAAGGAAGGAGAATATGGTTTATTCTTAAGGGAAGAGAATAAAAGTTATGTCCTTTATTTCTTTATTTTCAGCCTCTCTTCTGTAACTCCCTGCAGTGTCAAAGTGCCTAGTGCTTATATCCCACAGGCAGACGTAGATATGATCATAGTGATCATAGCTCAAGTACTGAAATGCTTTTTTGACTTCTTGGCAAATAGCCATGGTTCTAATTCTCCAAGTGCCCTCACTGCCACCTGGGCTACTCTCATCCTTCTCCTGGGGCATCCAGACTTCCCCGGGGGTCAGTCATATAAGGGGCAATGTCCGGCATATCAGGGAGCCTCCAGGACCCTCTCCAACATCACAGCCGATGTCCTGTCTGCCAGTCACTGCCTGTTCCATACATATTGTAAAATATGGGGACTGTTGCCCTCGAACGTTCTTGTGTGCAGTTATTTCACGGCTTCGGATCTACTGAGCGTAAGAGCCAGACAATCCGGACACTCCACACACTCACTGGAATCCACTTTTCCTACCAGGGCCTGATTAAGTGCAGTCTGAACTCCCCCTCCGTGTCGGGGAGATTCCGGAGCCCCTCTCCTGATGTATGAGGCTTTCTACAGTTGGCATCTCCTGCTCCTCCCTGCCTTTGCTCTCCTTGGTCTGCACCTCTGCCTTTAATTGAGGGTGAAATCTGACTTCCTTCTTTGGTTACTCCAAAATCTCCATTTCAATTTAAATACTGCTTAGGTGCTGTAAATGAGAAATTTCGGAGTCCTGGGGAGGGTTCACTCTGGGGCGTGTGCAGCCTCCTACATGTATCCTGGCTTCCCACACCTCAGTTCCCAGGGCAACAAATGATTTCTGCTTTCTTGTGCAGATGCTTCCATTTACATTTGTGCTTAGAAAATTCATTTCTGCCCAACATAAACTTTTCAAGAAGGTGTTCAATATAACAGGATGTTTTTCCGGAGAGTTATTATAACACCTGCTAATACAGTATTAGCATATTTTACACAACACATTGTAACACAAATGTGTCAGAATTGTATACAAGTCATATATATTAGGTTTCTATAATTCACATATGTTTTTGGATGTCACCAGAGTTCATTCTCTTCATCTGTTAGCCATTTTGAATTATCACAATTTATTCATCCTCCCCCATGAAATGCATTTCCAATGATATGTGACTACAAGTGATATTGTTGTGATTATTCTTATATCTAACTCCTGAAAGATAAACTATATTTTAATATGTTATATCTAGCTAGACCTGAGAGGAAAGACTGCACCACTAGAGGATCCTGGGTTCTTAGACAGATGGTTTGTTGGAATGAGATTTTGAGTTTTCTCCTTTGGGGAGGGAGGGAGGTTGCTTGACATGTGGGAGAAACACTTGAATGGATATTTGGTGACCAGAAAAGTTAACTGTGCTTGAGACTGCTTAGCTGTTCCCAGACCCATCTTCTCTTCCTTCTGAGATCACAAGTCGCATTTTCCAGTCTACCTTAGAGTTAAGAGTGCTCACCTGACTGAGTTCTGGTAAAAGGAAGTAGTATGGACCAGTTTGAGAACTGGTTCACAAAACTACCCCGTACCAGAATCTATTTCTCTTCCCTTTCCTCAGTCACCTTGAAACCCACGTGTTGAAAGCGACAGAATCATAAGATGGAACAGGACCTGGATCCTTGATCAATGCTTTGAAGAGAGAACCCTACAGATCCATGTTACTTATTTTGACATTAAATGGGAAAGAATGAAACTTCTATCACGTTTGAGGCATTCTCCATGTCTGGGTTCCTCTGTTACAGCATTTGGCATAACTTATATGATGTGCCTTCTCTGAATCTGTTTCCCTTCTCTTTACATGAAAATAGCAGTAACTGCCTCACAAAGTCACGAGACACAGACCACATGGGAGGTGTCTGGTGTAATACTCAGCATGGTGAAGCACAGTAAACGCTTTTTCTTTTTCTTTTAGGAATTTTTTTGAGCCTGGAAGAAGCATGAGGCTTCTTTCTAGCTAATTCCTCCACTTTTGAGGAGAATGTTGAGATGTATAAAGGATTAATATATATTTTAATATCTTTGTGTTCTGGGGACCCCGTTTTTCAATAGGAATGTGAATGTTAATTTGTGCTACAACTAAAAAGGAAATATAATTTTCACTAAGGCTTTTCATTATCCCCCTGAAAGCACTCTATATTAAGTGAAAAAATATAAGGTTTGGATGAGCACCTGCCTTTCACAAGTATGGAAAAGTCATTTCTTGAACCCCAAGTGACACAATTAATGGAAGGAGAAAAGACTGTGGCCACGTTACAGCTCTTCTTCTCTGAACACTCTGGGGCGTCACACAGGTGGACAGCTCCACTGCACGTGCCTTTGTGACCAGGAGCTAAGAGGAGTTACATCAGTGATTGAAGGAACACAGAGGATTCTCAGATCAATACGAACTGCACACAAAAATGTTCCAACACTGCTCTGTTCTGCAGCCAATTTCTTTTCACACTTAGCATAAATATTAATGAATTTTGTAAGGCAGGAAATGTTTAATAACCAAGAGTTTCAAGCCAAGTCAAATTTTTTATCTTCCTCCACATTTTTGTGACTTGATTGCTTTGATTTTCCTTTTTGTCTCCCTTTATCTCACACAAACACAGAACTGTCACTATTCCCACTATGTAATAAAATTTTATCACTAATCTGATGACTGCCACTACTTAGAATATCAGCAGAGTGTCGATCTGGATCAAAGGGAATGTGGCATTTCAGTGAACAGTTCATTGTGAAATGGCCATGTGGTTTGAGTTGAAATGTTACAGGTTGTTCACTAAGAACTTTCCCTCCTTAGTTAATTTTGTTATCTGTGTTTACAGAGTGTTCCTGGGGGCTCAGACTTCGAGATTTCACCTTACAGTGGCATGAACATAGTTTCCAGTTTGGAGATCACAGAAAAGCATTATTACTTTAAGGTCCCCTAAATTATACCTCTATCTGCTACATCGATTCTAGGCAGTTTCCTTCACTTTGAATTTATTTCCCGTCTGGTTGTGTGGTTACTTTTCCCCTGACTTATCTTACTATTGCAAAATCTCCCTTTCTTTTCTCCAAATGACACTATATCTGTTTAAGCATTTATCCAAAAAATGAGTTTTTTCTCCTCCATTTGCAAGTTCTCTGAAATTATACAGAAGTCATGAGTATCTTCTTATCATCTGAAACCTATTCCTGCTATCACTGAATACACACATTGTATTCTTTATTTTCTATTTCCTTGAAAACACTCTTTTCTGTCCCAGTCTCAAAATCTGGGCCATATTTATTTTTCTACTTTTTTTCTGCCGTCAACCTAAGAGGCTAGCAGACCTTGGCTCTATCATCTGTTCCCTGAGAAGGTCTTTGAGAAAGGCATTCTTGGGTTGTCAAATTGGGAAGAGACTGGGAGAATATTTACTTCTCAAAGAGAAAGAATTTGTAATTGCAAGTTTTCTCAAGTAAATGCTTTAGAAAGGGGGAGGTCAGGAAGTAACCTATCTACAGTTTAGCCAAGATGAGGGAAACACTGTTATTCTGATCAAGTGTCTCTCTGTTCGCTGCGCCAAAAGTAAATCTGATGCGATATGTTTTTTGTCTCTTGGGGGTCTAAATAATGTCCTCAGATAAGGAGTGTTTGTAGTCTCTGAACTGTCTGCCGAGTCACCAGCATAGAAAGGATCCTTATTCCATCGTGTCCTCTCTGCAGCCTGATGGTGCTCATTTGTGAAACTGTTCACTATGAAATCCTTTCCTAATTCATAAATGTCTTTGGTAAAAACAGATTTTTAAGGGGAACTGTAGAGGGGATGGTCCCCCAAAGGGCCTGTCATCTAGTAGCTTTCTTTCTTTCTTTTCTTTTTTGGTTGGGGAGGTGATTAGGTTTATTTATTTATCCTTGGAGGAGGTACTGGGGATTGAACTCAGGACCTCATACATGCTAAGCATGTGCTCTACCACTTGAGCTATACCTCCCCTAGTTCTCAAAATGAGTTTTCTGTAGGAGCCAAGATTATTTCAAAACTGTTTCCAGACCACTGCAGGGATGGGAAGATTTCAAGATCTATTTTTCCTTCTCCTCCTGAAGCCTGACTTTTAGAAATCAAGATTATATACACCATTCCATTTCAAAAAAAATCTATGATTTTCAATGAGTGCACTTTCTCTCTCTCACACACACACACACACACTCTCACACACTCTCTCACTCACTCACACATACTCTCACACTCAGGAGGCGCGTGAGCTTTCATCACGGTCTATAATGGTTCACATCTCTACCATTTCCTTTCATATTCTTTCATTCGTCTGTTTTACACTGGTTTGTTGAGAGTTATTATTTTGCAAATTCTTGATGCTCTGAGAAACACGGGGAAGCAGAGATTGGGTATTTGAAGTTTTCACACTCCAGAAAAAGATAAAAACAAGAATTAACATCACCAGAGTGTAGTTTAGTATGTAACAAAACAAGATTAAACTAACCGTATTTTGAACCTTTTAAGAAAAGAGCAATTATGATGTACAAATTGCTACCTTATAAGGATGAAGTGAAGTCTGTTTTCATTCTTTAAGGCAAAAAGATTGAAAAAATAATAGACTCAATATGTTCTGATCTTTACTTTGTTGTCTGTAAACACAGCTTCTTCGATCCTTGCCATCATTTTTTAACAAGCTTTTGAGCAAGTTGAACAAGTTTACTGAAATGTAAACTCAAAATCAGAAGTGGATACCAGACTCTTGGAATTGTGGGGGACTAAAAAAGAGTCACAGCTGACAGCTGCAAGGAAAAGGCTGTGAAAGGAAAGGTTGATGAGGACAGTTTACTCTTTTTATTTCTGCTACCAATTATAAATCCACGTGCAGTGGCCAGAAATACTTTTTCTTGGATGGCATCTCGATTTTGGATAGAGGTAATGGAGTAGGTTGGGCCCCAGAGTTCGACAAGACACAGTTTGTTGAAATTTGAGATCTTCCATGTCTCTCCTTATAGCTATCGTTTCAGAGTTGATTTCTCAGTTTGGATTTGCTATTCTCTTCTTTCCCATAAAATATTTGGAAAAATTGAAAATTCATTTTTATGGTGATTAAAAATGACAAAGCAGTTTAGGACTAAGGGCAACTCACTTGAGGGAGACTACTCCTGAAGAGGACATCCTCAGGGTCCAAAGGGAAGCTGTTCTCTTTGTTTCTTGACTAGTAGAGAGCAAACATATTTTGTGGCATTTTTATATCCAAGGTGGTATGGTTTTTGATAAATCTAAATATTGTGGACCCCAAGCCACTAATCGTAGTAATAATTTGCTTCTCTATAATTTAATAAGGAGAAATAGGAAGCGAAGAGAAAATGAAGCACAATAAAATAACTTTCTTAATGTGCTCAGTGTCCTAGTTTTTGCCTTAATTCCCACCATTTAGGCTTTTCTTATTAGATCCATAAAATCCCTGGTCCAGAAACACTGTGAAATGCAATCTTCAACGTTGACCTTTGTGCTCCAGGAGGGAAAATACACTCAGAAGACATGTAAGAACTATTTTCCTGTAACTGTTATGGCATTTTCCCTATTGCATTGATGTATATTTCTTTGCATATATTTTCTAAAATAACTTGAGTTTCTCACGGCAGTAACACGGTCTTTTCATCTGTTTCTTAAAATATCTGGAATGACTATGAGCTGATCATAGAATGGTGCCAATGAATCCAAACATTCCTAAAGTATCCAGTTGTCTAGGATTTAACATTCTTTACATTTGTAAAACAAACAAACAAAAAATTCAGTGATACATAGTCTCATATCCAAACAACAAATGTTGAAAGGGATAGTTTAATTCTGCAGATTCTACACAATGTGTTTAATGTGTTGGACAGCCAGAGTGAAAGGCTTAAATGATGCTTCTCTGTTCAAAACAAGGAGTGGTTTCCATGATCTCCATGGGATTAGATCTGGGTTACAAACTATCCTAAGTGAATCAGCAGTTATGTTTTTAATTTGCTGGGTTTTTTTTTTTTTTTCCCCTCCAGATTTACTAAAAGAAATACCCAAAATAAAATTCTAATTGGCTTCGGTCCTTGGAGGAAGGTAAGAATGTTACATATTTTGTCATATCTTTGGAAAGGAATAGAATAGAAAATCAATGAGAGGCCTTTCTTTTCTGCTCTTTTCTTCTGTTTATTCACGGGAGTTCTGATAACAGACAAGGTACCCAATCAACTATTTTAATAGGATTTGAATTTCCATTTCAGTGACTCAGCTAGTGTTTACCCTCATCCCTAACCCTCAAGCACCCTACCTTCTTCACAGTTATACCATAGTAACTAGAGTAGTAACAGGCACTTTGTAGGTGTGTGATTAATTTCTGCTGAATTAAACTTACACAGATTTAAGTTTAAATGATCTTATTCTATATCAGATGGTGGCGAAATTCTCAATCTTGGGCTTTCTAAGAAGTTCCTAGCTTTCAAAAGAAGTTATTCATTTTTAATTCATATTCCATGGAGTGAAGACATCAGTTTTAGAAGGAAACAATTCTGCAATATATCTCATTATTACTTTGTTCTGGAAGCTTGGCCAAGATTCTCAATATCTATACTTGATTTAATAGCAAAAACCTCTGTTGCTATGGAACAAGGATGACTAATGCTGACCAGGACCCTTTCATACACTGATTCTTAGTGTCCTCTTTGGGTGTAGAAAGAGATGCTCCTAATGTTTGCTTATGAGATCTAGGGAGCAATTTCAGCTGCTTTTCTCCAATATCTACTATAATAGACCATGGAAAACTTGTGGATGAATTCAGAGATGACTCTAAGCTACACAGAAGAGAGAAACAGAGAGAGAGAGAGAGAGAGAGAGAGAAATGCAATCTGACTTTTTAACCCGGGATGTATATACATTGAAATATATGAATCCTACTTGAGGAGAATGGCTTTTCTTTCCTTCAAGGCACAAATAAGCTAGATAAGGTAATTTCTGAGCATGTTATTATACTGTCATTATTACTGTTTGTATATATTTTAAATAATATGATATGGATCATGAAAGCACCTGACCGCTCTGGAACTCAATACTTTTATGTGTAAGAAACTAAATATTCTCATTGGTAATTTCAGTCTAAAGTTTTGTTTTGAATTTGCCATTACATTGAGACGCATTTTTCACATTGCACACATTAAAACAGTATATGTGATTATATAAAACACATACTTCTGGAATATCATGCAATTACTGCAGTATTATTTTCAAACTTGGTCACTTAGCAATTTATCCCATAATCCTATAACTGTTAAAAGTTTTTGTTTTTTTTTTTAAGAAACTGACCTCCGGAGGAACCCTTAGATGGCATTTTTGTGTGACAAGGCATTAGCTTTTACTAGTAACGATATCTTTGAACATGGTACTATTCAACCAAGCATAGAAATGTTCTTACTCTTAATAAGCCTCAGTAATCAAGGAATCTTTTCTTCCTTATTTCAACAACACAAGTTAAGACAGAAGATCTGTGGACTGTTTTCTCCTAAGATTATCATCTGCAATGAAGATCCTTCTCTTTTTCTCTATTTTGTTCTTTGGTGTCTTCGTTCCACCAGGTAACATGAATATTATTGCCAGAGGGGTAAGCACTAAATGAGCAGAGTGTCAGGATTTTTTTAAGTGACTATCATTCACATTCTAGAATCATTATATTATATTAGCAGGACCACACTATATTTATTTACAGTCCCTAGATAAGAAAATATTTGAGTAATTTTTTAATGACATACTCTAGTAAGGGCTGGAATTCACTAAGTTTGTCTGTTGTTGGAAGAAAATAGTGCTATCATGATTGCCTCGATCTCTGAAAAGTATGCTTATTTAAGACTCAAATTCTGCTAAATTTAATATACTCACATATCTGAAAGAAATTGAAGTGGAATGAATTAATGTTTGGAAATCATTCATCCCACATTTATAGTATTGATAGCAGAGGTTAAGTGAGGTTAAATGGCATGCTACGAGTTTTATTATATTCATAAATGAGACTAGTGCACGTCTACTCATTTCCAGTTGAAATCTTTATGTTGCTGCTTTCCCTGAATCACCAAGATATCTGTCATTCCTGAAACTGGAGAAGATCACCCAAAAATAAATCTAAATAAAAAATAAATCCTGTTCTCTCACTGCTACTCTGCTCTGACACTCACACATAAATAACTTCTTAGCTTACAATCTTACCAAAAGCAGACAAGTAAACAGACTTTAATTGATAATGTAACCCATGTACTCAAGGATTGCAGTTAATTTCAGTAAGTTTAATTTTTCCTTCATCAACTTCATAAAAATTCATTGGAATATGCTTACTAAAATCCCTCTACTTCTAGAAATGTTTCAAGATATTATGCAGAATTATATAAATTTCAGTAAACACTGATGCTTTTTCTTCCTAGTAATAATGATTTTCAATACCTAGCATCTGTTCTGCCTTTTACCCACATTAACTTATTACTCTTTATGATAGCCAGGTGAGGTAATCTTAGGAATGGCCCAATCATTTACTTATTCAACCCAATTTCAAAGGAATGTGCATCATTTGTTTATCATTTTCTAAAACCTTTTCTAGTATATAGGACCATGAAGTAAAGGTAGGTAGATCAGTGTCTTCATTTTGGAAGACATTTTTGTCTTAAACTTCTGAAATAATTTTTTCTTTTATAGAGGGCTCTGACCAGCCTGTTGGCAATTCTATGTCATTATCGAAAATCAAATGTCGACGGAAGTTAGAGAAACTATACTCAGAGACACGTGATTCTTCCACAAGATTTGAAAACATACAGTATGGCACAGAGAAAGACAACACAGGTAAAAATAAAACAAATGGCATTATATCTTGCCCATTTTAATTACTATCTGTCAAATGAAATGAAGGAAATGTTCTAAGTATGGTCTCCAGCCCAGTCCCCATTTACGTAGCTCTTCTTGTCTTTTACTTTCTAGGCATTTCTTTACACTAACAATGAAATATCAGAAAAGGAAAATAAAGAATCCCTTTTAAAATTGCATCCAAAAAATAAAATAAAATACTTACAAGTAAATCTGACCAAGGAAGTGAAAGACATATGTGAAGAACTACAAAACTTTGACTAAAGAAATTAAAGATGACTTAAATAAATGGAAAGATATCTCATGTTCTTGGATTGGAAGAATTAATACTGTTAAAATGGCCATACTACCCAAAGCAATCTACATATTTAATGTGATCCCTGTCAAATTACCCAGGGCACTTTTCATAGAATTAAAACAAATAATCCTAAAATTTATATAGAATCACAAAAGATCCAGAATTGTCAAAGCATTACTGAAGAAAAACAGTGAAGCTGGAAGAATAACCCTCCCAGACCAGACAATAATACAGAGCTACAGTAATCAAAACAGCATGGTATTGGTACAAAAACAGACATATGGATCAATGGAATAGAAGAGACAGCCCAGAAATAAACCCACAAACTTTCAGTAAATGAATCTTTGACAAAGGAGGCAAGAACATACAATGGAGTAAAGAGTCTCTTCAGCAAATGGTGTGGGGAAAACTGGACAGCTGCATGTAAATCAGTGAAGTTAGAATACTCTCTCACATCATACACAAAAATAAACTCAAAGTGGCTTAAACACTTAAGGACAAGACACTACAAACCTCTTAGAAGAAAACACAGGCAAAACATTATCCAACATAAATCTTAGCAATGTTCTCCTAGGGCAATCTACCTGAGCAATAGAAATAAAAGCAAAAATAAATAAATGGGAACTAATTAAACTTATAAGCTTTTGCACAGCAAAAGAAACTATAAGCAAATCAAAAAGACAACCCAAGGTATGGGAGAAAATATTTGCAAAAGGTGAGACTGACCAGGGCTTAATCTCCAGATTATATAAACAGCTCATACAACTTAAAAAAAAAAAAAAAAAAAAAAACCCAGTCAAAAAATGGGCAGAAGACCCAAACAAGCAATTCTCCAATAAAGACATACAAATGGACAATAGTCACATGAAAAAAATGCTCAGTATCGCTAATTATTAGAGAAATGCAAATTAAAACTACAGTGAGGTATCACCTCACACCAGTCAGAATGGCCATCATTAAAAAGTCCACAAATGATAAATGCTGGAGAGGGTGTGGAGATAAGGAAACCCTCCACACTATTGGTGGGAATATAGTTTGGTGCAGCCGTTATGGAAAACAGTATGTAGATTCTGCAAAAAACTAAAAACAGAGTTACCATGTGATCCAGCAATCCCAATCCTGGCATATATCCAGAGGGAACCTTAATTCAAAAAAGACGCATACACCCCAATGTTCACAGAAGCACTATTTACAATAGCCAAGACATGGAAACAACCTAAATGTCCATCAACAGATGACTGGATAAGAAGCTGTGGTATATTTATACAATGGAATACTACTCAGCCATAAAAAGTAATACAATAATGCCATTTGCAGCAACATGGACAGACCCAGAGAATGTCATTCTAAGTGAAGTAAGCCAGAAAGAGAAAGAAAAATACCATACGATATCACTTAATGCCAAAATTCACATCACTCCCCAAATCCAGAGGATGATAAAAGGATATTCAGTGTAGTGTACCTCAAAATCTTCTTTACTTAAAATACTTGCAAAATAGATTAATAATATTCCTACTTTATTTAAAATGACATGTATGTTTAAGTCTCTACAAAATATTTTACCAAAAAAAGATGGACAAGGGTTTGATTAATTACGGAGTTAAAAGGTCTTTGAGAATGAGAGCATGTTTACAGACATCTGTGGCAGTGGTTCACTCATTCTGTCCCACCTTCTAAATATGTCCAATAGGACCTGATTATATTTGCCCAGGGTGGTAGATACGTATTTCCTAAGACAGTATCTTTCATGATCTTTATAAAAGTTTTAAATGTTAAGAAGATCTTTATTGCATTGAACCCAGACCTAGCTTTGCATTGATCTGCACCATTTATTTGTCGTTTTGTTCTTTCGGGACACATTAAATAAATGAAAACCTTCTGGATATCCACGTCCTTACCTCATTCCCCATGATTTTTGAAGTTACAAAATCAGATAAATAATAGTGCAAAATGAGATTGGGCAAAAAATTTTTTAAGTTTCTATAGCTTCAGAAACCTTAGTGTGAAAGAGAAAAAAAGGAAAGTAGCACTGAAAAATTAAGAGCATCGCTGAAGCGTTTATTATACTCATCCCTCTGTTCATTTCTATCCATTATATTTATCTCCCAAAGTGTGTTTTTAACCGGAACTTCTCTTGCAGTTGAGGGTGGGGTGCAGATCCAAGAGGAACTGAGATACTTAATAAGAATAAAGCAGTATTTTTCAGTATTTTAGAACTGCTGAAGTCAGGTTACAATGAACAATGAAATCTTATGGAAGAGGAAAGCAGTCACCATATAACAGAAATAAGCATGAATAACATATGAAGAAGATGGAGCTTGGACCACTCATATTCCATGGCTCTAGAGGATGAGCAAGACAGACAGAGGAGGTAGTAATACATCGCAAGCTCTCCAGGTATCTCTCGTGGAGTCATTGCCTAATCACCTGAAAGGCGTGGAGGTGGGACATGTACCTCAGGAACTGGATGCTTGCTGATTTTATTGATTTGCTCTGATACAGTCAGAGAGGAAAGATTCCAATGAAAAAATGAGATGCTCCCTTTCCTTCGTCTCCCCTCTGTGGTCTGTGCCTCTGTGTTTGTCTTTTAAATCTAGGCATTTCTTACCGGGATTATTAATTCCATCCATTCTCACTTTCTTTCAGACAAAAGTAAAAGGCACTATGTCCCCCTTAATTGGAGTCTCGCATGTACAATGCTTGGTGGTCAATGCAAAACTACATGCGGTGATAAAGAATTTAGGATGATAGACTGTAAAAGACCGACGACTATTTGCTGCATGAGAGAGTGTGACCCTAGGACGTATTGAAGAGTCCCATTCGCAGAAAGAATACTGGCATGAAGCGCCTTCTCATTACTTCATTACTTAGATTACTTCATCCACAGCCTAGTATTTCCGTTCATATATGTCTCTAATAAATAAAGAATTAAATAAACTATATTTCAGCCTGAATCATTCATGAACATTGTGTCTGCTTGGAAGAAAGAGTTAGAATACGGAGGAGAGCTTTGAACTTGGGAATAGCAGCAGATGGGAGAGAAGTCCCTGATGGAACTACTGTGTTCAATGAGGTTCTGGGGACAATTCTATGTTTAGTGTGAAAAGCACGTTGTAAATGATTGGTGATGTAAAGCAAGCATTCTTTGAGAAGAGTCAAGAGTGGCAAGAGAGGTTATAAGAGACGGAAGGTATGTGTTATCCCTGAACTAGTGAAAATAGTTACAAGAGTTTTCAAGTATTATGGAGTCCTTGTAACTTTTTCATCTTAGTTACACTTTTCCTCTGTTTATTGATAAAATTCTTACAGTAAAAATAATTCAAGAGCATAGCCAGCCTTTTGAGAAGAAATAAGGCGTTAAGGATAATCACTGTTAGGCAAGTAGATTAATCTCTCTTGATCTCACTTTCCTCGCCTATATCATGAAAGGATTTGATGAGAATCTCCAATAAGCTCCACGTTCTTTACTAGTTGATGGCACAGATTTTATGACTCTGTGATTCATTCTTCCGAGTTTTATACAGTGAATGAATCCGGTTTCCTAGAGTAGTAATGTGGAGACTTTTAGCAGTGTTAGCATACCAGGACCTTGTTAGAAATGTATTTGTCGGCTCCATTCTAGACCTACTAAACCAGAAGTGCTGAGGTGGGGTCTTGCAATCTGCTCTTAGCAAGCCATCTAGGGGATTGTGCTGTAGCTAAAGTTTAACAATGATTATCCTAGAAACTCTCTTGACTTTGTGGTAGGAGAGGATCAATTAACTGTTCTGGGTACTGTGTAAAACCTGCAGCTCTCCCTCACATTATCTGAAATAATAGTCTTGGGCAGCATGCAAATTGGATCAGAAATCACTTCTGGTTCCATAAACAGAATTAAAAACATTGGTCCTAGAATTGTGAAATCAGATGGTACAAGAAATTCATAAGTCATATTTAAAAACCTATTGTGTAATTCCCCATACTCATTAGTGACTCCAGAATGATCATGTTCATTTAACTAATTACACATTATGTGAACTGAAATAAATCATTCAAACCCCCCTCCCTAGTTCTTTGTAAGCAGAAGAAATATCAATGGAAACTTCTAGCTGTAAAATCCTATGATTCCAATATTCAATAACTTAACACTAAGAGCATCAGAATATTTAGTACTATACGTAACATGTAATAGAGGGTTTGTATTACTGCAACATTTTCACCCTGATGTTTTAGCAATCCAGACACATATCCCTTTAAAGTCCCTTAAAGATTGTGTTTTTCTGAGAGTCTATTTAAGGTGACACAAGCAGGTCTTACTTTTATGAAAAAAATATAATAATAATTTTTGTGACCCTGTTCTTTGAACATAGTGCTATTCAACCAAGCATACAAATGTTCTTGCCATTGATAAGCCTCAGTAGTTAAAACTACTTCCCAGGAGAATCTATAAATAAAAGGGTTCTCTGTTTCCTTATTTGAAAACAGCTGACTTGAAAAAGAAGATCTGTTGGCCCTTTTTTTTCCCCCCTAAGGAAACTCTCTACCATGAAGATCCATCTCTTTTTCTTTATTCTGCTCTTTTGGGTCACAATTTTACAAGGTAACATGAAAATGTTTATGGGTATACTTGTGTTAATGAATTTGAGGAGGCATCCATTTTTTCCTTGTTAAAAGTATTGTATTAACATAGGGATTAAACGGTTTTTATGCTAAATGCAATGTGGTACTCTAGAGTGAACCCTGAAACAGAAAAAAAAAAAAAACAATAGTGGGAAAACTCATGAAATGTGAATAAAGTCTGTAGTTTAGTTAACAGTACTATAGCAATATTAATTTTTTAGTCTTGATAAATGTACCATGGTTAAGTGAGATGTTACCATAAGGGGAAGCTGGCCTCTATGATCTTTGCAACTCTTCTGTAACTCTAAGATGATTTCAAAATGAAAAGTGTAAAACACCTGCAAGATCTCATCTTGCCTCATCATCTTCATCCTGAAACAGTTAGTCAGAATCGATGCTTGCTGGAAAAAAATATTCTTTAGCATCATCAATGGGTACGTGGTAGACAGTTCAGTGTTAGAGCTCTATCTTTTTCTTCTTTTTAACCTCCGCCAGGATACTACTTCCAGTCTAGGAAGACTTTCCTAATATTCTGTCCTTGGTACTACAGGCAAACCATGTCCCTTGTTGGCCTTTCTTTAAATATTTCTGGTTGCTACCCTCCTGTCTCTGAGTGCTACAGATCACGTGAATGTTGAGGGTACTCGTACATGGGTGGTATTTTTCATGAGATTTTCTTCCCCTTTGAGGATTATCTCTTCACACCCGGTGTGTAACCAGATTCCCTTCTTCTGAACTAATATGTAAGTATGAATTGTACAGAAATGAAAGAGTAAGGTTTGGAGATGGAGAGACCATTGAGTCTCCTCCCTTCTTCTTAAAAAGCTTATGGTAGAAGAGTGAGTTCAGTCTGTCCAGTTTATAATAACGGCCCTGAAATTATGCTCAATTCACTAACTCTCAGAAAAATGTTCTTTTGTAGAACTTGGCTGACATCTTTAGGATAAATGGAAATCACAATAGAACCAAGGAGAATGAATTAACTTATTCTTTCACTGTGAATATTATAAAGTCCATCAAGACAATCTAACACTTTTCACATAATAAACTGAGAAATTATCACTTAAAGGTTGCAAGTGGAATAAATTCTTCTATATAGGGGCCAAACATCAATGAAGTAACAAAGTAATACAGTTCATTGTTAATTTAACTAAGAAAGTAACTTCCTCTCCCTCCATTAAAAAATTGTTACAAAAGGGTCTCTGGATTTTTTCCAGCTCTAGGAAGGGCTGAAAGGAAATTCTACACAGATTCATACAGCTTGTAACATGTGATAAGTCTTTTTAAATTTCTTTTTTTTTTTTTAATTTCAACAATAGCCAACATGACTAGATCACTATGCTGTGTTTTTATGTTGTGTTAGCTTATTTTTTTCCCTTATAACAGTGCCCCTGGTAATGACTAATGCTATTTATGCATTTATGAATGAATTTATAATTATGTGTTCTGAGACTCAGAAATTATAAATCTCTTGGAGGATACAGTGGCATAGATTAAAACACTGATGTAATTAACTTTGTATATTTTCTCTTATCTTTTCAAAGTGAGGCCATTGTTCTTGTTAACCACATGTGTACCAAACTTTTAGAGAACTGCTACCATTAGTGATAAAAAAAAAAAAAAGTAAAAGAAATCTGTCAAGATATAGATTTTCTTCACAAAATCAGAAGAGGTGTCTATGGAATAGAGACACTTAGACAATAATACAGTATTAAGAATGCTGTCTTTCATCTTATAGCTCACCAACATATGGTGGTTGAACTAAACTGGATAAAATTAAATGTCTTATATACAACTGATAGAGTCCCTCAGTTGTTTTTTTATATTTCCCTTCAGATGGTGGAAGTTCTGACTCAAAATTGAGGTACAAAAACTCATCCTTTTCAGCTCAGACTGTTACAGATGAAAAGATGTCTAGATTAAAGGTCCTTACATTTTCTACGCAGGCAAATTTCCACTGAAGTCACTTCGTTTTCCCTCCTCATTTTCTCAAGTTACATAAAGGCACTGAATGTCTAGAAATGAAGTCTTGTTTCATTCTCATCTACTGTCTTACTCTATCTGCCAACTGAAAACTGCATTATTGCCAATAATCACTTTTCTTTAAGCCTGACATGGACTGTGGATAGGAGAGTATAGTTCTGCGTTCAGAAGGTAGTCATGACTTCCCCCACCCCAGGTTTCCAAGAAAGTTAAAGACAGTCTAAGGCATAAAATAGCAAGTAAGTGAAAATAAAAGGAAATTATTTTTTTAAATAATTTTTTAAAGATACTTGAGGAGCTATTGTGCCCATTTTTAGGTTATATATTAAGTAGAGTTTTATATATGGGTTTAAAGAAATCCCCGAACATGTGAAAATGTTATAGGCATAATGTGAATGATATTATCAAGCGCTTTGTGAGAGCGACGGAGACGTTATTTTCTTGAAAGTGATCAACAGAGACTTCAGAGAGAAGACAGTATCTGAACAATGTATCTGCAGGCAGAGGCAATACATGTTTGGCTCATCACAGCAAAGAGGTTTTCAGTGAAGGCAAGGAGATATGATGTGATGTCTGGAGACCTTATAGGTTGTCACAGCGGGCACTACTGGCATCTAATGGGTAGAGCCCTGGGATGTTGCTAAACACTCTTCACTAAATAGCATAACATCCCACAAAAGAACTGTCCAACCCAAAAGGTCAACAGTGCCTGGGGTGAGGAAGCCTGCCGTGGGGACGGTCATGGAGTTTGACAAGAAGTGCACCGAAGAGTTGAATGAGTGGATGGGTGCTTGCAAAGATGAGTGTCAGTGGTCCAAAGACACGAGGGGAAGACTCCTATTTAGAGGTCAGAATGAGGAGAAAGAAGACAGTAATATTTTTAGAAAAGTGAAATTAGACAAAGAAGGGATAGAAAAGGGTGAGGTCAATTTAGGGTGGAATATTGGACAACAGTGTCAAATGTGACAGAACTCTTGTCTGAAATGAGTATAATTCAGGTTTCTATCACTGGCAAATCATACACAGGCTTGATAATAGTAATTTCCCCAGAAACTGCAGAGTAAATAATGATATTTAGAAGTTTACATTTAAACTGCTCAGAGTAACCATGCATATTTTTGGCTGTATCTTGTATCATATTCAGCATTGCTTGAGTTTTAGTGAGAAGACAGCTAATTTTAATAGAAGAACTAAGTTTCATATCAGCTGTTTGTACCCACAATATGGAAGATGTCATTCTGAGTCTAGAGACCCATGACTAAGTACCATCACTTACCACCAACTAGAAATGTAGACAGAATATCCAGGCAGAAAGGCCTGGCCTATAGAGGAACTATTTGATACCAAACCTTAATTAACAGTAGAAACTAGTGGTAGGATTCATTTGCTTTCATACCATGAATATATAAAAAATATTTGAGTCTGCCCTGTGGTCAGCCATTGGCAAAATTCAGAGTCCTCCCACACCAGTTCTCTTTAATCTCACAGCATCTTAAGGTAAGTACTTACCAAAAGTGATGTGTATATTTAAAAAGACCCCCAAAACAAAAAGGGCTTCTCAAAGTACATAGGTCA
The DNA here is from genome assembly GCF_036321535.1 of Camelus dromedarius. Lineage (NCBI taxonomy): Eukaryota > Metazoa > Chordata > Mammalia > Artiodactyla > Camelidae > Camelus > Camelus dromedarius. The sequence continues at coordinate 32,882,604 of NC_087454.1, read as the reverse complement.
ACGCATCAAGTGAAATATGCAATTAAAAGAGATTTGGCTTAGAATGGATCTTACAGTCTATCAGTCCAACATCTCCCAGTTCCCCAGGGATCTCCAACTACCCTAAATGATCAGCTTTAGTGAGAGGCAGTCTCCAAACTACAAGACAAAACATGGAGCTGGGAGCACTGGTAATTTTAGAAATCATGCAATGGTCCAAAATGGCCCGATCTTGTAGTCATTCCCCTTAAAAAAAAAAAAAATCAATGCTGTCATCAGATACACAACTAAGTTAGTTCATTTCTTGGGGGAAATAAATCTCAAAATATACAGGGGAGTTGGAAGAATTCAGACGAATTGCCTAACAGTGCCTCTCCTGACATTAAAGAAAAGTAAAATCAAGCTGCAGTAGAAATCTCTTGAAGGAGAACTCACTAAGCACAACATTCAATCTAAGTAATGTTTGTGAGAGCAGGAGGTGAATTACGTGGACTTCTTTTAGTGTTGACTTTGGAAATGACCTCCCAGTTGCTCTCCAGTCACTTGTAAGGAAGGAAGCTGGCACACTTCACTTAGGTCCCAGACACTTTCTAATTTCCAGGATTTACTTTGCATCAAAGGACAGTGCATTCACTTACACTTTGCTCAGGAAGATTTCCCCATCATAAATTAGAAGGGGACTTTTTCTTTTGCCCTACTACACGATCTTTTGCTTCTCTCCTTTTAAAATATGGGCATGTCGTAGCTAGAGTGCTAATTTCAGCCATTCTTTCCTTCTTACAGCCAGAAGGAGATATCCTCACTATGGTAGCTTGGATTTGAGGAGAGAGTGCAGAAAGGGCAATGGTCGATGTAAACTTCAGTGCCGTGAAAGTGAAATTAGGATTGCTTACTGCATGAGACCTTCAACTCACTGCTGCTTGCAGAAGTAACGGTGGCAGAAGACAAGAGAGACACATGCTCCGAGAAGAGGGACCAGTGTTACTCAGTATTCCTTCACGTCCTTTCAGCACAGCCTTCCAGGCCTGTGTGTCACTGTCACACACAAAGAATGGAATAAAATGTAGCAGTGAACCATTCAGAGGTGGTTCTATGTCATACACACATCTGGTGCCTTTACCTTGCATTTTCTCTGGACCTCTTGGTACCAGAAGGAAGCACATTTTTATTTTACGCAAGTTCTTCAAGAACTGTTCCCGTTTCTATGGGCCCTGTGCTCGCTGACATAAGAAACCCAGGTCACAGGTACTGACCGATCTGACTTCTGAGATCAGATCAAGCCTCCAGGAGCAACGTGCTGTTACTTTCTTATTAAACACTGTGTACAGATTATCCCATAGGAAAAAAATATAAACCCACTGGACCCGTGAGACTAGACACTGAGAGCGCAGATCCTTCTCGTGAAAGCACCAGGCTGGAGTGAGAGAAGGACATGGTGTTAAGAACGGAGGAACAGAGGAAACTCACAATCAGCTCCAGTTTCTCTCTGCATTTCGTATGTGGTGGAGAAAAATATGTGTCAGGAAATTGAAGAGGGAGTGAAAGGGGAAGGAAATAATTTCATAGAGAAGAGACTACCTTTATTTTGACCTAGGAAGCCAGCAACTAGGACTGGCAGCAGAACTCAGCTCCTCGGTCCTGAGAGATGACGGTGGCTGGGGGGTTACACACACGGCAGAGGGAAGAGGAGGGGTCTCTCCCCCCTTCAGCTCCTCTCCGCCTGCCTCCTCTGAAGGCCACTGTAGTTCCCCCCAACAATGCTCTCATCAGCACTTCTGGATCATACATTTTCTACTCAAAAATGCAAACTCTGCTTCTTTTATGAGTTCAAGAATACAGTTTCCTCATTTGCATTCATTCAGAATTCTTTTTAAAAAAAGTATCATCAATACCACAACATAGTAATCAAACAATTAGGAAATTCTCTTCCTCCCAAAATAAAATGAAGTCATCTTTTGGTCATTTAACTGAAGGAAAAGGGGATTTATTGAGTGGATACCTGTGGGCCAGACTCGGACTCAGAAAGATACAAGGATTTCCAGGCCCCTGCTACATCCTTGACATTTTTATTCTGGTGTCTCACCCCATGTTCCAAATGCAGATGAGACCCCAGCAAAATGTATGAGGAAATAAATTTTCCCTATTAAGATAAAGCTTCTGGATATATTTCCATCACAAGGGATGGTTTCAGTTTTAGTTTTATCTTAATAGTAGCATACGAGTTCCCATTATGAAACAATTATTTCCTAGGCATATATTGGAGCCTTGCATGCATGACCTTTCACATTTGAAAAACTTAAAATAGACTTTGATGGTCCAGCATGTTGCCTTACAGTGTAAATGCCTTCAAAAGTATGTTGACAATATTCATGTAAACAGTTTCTCAACCTCAGCATTACTGATACTTCAGTCCAGGCAGTTCTCTGTTGTAACAGCTCTCCTGTGCACTGTATCTTTAGCAGCAAGATGCTTCTTCCCCATTCCTAGCCTTTACCCACCAGGTGCTAAAAGCACCCTTTCCACCAATTGTGAAAACCGAAAATGTCTACCTACATTGCTCAGTATCCCCATGGGGCTCCACTCTCTACTAAACATTTAATGCACAACCAAACTGTGTTTCCATGTGCATATCTAAAGTGGTTTAGTTTTTAATAAATTACTCTATCAGTAAGTATTTTTGTGCCTATTGTGTTACAATATCCAGCTGTGTTGGGTAGGAGGTAACAAAGAATCAGAAGAAATCATAACTGTCACATAAGGGTTTATATTTTGGCTACAAGAATAAGCTACCATAACAAATGTTTAAGAACATATATATATAATTAAGTGCTACATTATGTTACGTAGAGCGTTGAAAGGAATGTTTGCTCCAGTATATTAAAAAAATTCAATTAACAGTGAAACGTGGAAGGGAGAAGTACTGAACTAATGATACTGTGAAGCAGCAATGAGTAGGTTTAAAAAATTGAGAAAATGAAAATTACAAGTTTTTAAAGACCTATAAACACCATCTTAATGAAAGCTTGGGAAAGTCAACCTGATCTTAATAAAGTAAGAAAAAAAAGACAGGAGAGCAGAAGCTGAACACTGATGTGAGCTGCAAGATGAGGACGTAACACATTTCGTGCAAGTGACATGTTTGTATCTGGGTCTCTTTCTGAAACAGCCGACAATTTGTGCTATAAGACATCCTGACATCCCAGGCGCTCCACCTCCCCAACACATGGTCTCACGACTAGACCAGGTTTCTTTCCCTTTGGTACAAAGCCACCCGCCCCCCGTAGGAAAAGTCAGGCTGATGACTTCAGATGTCTTTCTTGATTGCAGCCAGAAGTGAGCTTGAACCAAAGTACAGATTTGAGAGATGCCAAGCAGTGAAAGGAACATGCAAAACATTCTGTGACGATGTTGAGTATGACTACGGATACTGCATTAGATGGAGAAACAGGTGCTGCATATAAATTCCGGAAATCAGAAGCACCGCTGGGGATCCCGGCGCAGAAGAGAGATGCATCTGACTGGCCCAAGAGTAGGTAACAGGAAAATGCCCCAATGTTTAATGGAAACACGTACTTTTAAATCTTAAATGCTACTGTTTACATCAATAAAAACAATTTACTGTCTCTAGTCTGTCTATTCTTTGCTCACTCGATTTGTATTTCAGATGGATGAACATATCGGTGAAGCAAAGGAACAAACTCGCATTGTGCTTATAATCTCATTTGGGCCACATACATTCTACTTCTCTGTGCCCACAAGCAAATTACGGGGAAAGTGGAAGGATTCTTAAGAAATGATGGAAAGTAACACAAAAGCAGGAAAGGTTTCTCAAAACGGAAAGGCACATTAGCATTCGATCTCTTTCCCTCGTGTGTAAGATGAGGCTGAGGAAGCCTTCCTACTTGAGGTGAACACAAATTTATTTATGTGGTTCATTTATAACAAGTTCTCTGGTGCCATGCCATGTTATACTCCCCCTTGGGGGGGATTTTTCCCATAATTCTCATCTCAGGATTTAACTAGGGGTCAACATTTTCTTATAAATCTTTCTTTCTTACTACAGGAACATTAAAAGTTTGACTCCTCACCATGGTGATTCAACCAAATAACCCTCCTCACTCCCCAACTCTCTGACAGGTTAGAGTCAAAAAAAGAGAGAGAGAGAGAGAAACAAGAACACAAACAAAAAGCCAAGCTTAGAGATAATGTGACAGAGAGATGTAATTCAGAACCTTTATTGCTACAAACAGTCAGCGGTTTTAGATACGTGCAATTTTAACTTGTTAATTACATACTTATATTCACTAGAATGAGGTAGCTTTACATACTAGGCCAAAGAAGAAATCAAAAGCCAGAGTGATAAAAGCAAGCAAGGAGGCAGCCCAGCGTGGGGTGGAGGTAGCGAAGCTACAACAAACCCAGCAAGTCTTCAGGTTTTATACCTGGGCTGTGAGAGTCATAGTCTTAATTCTACGCTAGGCAGATAACTGGAATGAACACTGTTTATGAGAATGACATGAAACACTGCCGTCACATGAAGGACGTATAGGAAATTAAGAGTGTATTAATTTCTATATAATTACTAAATCACTATATGTAAAACAGACATCACCAAGGACCTACCGTATAACACAGGGAGCTATATTCAATTTCTTGTAATGAGCCATAACAGAAAAGAAACTGAAAAATAAATATGTATGTATGTATATGTATAACTGAATCATTTTGCTGTACACCTGAAACTAACATTGTAAACTGACCACACTTCAATAAAAAGTAAGAAGTAAAAAACGAGTATATTGGGGGGGAGGTTATAGCTCAAGCAGTAGAGTGCATGCTTAGCATGCAGAGGTCCTGGGTTCAATCCCCAGTACTTCCTCCAAATATAAATAAATAAACCCAATTATCTACCCCCCAAAAAGAAAAAAGAGAAAAAAAATCATTAAAAAATGAGTGTACTGGTATCTCATTTGGGGACCCTGAAAAAGTGAGTCACTAAATCGGTCAGAAAAGAGGAGAGCAGACTTCAGCTGAAGCAGCAATAGAAGCTTGGGGGGGAATTCACCCTCATCTCCCCACCCACCGTAGGAAGATGAGAAGAGCAGTATCATTAAAACAGCAATGAAAATCAGAGCCATGAACAAACCGCAGAGCTGTAAGTAAACTCAGAAGGTGGTGAAGACAGACCAGCCACTTCAAAGGAGAACATATTAACCATCAAGCAGAACACAGAAGCCACAGCAGGACCCTGCAGGGAACACGAGAGACCTGGAGGCTGCAAGTTTCAAAGTAGAATGTCCGTAGCTAAGAGACAAATTGTTCAAGAACTTTTGCCCACATGGTTTTATTACGTTTCCACAGAAAACCATAGGAGCTGGGGAGTTAGTTTAAAAACAAGGGTAATAAAGTTCTCTAAATGAAAACTGGAGATTTGGAGATCAAAAATTTAAAGCCATTACCCAGTAGACTGCCCAGGCATCATTAACAAACTTAACATCCTTGGAAACTACTAAGCCTTGGATGACAGCATGCATGTTTTCTTTCTTTCTTTCTTTTTTTTTTTTTTTTGGAGGTAAATTGGTGATGTTTTTCAACTATAGTCCTGCTTACTAAGCCACAGACTCAATGATCTTCTAAGACGTAGAACTAAACTATGAGCCACACAAGTCAACCATAAATGCAGATGTCTCTCATCTCCAACTGTAGTGAGTTTCATGTATATAACATCATCATTGTTTCTTGCTTTAAGAAACTTCACCAGCCATAGGAATTTGTTATTTGTAATGTTTTCCTTCTTTCTGGCACATGTTCCTTCAATAAAAGTCACGCATTTATTGGAATTTTTTCTTGAAAACTAGAGAAGGGCATTCTCAAAGTTCTGCCCAGATTACTATGTATGAGTCAAGTAAATACAGAGCTAGCCAAGGGGTGCTGATAAATAGTTTAGGATTAATTCAGTAAGACATGGTTAAACTGGCGACTAAGAACATTAACTCTGACAGGGTGAGTGCCTCTTTAAAGGATGTGCTCCGGGCATTGATACTCAAAGTGTGCTCTACAGACCAAGAGCATTTACATCACAGGAGAGCTAGTGAGCAACGGAGCATCTCTGTCCTGTTGAACCAGAATCTGCATTTTAACCAGCACCCAGGGATTCACATGCAACTTAGAGTTCAACTGTTTTAGCAACACATCAGAGCCATATCCATCTACAAATCAATCTCTTATCTTCCTTCTTCCGTCCCTCTTCATTTCTTTTCTTCTCCCCGTTTCCCTTCTAAAGTGCTTATTCTCATCTCTAAATTAACCTGAAATGTCCCCTGTGGGAGTTTCTGGTTTTGTCCGTGTGTTAGACCCTGTTGGGGGATGTGAATGTCTCCTAAAGTACACATGTATTGTGAGATAACAGGGAAAGACCCTGCCATGAACTCCCACATGGGTCAGTAGGTCATATTATTGGATTGTTCCTTAACGAAGTACAAAATCTAACTCAAGGCTGACTGGAAGTGGGGTAGGCGAGGCAGATACATATCAATGATCTAACAATAGGTCAGACTCAGGGACAGGCTCTCCTTACTTGTGGTGGACCTGAGTGGTAGCAGTTTAAGCAGGTTCAAGGAGAGGAGAACTGAATGAAACCACGGGGAGAGTCAAGACCCAGGGGAACAATGGACTGGCAGCTCAGAGAGACACCTTGTCTAAGCTACCATCTTCTCCCTTATCAACCACTGCAGTGTTCTCCAAGAACACCTCCCTCCCTGACTCTGCTAGTACTCCCTTCCAAAGGTTTCCCACCATATGCCAGCGTGAATTCATAAACTCTTAAACGCCTTCCAACAAACATATAAGAAAATCCACCACTTCCCCATGGCCTGAGAAGCCCAGGAGAGATGGAGATGCTGCCGCTCCCTGACCACCCCCGCCCCCACCACTTGTCCACTGCTCGCCAAGTATCAGCCTCTCACCTGCTATTTGCTCCTCACACACATTACACTCTCAGGAATATTTAACTTTGGCTCACACAGCATGAGCCACCCTTTGTGGGCCACCCCCTCTCAGGATGGTGCAAGTCATCTTCGGGATCACATAACACAATACTTCTCTTGAGAGGCGCTCCCCTTCCTAACACTCGATGGAATTTTACAAAGAGCAATTCAAACCTGAGAAGTGAGCTCCCAGCGTGGCGGTGACCGTGCACACCTTGCCTACTGCTCACTCCTAGAGTCTTGAGTTGTACCAACCCCCAGGGGGAGCTCAGTAATTTTTAAAGTGAGGAATGAGTGATTTCTTTGTCAGAGTCACACATGATCTCATCTGCTCTACAGCACAACTCAGTAAGTCTGATATTAAAATCACAGTTTTATTAATAAAGTGACCTCAAAACGGTCACTCAGTAAGAGCAAGCCTAAGGGTCAACTCCAGGGTTTTCTAATGTCAAAGAACAGGTCCATTCTGTATCCTGAAATCAGTCACCTGGTCAGGGGGGCCCCGGTGGAGGCGATCTGTTAAGGGTATGAATGCTCAGAAGTTGGGAACTGTATCAAATGGACTTTGGAAACACGTTATAAACCTTGTCTCTTCATTCCTGAGACTCCGAGGAAAACTTTCAAAGCGACAGAAGCGTGCACTTGACAGCTCTCTGCACTCTTTAGTCTGGTTTCAGTTTCTAAAATACATTCTTACTTGTGTTATCTCACACGAGAAGCATTTTTTTTTTCAAATGTATTACGATTTTTGGTAATTTTTAACAAAACAGAGACTCTGCAGTAAGCTCTTTGCCTGATGGAGAAGTGGGGGAAAGAAGTGGGCTTCCCTTGTGACGTCACTAAGGGACTTACTTCAGTAAGGATGATGGGAACTAGAAATAGTCTCAGGTTTTATTTAATTTTTTCAGTTGTTTTCTTCCCACTCTTTTTTCTTTCCATTTCTCAGTACACTATGTGTATCTATCTATATGCATATATACTCACACACAAATATATATATTTGTAAAATATTTTTTCCTCCACAGGTGGATGAAATTCCCAGCAGAACACCAGCGTATGAATCCTGGAGCACAGGAAAATGTAGGGGATAGGAAACTAAAGGGAAAAAACATGAGTTTAGGTCAGATTAAGTGCTCATCTTGCACCATTTAATCTCCACATCATCTATGCAAGGTGACTGACTGTGTTCCCACCACTCCCAGGAAAGGTTGAGACTCGGGAGGGAAAAGCGCTTCGCCCGAGGTCAACACAGCCAGAAGGAAGTAGAGCGGCACCCACGGTCAGTTCAGTCTGTCCACACTGCTCCACCCACTGCCTTAGTACAGGGCTCGGACATACCCGCCCGGGGTGCTGCTGCTCTCCTGGGCCTCCTGGGGAGAAGACTGTGCTTCATCCTGCATTTCAGGCATCCCTGAATCAGAGCAAGAGAAGTGAGGAATCTGATCGTACAAATGGAAGAAATGATATAGATGAATTCATGCCTGACAAACACAGAGAGGGTGACTAAATCAGTGGCATCAGACCTGGATAAGCATCGGAAAGATTTAGTGGGCATTTATTTAAAACTGCAATTTTCTGAACCCTACCCCTGAATCACAGAGTGAGACAATTCACAGGTGGCTCCCAGAATTTTTTTTTTTAATCATCCCAATTGATTCCAGAAATTATGACGTTCAGAGAACCACTGATTCAGCTAATCCTTCTGCTGTTTCTGAGCATGAATTTGCCTTTTGCTTTTAGAGCCGGTCAGTCGTTCACCACTTACCAAAGCTTAAACAGCTTTTAGTGCTCTGTTAGCAACAGGAAGCAATTAGAGGAACTCATTACTGCCTTTCAGAAATTTGTACATTCACAAGTTCACTGACTCAGGTGTAGTGGATGAGAACATGGGTTCAAGAATCAGACCGCTCTGGGGTGTAACGTCAGCAATGGTAATTACTAGCACAGTGACTTTGCACAAGTTATTAAAGGATCTGCGAATCCTCATTTACCTCAGTAGGAAATGGTGACGGTAAAACACTGCCCAACGATGATGGTAGCATCAACTTCAGAAGCTTGTTTCTATGTTTAATTGAGCTAATGCATGTAACATGTTGAGGTAGTAATTGATATTTAGTAAATACTCAATTAATACTCACAATTACTTACAGGGCATCTAGTAAGAACCAAGCCTTTTGCTAAAAATAAAAAAATAATAGAAAGTGGAGTTGTAAAGAACATCGATCGGACAATCTATATACTTTTTCAGGACACATCCTCATCACTCTCCTTTACACAAGCCATGTTTAGGGTGGTGAATCGTAATTACTCGGTCGAGCTTAGGAAGACAGAGCATTAGCTCCCCCAATCATCTTCCACAACCAAGAAAAGGGAGAGAAACGGATCACAACTCTTTATGAATTGGTCTCTGTTCTCTTACAATGAGAAACTGAATTATGAATCTGACACTCATTTTCTCAGAAGTGCCACTTCCTAAAATGTTCTGGGTGGATAAATGACACATCCCACAACTGCTACTGTAACTTTACCCCAACCCCCATTTGGCAAGTCTGTATTAAATACCGATTCTGTCTTAGGCTTCTCTGCAAAACTGTCAAAAATCCCTCCCTCATGGAATTTGCATTGTAATGAGACGGGGCAGTGAATAATAATAACAGTGGTAATAATAATACCAAACCGAATGAATAAATAATTTCAGACAGACAAAAGCCAATCATGAATCAAACTAATTGCAGATAAAGACAACTAAAGAACACCAAAAATAAGTTTCCACGAAGCAAGGCTTACTATTAGAAAAGTTACCTAAAAAGCCTTCCAATTCTTCTCTGATAAGATGGCACGTCCGTTGCAGAGAGCGAATGAGAAAACAATTAACTGCGATTCTGGGTGAAAGAACGAGGGGACTACAACCTGAAAGAATGCTTGTTAACGAGGCCTAAATATCACATCTCTCTCCCTCTCTCTTTCACACACACACACACACACACAGCCAAAATCCTTCTGAAGAAATGGGAAGACTGGGTGAGGGGTAAAGCAACACATGTTCAGTGAGAAAATGAGTCCTCATCTGAGCAAAATTCACACTGACACACAGAAATGGATCATATGCAAAATACGCATGAATGATTAATGACAACTGTGAATTTATAATCTATAACTAAAAATCCACTTAGACATAAGGAGAGGAGGCAAATAAAACCTTGTGCCACAATCAATACCCTGTTTTCAAAATTAAAATGCAATGCTTTGATAACCACATTAACTTCCTTAGCTTAAAAGAGCTCACCAGTCCATAATACCAAAAAGTAATCAATGCATTTTGATAGTTACAGAATTCCATCCTTCTCTGAACCACCAACTTAAGTGATGGTCAAGCCAACAAAGATACCAGGAGGAGGCATCCATAACAACATATATTTTTCATTAAATAAGTACTGCTTAAACATTTACTAAACAATGGTTACTGGAGAGAGTTTCAGATTAAAATTTATCTAGCACTGTATAAAAAGGTAATACAGTAATGGGTCCTGCGAACTTAACTATGGCTTTCTTTTATATTTCTCTCACTATTCATTAATCTATGGATTTCAACACTTCTCTCCTTTACCTTTCCTTCCTCTTTCCTATCACCCACCCTTCATTGACACCCCATGACTGTAGCCCTGAGCTTAAGGACAATTTGGAAAGTGTGAGTGTAGATATCTTTCTACCCACTGGCAGATGTAATTGTTGGAAATGAATAACTTAGATAAATCCTATGATCATCTAACTTCATAAGAAGAAAGTTAAAAGTCTTCTTCATCTAAAAATCCAAAATCCTGACTCAAATAAGTAGAAACAGGAAGCCTTACTCATCTTAATATTTGGTTCATACACTTCAGGTCAGACCCCCCACTCTTTAAAAAAATTCTTCTTTTTTTTTTAACATTTTTTATTGATTTATAATCATTTTACAATGTTGTGTCAAATTCCAGTGTTCAGCACAATTTTTCAGTCATTCATGGACATATACACACTCATTGTCACATTTTTTTCTCTGTGAGTTATCATAACATTTTGTGTATATTTCCCTGTGCTATACAGTGTAATCTTGTTTATCTATTCTACAATTTTGAAATCCCAGTCTATCCCTTCCCACCCTCCACCCCGCTGGCAACCACAAGTCTGTATTCTCTGTCTATGAGTCTATTTCTGTCCTGTATTTACGCTTTGTTTTTGTTTGTTTGTGGGAATGCAGTTTGGTGCAGCCACTATGGAAAACAGTGTGGAGATTCCTCAAAAGACTAGGAATAGACTTACCATATGACCCAGGAAGCCCACTCCTGGGCTTGTATCCAGAAGGAACCCTACTTCAGGATGACACCTGCACCCCAATATTCATAGCAGCACTATTTACAATAGCCAAAACATGGAAACAGCCTAGATGTCCATCAACAGGTGACTGGATAAAGAAGAGGTGGTATATTTATACAACGGAATACTACTCAGCCATAAAAACCGACAACATAATGCCATTTGCAGCAACATGGATGCTCCTGGAGAATGTCATTCTAAGTGAAGTAAGCCAGAAAGAGAAAGAAAAATACCATATGAGATCGCTCATTTATGGAATCTAAAAAACAAAAACAAAAACAAACAAACAAACAAAAAAATTCTTCTCTTATCTTCTCTTTTTTTTTTCCTTAATCACTACTTGCAATCTCATTCTTGTCCCTTTTTCCACCTTTTTTTCCCCTGCCTTTCCCTCTAAACAAAAGTTTTAAATAAGAATTTAGAATCTGGATCCCTCCCAAATGAAGCCCTAAGATACCCATTTTAAGTAATAAATCAAGAAATTCACTTCTCTCCCATGTATCCAGTTCGGTTCTACTTGAGTTATTTTGTTGGGAGAATTGAGGTGAGAGCGACTCAAATCCTTATCTTTCTTCTGTGTGATTCAGGTGTCGCTGGTCCTAACCTCATATTAAAGCAAAGAGAGAAAAGGCCATGCAATTGATGAGTTTAGCTGATGTTCCCATTTGAGAGGACTGGCTTATTTTGTACAGGTGAAATGGATACAGCTGCACTGAAGCAAAAACGCTCCATTTGGCCCTTGGTCCTCTTCTCATCCATGCCATCGCCATGCTGCCTGGCCTTTTCATCTTCTCTTGTGTTTTTCGTACTTGCCATTTTGCTCTGCTAACATACAGTAGGTCTTGTCAAATCTCCAGCTGTTTAAAGGGCTCTTTTTGGTACTTTAGAAAGATGATATTGAGAAAATAGATTTTTCATGATTTGGCTATAAATATACAGGCAACTTTCAGATAAGGAATGGAGCACAGAATAACAAGAAGACTAGATTACTGTTTTTAAAATTCAGATTATAGAATATGCCGATAACTTATTTTTCCGCAATGACCCAGGAAGTTGGACCATAAATCATTCAGTTGTAAGCATACATCCTTTTGGCTTTCACACCCAGCCACATGGTTTATATTTAAATATAATAGATAATATTTTCACATATGTTATCAATGTAATGTTTACCATAAATGTTTAAGTACTGGTCCTACCAATCCTGCCTTCAAATAGAGAATCTTGAGGCTCAGCAGGTGAACATTTATCCCAAATATAAAGCTAGTAAACAGAAGAGCCAGATCTTAGGGTTAGATTTCTTTATTTAAATTAAGTGCCCTTTCAATGTTTAATACATTGCTTTCCCCTGCGCATGAATGTCATCCTATGACTGAGTCATTACATCGTGTACAAAGAATTACACAGATTATCCTTAAAGTATCACTGATCACTTTTAATGTGACAGTACTAAAACTGTGTTCTAGAAAGATTTTCTGTTTGTAGAAAAACTGAATTCCAGAAAGAGTATCGAGCTCAGGCCACATGTACAGAGAATAGCTCCACATGACAAACAGTTGCTATTGAGTTATGACAATGAAGGTGGAGGTTCAAAGTGTGGACTCCTTCCGGCATCACATTACTGACGAGTCCATCTCCACTCTACCAATCCCTGCATGTGTGGTTTGAGGCGATTACGTAATCCCTCTGTGCCACCATTTCCTCAGCTGGAAAGAAGTTTCTATGTCATAAAAACTGTTGCAAGGATTCAGCTAATTAATCCCTATGAAGTGCCTAGAACCTTGCCTGGCACACAACAGATACTCGAAGAAGCACGTGTCTGAAAATGTTGATGATGCTGAATCTCTGCCTTCAATTCAAGAATGAAGAGGACTTGAACCCCATTATTTGCCCGTATAACTGACAAGCATATCATACTTGGCTCAAGGTCCTAACAGAACGAAGTCCTCTACCCTGCTCGTGGCTGTTTCACAACACTCACACGGATATCTGCTCAATCTTGAAAGGCAGCAGCATTCATCAGCATAGTAATTGCCCTAAGAAGGCTATAAAAACAAGAGCTCATTTTCCTTTTGTTAAAGAATAGCACAACTCTGTCATTTTGAGCTCTGCCTCGATTTCACTCAAGGAACTCTGTCTGCAATGAAGATATTTTGTATTTTCCTTACATTTTTCTTCACTGTGTCTTGTGGTCCATCAGGTAATATTTGATAACATGGAAAAGGAGGGAATTTTTTTTATATAAAAATGCTTTACTCTGGGAAATAAAACAGAAATTATTGTTGACTCCGTATGAACTCATAATGCAAGTCACTAAGTACTGTGTATGGAAGGAACTGATAATTGATAGTATAATAGGAAATAATTACCATCATGGTAGAATTAAACCTGTTATTTTGTTTGATAAGATTATGGCCCCTTACATGCTTCCCACTGCCTTCTTTTTTTAAATGTAATTTAATGAACTGATGCTACAGCTGGTGTCAAAATTAAGCTTCCTACAACTGGCCTGGTAATTTGTGGTAAGGGAGAGGGATGCTGGAGTGGATGGCTATTTAGAATTACAAAATATGTATGATTTCTGTAGAAATACATACAAAATATGTAGATTATTTTTTCCATGTCCTTTTCTCTGCTCTTGAGGAAGCATGCACAGGTCAGATATTTAAGAATATTCTACTTAGGACAATGACAAAAAGAGGTAGTGGCAAAAGAAATACCATTGGATAAATAAATACTTATATTGTACCTATTTATAGGGAATAAAATCTTAAGTCTTTAATACAATAGCCTGGTCATGATTTCAGACACAAAGTGGTTTAACTTTATACTTGTTTTTTTTTTTTTTTCAGAAATTCAGTTTTATTCAGGCAGCTACTGTTTTGAAATGTATTCACACTTTCTTGGTGGGGAGGGGGTAATTAGGTTTATTTATGTATGTATGTATTTATTCATTCATTTTTGGAGGCAGTACTGGGGATTGAATGTAGGACACTGGGGATTGAACCCAGGACCCTGTGCGTGCTAAGCATGTGCTCTACCACTTGAACTATTCGCCTCCCACCCCCAACTCTCTACTTTAAACTTTATTTACTTATCTACCTGCCTACCTATTTATCCATCTACCTACATAAAGGGATTAAACCTGGATTCATGCTCACAGCCACTTTTTCCTAGTTTTACAGAGGAAGACAAGAGAAAAAACAAGAGAAATTGAAGAAAGAAGAGGACAATGTTACCTCGTCCGTGGTACTTGCAAGGCCTCATGCAACATCTGGGAATATGTATTTAATTACTGTGGCGTGGAGCCCTGCTGCGTCGTTCGGGAATACATAAAGCCAATGAGAAGCACTTCAACCACTTCGACCACGTTAACTCATGCAAGTGTAAATAACAATTCTACTGTACTACCTAATGCAACTGTAAATTATAACATACTACATAACACTACAGGTGTAAACGACAATTCCACTAAATAACACTACCTTGTAACAATATTACTACTAATAAAGGAATTTCTACTTTCTATACATCTATTTCCACATGTCCTCTACCCTTCTGGATAATGCAACTACATCATGGCAGCTGGTGAGTTCAATGCTAGCTTGTGCAAGAGAAATAAAGAAGAGTGGTGGCCTCTTCATTAAACTAGCTGAAGTTCTCCTCCATCTGCATGGCAAACACCCTTCATCCTTAATACTTCCATTTCTCTCTGGCCTATTTATTTGCCCTGTACAGTTGCCTAGTTATTTTCATTTGATCTTTCAGGTATCAACCATCAATCATGGTTTTGCTTCCTTTCCACAGTTTCAGCAAAAATGGACTTGGGCCTTGGACACAAAAATTGACTGTGGTGATGGTTACACAACTCTGTGAATGTGCCGAACACCACTGTACAAATTAAGTGGATAAATTGGTACATGAATTAAATCTCAATAACTGTATTATGGAAAAAAAAAAGAATAAAGGCAAACTTTCTGTCAGAAACTATACAAGCCAGAAGGCAATATATCAACAATTTCAAATACTGAGAAAAAAAAAGTCTATCTACAACTCTACTCAATAAAAAAAAAGTATCAAAAATGAAAGTGAAATAAAGACATCTTCAAGCAAGCAAAACCTGAAATAATGCTTTTCCAGCAGATCTTTCTTTGACAAATATACAAAATCCTTCCAGCAGAAAGAAAAGTATACAAGATAAAAAATTGGACTTGCAGACAGGAATAAATTGAATTGGAATTTGTAACTCTATAGGTAAATGTAAATATCATTTCCCTCAATTTGTATTCTCTATAAAAGATAATTTATTACTTAAAGCAAAAGTAATAACAATATTGTGCAGTTTATAGCACTGTAGAAAGGAATGAATGACAGTAATAACCCAAGTTAAGGGAAAGGAAAACAGAAGCAGAGAATTTTAAGGCTCTTATATTACACATGATAGTTAAAGACCTATATTATAAACCCTAAGGAAAGGACAAAAATATATATGTAGCCAATGAAGTAGATAAAGTGTAATCATAAAAAATACAGGGATAGGAGGGACAGAAAAGTGAACAAAGAGAGAAGAAATAGAAAACAAATACAAGATGGCAGATATTAAAAGAATGGTAGGATAATATAATAAATATAATAAACAAATTATACCCATATTTTGATAATTGTCATGAAAAGAAAATCATCAAAGGATGTAAACTACCAAAATTCACTCAAATTTTTACAACTTGAATAATTCTATATCTACCTTATAAATAATACATAATCACAAATCTTCCTACATAGAAAAATGCCAGGGACAGATGGCTTCATTGTTGAAATCTTCAAAATACTTAACAATGAAATCTTACCCACTATACACAAATACTTCTGTACAAAGGAAGATTTCCCACATTGGGAGGCCAGCGCCATCCCATACCAAAACTCAAAAAAGAAACTGCAAGGAAACTATAGACTAGTATTTCTCATGAACACAGATGCAGAAATTATGAATAAAGTATTATCATATAAAATGCAAATTTAGCTTCACATTCAGAAATCAATCAGCATAATTCCTCATATTATAAAAGAAAAAAGCAAAAGCATGATGACTTCAATAGATGCAAACAGATCTTTAAGATCAGTATAGTGCCCATTCATGATAAAAAATTTGGCAACCAGAAAATGAAGAAACCTTTTCAACATGAAAAAAGGCATTTATGAAACACCTAGCACTAACGTCATTATTATGGCCAAAGACTGAACTGAATGCATTTCCTCTATGATCAACCTACTGACTGAGAAAAGATGTTGCAAATGATGTATCTGATAAGGGTTTAATATCCACAATATGCAAAGAACCCATACGAGTTAATATCCTAAAAACAAGTAATCTGAATAAGAAATGGATAGAGAACCTGCAGAGATATTTCTCCAAAGAACACATAGAGACGGTCAGCAGTCATGAAGAGATGCTTAGTATCATTAATTATCAGGGAATGCAAACTAAAGGCACAATAGGATATCACCTCACACCTGTTAGAATGACTGTTTTCAAAAAGACAACAAACAACACGTGTTGGTGAGGTTGTGGAGAAAAAGAAGCCCTTGGGTACTGCTGTTGGGAAGGTAATCTGGTGTAGCCACTATAGTAATATGTGTGGAGTTTCCTCAAAAAATTAAAAAAAGAATTACTATGCACTCCAGCAATCTCACACCTCAGTATCTATTTGAAGAAAACTAAAACAGTAATTCGAAGAGACATATGCACCCCTTGTTCATCGCAGTACTATGTACAAATAGTCAAACAATGGAAGAAATCTAAGTGTCCATGAAATATGTGTGTGTGTGTGTGTGTGTGTGTGTGTGTGTGTGTGTGTGTGTAAAATGGAACATTACTCAGCCATAAAGAGAACTAAATCTTTTCATTTGCAAAAACATGAATGAATCTAGAGGGTATTATCTGAAGTGAAGTCAGACAGAGAAAGACAAATACATGTGATTTTACTTATATGAGAAACCTAAAAAGCAAAACAAATGAACAAAAAGAAATAAAGCAGAAACAGACTCACAGATGCAGAGAACAAACTGGTGGTTGCCAGAGGATGGGTGGCAGAACGAAAGGGATTAAGAAGTACAAACTTCTAGTCATCGGATAAGTAAGTCATGGGGGTGTATGTACAGCAGAGTGAATATTGTCAACAATATTACCATAACTCTGTGCAGTGACAGGTGGTTACGAGACTTATTCATAGTGTATATAAATGTCAAACACTATGTTGTATACCTGAAACGAACATTGCTTGTCAACTATACTTCAATTTAAAAAATGAAAAAAAGAGAAAGAAAAGAAGGAAATAATAATAAAATAATAATAGTAAAATAATAGTAACAATCTACTTGACTCTGAAACCAAGGACATTTGTTTTTGATTAGCACAAGTGTTGTCATATTGTACAGATTTTAAAACAGCAATATCATTCATAATGCTTATATTACAAACTTTGAATTCAAGTATGAGTGTCTCGAGTCTGGCTATACACAGAGTTCCAGTATTATTCTGGACCATATAAAAGAAATGTGTAACAGCAGTGAATGAGATGTAGAAGGAATGATGGTGTGATTGGTAAAGGGGCTAGTATATTTATTTCAAATAAAGAAGGGTTAATGTTGGAACTAAACGTGATGAGGAAAAGATAAAGTATCTAAATGTCTAAAGATAATCTACAGAGGTTTTTAAAAATTAATATAACTTTCATATATCTGTGGAAAACAACAACATAGGAGAAACTGTAAGTGGCCTAAATACTCTTTTTTTTTTTTTTAGTGGAAACCAAAAGATACACTCTGTGGTTGTCAAGCAAGGACAAATGCTTATGTTAATAGTAACCAGAAGACATGAAACTAGGGAAATTGAGGTAGGAAATTATTTATATTCATTGCAAGTTCTTTTCTCAGTATTTACTGTGTGCATATATTACTATGATAAAAAAAAAACTTGAAAATAAGTGGACACTAGTTGGGCTTTTCTAGGAAAAAAGAACAGCTCCATAAATATTCAAGTCATATCTGAGAAAAATGTAATAAAAATCAGAGATGTACTATCTGGACTTTGGTAAATGAATAATTTGGGGAAACTAAGACAAAACTGGATATGAGACAGAATTTTGGATACATGAACACATTGATGAATCTGTATACCACATTAGTGATTGGAATATATTTTGAAAAGTAATCAGAATTTTCACTGACATAGTAATGTTCAGTTGTCTTACATCTAAAATGGAAAACGTCTCTCCTAAGCTCACTCCATCCATGTTCCTTTGTGTTGATGTTTAATCACCATTGATACATGGATGTCATGTTTACAACTATCTTCTAAATAGAGATTCCTCCCTAAAGATCAATTAATTTCAAGCGTTTTCAATTTGGGTAATCCTGCCCACAACCCTAGTCAATGGAGCAGAGATAAGTACACAAAATTGAAACAATTTCCGGATAGAGTCTTTCTTCCATTAGAAAACTATATAAATAGGAAATGTCTCTTGGCTTTTTGGAAAGTTTTCTAGTTGTTACCAAATCTTTCAGCAGCTTCTTTCTACAGAATGAAGATCTTTTATTATCTCCTTCATTTTCTGTGTTATGTGACCTTCATTCTACCAGGTAATAGATGCTTCTGGTGTGTTTGTATGTATCATATAGCTTCTAGCTAAAAATAGAAATCTTCAGTTATGAGTTAGAAAATGCAAGTTCTTAACACGATCTTTTCAATGAAAAAAGTCTGTTGATTATGTTGAATCTTCGTTTTCTCATGTAGAATAGAGTTATACTAACCTACTTATGTTGAAAATTAAAATGCAGACAAAATTAGTCAAGGAAGGTGAGATTCTTTGTCTTTTGGGGGTCTTGATTTTTTAGATATTCAAATTACTAAGAAAATCATAATCTATTAAATTTATTTATTCCTATATAAGTGAAGACTTCATAATGAATTGGACCCCAGAGAAGATGAATGGACTAAGAACAACAGTATATATCTCTTAGGATAGCAGCAACAGAATCCATAAAATGATCCAGGTTGTAGTCTCAGAATGTGCTGGGCAATGAAGTTCAGTAGCCATAAAAAGGCAAGTAAAGAAATAGTACCTCAAAACTGTTGAATTAAAGTTAATGCATCAGAGTAAAGGAATATAGCAATGGCTTATCAGTCAATTAAAAATAATCAACATATGTAATACAGTGAAGCCGTTGGTGGTAATTACATGCTATTCTTAGGAGGTGTAGCCACTGAGGTAATCTAGGCTCTCTAACAAGGAAGATGCAAATTTATGTCCAAAAGTGTTCAGATTTGGCCCCAGCGGGCTGGAAGTTCAAAAGGTGCAACAAGTATTAGAAACAGAACTGAGTTCAACCTTAGAAAATCTAGATTGTATTACTAGCCCCCTACTCGACAGCTTGTGAACCTTGCCACCCAGAGAATTTAAGTGGTTTGTCAACATCCTTAACAAAAAGCAAACACAGCAGAGTCAATAATAATTGTAAAAAGCAAAATATCTGATATAAAAGTTTGTGCCTGTTAATTACATGCACCTCCGTTAAGATTTACTGGAATAATAGACTGAAAAGTAGCTCTACACACTGAAAATCAGTTTACCAATTCAGGTGCGATGATGATGATTATTATTATCATCATTATTGTTGTTGTTGTCGTCGTCGTTGTTGTTGTTGTTGTTGTTACAGTTATTATTAATCATGAAAGGGGCCTGAGTAAGTGAGGACCTCAAATATGATTAAGGGATACACTGAGGCACACGGTGCTAGTATGTCAATCAATAATCATCTAAGATTGAGTGCCTAGTGATCTACTGAACGAAACTCTAGACTCTGAGGAGACAGAAATAAAAGACACTCATTCTTTAGGCGTACTTACAAGCTGGTTGAGTAAACTCAGATAAATCAATGGATTCGCTTGATGTAGAAGGTATATGTAAGTATGCTTCAAAGACTAGGACTGGTGCAATTATGGCAATAGTGGAGGTTTGGGAGAACATCCTGAATTCTCTGATGAAGAGTTTTGAATTGGGAGTAAGACACTTGTGTTTAGACTTGGAAGGTGAGCGAGAGGAAAGAAGTAAATACCAGGGTCTAAGACGTGTCAAACTCTGTTCCATAACTTTCCACACAGATGTCTAATCTGACCTTCCAGGTAACATTATGAGATGACTTTCACTGCCTCTTTTAACACAAGAGGAAAATGACATAAAAGGAGGTAACACTTCAAGTTCACACCTACATAAACATCTGTGCTAAGTGAAACACAAACCCAGTCTTTTCAGATCCCAGCATATCTGTTCTTTATACTTCATCATGCCTCCTAGAATGGAAGGCACTGAGGTTAAATAAAAGGCTGAAGAGATAATATGGTCAAAAGCAGTGAGGTCACATGGGAAGACACGTATACAACGGTCTGTGCCATCAAACTCTACCATCTACTGGGCATTGCAGAACACTAAAGAAACCTATGAAGACACTTGGTCTGTGAATGTGACCACAATCTTTCCTTTCCCCTTTGATCATTCTAACAGTACTAAGTTACAGTGCCAGCTGGAATGGACAGAGTGCTCTATATTTGGCCTTTGATCAAGAAGGGGGAAAAAAAAAGACAGGAAAGGTAGGTAGTACAGGATGTCCAAGTGGCTGGCTTAGAAGGAGTTCATGGAGGAATACACATCAGTTGCACAACGGTGTGGTCTGGCTACTAGCAAAACCTTGAGGTCACAAAAGAAGTAATGAAAACTGTCCAATCTAAGTGTATACTCTGTGAAGATGTAAGATGAGTGTTCGGTCCAAACAGAGTGGTATCATGCTGGAGAGACCAGTTTAAAATGATAAGAGACCAACCCTGATGATGATTAAAACATGAAGACATGGACAGTATTTTAGGGGATGTGTGGGCATAAAATAATCCACAGAAACAGTGAAGACAGCATAGCATAGCAGTTTAAAGAATGAGCATCCCATTAAATAGATCAGGGTTTATAGTAAGGACCTGAGGCTCCACTGTAGCTGTGGGAAAAGCTTTAGATCTCCTAACTGTACAATGGATGGTAGTATCATTATTTTACGAGGTTTTGCAAAGATTAAAGGAAACAAAATAAGCAAAGTATCAGTATCACACTGAAGGCTGCATTGCAATATTTCAAGAAATGAAAGAATAGGACTTGAAGTAGAAAGGAAAAAGAAGAGACGTAGCAGAAGAGAAGGAACACAAAGTAGTGCTATGATCAGATGTAGTCAGTTCTTACGACACGGGCCATGGGTCTCAAATGGCAGAAACATGGTGGCTTTGGCAGATTTATGATATATCACATGGTGAATGGGAGGCTGAGTCTAAAATAGTGAAGGAGAGACATTCAATTGTGTTGAAAAGTTGGTGACGAGACAGTATCAGTCTAGGTTCTTTAAATTTTATTAAGTTTACAAGCTGATCAGTCACCAAGGCAATTTGGCTACTTGAGAAACATGATAAAATGTTGGAGAAAAGTAAAACCCATAATAATAAATAGCCTTTCAAAGTGGCCAGGATTTTATTAATTAGCTAAATAACTTCCCAACCAATGCAGAAGGATGCTCTATGAAAAATGAACACCACACTAGTACTTCTCTTGTGGAGATGATTAGTTTATATTAATCAGTTGCATTAGTTAAGGTAATTTATAAGTTAGTCTTCATTCTTTATTACACTTTTTTCAATTTGTAAATTGTTTAAATATTCTTGAGTAAGCTAAGGAACAAATGACATACATTAATATTTTAGAACCTGTTATGACTTTTGCATTAAGTTACATTACATTACTTTTATATTAAATCTCTTCAATTGTAAAGATCCAGGTTCAGCCATAAGATAAGAGTAAGAATAATCCTTGCCAAACTGACATTTCAGTAATAGAAAAGAAAACAAAAATTTAATTCTAAAATCTGAATAAGAGATGGGGACAGAAAGTGACATAAAATTCACAGCTATCATCCAACTTTGAGTTAATGCATATAAAAGCAAAGAGAATTGATAAAGAATTACAAAGAGAGGGGCCAGAATTATTTTATTTAAATTTGCCTGAGGTAAAATTTTTTTCTACATTCTGGTTGCAGCCTGGAAAACCATTTACTAAGCATGTGTAAAAAGAACAATATCAAGAATTTATTACTAATGATTCTTTACACCTGTAAACATTCATTTTAATTTGTCATTAACCAAACACTCAACTTCCCATTTTTATGGGTTCATGTTTCTCTGTAGTCATAAAATAAGGCTCCTATTGACAGCCAGGTCTACCCCAAGTGGTATCTAACTTGAGGCAATACTCAGGCAATACCTGTTGAATGCTTTTCATGTGTCAGTTTCCAAATTTTTCAATGTAGAATTCATAGATTAAATTTTAAAGTGTGAATTCTGGGTTTGGAACAATTTAAGATTAAATCCTGGATTACGCATGTATTAGTTTTGCATTCTTGGGCAAATCATTTGGTCACTCAAAGCCTCGGGTGTTTTTTTATCTGAACAGTATCTACCTCAAAGTTTTGTAATAGTTAAGTGAGATAATGCATGCAAAATATTTAAAACAATACCTGACACACAGGTTTGCAATGAATAAAAACTATTTTCATTATTAGTAGTTTTTGGACCTAAACATACCATGCTGTCTTTCAATTCTAGAATGAGAATGATATTACTGTGTATACTTGTTCTTTTTACACTCTTCCTACTCATTTGGATAACTCTTACTCATTTTTTAAGGTTTATATTTTCATATCACTTTCCACAATAATAAACACTCATCTGTTCACACATCTGACCCAAAATACGTCTTTTATCATGATACTTAAGTATTTTTTTTCACATTCTTCTCAAGCTCACATGGAGCATTCACCAAGATAGAACACAACTAGGCCATAGAAAAGATCTTAACATATTTTAAATAATAAAAACTATTCAACACATGCTATCAGAATACAACAGAATTAAATCAGAAATCAGTAGCAGAAAAGTAACAGAAAAATCCAAAAAAACATGGAGATTAAACAGTACATTTCTCAATAACACATGGGTCAAAGAAGAAATATCAAGAGAAATTTAAAAATATTTTAAACTAAAGAAACTGAAAACACAACTTATCAAATTTGTGATATGCAGCAAAAGCAGTGCTTGGAGGGAAATTAATAGCACTGAATAATGTATTAGAAAAGAAAGATCTAAAATTAACAATCTAACTTCTCTCCTTAGAGAACTAGAAAAAGAAGAACAAATTAAATCCAAAATGGGTAGAAGAAAATAAATGGTAAGAATTAGAACAGAAATCAATAAAACTGGAAGTGGGAAATCAAGAGAGAAAATTAACACAACCTAAAGCTAGTTCTTTGAAAAGATTAATAAAATTGATAAACTTCTAGCCAGAGTAATTAGGCAAAAAAAAAGAGCAAACATAAATTACTGATATCAGAATTGAAAGAGGAGACATCACTATAGAGCCCATGGAAATTTAAAGGATAATAAAAGATTACTATTAACAACTGTAAGTCAAAATTTAATAAACTAGATGAAATGAACCAATTCCTCAAAAGGCACAATATGAAAAAAACTCACATAAGAGGAAACAGGTGATGATAACAGGCCTATATGTTAACAAATTGAATCAATAACCTAAACGTTCCAGAACAGAAAACACTAGCCTAGATGAGTTTGCTGGTGAATTCTGCCGAACAACTAAGGATGAAATATACCAACTCTCTACCATCTGTTTATAGCATAGAAGCAGAGGGAATACTTCCTAACTCATTCAGTAGCAGGAGGATAGCTAGCATCATGTTACTACCAAAACCAAAGACGTTATAAGGACAAAAAAAGACTACAGACCAATTTCTCTCATGAATGTAGATGTAAAATTTCTTAGAAAAAATTAGCCAACAGAACTACAATGTATAAACAGAATTATACACCACAACCAAGTGGGATTTTTCCCAGATATGTAAGGTTGGTTCAGCATTCAAAAATCAATGAATGTAAACCATTATTACAACAACAGACTAAAAAAGAAAAATCACATATGACCATACCATTAAATGTAAAAAAGTATTTGACAAAATTCAACTTACATTCATGATAAAAAAAAAACTCTCAGTAAACTAGAAATATAGGGAACTTTTTCTCAACTTTAGATAAAGATTGTCTACAAAGAAACTACAGCTAACAACATACTTAACAGTGAGAAACTCAAAGCTTTCCCGGTAAGATCAGCTACAAGACAAGAATGTTCCCTCTCACCACTGCTTTTCAACCTCATTCTGGAAATCCTTGCTAATACAATAAAACGAACAAAAAAAGGAAATAAAAGGGAAGAGAGACATAAACTTGTTTTTGTTCACAGATGACATGATTATCTATGTAGAAAATCTGAAAGAAGTGGTAAGACTCCTGAAATTAATAAGTGATTACAGCAAGGTTGGAGGATGCAAGGTAAATAAACAAAAATCAATTGCTTTCCAATAATAATTAAGTGGAACTTGAAATTAAAAACACAATACCATTTACATGAGTAGCCCCCAAAATGAAATACTTATGTATAAACCTAACAAAACCTGTACAATATCTATATGAGGATAATTACAAAACTATGATGACTGAAATTAAAGAACTAAATAAATGGAGAAAAATCCATGTTCATGGATAGGAAGACTTAATATTTTCAAGATCTACAGATTCAACACAACCTCAATAAATTATTTGGTGAGTCCTGACAAACTTACTCTGGTGTCTATATGAGGAGGCAAAAGTCCTAGAATAACCAACATAGTATGAAAGGAGAAAAGCAAACTGGAGAACCAACATACCCAACTTCAAGACTTATAATAAAGCTACAATAATCAAGTCTGTGTGGTATTGGTGAAAAAAATGACAAATAGATCAATGGAGCAGAATAGAGAGCCCAGAAATAGACCCCATAAATATATTTAACTGATGTCTAATAAAGAAGCAAAAGCAATACAACAGAGCAAAGAGAGTGTCTTCAACAAATGATGTTGGAACAACTGGACATCCACATGCAAAAAAAAAAAGAATCTAGACACAGATCCTACACCCTTCACAAAAATGTACTAAAAATGGATCATAGACATAAATTTAAAAGACAGACCTATAAAACTAAAAGTTAACAAAGGAGAAAACTTAGATGTCCTTGGGTATGGCAATGACTTTCTAGATACGACACCAAAGGCACAATCCACGAAAGAAAGAATTGATAAGCTAGGCTTCATTAAAATGTAAAATGTCTGTTCTGCAGAAGGCAATGACAAGGTAATGACAAGGCACAGACTGGGAGAAATATTTGCAGTAGACATATCTGGTAAAGGACAATTATCTCACATATACAAAGAAGTCTTAAAACACAACAATATGAAAGAAACCCAAACAAAAAAAAGGACCAAAGACCTTAGCCTCACCAAAGAAGATATACATTGCAAGTAAGCATATGAAAGGATGCTTCACATCATACATCATCAGATAGATGAAAATTAAAACAATAGATACCACTCCCTGCCTATCAGAATGGCCAAAATCCAGCACACTGACAACACCAAATGCTGGTGAGGATGTGGAGCAACAGGAACTTTCATACGTTGCTGGCAGGGTTGCAATAAGTACAGTTCACATTGGAAGACACTTTAGCAAGTTTTTACAAAAATACACTTTCTGTTACCTTATAATCCAGCAATCTTGTTCCTTGGGATTAACACAAAAGAGCTGAAAACTTATGTCCTCACAAAAATTTGCACATGTATGTCTATAGCAGCTTTATTCATAATTTTCAAAACTTGGATGCATCCAAGATGGGTCCTTCAGTGGGTGAATGAATAAATAAACTGTGGTATATCCAGACAATGAAATGTTGTTCAATGTTAAAAAGAAATGAGCTATTAAGCCATGAAAAGACATGTGGGAAATTTAAGTGCATATTACTAAATAAAAGAAGCTAATCTGAAATGGAATTTGTATGATTCCAACTATATGACCTTATAGAAGGACGAAATTATGAAGACAATAAAAAGGTCAAGGTTGTCAGAGGGGCAAAGGAAGAGATAAACAGGCAGAGCCCATAAAATTTTTGGTGCAATAAAAATACTCTAATATAATAATGGATACATGTCATTGTACATTTGCCCAAACCCACAGAATGTACAGCACCATGAGTGAACCCTAATGTAAACTATGGATTATGATGTAGTTCAACGTGGGTTCATTGTTGTTGAAAAAAAAAAAAGTACTATCTGGTAATAAAATGTGTTGATAATGAGGAAGGCTATGCATATCTGGGGCCAGGGGATGTATGGGAAATCCCTGCACCTTTCTCTCAATTTTGCTGTAAACCTAAAACTGCTCTAAAAAATAGTCTTTACATAATGAAAAATTGAAAAATAAAAAGAGCTCTAATGAACTCATTAACAACAAAAAATATGCCAATAACATAAGCAAAGTATATGAACAATTAAATAAAGAAAAAAAAAGAAAAACCATTCAAAACAAATAACCAAAGGCATTAAAAATTAAAATTGCAATGAATAGCATTTTATTTGAGGGTAAAATGTACATACATTGCTAGCGGCAGTATAAAAACTAAGAATTCTAGAATCTAACTCTTTCACAACTATCCTAAATATGTATCGTGTAAATACTAAAATATGTGATACAAATTTGCTTATCGTAACCTTAAAATGGTAAAATTTTAAATGATATAGATTAGAGATTGATAAATTGTCATATATTATTTCAAGGGATTATTATGTAACTCCCCAAATCTCGACTCTTGTTGAAGAGAGTAATACATGGTATACGTCATAAAATTTAATTATATATTAATTAAAGACATATTTCAATTTTATATATTTATAGTGGGGATATGTAATATTTTAGTGCCTTCTTATTTTTTTGGTATTTTACAAATTTGTTACAATGTACAGATAGTAGTTTTTGTAATCATAAATAATATGTTCTTAAATGAAAGATCAGTAATTTCAATTACTCTTCTTTTACTGTAGCCACATGTACCTTGGTGGATCCTGATCGATGCTCAAAATTGTATGGTCATTGTAGGAAACGCTGTCTTAAAAGTGAAAAGCATATTGATATATGTTTCTCACCAAGTAAGATTTGCTGCGTTGCAAGGATGTTTGAAGACGATTTCTCTTGAAAAGGAAGATGCACCTCTGACCAAAGAAGTCATGTGTGCACCAGTGTAGAGAGGTGTAGGATGCAATTAGAACCTCCCTAATAAAAAATTACATACGCTGAATATCAGTATCTTCCTTTGTAGATATTAATTATGTATTTGATGGAATGAGGTGGGCTCTTTCTTGTTTTCTCTAAGCTGGAGGTTTGATGGAGGCATATCTGGTACTAATTTTTTTCTCGTGGATACCATGTTTGCTTCAATTGAGGACCACTTTTGAGAGCTGTGGGTCACCTAAACTTACACATTTGAACATTTCCCAGCCAAACCATGACCATGCTAGAAATCTTATCTATAAAAATGAATACTCATAGGTTTATCAATTATCTAAATATTATCCTCATGTTACTGACATTAAGAGACAGGAAGCCTAAGTCCAAGATGAATGCATGAGTTACAGTAGAACATGGAGATGCTCACTGGCCTTTCCTCTCTTCTCCTAAGGTTATTCTCATTCAAAATGGCATATTATTTTTAATACTGTCTAATGCCAATACACTGGATCCTTGAACAACAGATTTGAATTGTGGAGGTTCACTTACTCGCCAACATTTTTCAGCAGTAGATATTATAGTACTACACCATCCGAGTTGGTTGAATTCAGGGATGCAGATACCAATGAACCGACATACAGAGGAACTGTGTACACAAAGGGCCACCGATAAATTACAGAAAGATTTTCTGCTGTGTGGAGGATGGGAACCCTTAACCACCTCGTTGTTCAAGCGTCAACTGTATTGTTAAACTGGGGTTAAATACACTCCGAACTTGGGCTAGAGCTTAGAATCATAAAATATTAGCTCTGTGTTTCCTTACTTCTGTCTGGATGGGAAGGGAAAATGCATAAATATCTGTTATTTTAGCCTCCATACAGGTACTAAACAACACAAACTGTCTCTGTAATATTAAAAGCTGGGGAAGAAACACGAAGACTAGAATTATTTTTTTAGCCAAAGACAAAGGATAATTCAAGATTTACAATGAAACTTGAAGAAAGGGATTTTGGAGGATGGTGGTAGCAATGCAGTTGTTTAAAACAGAGCAAATATAATGGTAAAACCAAAACTCAAAAAAAATTATAACCAACTAGGTGACAAGATATCTCCACATACCTTATTACACAAATGGGTGGGGGAAAAAAAAAAACACCAATGGGAATGCTGTCATTCCAATTTCTCATTATATTGCTTTGGGTCTCTGTGTTCCTACAATTTCATGCATGATTTTATGCACACGATCTGTAGAAGGAACATGAAATTTTGGAATTCCTGGGTCAAAGTACATTTTTGATGTTTATACACAGCCAGGATGTCCTGCCTGTCTTCCCACAAAAAGCCCACAACTCATGACTGCTCTTTAAAGAACAACAACAAAAACACAACATGTAATTATGAAGAATATCATTGTATTCATTCATACTTTCCAAATACCCACTGCGTTAAATATTTTGGGTAAGTTTATTGGGCTTCTGTATGTCTTCTCTTGTCGCTTGCTTTTTTATAAACATCTCTTAATTTTCTTTACGACGATTGTATTTTTAAAATAATTTTGCACTCATTCTTTATGTACAATACAAACATGTTACATGTTGCAAGTATCTTATCCAAGGTTTGCTTGATTTCCATTCTTAAAGAAATTATAAATTTCTGTATAGTTTAAATCGTAGTATCTTTTGTATAGCTTCTAAGGCTTTTTTTCTTGCTTAGAAAGGCCTCCCTGTGACGAGATTCTAAAATGTTTCCATATATATATTTTTGACATATTTTGTATGCATACAAACACACATACATACACACATTCACATTTGATTACTGTAATTCAAAGCATATCATTTTATTTAGTGTATGTTAGGAGACATGGATTTCTGCACTTTTTTCCCTGACAGTTAGCTAATCCCAACATCATTTGTAACTATGCCGTATTTTCAACACAGATTTGAGACGCTGTATTCATGAAAAGCTAAACTTAGAAACATTTAAGTGGGCCTACATCTTTGAGAAATACCACCTTATTTTATTGCTCTTTGTGGCGTGTTATGATATGTAATAATGGACCTTCTTTGTGTTGATTTTTTAGGTTACTTGGTCTTTAGATGCTGCATTTGATCCCATCTGCCCCACTCTCAGAAATCAATGTTACAACTCAGATATCAGACACACTCTCACTTTCTTGGGTTCTTAAAGAAATTTTTTCTTTTGAAGAACAAAGGGACTTTGCTATTGTACTTTTTATTCAGAACATGTGACAGCCTGGTAATTAAACGATCAGATGAGTGCAATGCTTTGCCTTACGAATATCAGCCTACATGATGTATGGTACAATGACTTAAAATATTTAACGAGCTCAACCAAGTTATTCCAGAAATTAAAAAATTATTTTTTGAAAACCGTATTAGCAGAATTAGGAACCTCAATGATTTCATAATAATAATATCACATCCATAATTTTCTAGTATTTTACATTTATAGACATTTTTATCTATATCATGTCACAACCAATGAAGGAAATCAGAGCAAATTAACGTTTTCACTGGTGAGATTTAGATAAGTTAATCACAACCCTAATTACACAGTGTATATAAGGTGGTCAAGAAATGAGACTCTGGTATCCAACATCCTGGCTCAATTTCCTTCACTACCATTTATTAATTGTATCAAACTGGACAAATGATTTAATCTCCTATGTCTCCATTTCCACATCGGTAAGTAGAAAATAATTTTACCTACCTTACAGGATGTTGTAAGGATTAAATGAGTTACTATATACACACTGTTCAAAACAGTGCCTACACAGTAAATGATAGACTAGAGTTAGCTCTTACTATTCAACAATACTTCTCTACAATGAACCACAGTAACCACCTTTTCCAATAATCCTGTTACTCCTAACGTCTTAAAAAAGGAACACTCAAAGCAAAGCAAAGCAAAATTTGACTTGGATCTTTGGCTAAACATCCCCCTTACACAATCTTAACTAAAATAGCTCCTTACAGACACCATTCAAATAATTCATTCTCTAATGACTTAGTATATATTGATGGTGGCATCAATTTAGCATCCTGCAAACACATTACATACATTATTATTTCGCTTGTATGTGTGTGGGAGTGCATGTATTCATTGTAAAATTGTCTTATGCCTATTGTGTCTCTAAGATCCACACTGCATAAGAGAGAGAGCAAAGAATTACTTATTTCTGTAATGATGAAGAAGGTTTTAATAATGACTATCAATCACAGGGGAAAAGTGGTTCTAGTGGCAAAAAGTAATAAATTAGTAGACAAGAATTTCTGCTACTTTTAAAATTCAGTAGTTTATTTTGCGTAGCTTTTTAAGAAATAGAAAAAGAAAAGCAAAGATAAAATTCTCATATTTACATGCGTCAGACTTCCTGTAGGAAATCCCCAGTGATACGGAATTACTTAGGCAACTAGCTGTTAAAAGCCATAATCATCTGCTGGCGATATCATGAGCCCTTTACATTTCGAAGATAAAAGAAAAACAATGTCCAGCACTTTTGCCCCAGGCACTGCTAAATAGGAGTGTTACTTCTGATAAACATGAATGACTACATTCATATCACCGAAGGGAGAGACATATAAAAAGATATACTCTCCCCTTTCTTCTTCCTGAAAGACTCCAGAGCTGCCGATTTGACTGACTTTCTTCAATCATGAAGACTCCTGTCCTTCTCTTTGTTTTATTGTTCTTTCTGGCCCCATTGCCACCAGGTAAAATGGAAATGTTAATTGAGCGGTTGCAATCTTTACGGAGGGACAGGTCTTGCTGATGTCAGCTGGAGATAGGCTGGAGATAGAAGAGTGACTAAATTATCAAGGGAGTGGTTTGGGATGGCACCCGGAGTAAATCATTAAGAAAGGACTTAGGATCTTACTGAAAAGTAAGGCTTCTGGTGAGTCCTCGCTATGGGAGATAGTTTAGGGACTTGATCAAATGCCTTGTTCTCCATATAGGCTGGCTATCCGGAAAGACAAGTTAGACAGCATATTAAAGAATAATCATCTGGAAACCTTGGGAAATTATGGGACACTGTGTGTAACGCAGTAACCATGGATTTTCCACGAACTTAACACTGAATGATAGATCTGGCTGTATAACATTGCATGATTTACTTCAAGAACTCTCATTTTTTAAAAAAAAAATGGTGTTTTCAACTGATTTAGAGTCTAAAAACATTTTAAAAGCTCTTTTACTGCAGGTTTGATTACATGGCAATGAATACTAATTAGGTAAGGAAATGATCATGGCCGTTAAGAGTTACCGATAGCTGTGTTCAGATTTGGTTTCTGCCACCTATTGGCTCTATAAACCTATCAGGGTGTTGTAATTCTTTCAGCATCAATTTCCACATCTATGCATTAAGTATAGGAAGGCTACTTCATAATATTATCATAAGGATTACTGATATGTAAATATGCAAAGTGCCTAATATGGACTACCATATATTATGTCTTTCTTAAATACTATACGTACTTTTAAATTGTGTTGGAACATCCGAGAAAGAAAGTAACATCCTGGTGTCTCATTTTGGAGGAAGAGACTCTTCCTTGATAACCACTGTAGGAGACAATGGAGGAGATATTTACCCTGTTGGGTTTCATGTGCTTGGGTTGTGCACCCTCCTTGGTACTTCCCACTCTTAGGTTGGATTAGCAACCAAGGGATGTCTCTTGCATTTGTAAGCTGGTGAGATAATGTCTTTTCCCTCTGGCATCAAAGGCAATAAATAATATCTCTCTAGATATTACAAATAAGGAGACATCATTAATTGGAAATATTCTATTAGAGGTCATTGGAAATGATGTTTTGACATATTTCAGGCTACTTGAGACAGAAAAAGTATTTTTCTCGTATATGCAAGAACACTAAAAACACATGCCCCAAGAAAATAACTCCACTCACCTTAAAAACAAATACAACAAACAAATAAAACTCTAGGGACTTCTGATTTAGGAGTGGCCTAGAGCTTCCACAGTTTACTAATGGAACTCAAATTCCATTCCTTAACAGCACAGATAACACCAAGTGCTCTAACAGTAAGTCCAGCATGGAGTAAATAAAAAAAAAACCTCAAACACCTAGAAGTATTTTGGGTAAAAGATTCAAATGGTCTGAATTATTGTATAGTTATAATAAATTTTCTCAGATGAAAATTATGAGGATTATTATTCTATTACATCTTTCTAAGCTCAGGACAAATTGAACTAAACTAGGATTCTTTTTCCATTAACCCCGAACAAAGGTTTCCTGCAAATGGAGAAGACTAGTGTATAGGACGACCACATTTGGGTAATAAAATATTAATTTCAGTTGTGTTATCATGATTTACATGTGTCCCTCCTGCCACTTACTTTTGAAAAACATATGTGAGAACCTTCATGAAACCTCAGAGACTTGTATACATGCATCTGAAAGTTGAAAAATTTGCAATTCCTTCTTAGGCATAAATATGCATTTTTATATGATGCAATAGCTGTTATCTAGGGAAAAGATAGTTGTTATTTTTGTTCTAGTGGAAATATGCTAATTTAGAATTGCCACTTAAATAATGCTATTCTTTTCCTTATACTGGTGCTTGACAGCTGTCATCTTCTGTTATTTGTAAATTCCAATTAAGTCGACATACATGCTTCGCACCCCTCATGTAGGACGGTGTAATTTGAGGATGAATTTTTAAGCTGGTGAGATAATGTCTTTTCCCTCTGGCATCAAAGGCAATAAATAACAGCTCTCTAGATATTACAAATAAGGAGACATCATTAATTCATACAATGGAACAGTGATATCACATGGCCTAAAATATATGGCAAAAAAAAAATCAGTGTAATATGGGTTTGACTTTTTTCCTTGAAGGCCTAGTTATCCAAATAACAGAGATTTTAGGCTAACATACATTTACGGAAATCAGAAGGCATCAATAATATTGGCTTCCATCAACTCCATCATAGTTGGGTCCTAAGATTCTAGGGAAAGAGGGAAGAACACTGTTCATACACCTTCTTTGCTGATGTCTGTTCATCCATGATTATGTTTAATGCTTTCATTTTGTGAGTCTCCCTCTCTTAGTGACCCATTTAAAAATGCAAGCATTTCTTGAAGCAGTGAAACATCAAGTCTTCTATCCATGATACGAAGGAGTTTGTGAGTTGATACATGTAACAATGGAGGCTTGAGTATGTTATAAAGGAGACTGAGAAAAGAAAAGATGAAATGCTAAATAGTTTCACCCTTCTTCACTGTGTCAAAGACTGGTCACGAATGGCATCACTAGCATAGCAACTCTTCTTCCCTGAGCACCTCAGACCTCTGTGTGTGTGTGCAGAGAATCCCTCTTAACCCAGTGCCTGCTAGGGTTCTAGTCATTCTTCCCATCAGAGAGAGTCCTAAAGACAAAAGCGAGAGAGCAATCTAAACCACATGAATGGGTTTTCCCATTTTTGAATCCCAAAGCCAAAAAATGTAGGTGTTTACTTTCTTTTGAATTAGAGGAAAAAACTAGCAGGTGGGTAGGTACCCTCAGGAATATATGATGTCTGTTCCAAAGCGACTCTGGATCTAACAATAACTATCTATAAATTTCCATGGAAAACTAAGCTTCAGCCACTAGTGGGCAGCCAAAAATTGGAGAGAGAACAGATAATGAAACAGAAAATATCACAAAACTGTCTTCGCAAGAAAAATAGTAAAAGAAATGACTTTTAAATCCCTACAGTAGGGGGTAGGGGGACTTAGCATGTGCAGATGCTGTAATAATTTTCATGTCGACAATGGATTTATTCCAAGTTCAGGGCATGAATAATGATTAAATGACTTATGTGCTTTTTTCCTTCCTTTTAACAGTGAAATGTGCCATGAAAGACATCTATAGTTGCTTTATCAAGAAAGGCAATTGTAGATACGAATGCTATGATTCTGAAACACAGATTGGTTTCTGCACAAAACTACAGGCCGATTGTTGTATACAGAAGTCTGAAATAAAAAGACAGCATTCCTGAAACACAAAGTTCAGCGAGTTTAAGGATCAGTAATAAATGAGCCTGAATGACTAAGCACTCCTGCACAGTACGTGTTGCCTTCTTGATTATATCGCCTCATTTGAGGAACTAGATTCTCTTCTAAGGATCTGACAACAGTGAGAGATATCCAATATTGGGTGGTTCTGTGAAAACATTTCATCATTTTGGATATCAGTTCCCTATTAACTGGTAGAAGGATGCTAATTGACACCAGAAAATTTGTCATTGTCAGGTCCCTTCGATGCAAAGGTGTCCAAACTGATAGGGACACTTCTCCAAATGAGGGAGATGTTGAAAGAGACCAAAGAAATGAAACGCATAGGCTCATCATCAGGTCGTGGATCAAGGGACCTGATTCACTGCAAGCAGTTAGTCCAAGAGTCAGTTCAACCCTTCAGTTTTATATATTTGTTCTCCTAAACTAGGAATTTTAACAAGAGGCCATATCTGAAACCAAGGCACAGATATATGACAGTGGAAACAGACAACAGGGGAAGTCTGATGAAACCTGGGAGAGTCCCATAGCTAAGACCTAGAGAACAGAGGACAAAGAATTCAGTGTGATCACTACAAAAAAAATTCTTGGTTTGCTAAAATATTAGGAATTTTATTAATCATTATCCTTATATATTTTTTACTAATGTATGGCTTTGAGATCCAGAAATGTTTTGATTGCCACAACATGTCTATAAAACAATGCAATGTCCATGAAACATATACAGTAAATAGGTAGAGACATATATTTGAGGGCATAAATTACCAGGGGTCTTAATTCTTCAAAGCAAACAGTGTGTAAATGTTCTTAAATTAACCTGACGTGTTAAATAATGCTTAGAGGGTTTGTGAGGCCATACAGCTAATCAAGCAGTTATACACAACTAAAAATTAAGCTCTGTTGTACAATGAACATAAGAACTTCAAAAACAGGTACATACATCCTTTCTGACTAGAAAAAAATACTTTCAGAATTATCTCTTTATGTGTTTTTCTCAGCACTGAACTGCAAGCTTCTTTGGGATAGAAAGCATGTCTGAATCACGCTACTATTTCTCCATATTTGGCTATTATATGGTCACTGAATACATTTTAAAAACCCATTGCAATATTCATCCTAAGACTATAATCTAAAACAGAAGCATTGTGTACACCTGTATCTTTGCTCTATAAAATTTCTCTCTGTGGGATGCTCCTAATAAGAATGTTTGGCTATACATTTATGGAACCTGTTGGAAAGTTGGCTCTTCACGGGTCTGGTACAGACATGTGTCAGATGTATCACCCTTTCCCTATCTGGATTGTGGAGGAGAATTGTAGAAGGAACGGTGACATCTCTAGAATACAGTTTTCATTAAGTCAATAAATTTCAGCCACTTTGGTAGAAAAGACACCATTTTTAACCTATTATTTCCATATCCCTTCTAAAGGAATTCTGTGACACAACCCTAGGCTCCCAATACCACCAGCATGGGTCAAACAGAAAGAAGTTGTACTTCCCAGATTTCTCACACCCAGCATCACTCACGGGCTGTGGCTGAGTCCACAGAGAGTCATTAGAGTCTCCTCTCTAGACAAAAATTGTGAAAAATCATAGTAACACAATCAAAATACTATCATTTTACCTTATTACAATGTGCCTTCTCATCGGGATTCCAAGAATCCCACTACCTCCTCTGTAGGACTTCCAACTTTCTCATCTACTCACTTTTCATTATAATTGAGGTATGGATTCAGTAGAAATAATTAAAACTCAATTAAATTATTGGTATGTTTGTGGGCATATTACCATGAATTCCTGGACATCACTAGCTCACTGTCACAGCCAAGACCACAGAAGTATGCAGGAGTCTCGGAATGATATGAGGTTTACCCACAGAACCAGAACCCTCTTATTCTTCTTCCACGTTAGGCTGTCAGTTTTCCTCTTTACATCTCTGCTGCTTGTGGCCTCCAAGAAAGCTGCCCACCAGGCATAGCCATCTCCTGCTAGAATCTTCCTTGCGCCCTCAGGGGAACTGAACCCGCCGTCTGTCCTGCAGGGAAGTAATTCGAATCTCACCCTCTCTTGCTCACCCTTGTGCTTTCCTCCCCATACCCTTTCTTGTGTGATGGTCTGAAGCCGTGCTGATACAGGCCCCAGGTAACATGCTTACCCAAAGCATTGTCCAATATGCCTTAGAAGACTACAGGCTCTGACCTTCTTCCTTTTCCCTTTATTCTCTCAAGTCACGCACGACTGTTTGGAGCTAGAGTTATGGGATACTTTACAGTAGAGGAGCACTTCACTCTGCTGTTACATGTTCCTATTGCTCTGTTATCTGAAAAAGGCCAGACCTGTCTTTGTTATCCCAGGTTCCTCATCTCTAAAATGAGTGGGTTGATGGGATAAACTCTAGTATTTACCCAACCTAAAATTCAATGACATTATAGAATAGATTTGTCCATCTCCCCATGTAGGGGCAAGAGTTGAATGTAGAGGTATGGATGTGCAGGGGTTCAAACTGAAGTGGGAAGCCCATCCTTTTCCAAAACAAAGTAGGATAACCACAGAAGAGTGGGTGGGGGCAGTGTGGTAGAGAGTAGTGGCTGGTTGGAGGTTCTAATGAACCCAAGAATAAGAAGGGTTTAATGAGAGAGTATAAGGGTAAACATGACAGTGAATTTGAACAATACTCTAGCTAGGAGTGAATGCATGAACACTTACCATATGCTAAGAGCTATGAGCATATCTCACTAAGTCCCCACTATGAAGTTGGTTCTATTATTATCTTTCACAAATATGGAAACTAGAATTTAAAGAGATTAGTAATTTTACCAAATTATACAGCTAACAAATGACAAAGCTTGGGCTGAAATCTATGTGCAATGAGAAGTAAAAAAAAAAAAAAAATCAAGATGTTTGGAGTATAGAAATGTGTAGAGAGAGAAAAAGAGAAAAGAAAGGAAAAAAGAAGAGAAATAAGGTAAACCCTTTTGAGTTAACTGTAAGTATATATCTCTGTATACTCATAATACCCAATAAAGTATGCTATAGATTAGGCACTCAAAAAATAGTTGTTGACTAGCTGTTTCTAACACACACACACACACACACACAGATCAGGAAGAAGAGCAAATGCTATTTAAATTTATTCATAACTAGCAGCTCTAATATTAACCATAGAATTTATTTTAGAGATCCAAGTGTTCCAGTGTGTTTAGTTCAGTGGTTGTACAAATTGCATCTTTCAAGAAGTTCTTTGGGCTTTGGCATATAAACAGACTAATCAGGCACAAATAGTTCTTTGTGCTGGGTAATGGTCCAAGTTTCATGCTCATTCATTTTGGAAATAGTATTTAAGATTAAAAGATACCATTCTCTGTTTTCAGTCCATTCTCCATTTGACGCTTGAATTCTTTCTAACATGTTCCCACCAAGTAGTTACCCAACTTGTATTCGAATAACCCCAATAAAAGGAAATTTGCAACTTCCAGGAGTAACTGATTCCCCTTTTAGATAGCTGATCTAACAGGCTGAAAAATCATCTTCCTCACGATCAGCCTCGATCCCTTTCCCTGAAATATTCACATCTTGGTTCTATACTTTCAGATTTTGCTTAACAAGTCTGATCACCTTCTCATGTCCAACTTTTAAATATCCAAAGATACCCTGACAGTCTCTCTTTGTAATTTATGTTTCTTTTGCTAAACCTTCTGTTTTCCTTTTCATATAATGGGGTTTCACATCCTCATACGATTCAGGCACTGCTGCCTATAAACTGCTCCAGGACTTCCACTCTATTCCATTTTCTTTCCTAGAATCAAATGCAAGATTCCATGCAGTGTTTGACTAGTGATGAGACACTCCCCTGTTTGGAATTATTTTTATCTATGCATACAGTCTAATGTAATCATTCACAATCAAAAGTATATCTCTAAGGATAACTAACCCTCACCAAGTTAACAAAGCTAACATTTTCCTTCTCGTTTTTATTCCTGACACGTTTTGATATACAGAGCACAGAGTCTCCTAAGGCAAAAAAAAGCAAACATAAACAAATGGGATCTAATTAAATAAAAGCTTTTGCACAGCAAAGAAAACCACTGACAAAATTAAGAGACAACCTGTAGAATGGAAAAAATATCTGTAAATGATGTGACTGACAAGAGGTTAACATCCAAACTATACAAATAGTTCATAAAACTTAATATCAATAAAACCAAACAACTCAATAAAAAAATGGGCAGAAGACTCAAATAGGCATTCTTCCAAAGAAGAAATACAGATGGCTAAGAGGCACATGAAAAGATATTCAACATCACTAATTATTAGAGAAATGAAAATAAAACAGCAATGAGATATTACCTCATACCTGTCCAAATGGCCATCATCAAAAATCCTCCAGATAACAAACACTGGAGAGGGTGTGGAAAAAAGGGGACCAGCGTACCCTGTTGGTGGAAATGTAAATTGGTGCAGCCACTATGGAAAATAGTATGGGGGTTCCTTAAATACTAAAAATAGTACTACCATATGATTTCAGCAATTTCCCTCCTGGGTATATATCCAGAAAAAAACACTCATTTAAAGTGTGAATTAGTGAATATGCACCCCAATGTTCATAGCAGCACTACTTACAACAGTTAAGACATGGAAGCAACTCAAGTGCTCCTCAACAGATGATTAGAGGGAGAGCATATATATACACACACACACAATAGAGTATTACTCAGCCCTAGAAAAGAATGAAATCCTGTCATTTGCAGCAACATGAATGGACTTAGGGAATATTATGCTTATTGAAATAAGTCAGACAGAGAAATGTAAACACTGTACATGTGGAATCTAAAAAAAAACAAAAATAAATGTATTTGCAAAACAGAAACAGACTCGCAGATATAGAAAACATATTTGTGGTTACCAAAGGAAAGAGGGAAGTGGGAAGGGACAAATTAGGGGTATAGGATTAACAGATACAAACTACTATACATGAAATAATTAAGTAACAGTGATATATAAGGAACTATAGCCATTAACCTATAATAAAGTGTAATCTGTAAAAATATTGAATCACTATGCTCTACACCTGAAACTAACACAATATTATAAATCAACTACACTTCAATAAAAAATAAAATAACATTTTAAAAAAGAGTGAATGGCAAATTGATAGTTTGAAGATTTACATGTAGGCAAATGTCTTTTAAAATCACTCTTGATTTACCGCTTGGGTGGATATAGAATTCTTACTAAGAAATTATTTTCAATCTTTTCCAATATCCTTCCAAGTTCTAAATACTCTAGTCCTCTGTGATTTTGTTTGACTGGAAAGGTCTAAGATCTTCCGTATGTGAGCATACTGAATTATATAATTACTGAGAATATGATTCTTCCATTCTTAAAAGTTAAATCTAATTGAGTCTGGAGGACTTTTAAAAACTGATACCAATGGAAAATACATCAGTTATGATGTACATGATTTATCTGATGTAATTCCACATAAGTCTTTTTACTTTTTATTTTGAAGAAAAATAACCCTGCAGAAAATTGTAAGGAGAGTATAATAAATTCCTAGATGCCTTCCCTTAAATGCACTAATAGTAAACGCTTTGCTACATATACTTATCGTTCTTTCACTTTCTCTTAACAGACACACAGTGTATATTATTTATTGACTGAACCATATGGGAGTAAGTTGCAGATCTAGTTACCTTTCACCTCTGAATTTTTCAGTGTATATCTTCATAGAACAAAGACACTGTCTTACATAGTCACAGTGCGCTTATAAAATTCAAGAAATACAAAACTGATGCATCACTGTTGTCTAATATAAAGTCCATACAATATTTTACCAAACTGCCTCAATAATGTATTTATAGCAATTTACCCCAACAAAGATCCAACAGGAGACCACGCAAGTTAGTTTTCATATCTCTTAGGCTCCTTCAGTCTGACACCGTTCCTAAGCCATTCGTTT
Source organism: Camelus dromedarius (assembly GCF_036321535.1). Classification (NCBI taxonomy): domain Eukaryota; kingdom Metazoa; phylum Chordata; class Mammalia; order Artiodactyla; family Camelidae; genus Camelus; species Camelus dromedarius. The sequence continues at coordinate 32,842,043 of NC_087454.1, read as the reverse complement.
TCTTTCCTGACACTGATCCTTTTAAAGACTACTTCAAAATTATTTAGGAAAAGTTACTTTATAGTATATTCCTCGATTTCTGTTGTTTCTCCCTGATGAGTATCTGATACTTGAGTATTTAATCTGGGGCAAGAATACTGCATAAATTGTCCTTCTTAAAGCAACTCATCAAGAGGCACATAATGTCAGTTTTCCCCACCATCGATGACATTAACTTTAATCACTTGGTTAAGGTGATGATGTCCTACAGATTTCTTCTGGATAAAAGAACTATTTTTAAAACATAGGATTTTGGGGGGAAACTCAAGATAAATGAGGAAAAGGGACAGGAAAAGTGTTGTCAGAAACCTAGTGTTCAGTATATTTCTTGACTGTGAATTCTCATCCTAAATATCAAAGGCTTATGCCTGGAGTGGAAATAAGATAAGGGAAACCCGTAATCGCAAATCTAGTGGTTTATGTGCCAAAAATCTCAATTTGGGGATTTCTTAAAGAAGTTTGCTCCCTGTGTTTTTCAAAGTTATACATTACAGCTTGTTTAGGCAAAGGGCCTTCCTATCAGTATGGTTTCTTCTATTTGTTGCTTAAAAAACAGGTATGACTTTTTCCTCTATAGCCCCCAGTGACAACACTGTGACTGACAGCTACTCTTAAAAGATGAGCACATATTTCTAACTTAAGAGTCTCTTTCCAAGGAACTGCCACATAATTTTAATACAATTTAATCAGAAAGGGGCTATCTGGGTTGACTTCATTATACATTCACACATTCAATCACACCAACATCACTTTTCAAATACCATCTCTTACAAATGGATGCTGTTAACTTTCTCAACAGTAAAGGCCCGGCATGTGATTTCCACCCATCAGTGGAGAATTAATAAATCACCCAACATATTACAGTTTCACGCCAAGTTAGCACCTTCATCAGGGAATGAAATTAGCAGAGCAAATCCTGGCTAATTGTGAAAGATGCTAATTACCCGCTCGCCCAGTAAAATAAGGCATGAGTGATGTGTGGCGAGCCCTGCACAGAGTCATGAACACTTGGAAATGCAACACTTAAATAAAGCCTAAAACTGCTTGTGCAGAGAGAAATGGAGACCAGACAGAGAGTAACATGTACAGCCGCTAAAGTGAAAAAGGATTTGCAGGGATTTTTAAGATCTCATTTCAGAACTGTAGCAAGATGAGTGGAGACTTGGACGATTCCAGGGAATTATTATGCAGTCTTTACTTCTAGGTCTCTAATGTCAACCCCCACCTGATCACTACTGGGAGCAAGTCCTCACTGGTTCATAGCTGTTCACAGCCAGGATATGGGACAGCTGTGAAAGAAGTGACCCCAGATCAGCTACTCCTGGGTGAGGGGTCCCCATGACAGACTGGCAGGAATTGGCTCCCCCACTGCTGGTCTCTGCAGAGGCCAGGAGCTGAGCAGGTCACAGGATGTGAATCCTGAGCAGGCACTTCAGAGGCTGCCGGCTCCTGCTTGGCTGAGATGGCGGAGGTGAGCTGGGAGGATTTAGCCCCCTCACTGTCAATCTGCAACCCCTTCTGTGCATGGGAGACTCTTTCCCCAAAGTTGTCCTTTTTTCACTTTTCACCAGCACAAGGATCACATTAAGAAGGGAAATATGATTAGACTCAAGGTTAGATGTTTATGTCTCCCAACCAAAACTAACGTCTCTGTCCTCTGGTCACCACATCAAGACCAGAATTGAAATACATTTCAGTACAGATTAAAAAAAAAAAAAGAAGAAGGGACATATCTTCCTTCCTAACAGTGCTGTTTAAGTGTGTGATGAAAAAAAAAAACAAAAAACTGCTACATGTACTGCCTTTTTCTACCCTTTCCATCTCCTCTGAAGATCTGAGCAATCACTTAAGACTTCAATACAGCTAAATCCAAATAAACTAACCAATATTTCTATTTTTTAGTGGTCTGTTTTGTTCCCCACACTAAATTTGCTTATGAAAGGCAATTAACACTTTACATTTAATTAAAATGTCCCTGACTATTGATTTGTGCAAGCCACTTAAACAATTATACCATTTACAATTGCAAAGGTAGCCCAGAGAAAGATGTTGTATTGTGGTTAATTTGTGTAAGGATGCAAAGGTGATAAATTATTAACTCCCCAAAGAGGCAGTATGGAAATTCCCCAAAAGATGAGCTTTGCGACACAATTTAAAACATCAACATGATGAAAAAAGAAAAGAAGGAAGGAAGGAAAGAAGGAATTGAAAAGAAGTTAAAATTCCCCAAATTTTCCAAATCATCTATTTTAACAAAACAAAACAAAAACAGAGTGAATTAATAATTCAAATGTGTTTGTACTACTGTTTATAGGAATTCTATATAATCTATTTAACTACAAAAAATAAAATAGAAACATTCTTTCATTTTTAGATTTTTCTTTTTACTCATTATAAATAACAAATTCATGGTAAGATAAAGGAAACTGCTCACTTCACCCAAGATGACAATTCCCAGCATGGTTTACATGTTCTAGTATATTCTATATTGAGATCAATTGCTTCAATACAGATTTCAAACCTGAACATCTCCCCGGCAGAGAAAGGACATCACAAAGACACTCTAGATAAAAAGCATTATGCACAGGAGATAACCTTATCCATTATTTTGTATAAAAAAATAATAATTTAAACCATTTAAGAATACAGAAATAAAGGTTGCAACTTTCTATTTTGCCTGTTTTTCTCTGTCAACACCTGTTCCCCTTAAAATAAAAAATAAAATCTTAACATGATCATTCCTTTCAAATAAAGGAAAAGGTTTCTCTACCTCCCTCAACATTCAAAAACACACCCTACCTAAACTACACTCCAGGAAAACTGAACTTTCTCCCTAAAGTGTTCTTTCTTTTACAAACTGTGTTATACTATCAGTATTGTCCACACTAGAAATAACCTCTCCCCATAGTTTCTACTTATTGAAATTCTCCTGCTCCTTTTAATCTACACCATGAAAGATATTCTGATTCTTCTCCTACTTTTTATTAATGCAGTTCTGATTTGCCCTGAACTCGAAGAGAATTTGTCACTTTTACATTTTAAATCAGATTTTAGTTGTTCCTGTGTGTCTTCACCTCTTTCTAAGAAATCTTAATGTGGAAGCGTAAATCCTGTCAAGATTTACCACAATACCTCACAAACAGTGGGTACCCCAAAGCTGTAGAATAAACATTTCCCTGTCTTCTTTGAATGAGTTGAGATGAATCCTATCTCAAAGACTTTAGGTCTTCTCACAGATACTACGACGGACCTTGACTGTATAAAGAAACCAAGCCACGACAACAAAATTTAGAAAGTAAGGGCTAGAGAATCATGGATTTCCGAACAAGAAGGTGGTGAGAAAGTAGTCCAGTTTCATTCTTCTGCACAGAGCCATTCGGTTTTACCAACATCAATGTCTTACATCTTTCCGAGTGCAGGTCTTTTACTTCCTTAGATTTATTCCTAGGTATTTTATTCTTTTTAATGCAATTGTAAATGCAATTGTTTTCTTACTTTCTCTTTATGATACTTAATAATTAATGTATAGAGATGCAACAGGTTTCTGTATGTTTCTTTTGTATCCTGCAACTTTGCTGAATTTATTTATTCTAATAGTTTTTGGTGGTTTCTTAGAATGTCCTGTGTATAGTATCATTTCATCTGCAAACAGTGACAGTTTTACTCCTTCCTTTCCAATCTGGATGCCTTTTATTTCTTTTACGTATCTGATGGCTGTGGCTAACACTTGAATAAAACTGGCAAGAATGGGCACCCTTGTGTCCTCAGGCAAGGAAAACAAAAGCAAAAATAAACAAATGGGACTACATTTAACTAAAAAGCTTTTGCACAGCAAAGGAAACTATCAACAAAATGAAAAGGCTGCCTACTGAATGGGAGAAGATATTTGTGAACAATATGTCGGTTAAGAAGTTAATATCCAAATCAAAAAAAAAAAACTCATATAACTCAACATCAAAAAAAAAATAATCCAATTTAAAAATGGGCAGAGGAACAGAATAGACATTTTTAGAAAGAAGACACAAAGCTAGCCAACACACACATGAAAAGATGCTCAACATCATAATCATTCAGAAAATGCAAATCAGAACCACAATGAGAGATTACCTCACACCTGTCAGAATGGCTATTATCAAAAAGATAGGAAGTAACAAATGTTGGTGAGGATGCTGAGAAAAGGGAACCTTCATGCACTGTTGGTGGGAATGCAAAGTGGTGCAGCCACTATGGGATACAGTATGGAGGCTCCTCGAAAAATTAAAAATAGAACTACCCACAATCCAGAAATTTCACTTCTGGGTATTTATCCAAAGAAAACAAAAAGACTAGTTAGAAAAGATATATGCACCCCTATGTTCATTGCAACTTTATTCACAGTAGCCAAGATATGGAAGCAACCTAAGTATCCATCAGCAGATGAAGGGATAAAGAAGATACCCATTGGAATGGATGGAATATTACTGAGCCATAAAAAAGAATTAAATTATGTCATTTGCTACAACATGGATGGACCTAGAGGGTATTATACTAAGTAAGTCAGACAGAGCAAGACAGATACCATATTATTTCACTTATATGTGGAATCTAAAAAACAAATGAACAAACATAACAAAACAAAAACAGTGTCATGGATACAGAGAACAAACTGTTCTCTGGTGGTTGCCAGAGGGAAGGAGGGTGTGAGAGCAGTGGGTGAAATACATGAAGTAAATTAAGAGGTACAAACTTCCACTCACAAAATAAATGAGTAGAGGGATGAAGTGTACAGTATGCAGAATATAGTCAATAATCATGTAAATTTTTTGTATGATGACAGGTGGCAACTAGACTTACAGTGAACATTTTGTATCACTATGTTGTACACAAGAAATGAATGTAGTGTTTTAGATACTTCAAAAAAGAAACAAGCAAACAAACAAACTCACAGAAAAAGAGATCAGGACTGTGGTTACCAGAGATGGGGGAGGGAGGTTGGATGAGAATAGTCAAAATGTACAAACTTCCAGTTATAAGATAAATAAGTACAGGGGATGTAATTACAACATGATTAATGTAATTAACACTGCTGTATGTTATATATGAAAGCTGTTAGGAAAGCAAATCCTAAACATTATCAAAAAAAAAAAAAAAGATACAGGTAACAAGCCACTAACTCCTTAGCCAAACTTGTGTGAAAGTAGAAATATGTAAATACTAGTTCTCAGAAACTTTAATAAACCATTTCTCCCCACTTCCTTTCATTCTTTTATGCTTTATTTTAGGTGTTTTTAGCTATCTAAGTACTAATTTCATAGATGAGCTCTAGAAAAATAATGACTTTTGAATAATGGCTTACTCTTACCGTGTATCATAAAGACTGATAACATTTAGACTTCTCGATGCTTCGAGAAGCATCGCAGTCCCTTCAAGGTACAGGAAGAGAAACCAATACATGCATCTTCTGTATACAGTTGACCCTTGAATAACGTGGGTTCATACTTCTTGGATCCTCTTACACGCAGGTATTTTTCAACAGTAAACACTGCATGTGCAGCAACAGGGATGGACCCAGAGTTATCATATTAAGTGAAAATTTAAACTCCCCCTGGGGTCTTCAACCATCAGATCAACTGCAATTTAATGGATCATGATGTTGACCTTTTCTGACTCTCATGACTTCAATAAACTACAGCTTGGACTCTGTCAACCTTTGCCCCAATTCTATGCTGAATTCTCTTCTGCTCAAACCCCTTCATGAATACGCATATACAACCCAAGCCCCTTCATGAATATGCATGTACCCTTAGCTGAAAAATTCCCCAATTTTGCTATTTGAGAAGACACAGCATTGTAAAAATACCTGGGGTTCTCCTTACTTACTACAAGTAATAAATCGTTCCTTTTCCTTAAAAAACAAAAAACAAAATAGTAAACACTCCAGTACATACAACCTATAGTTGGTGTGAATCCTCTGAAGCAGAGGAGCTGCTGACACAGAGGACCAACTGTACGTTATCAACGGATTGGGGGAAGGTGTAGCTCAGTGGTAGAGCACATGCTTTGCATGCACGAGGTCCTGGGTTCAATCCCCGGTACCTCCATTAAAAATAATAAATAATAAAATTATAAATAAGTTATCAACGGATTAACCCCAGCCTTGTTCAAGGATCTTTCCACTCCAGTTATGCCCAGAAATGCAAGAAGCAAAGACTATGTAAGGCCACTTCTTGCTAAAATAAGAAATAATTATGTCAACAATCTAAATGTTTAGTATCTAAATGGACTAAGACTCTGGGTCAGGCAAAGCTAAAACTGCTGGTGCACAGGCCACCCTGAGCAGCAATTCTCGAGGGCTTGACACCAGTAACTATGTACGGGGACGTCTGCGAGGCTTTCTCCAGCACTAGCACACCTTCCTTACACCTCCTCATGTACCTCATGTACCTCATGTCGCCTCCTGAGCACAGGCCAGGGAACACTCTTTCCTTCCTCATTCTGAATGCTCCTCCTATTCTTCTACGGGTACTTAGATGCTCCCATAGAGAAGTCATGAATAGCTGTCTCAAGATGAACACAATGGCTATTTATCTGAATATTATCTTATTTGTGTACTTAAAAAGGCATCTAAAGCCAAAGTCAAATACTTCAAATTTTCAAATTAAAAAAAAAACCAAACTCCAATTATTGAAAATGGAATCTGCTCTGTACACAGTATCTTGCCTAGCTGGAAGCCAACCATTTTTCTTGTTCTAAATTATGTATCACTGTGAGTAGTAAAGCATTTTGATATCAGAATCCACTAACACTTCTCATATGTATCTATGGGGTTTTTTTTTTTTCATTCCTAAAGGTGTATCTATTTGAATTGGGAATGTAATTGCTAATTGCTGCAATAAAGTGTGGCCTTTGGGTCTTAACACTGATACATACACCTCGCATCTATTTAGCAAGCTAACCTTCAGTTTCTCTCTGCATCTTAATTTAACATTTCACTGAAAATAAACATATGAACCCAAAACATTGACTTGGTAGTAAAACATATTGTTGAGTAAACTAATTTCTATTGTTAAGTTCATTTCATTACCAGAAAACTTTAGTTATATCCTATAATATATATAAAGCAGAGATACACGCAAATAAATATAGCAAATATTTCAGTATTTACACGTGTTAGAACATGCCCTAGGGATTTAATATGCATTTTCTTATCTGCATCACAGAAATCTATGAGTTAGGCTATCCCAGTTTATAGGTAAGGAAGCTGGAGAGAGGCTAAGGTCAACCACATAGCACCATGAGCAGAGTTGGGATTAGAACCCTAACAGCCTGATTCCAAACCCCACGTCCCAAGTGCTATCATCTATCTCTGGTCATGACGAGCTCAGGTGAGCTCCACATCTTGTAAATGGGTTCTGCCATCAGATAGAGATACTAAGGTTTTGAGAACAGGTGCAAACCTGCATTATGAGAAATCAAGCACTGTCTAAACTTACGCAGGGACTTTCAGAATCAGTGGGGCACAGAGACAGTACACAGTAGGTATAAACAATACAAGATTAGAGAGTCTGTGTGCAAAGTGGGTAGATATTTAGAAAATGCTGAAAGGGTTCTCTGAAGAAAGCTATCAATAGCTTTACTTAAATTCTTTACGTCAGAGATGAACTGAGTTGAACTTTGGACAGGCAGTAACCGGAGAAAGATATGGGTGCCAGGGGGCAGGGTGAGGGTGGTGAGAATTACGAATCCCAAGTGCAAAATAATAAATCCTCAGCGCTTAACAGTATGTGCCCACAAAATATCTGTTGATCAAGCTGAATTGTAAAATCCTTAGCAAAAAAGATACTTGCTTTATCTGCTTTAAAGTACCTCCAAAATACAGTTAAGTTTTCAGTACATCATTATGAATATATGATTAAACCCATCAGAAGGGCAGAGGATTCCAAACACTCCGTCCAGAAAGTCCTTTCATTTTTTAATTCAACAGATTTACTACTCCTTAAAATTAAAATAAAGAAAACAAACTGTACTGTGGGCATGACATATTGCCAGTTACTCCTCTCCGTATGCCAAATACTCCCGCCAGTAACCCCGAGTACATGCACAGGGTCATACTTTCACAGAAGGCAGAGCTGCTAGTTTGTGAAGAGATACATATAATCTTCATTCATACATGTTTATATAAATACAGACATACATATACAAATACATATTTAGTTCTAGGACATATTAGGAGGTCACACAGTAATTGCAAACCACAGAAACTGCTTTGACATTTTAAAAAAAATTTTTTCAGAACCTTATTAACATCATGATCGGTGTTCCTTGTAATCGATTTTGTTGTGAACATGTAGGCAAAAAAATACCGTCTGGTCTACTACAGTCTTAATAAGGAAAACTGATTGCAAACCATATCCTCATAATGCTATACAAACGATTATCACATTCAAATGAAGAATATCCATGGCATGCAGTAATAATTTTAGTAACTGATTACTGAAGAATTCTTTATAATGTTCTTGTTGCTGAATGACTGCCTTGACAGGATACTGTCAAGTCTCCTATAACAGATTGGGTCAGATTGGATTGGTGCCTTAATTATTCTTTACTTATGTGTTGGGATTTTTTTTCTTACGTTGGCTACAAACACTGGATACTTGTGTAAATTCTGCTTATCTGATCTTACATTTGCTGTGGATATAACTTAGTGGTAGAATTGGAGTTATAATTTTGGGGATTAGGCTGAAGAGTGACTCTCTTACATTCTCATCGATGTCATTTGCGATGAGAAAGAAACACAGCTATAGAAGAGAAAGCTCTGTGTCTACAAGTCCCAGCTGGTCCTTGCAGCCTGCCCCTCATCTCCCATCTCACACAGACTATGGATGCTTTGTGTCTGGTTCCTGGAAGATACGGAAAGCCTGCTTCAAGCAGACCTACTTGTGATTCCTTGTTCTGACAAGGACCAGAACAACAGCAGCGGTGTCCTTCTCGTCATCAGCACCACTGTCAGGGAAAGCAGGGTGTCAGCACCGCGCAGTCTGCTCAGGCCCCTCCTGGCACCAGCACTCGTGGTGCTGACAGCTTCTTGGCTCGCTGCGCGCGCTTCTAACACACCACACAATCCAGACCCCGAGGGCCTACACGGGCTGCACCTATGTGTCTCTTCTTATTTGGCATGAAGTAGAGTCATGTACGCATAAAATGATTTAACAAATGTTCTGTCACCATTTAAGCGATTGCAATAAATACTTTTTTTATTGTAAAAATAGTACTCCAATGGTCATCTGACAGATGACTTCTTTTTTTTCCTAGAAATATCATCTAGACGGAACAGCAGTGGCCCTGTTAGCATGGAGGACCCTGCAAGTAATGAATGATGGTCGGAGTTCGGCAGAAGGCTAAGATTCATGGCTATTTCAAGTAGATGACTGTATGGATCTTAGATATTAAGGAATCTAAGTACGTGACCAGTTGACTTGACTTTGAAATAAATGCTTGAGATAAATGCTGCTCCTTTTCCCTCCTAGCTCTGGTTTTCACAAGGCAGCGCCTATCAATGTAGGCTTTGCAAAGCATGGTTAGGTTAAAGGCTGTTAATGTGGTTTAGGGAAAAGGTACTTCATTGACTCGGGAAGCCTTGACATTTAATCTTAATGCTTTATTTATTTATTTATTTTTCCTGCTGGGCAGAGTCAAAGCTTTATTGCAGATGATCCAATCAGGGGTTAACTAGTGGGTAACAACCCTGTGAAGTCCCTAATTCTTTCACAACAAAATCACCTCCATCCATTCAATCTTGAAGGAGCAAAAGATTTCCTCTGCAAGTGAGGGGTAATACATTTCAGTGACTGTATTTTCCTGTTTCTGAGATTACTGATGTGTTCTTTATCCAACAGTTCTTGATCCATATCCAACTGTTTTTGTTTCATAGCCTTCTGTTTATTTTTAGCATGCTAGTCAAATTTTTTGAGAAGCTTACTCAGTTTATGTTCATTTCTTTTATAGATTACCCTTTTATTTGTGTTACCTCGGGAGTATTCTCTCACTGAGATCCTTCCATTAAATTAATTTTTCTCATGGAAACTGTATTTGGGGAAGGAATTTCTTGGCGGGCTGGTTGGTTGTTTTCTTTTATTTTTAAGATTTTTTATTGATTTATAATCATTTTACAATGTTGTCAAATTCCAGTGTTCAGCACATTTTTTCAGTCATACATGGACATATACACACTCATTGTCACATTTTTTTCTCTGTGAGCTACCATAACATTTTGTGTTTATTTCCCTGTGCTATACAGTATAATCTTGTTTATCTATTCTACAATTTTGAAATCCCATTCTATCCCTTCCCACCCTCCGCCCCTCTGGCAACCACAAGTCTGTATTCTCTGTCTATGAGTCTATTTCTGTCCTGTATTTACGCTTTGTTTTTGTTTGTTTGTTTGTTTTTGTTTTTGTTTTTTAGATTCCACATATGAGCGATCTCATATGGTATTTTTCTTTCTCTTTCTGGCTTACTTCACTCAGAATGACATTCTCCAGGAGCATCCTTGTTGCTGCAAATGGCATTATGTTGTCGGTTTTTATGGCTGAGTAGTATTCCATTGTATAAATATACCACCTCTTCTTTATCCAGTCACCTGTTGATGGACATTTAGGCTGTTTCCATGTTTTGGTTATTATAAATAGTGCTGCTATGAACATTGGGGTGCAGGTGTCATCCTGAAGTAGGGTTCCTTCTGGATACAAGCCCAGGAGTGGGCTTCCTGGGTCATATGGTAAGTCTATTCCTAGTCTTTTGAGGAATCGTCACACTGTTTCCCACAGTGGCTGCACCAAACTGCATTCCCACCAGCAGTGTAGGAGGGTTCCCCTTTCTCCACAGCCTCTCCAGCATTTGTCATTTGTGGATTTTTGAATGACGGCCATTCTGACTGGTGTGAGGTGATACCTCATTGTAGTTAGAATACCTAAACAAGCAATTCTCCAAGGATGACATACAAATGATCAAAAGGCACATGAAAAAATGCTCAAAATCACTAATTATCAGAGAAATGGTTGGTTGTTTTCTGTCCATACTCCCTCCTCCATGTTTGATTTCTCTGCACTGACTGTTTCAGGCTCCCAGGGTCCTCAGATGAAAACCAACTCTTATTTTTCTGATTCTGTATTGTCTTAAGGACACAGAACCTATCCTTGTTGAGAATCAGTGTCGTTTGGTCCAGCTCTTGGGTGGAGGACTGCTGCTGACCCTCCCTGACACTCCAGTGATAATGCCCATTGTGTATGTCGTATGGCTCAGGTTCTTACCAGAGTGCAGGCGATTTTCAGCCTCCATTTGCAGACCCACTGCTCTGTTTCCCCACAGTGGATGGAACAACATCAGAGCTACATCTCGTGGGAGTTGAGCACAAAGATGCCATGAGTCATTTCCAATAGTGGAGTCCTGAAGGCTTGTCTCTTCACCTTGCTGTTTTTGCGGTTTCCATTCCATTTCTGCTCCCCAGATAAAGTTAATCTGCTTTGGACCATGAATACGTCTTTTAAAATAGGTACTAATAATGTTTCAACTGCCACGACGTGTGTTTTGAGCATGAGGATTCAGTGTATACTGACTCTACGTATTTGCCAGAAAACCTCCCAGTAGGACTTTTTAAAATACATTTTTAATTAACCGTGGACAGTTTCATAATGAATTATGTTTTCTACAGAATCCAAAGATCAGAAAGAATACAGAATATGTTAGGTCTCAAATAAAAACCGAGATATTTATCTGAGCATGAGCCATCTAGATACAAGTGTGGAGAAACCTGGAAGGTCATTTTTAAGATTGGAAAACAAGATATTTTACAGTTTTAATACATGAAATCTATGAATACAAAATTTGAAGTGTCAAAACATACCCATTTGGATCTATTGATCAATTGATGAATTAATCGATAATCAAATATAATAAGCATAATTTAAGAGATTCTGAGACTTGAATATGTGATTGTTAGGTGAATAATTCTCCAACAAAAGACATGTTCAGAATGCTACCAATAAAATACAATTGACTTTATCTTGCAAAATACCTTACTCTATAAAACATCTTACTCTACAAAAATGTTTTAAAGTGGCATCAATTAATATTTGACACAAAAGGTTAAAGTTTAAAAAATCTAATATTACATTAAGCTACTTTATTGCTTCAGTACAAAATCAGCTTAAATTGGTAATATGAATATTTAGAATAAGCAGCATGAATCAAATTTCTTACTAGTTAATTCAATTTAAAATGGCAGAAACCAAATGAGGAATTATACATGCTATTCAGATACGTGGAATGATTTTTTTCTACATCGGTAAAAAAAATCCATTTATTTGAAGTATTTATATATTGATCCTATTAATGTCAATAATACTAATACAATTCAAACTTTCCATTGTGGCAACAGGTATAAAAATAAATCTGAACCATTCATTTATTTAGCCTACAAGTATCTGGGGGCATCTACTCTGTGCAGGAGCATAGCTAAGGTTTAAGTGAGACATGAAGGTAAGTCGCCCTTTTTGCTATAGGGACCGTCTGTTATTTTTGTCTACACAACATCCTTTCCTTTGAGGACTTTTCTATCCCCTAGAGCACCTGAGCCTGGTGTACCAACTGTCAGTAAGTCGGAGCTCTGTCAACGTTTGCTAAACTAAATCCTTAAGGTTCTGATAGTGTGATTCAAATGTGATGCCAAATGCTAAGAACAAAGAGTTTAAGGAATGTAAGAAAAAGAATATAACTTTAAAGCAAATGAGAAAGCTATGAAAATGATTTCACTTCATCTGATACTTAAAAAACAAAATCCTGACTCCCAGTGAACACTAAAAACAAGTTATTTCCATATATGTAAGCCCGTGGTGAGAACTGTCCAGCATTCAATAAACACTTCTTGGATTTTAAGTGACTGTCATCCTGTGATAGTCCATTTGGGAATACGGATCCGCCAGCAGTGCATTTTACTACTATCAGCCACCAGGTCCTCACTTCTCCCTTCCTCCGTCTCCTTAAATTTCTGTGTTCCACCCTTAGTAACACCTTTGGAATATGTAGATAACTTAAAGATACGGACTTTTTTGCTTTTGTTGTTGTTGTTTTCATCATAGCATTGCCATCACTCCACATGTATAAGGCAGTGACTCTGACAGGGAATGTCAGAGATTTTCTGTGCCAATATTTCACCTAGTTGCTTCCAATTTTATCCCTTCCATTGTCTGATTTAAAAATGAAACACATTTTTATAAAGGAAATTTGTGCTGAGACTTCCTACCATGATCTTTCTCAAGAGGTCTGTTCTTTTCTTTAAAATATCAAAGTTTGGATTGTTGGAACTTAGTTTGGCCTCTTTGGCTCCATCGTCCCAAACTTTAACGTATCAGTAAAGCTGGTTCCCATCCCGAGTTGAAGGGTAAAGGTGGGATGGTAAGAAATAAAAGAGACCACTGAGTTGACAATAGCTTTCCGTTGGCTAGAAGTGTTTCGAAGGAGAAAAGAGGACTTGAAAATCAGATTAGATTTGCCTTCAATATATTATAAGATTACATCTTTTTACAATTATTCACCTTGTTCAGATAGCACTCATAATAAATACTTTCTATTTCTAAACTCTTACTGTTACATTATCCTGCCATTTATTTCCTTTTTAGTTGACATGTTGAAGGAGGGGTTAAAATTGCATGCAAATGTGTCCGCTGTGGTGCCCAAATTTCAGACATTCAGTTGGGAAATAACGTGACTTGAGAAATACACTGAGAGTAAAAAGCCAAATCAAAGAATAACAAGAACTTTCTGTAAAACGATGCACAAAATAATGTGGAAATTTGGTGCTCACATAGTCAATCCAGGCACTCAATAACCATTGTCACTACCTACAGTTTAAATATTTAAAGTATTAAGGTACTTTATAAACTTGTTTTAGAATAAGAGAATAAATTGCATTTGGTGGAAGAAATTCAATGTGCTTGCAATGAACAGAATTAACTATGCATCTCCAATATTGTGTATTTTGATTTATATGCCAATACCCAATTTATTAGCTGAAACCATAGCTCTTTGACTTCTATCAAAATGCTGATGTCTGTACATCTCAAAAATGTTCTCCTAGAACAGTCTACTCAAGCAATAGAAATAAAAGCAAGAATAAACAAATGGGACCTAATTAAACTTACAAGCTTCTGCACAACAAAGGAAACCATAAGTAAAACAAAAAGACAACCTACAGAATGGGAAAAAAATTTTTGCAAATGAAACCGACACAGGCTTGATCTCCAGAATATAAGCAGCTCATACGACTTCATAAGAAACAACCAACCAACCCAATCCAAAAATGGGCAAAAGACCTAAACAAGCAATTCTCCAAGGAAGACATACAAATGATCAAAGGCACATGAAAAAATGCTCAGTATCACTAATTATCAGAGAAGTGCAAATCAAAACTACAATGAGGTATCACCTCACACCAGTCAGAATGACCATCATTCAAAAATCCACAAATGACAAATGCTGGAGAGGCTACAGAGAAAAGGGAACCCTCCTACACTGCTGGTGGGAATGCAGTTTGGTGCAGCCACTGTGGAAAACAGTGTGGAGATTCCTCAAAAGACTAGGAATAGACTTACCATATGACCCAGGAAGCCCACTCCTGGGCTTGTATCCAGAAGGAACCCTACTTCAGGATGACACCTGCACCCCAATATTCATAGCAGCACTATTTATAATAACCAAAACATGGAAACAGCCTAAATGTCCATCAACAGATGACTGGATAAAGAAGAGGTGGTATATTTATACAATGGAACACTACTCAGCCATAAAAACCAACAACATAATGCCATTTGCAGAAACATGGATGCTCCTGGAGAATGTCATTCTGAGTGAAGTAAGCCAGAAAGAGAAAGAAAAATACCATATGAGATCGCTCATATGTGGAATCTAAAACAAACAAACAAACAAACAAAGTATAAATACAAAACAGAAATAGACTCACAGACATAGAATACAAACTTGTGGTTGCCAAGGGGGCGGGAGTAGGAAGGGATAGACTGGGATTTCAAAATTGTAGAATAGATAAACAAGATTATACTGTATAGCACAGGGAAATATACACAAAATGTTATGGTAGCTCACAGAGAAAAAAATGTGACAATGAGTGTGTGTATGTCCATGTATGACTGAAAAAATGTGCTGAACACTGGAATTTGACACAACATTGCAAAATGATTATGAATCAATAAAAAATATTTTAAAAAAAGAAAATGAAAAAGAAAAATACCATGTGAGATTGCTCATATGTGGAATCTAAAAAAAAAAACAAAAAAAAAAAACCAAGCATAAATACAAGACAGAAATAGACTCATAGACATAGAATACAAACTTACAAACTTGTGGTTGCCAAGGGGGCAGATGGTGGGAAAGGATAGACGGGATTTCAAAATTGTAGAATAGATGAACAAGATTATACTGTATAGCACAGGGAAATATATACAAGAGCTTGTGGTAGCTCACAGAGAAAAAAAACTTGACAATGAATATATATATGTTCATATATAACTAAAAAATTGTGCTCTACACTGGAATTTGACACATTGTAAAATGATTATAAATCAATAAAAAATGTTAAAAAAAAAAAAAAAAAAGCTTCGTGACATATTATCCAGTATTTATAAAATGGTACTGGGGAGTTTTTCAGATTATTTCTGCTGCTGTGTTGTAAAAAACAAGTCTCTTTTTAAACATTTTATGTCACTTTTTAGTTATGCCTTAATAAACATGATATGGATGGGCTTATTAAATTCCAAAAAAAAAAAGCTGATGTCTGCACTAATAATTATAAATGTCTAATATTAAAAAAAAAAAAAGTCCATAAGATAAAATCAATGTCATGCACAGGAAAGATAAGGAGCACAGAAGTGCTAAACACTAGATTCGAATCATAGCTCAAGAATTTCATAGCTATGTAATCTTGGGTAAGTACTTAACGTATTTGTCTTCTGTAAAATAAACTCACTGAAGGATTGTTGTAAGCGTTAGAGACAGACTAGCTAGCTGAGTACCTGGCAGTAAAGACACACAATGATAGATTTAAATTATATCATATTCATTATTATGAATGAACATAACATAATGGTGCATGCTATTTCTCCATCCTTTCAATCATAGTTCAGGCACTGAGATATTCTGAATATATATACTTTGCTTGCAAAACATTTTGCAAGGCCGTTTACATATTCAAGAGGGAAGAGTGAAGACTTTCCATTGTGGGTGTACTCATAAAGACAAGTACTTAGCACTGAATGTAAAATAGTGACTCTCCATCTCACTATCTAAGTTCAGACATGGTAAACACATTTTTTGAGTTAGCTATAATAAAGAATAAAGAGCATGCTAGAAAATTGGTAACTAAGAAAATCCCTCTGTACTGATAAAGCTTGATTGAATACAACAAGAACAGAAGTCAAGTAATTTTTTTTTCTTACAGCTTTCTTCAAAATAAATCTACATTGTCGATTTGGAACTGACTTCATTAAATATGAGCTTTTTAGTTTTAATTATTTTACTTTATCAAAAAGTAAACATCTACAAAGAGCAAATTAATGAATGCTTTTAAACAGTGAACTGCGGGGGAGTGTATGTATAGCTCAGTGGCTCTAAGCTAAATCCCCAGGGCCTCCACCAACATAAATTAATAAACAAACCTAAATACTTCCCTCACCCCCCAAAAAACAAAAAACAATTAAAAATAAATAAATGGTAACTTGAATTCATTTTGCAAACAGAGGAAAACATCATATTTTAGAAAAGGTGTTTTGGAATTAGTTCCTCTAAAATAAGTAAGCTTCTTATAACCACGCCAGTAAGTCAATAAGAAGAAAAGAAGTAGAAACAAGTTCTAGAATCAACTGGTCATGATAATAGCACAAATTCTCTAGGTATAAAGGGGCTAGATAAAATTATAAGTTTCATGTCCTTCTGTCTAGAATAAACTTCACCTTCATCAAGTCAACTGGATCCCCTTTGTCTATAAATTCTCTGAAGAGGCAGTTCACATATAACACGGGTGTTAAACACAGTCTACCTTTCGATTGCTTACCTTTAGTTTTAGATATATTCATTAGCTTAAGAAGTAATTGAAGCCTTGACTGCTTATGTTGTTAGTGAGGAAAAGAAGTTTTAGGGACATATTCTAGCCTAAGTCAAAGTTGACACGTCTTGGCTTTCATTACTCAAAGGAATGCCAAGTCTAGTTGGGAATACGGCCTGCCACTGTCATCACCTCACATCTGCTAAATGCTGACAATAACCCATGTTGGAGCTAATATCCCTGACAAACAGCACGCTCCCATGATTTAGTTTTGGCATATCTGCAAGTATTCATGAACACTGCCAGAAAAATAACTTATTCCTATAGGAATTCTTGCAATTAAAATTAATCATGTCCTTAGTTATGGTTATTATTGTGTACTCATAAAAAGTAATGAAGCAGGAAGATTTGTGGGCAAAGTGACCTATTAATCATGCTGATTACATATTCGTAAAACATTAACCACGAATTTATAACGTGCTCTTGGAATTATAAGAAAAGTAAAGCTCAGAATTACCACATAAAAATCAAGGAAAAAAATTCTCATGCATGACTGAGTGTTACATAGAATGTTTATAATTAATATTGGAAGTCAAAATTGACTGCTTTGTTATTCTTCACTTAGATCCTGTATTTTAAAAAATGGGATTCTGGTATCATTTTACTAATCATGAGTCATGATACACCTAAAACCTAAAGAGAAGAGGAAGCAGAAATTTTGGCCCTCTAATCTGGCCAGTTCAACTGTTCAGATTTTAAAACCAGGAATATAAAACCTCACTATGTTGTGTGAAAAGCCGAGGGTTTCACAGTTAGCTGTAAAAACAAAGACACGTAAATATCAGAATGGCTTCTTCAAAATATTGGTGATTTGAGGACCATTTAGAAAGTGAGAGTTCTTATAAAATTAAAATACAGTGTAAAGGATGGAATCGTCCAGCTGAGAGTATCTGGCAACTAGGCTGAACTTTCCCCCTCAACTTACACTTCTTAAAGTGATCTTGGCTTTAAGGATTAAGACATTACATGTCTTGATAGTACTTGAAAAATACCAACAATATTGCCTGGTACAAATTTTAGGTGTCCTTCTTATCTCTGCAAATAAACGTACAGTGAATAATATTTGCTTTGCTCACTCAGATAACTGAAAATATGAAATTAATGACTGCTTTCTAACAGAGGCTTCCGCCTGATCAATTACAATTGGCTGTCTTTAGCTCCCACTCAACACCAGGGCACACTAACGAAGAATCACGGAAATTAATGACTTCATATTGTCCTAGGTTCAGGACAGCTGTTCCAGCACCTTCTCACATGAGCGCAGACTTTGCACTGTGGACGGCGGCCGTGGCCCAGGCCGCCCCACCATCTGGGCATCTCGCCCATCAGCAGCTGCTGCGTTTGCTTTGGTACCTTCTGCCTGGCTATCTCGGCCTCCAGTCTGCACCACTCCTTGGCACTGCTGAAAATTACAACACATTTCACCCTCTACTCCTGAACAGCGGAATTCCCTAGTCATTTCTCCGTTTAGATTTTGGGAAGCCCTGTGTGAAACATCTATAGGGCTCACTTTAAAAAAAATCCCTTTCTTCTCAAACTTAACAATTTCATTCTGTAATGATTTCTCAGATTTGGAAGGAAACTCAGTCTTGTTTGCCACAACAGAAACACAGAGCTTCAGAAAAGCAACTATGATGATACTTGGTGTTCAGATGATGCCTGTCCTTAAAATAAATAAATAAATAATAATAATAATAATTTTTAAAAACTCAAAAATTTTATTACATATAAGAGAATAAACTCTTAAGGATTTTTCCAATTTATATATATATAATGTATATAATATAAACAAATATGATGACTATGAGCTTACCATATATTTGATTAACAAATATGAGGAAAGGATTATGCTACTATCAGTAAGAAATATAAAATTTTTAAAACATGACTTTATAGTCCAGTTTAGGAAATATAAATACACAGAAATGATTGAAATATAAGATACAGAATGACTGATTTAAAGTCTTTATTTAAAAGAGTTAGTCTCCCCAATCCTTCAGCGTCCTCCTTTATCTCTAAAGGCAGACAATTCCTTCCCTGCAGAAAATAGGTTGATACATTGGCGAAATTAAACAAGCAAGGCTTTGGATTGAGGGATGCAAAATGTAGCACGAGGTGAGGATGAACTATAAGAAAAAAATAAAAAGGGAGGATAGTACATGATAATCTCTCCAAGCTGAATCGGAATTCTAATCTTCCTCCCTGCTCTGGAATATCAGGGGCCAATTCTGTCAGTATCCTTACTCTTTAAATTAGAGAATTATTTATCCCTTTGGGGTGGGGACCCTCCACATTTTGATATTTGAGGTGTTCAAAGAATTTTTTTTGAAGAGAGAAAATCATGGTTCTTGTACAAATGTAAATAATTATGTCAAACAGAAAACAAATCCAGAATTAGTAAAGGCAGACTTTTGTTTAAAAGGACTATTGCAAGGGAGGGAAAGAGGCTGTTGCAATGGGGGAAAGAGACCAGAACTAAGTGTGAGCTCTATTACAGTGAAGCAGGAGGGGTGGGGATGGGGTTGTAGGATTTCTAAGGGCGGGGTAAGCTAGAAGAAAAGTACTGGAGAATATTGGGGGCAGGTCACAGACCATCTGTGTTTGTGAACTAGCTTTATCCAAAGGTAAAATAAACTCCTGTCTTTATGACAGGACCTAGTTTTATATCTCAGAGCAAGGGACCCACCACAACCAGGCTCCTACCTCCCACAGAAACTGGGAAATCATAGTACTACCTCCTTCAAAATGATTAGAAGTAATTCTGGTAAGACTTGAAATCTTGTCTAGGCACATGATGCAGAAGGCAAAGGTACAATATCTCCTACTGCAGAGAAAGCCATTAATCAATAAAACAAAGAAGCAAGCCCATGGGGACTCAGCAAACTTTGTAAAAATATTTATATATGTCGTGGCTTCTTTTCAGACTCAGTTATGATAGAATAGTTTTGCTTTTCCCTGCCTGTTACTTGCTATTTATGCTTTCATGCTCTAAAACACACTGATACTTTAAGATAAAATTATGCTGTTTTTTCCTTGGGAGAAAGAGGAATATACACACACATATTTCTCTTTCACTGTGGCTCCTTGGATAGACTTCACCATCGATAGTAATTGTAAATCTTAATCAAAATAACCTAACTTCCTCATACAGATAAAAACAAGGAAGTTAGGAAAATGAAAATTGATTGTCATACACAAACATTTTAAGAGATTAAATGAATACATGTAACTGGCAATGTTGAATTTTATCTGTGCACTATGTTCCTGGAAAGTAGGAAAGAAACAAGAAATCTCCAAGCCTGTGTGTTCTAAGAAAAGGCTAACCACAAAGGACCATTCTGCTCTCACCTATTTAGAGGCTAAGACGCTTCTTCCTCCTTCCTCATGACTCTCGTACACTTGTGTGTGATTCCTCTGTTTACCTGCCTTTGTAAAACCCAGACTCTAGATTTTCTTTGAGATGTTCTTCATCTTTCTTTCCCTATGGCAATGGACTAAGTACAGTTATCTCCTTGATTGCCCTGTGTATTTGTCTTTCACAGAGCACAGCTTTCTACAGCCACGCATATCCCTTTTACAATGATTTACTAATAATTTCTGGAGGCAGGAAGCATTTCATACTCACACAGTGAAGGTCAAGGCTTTTCCTAATTATAGACACACAGATTCCCAGACATACAAACACACGAGAGCTTATGGCTTCAGGCTTACAACTTCAGCCACAAGTAAACAAGAATCTGCACATTCCTTCGCAGCAGGCATGAACTTACTCATCTATCTGAGCTCACAAACAGACAAATCAATGAAAATGACTAACAAGCTGGGTTCTCCATCATCTCTCACCCAGTGGAGAACCATCCATCGACCAAGAACTCCACATGGCCAAACAATAAAGCCAAGTTATCACTTACTGTTGCCATCCCCCAATGGGGAGTAATTCAGTGGCTGCACATGAACCAGAAACAAAAATGAAAACACAGAATCAGAAGAGAGGAGAGAAAAAGGCAAGAATACAGGAGAGTCAAATGCGTTAAAATTTCATTGCTGTTGGGAATTCACTTTAGGGGCCAAGAAAAGCCACGTTTGAGATTAAGCATCCCAGTAAGGGCTCTTCTCCATCAGTACAGTGTTCCTAACTCTGGCAAGTAAACCCACCAGTGTCTTCGGGTGGTCTCTCACACAAAAGCCACACTGACGTCTGACTACCCTGCGGTCAAGTTTCCCAGTTGCTAAGTCAGCCCTCACATGCTGGGCTCCCAAGTCAGCGTCTGCAGCGCTGCACTCTTAAATAGAAGCTGACAACCATAGATCAGCAAATATTTTGAGCATAAGAATAAAAGATACCAAAGCTAACAAACAAAAGGAAAGTAATTATAAAGTAAAAACAGCCAATTCCGTTTACAGGTTTTTTTTTAAGTGAGAAAAATGATTTCGCATATTTTGCAAACATGTTCATTGTGTTATCTTATCCACTCCGACCAGAAGCAGCTATTACATGATTCACTCAACAAACACAAATGCAGAGATTTCCAAATGAAGTTCAAGAGGTTAAGAAAGCCAATGAGAACAAAGAGGTAAGTGGGACCATTTTTTGAGGGACGTGATTTATTGACTAATAATATGAATTATATAATAAAAGTTATAAAGGATCACTGGGGAATTCTGCATAGGATCTGATCTTGTATACAGTGTTTTCACAAACATGGGCATTATTGAAACATAGCATATTATAGATTTATTTCAGGATTTTCTAACGTTCAGCTGACAGAGAAATCAAATGCTTAAAATAAGTCACAAAGAATTTGCTTCTAGGTCAGGAGATTCAAGTCATAAATAAGTATTTTTTGCTTGTGGTTATCCGTCTGATACTCTTTAAAGTATGTGAGTGGCTGGCATTAATGGTTCAGATCTACTGAAATTAAACTAGAGAAATGAAATCTGGAGATCAAGCAGGCTGCTCAAGTTATATGTTGTCAGGTATATCTACTAGGGGTTAAAAACAACTTTAAATCTCCCATTACTTTAAATTAAATTTAAATTCCTTTAAATTAAAAAAAGATTTAAATTTTTCAACTTTAAACCTTCCATTAAATCTTCTTTTACTGTAATTTCATTACAGATAGAAATGTTAACAACAAAAACATAATCCAGAAATAATCTCAGGGAAAAAAAAACAGTTTTAAATTTAATATAACTAATGCTATGAAGAACTCAGAACACTGTCCTTATTGGTTGCTCATTTCGCTGGTGAATCGTACAAACTTCATCCTGAAATATTAAGAGTCTGAGTCCACCCACATATTTAGGAACCATTTTAAAGTAGTGTATTCCTATGCTTAAGAGAAAACAGCTTAATATGAGGACAAAGAAAAAAATTTCAAGTTCATTGCTTTAGGTTAGGGCCCGAATGCCAAAGTGTTCACTAAAAATTGATGAAGACTAAGTTAAATTCTGATCCACAGTGTCTGACCATGAATCACATTGATGGTATCTGTTTTTAAAAATTAACCAGTATTTCCTGAGATCTCTCTCCCATCTTACTTACCATTGCTTTTTTGCTTAACTCCTTCCAGGCACACCTTTTGGGAAAGTCTCTCAAAGAGAAATAAAGAATATGCTATGTTCTTGAACAAATATTAATATTTCTGTATATTAGCCCTCCTTTCAATGTGTAGCTGTCTACAGATTTCCAGTTCATTTCCAAATGTTCTTCAAATATATGGAGGAGAGGACTTAGACGAATTGGACTTTGCCTTTGGATGAGTTTATGTTCGGTGTATAGCTCATGTGAACCTCTCCATTTCCCACAAAGCTAAGCTCTGCCTCCCAACAATTCACAATTTTCTGATAACCTAATTCCAGTTTATGCCCTTTAACATGCCCAACGCCCTGTTTTATTGACCTCTCTTGCAGCATCCATCTCTTTGTCCTTATTACTAAATCCATTTCCTTAAGCCATGCAGTCATTATAATGGAGCCTCCATGCCAGGGGGCGATTCTGGTGCTCAAAACCAGGCCTTTATTGTTTTGTACATCACCTGGCAAAGAACTGACAATCAGTGTTTGTTAAATACATGCGTGTATTGTGTTGAAAGGAAAGCATCGAATACATTGTGTATAATAAAATCTACGTGTCGTGTTCCCCGATTTGTGGTCTCTAATCATTTCAAACTAAACTTTCCTGAATTCTTCTTGATGTCTTTCTTCTTTCAGGCTGTAAAGCCCTTCCAAGGATATTACATTTATAATACTGATGAATGAAAATAACTAATTCTCCCTGGAATGCATCTAGATGTTTCAGATACATTAAAATCATTTACTCATAAGAGAAACCCTGAGGCATGGGCATTATGATTCCCTATTTTTGGAAATGAGGAAATTGGAGCACAGAGATGTTAATTACCCTAGTGATTGATCGCCCACACAGGATTTGGACCCAGGCATTCTCACTCCGTAGTTTACTGTCTTGGCCATTCTACAGGTTTTCAGCATGTGTACCTGCTTCAGACAACCCTTTAATTTAAGGTTGAGCTACCGCCTTTAACTCTTCCTCGCCCCGGACTTTTGACTTTTGTCCATATTAGGTTCTTTTCCATGTGGATCTTAATACAATCTTAGTAACTTCTGTCACACACCCGGTAAGCTTTGCGGTTTCCCAGCTCACCTGGTAGCTCTCTGGTTTATGTCCTGTCTCAGTCCTTGTTCTCCAGAAGACAAATCTGTCTACAGTTTGAGATCTAGCAAAAGAATGGATGTTGGCATATGTTTTAGTCAGGACACTGGTTTCTTCCTTCTCTGTATTTATGTTTGTGTTCTCTACAGTTTTTGGTAGCCAACCTTTACGTAAATGATTACAGTTTTTTAATGCATATATTTTAACCAACATGACGTGCTGATAAACATATGAGTCTTCATCTATCTCCCAAGGATTTTCTGGGATAATTCCAATTCTGTTCTATTCTATCATGTCGTTATATCATATGTTAAACTCACGTGTCTTGATTTTTTTCTTTTGCTTTAGGAAAAAAAAATAAAAAAGTCACAGTAGACCCCTTCCTCCTATGCTAAGAAGCTGAAACAGAAAAAGAACAATGTACGAAAACAGGCGAGATGTGAACAGAAGCGGCCAACTGGCACCCACGCTTGGGACTCGTATGCAAATCGAGGGGTTCTGTGCTTTCCAACACTTCCCAAATTCTTTCGAAACCATATTTGAAGCTGGATAGCAACTCTATATGAAGACATCAGTGATATAAATACGGACAGCATTGTGTTTGGTAGAGCAATGCCAGGAGCTGACAGGACCAACAGATAAAACCAAAGCAATTAAGTTTCCAAAAACACTTGACTTGGTGTTGAATCAACACTCTTGTTTACAAACAGCAGTGTAGAGAGACGTGCGTGACAGATCATACATTTCCGGTACATAAACCGTGCTGGTTTGGTGAAGCAACAGGATTCCTTTCCAGCTTTCTTTTTACAATGTAAGAGGGAAAAATAAAAAGTGGCTCAGTGATTTGTGAGTTTTACTTCAGAGGTGTGCATTTCTCCAACTGCAGAATGCTAAAAGATTTATAGGTGAGCTTTGGCGTGTTTCCAGTTTCCACCATTGCCTTCAACAACAACAGAATTCCTTCTGGCTAGAGGTGAGCAGTTTTTGAATGACATTCGGTCCTCCTCTTTTACAGAAGGGATTCATTATCAACTCTTTGGCAGAGCCAGAAAATTCTGTCTCAAGAGCTTCTGATCTTTCTGTTATTTTTTATTTCCTATCCCCCACTTCATCACACAACACAAAATAACTCACGGCTACACACGCTTTACGTTATTTTGTTCCCTTGTAGGTATTCAATTGACCTTTTTCAGGAAAGATCTGAGGAAAACATTTTTATTAAATAATAATACCTTCTTCCAAAGAACAAAGGCATAATCCACAACAGAAAAGAAAAAAAAGAAAGAAAAAGATACCAGAACCCGTACAGAGACTTCAATGTAAACGGTCATCCTCACATGTAAACAGGCATTTCCAGAAGTTTTCAGAAGAGTAAAATAAATCAAAAATATCTGCTTCCACCTGGTTTCACAGTGATTTTCTACAGTCATATGTGATTTCTGTCTGTGCAATGCTTCAGGAGTCCTTCTCTGCTTCAGGATTCCTAAGTCTTTATCATCATCTAGCTCAAATGGCATCTGGAGTATTTAGCATTTTCATATTCAGTATCTGATATAAAAGGATGTAGTGTTTCCAGACTTTTCAAGGCAGACAGTTGCTTCCACATCACTTCTGGACAAATTTCTATTAGAACGTTCTCCTATTACAGGCTGTTTTCTTGTTCCACAGGAAAACGGACTGTTTATCTTTTCGTTCCCAGAATCTCAAAGGGTCTGGCGTTTATGTGCAGCGGCCATGAATGCACTGCACGTCCTGTGCCAGGTGCCAGACTGCAAGCTTCCCGAGACCGTGCAGTCGATACGTTTGTTTACTCCATGTAGCTCCAGTGTCTAGAGGGCGAGGACGGCCTGGTTCATGTTAATACCTCAGTAAGTACGCACTGCATGCATGCAGACACGCATGCAGACATGCATGCAATAAAGCTGAGAGGCTGCTTTTCTTTTCTGAGCCAGGGGATCACGTCCCCTCTCAGAGCTCACCCTACCTGACCGTGGCTCCACTGAATTACACAGCAGGTCTCCGCAGCTGGTTCCAAATGTGGGAGTTTAAGACTGGTGAGTTTCACAGATGGCGTGGCCCGGATGATAAACTAGAAATGCGTGCACAGTCATGACTTGGGGTCTTCACGGGCCCTCGATTTGTTCTGATTATTACATAGTCATGTCCTCTGTCTGCTGTGAATTCTTGAATCTCTTGTAAGCATTTTCCCTGAGCTGACTTCCTCAAAGAGCAAATCTTCCCGGTGGAGTATTTTTTATAAACTAGATAGCCAAGTATCTGGTTCTCATCAGAATGCTGAATGTTACAAGCTGTGTGAGCTTGGGTAAGGTGTATGTCTGTAAGTGTCAGTTTAGCTACCTGAAAAGTGAGATTAATAATAAATGACTACCTAATAGCATTGTCGTGATGTTAAGTAAGAGATAATCTGCAGTCTTAACAACATCCTTTGTAATCTGAACGTTAAGTGTTATTCCCATGCTTAACATGGGATTAACAAACTCAGACTCACTATACAACTGTGACATTACTTATTCAAATCATTCTCAAGGATGTTTTGTAGCAAAGGCTAAGAAGAAACTATTTTTTCGTGTAGAACCAATTAGCATGGAGCTATGTAGATCCTAAAATGCCATCCAAGGCAGGCATCTTTTACATCGTGAACCATACAGCACGCCTGCCAAAGCAACCAGCCAGTCGCACTCAAGGAGGCAGTGGTCCTCTGTCTCTCTCATAACTCAAGGCAGGCTAGTTTCAAGTGTTACCTTGGGAGGTGCCAGACACTGGATTGTCATAAACCAGGTAACTGTACATGTGAACCTGTTTCTGTATTCCACTCCATTCCATTGCTTCATGTATCTACACTGTGCCACTAGGACACTGTCTTAATCACTACGGCATCGTAGTAAGCTCTGATATGATAGTGTAAGTCCCCCAGCTTTGTTCGACTTCAGTATTTTATCAATGTTGAATCAAGCTTAGAGGAAAATGACTTCATGACTCATGACTTTGGGATGGCTGAAATTTCTTCAATAGGACACACACACACAAACACGAGCATTAACCATAAAGAAAGAAGGATAAACTGGACATATTTAAACAAAGAACTTTTTAAAATAAAAGATACAATTAGGATAGTTCAGAAAATAAGCCACAGGCTAAGAGAAACAACTTGCAATACATACATTTAACAAATATTTTATATCAAGAGTGTGCAGAGAATTTTGGCAAACCAGTAAGAAGAAGGCAGTCAACCTAATTATAACACCGGGCAAAAGATTTTGCAGACTTCACAAAAACTGATATCAAAGTAGCTGATAAACATATAAAAATGTATTAAATATCATTAGTCATTAGACAAATACAAATTAAAAACCATGATGAAATACTATTACACAATGGATACAATTTAAAAAAAAAAAGACTGAGAATATCAAGTATGGATAAAGATATAAAGCTGGTAGAAAAGTATAAATTTCTGTAACTCCTTTGGAAAGATGTTTGACAGTACCTACTGAAGGAAAACATATGTATACCGTATGATCCAGTAATTCCATTGTTGGGTATATGTTCAAAAAATAGTGAATAATAGTATGTACCAAAAGACATGTGGATAAAATGTCTGTAGACGTTTTATTATTCATAACAGTTATAAACTGAAAACAAACCAAACATTCATTCATAACAGAATGGTAAAATAAATTATATTGTCCACATAACGTGGAATACTACCCAGCTATTAACTAAACTAAACTTCTTTATGTGCAACATGGATGAATCTCAGAGGCATAAAATTAAGTGAAAAAGTTTAGATTCTAAAAATGTATATTTGACTCGAATGAAGTTTCAAAACTAAGCCACGGTTATGGAAATCAGGATGAGTTCTACTCCTGGGAGTTACTGCCTGGAAGGGAGAACCAGCGATCTGCCTGGGCACTGGAATATTATATATATATATATATATATATTGCTTTTGGTGGTGACTACACAGATATACCTATTTATAAATTTATCCATCTGTACACTTAGGATTTATGTACTTTACTAAACATCAGTTGAACCTTAGTAATTATTTTTAAATTCACAAATTCACTGAGGCAAAGGAGATGAAAAGGACTGACAGTATCATCCGTGTAGAGTCCATGTTATGAATTATTTGAGTAAGGGAGGGAAGGGGCTGTTCTTCCTGTACGTGCTTTCTGAGAAGGCCGCGTTCTAACAATATAACACACGTATGAGAGTGCGTTCCCAAGGCGTGCCAGAGGCCAGGACTCAGTCTTTCCCCTCACTCTCCTTCTTCCTCCTAAATATTAACTTGCAAATATCCATTTGCAAGTTCTGTTTAAAAAAATTATACAACTCAAACAGAAATGTAGGAGAAATTAATTTTAACAGTCAGTGTATCAAGTTTCTGGTATTATTATCTGGAAATATTTTTTAAGAGTTTGGGCTGAAATTTTCCTCTTGCTTATGAAGTAGTTGTATTAAGTAGGGATTAATTCTAAAGTTAAGGAGGTGATCTTTCTGCTGCTTCTGTAATTATTCTGTTTAGAAAAGCTACCTTTACCTGAGCACAAGCAACTGTAATTCCTTAGTTGAAACGGTCTGCTTAGGTCCTAGATTTTCAGTCCTCCAGGCAATGGAGAATCGTTTAGACCATCCTGGAGGCCTGGCCTGGGTCCTGGCGCTAGAACTATTCCTGCCCTAATTCCCCAGTGAGTGAGCCTCAGGGGGTCCCCAAAGTCTCTAACCCTCGGTGCACTTAGCTTTCCACCCCCACCACCTCTGCTCAACTCGTGGGTCACGCTCTCCAGTTCTAATCTCTATTTCTGCACTTCGGTCATGTCTGCAGAGTCACTGTTTACCAAAAGCTGTGCCTGTTTCCTGCTGTTTTCTGTCCCTTTAGACGGACCCTCAACTGTATTTCTGAGGACTAACCCAGAGCTTAAAGTCTGTACTTTTGTAATAATTTAACAATTCTGGGCCAACAGGGATAGTTTAATAATTACCCAGATTCAATCCTGATTCTAAAATGCTGAACATACTACTGATGCCCAAATATGAACTTTTCGCTCCGTGATTTGACTCACTTGCTCCAAGTGGATAGTCCAACCTTAAGTAAAGTTTTTCTCCTATTCTTCTTGGAGCCTCTGTCCTTTGAAGATTTTTAGGTTGAATGCGCACATTCTACCTATTCACAGACCCCAAGCCAAAACTTAGACTCAAAAATCTGAAGGTTCCTTGAGCTTAGCTTCCCTTAACTTCAATCAAAGTTCTTTGCAGGAGCCAAACGTGCCAAGGGGACTATAATCCCAGTTGACACTGACTGTCCTGTGAACACTCAAGAGGTCACGATAAGTTTTCTTGTGGTTGCTTTCAATTCTTGCACAGGATATAAATTATGGCATTGAATCATCAATACACAGTATTGTATAGAATTCTTTATGCATCTTATATCATAAAACAGTGATTTTATCACCCATTTGTGATAGAAGAAAGATATTGTATCTGTATGTGAAATGTCCAGGTTGGATTGATCTATTTCCAATAATATGAGTGATACTGTATATTTTCAAAAGCCATTTATCTGAATCACAATCCATTTATAAAATATGGTATGCTTTCAAATTTGGATTATGGGGCCGTTAATAGATTGTTCTATTCTAAAAAGAACAATAGCAGTTAGCTCTAAAGAGCTGGATGCATCATGCAGTCCCATGAACTTGAAAGCCATCTGTATCTCCAACATGCTGGAGACATTCTAAACAAAAAGAATTTAATTTTCAGAGAGCCTGTGGATTCATCAGTGTCACAGATAGCGGGAGAACCCGAGATAAAACACTGGTATTTCACCTCGACTTAGTATGACTTCTGTTAAAGCATATGTATGGATTAACAGGTTGTGAGTGTGTGTCTGAAACAGCCGATTACTTTAATGGTACAAAATTTAATTTATTTAATAAATATTTACTAAGCACCTATTATTTATCAGGTACACTTAGAAGTAAAATTAGAGTTGTATCATGTTCAAAGAAAGAAGTACAAAGATTTCAATCCATTTTCAATTCTGAAGCTCAAACCCTATGGTAATTCATGAAAAGTATCCTAAAAAATGGCTCGGTGTTTCTGTTAAAATATTCATAATAATATTACTTATAGACAAAAATATGAAAGCTTAAAATCAAACTTTGCCAAAATCTTGTTAATTACAAGTTATTCACATTATCAAAATGATGCTCCTAATGAATACACAATAATAGAAATTTTAGGGAAAATAGGGTACAATCATTGGTGTATATTATGTATTTATGTATAAATTTAAGTACTGAATTTGCACGTAAGACAAGAAAAGACTTCAAAGACAAAATTTAAATTGTCAATGCCAGCTGTTTGATTGGTGTGAAATAGGAAATTTTTTGGATATTTCTTAAACCTTTCATTACAGCTTTTTTGAGGGACATGTTAGTGTACACCCAGGAAAACACTGTAACAATTAAGATAATGAGCACACACACCACCCAAAAAAATATTCCCACAGAAAATGCAATGGAAGTTACAGACAGCCTCATAAAGGGGCTAACCTGAGTAATAACCCTTTGATGAACAGAGACAGAGATACAGTATAAGGGGTATAAATACTAATATGTGTGTACATATCAACCTACTCTAGTTCAGAAGCTTTTTTATTTTATTTTTTCTTCAATTAACTCAGGGAAAATTACCTGTTTTACTAGATTTCTGGGGGTTAAGAAAGAGGGTAGGATGCGTATTTCATCGCCTGTGTTTCTATATGACTGTTTGCATACCTTAGAGTCTGAAGGTTTGTAACATTCTGGAGGAAAAAAGAGATTAAAAAAAGAGGAAGAAAGGACAGATTGCTCACATGTGTATGTTCCCTGAAAGAACTGATTTATAGAATTTTCCGTCTCAGCCATGTCTGGCAGTGTGCAGTGGAGGCTTGAGAGCAAGGGTGAACTCCATCGCGTGTATCATCTGCACCCATCATTTAACCTACTCTTTGAAAGTCTTCTTTAAAATGAGAAACAGACTGCCAGCCTTTTCTGCTTCCCACTCTGCAGGATGGATTCAGAAATAAACTCGGCCGATTGTGAAAAGAAGGTACCAACCAAATTTAATCCCCTATATTTATTAACACACTAGCATCAGCCACTTATATCAAATAGAAACAAAAGACAGGGTGTATTAGCTCTGATTCGCCTGACTCCCAGTGACCACCACTCTTAGTGGAGTGACCAGACTTCACAGAATAGCTCTAAGTCGTCACATAAACCACCTGCACAAAGAACACACCTCTTCTCTACAGGCAGTAGAGAACTCAAATCTAATCTTGTGTTTTTAGATCAGTTTCTTGTTGCTGTTGCATGCAACAAATGACTCTAAACTTAGCATCTTAAAACAACACGAATTTATTATTTCACAGTCTGGAGGGCAGAAGCCCAAATGGGTATCCCTGGGCTAAAATCAAGATTCAGCAGGAAGACTCCAGCGGAGAATCGGTATCCAGCTTCTTTCAGAAGCTGCCCTTATTCTTTGGCTCACAGCCCCTTCCTCTATCTTGATCTCTGTCACTGCCTCCCTCTTCCACATCTAAGTACCCCTGTGACTACACAGAGTTCGCATGGATAATCCAGGATAATCTCCCTAGAGTCTGCTCTTCAGCGATTTGAATTTTATCTGCTGCCTTAATTCCCTTTTGTCACTTAATGTAACATATTCAAAGGTTCTAGAGCTTAAGGCAGTTAAGTCTATGATTCTTCCAAGCACAGTTCTCTCTCTTGGTCCTAATGAGTAACGTATTACATACCTTGTTCTGATCCCGCAGGTCTCTTTTTGCAGAAAATGCAACTATATGTAAAAGTGTTTCCCAAAAAGGCTTATTACAAAACATTATCCCACGAGTTGACAATCTTCTAAAATTCTGTTACTTTTCTTTCCAGGAACGACAATGAAACACGTCTTACTTTTGGCTGTTGCTGCCGGCTTCCTGCCTGTTTTAATGACAAGAGTATGTGCGGATGGCATGTTTTACGATTACTGTGGAGAAGTGGAGATGAGCTACCCTGTGCTAGAGCTCACTGTGTCACGGGCACTGCCGTGAGGACGCCGTGCCCCTGGCTCACCCAGTTCTCACCACAGCCCTGTTAGCCCAGAATTGTTCTTACCCCCATATCACAGAGAAAGAAGGCAGCGCATCAGGAGGTTAAGTCACGTGTCCAAGGTCAGATAACTAGGAAGAGGCAGAGTCTCAAGGTAAACCGAAGCAGGTTGGCTCCACGGCCCATGCCTATGTCATTATCGCCTCTCTGGATAATTCAGCAGAGCTAAAAACACATGGCAGGAGTTACTTCTTTAGGAGGAAACCGTGGGAGGTGATGAGTATGTTTATGGTCTTGGTGGTGGCAGTGCTTTAAGAGCATATGCTTATTCCCAAATGCATTGAGTTGTATATATTAAATATATATAGCTTTTTCAGTATCACAAAAGAGAAGAAGGAAAGAATGAGGACAGGTACAGGCAGACTGGTAGCCTGGGGAAGGGGACGCTGAAGCAGCTGACAGCTAGCCTTTACTGAAGGAAGTAGAACATACACTAATCTATTGAGAGAGAGAGATGTGATTGGGGTTGAGTGTGCATGTTCTGTAATACCGTTGTGCAGGGAGACAAAGTGAATGAACCAGGTAATGAGCAGAACCGATGAGCAGATGCAAGGGACAATTTGAGATCAAACATCCTAACTTTGTATACCAATATGTGTCATTTTGTCTGATATTTTCTGCCAATGCTCAGCTGACTTAGGGCAGACAGGAGAATTTTGGTCCCATCCAAAGGTGGGATTGTTCCTATAGAGGGTGGGCAGGCAAAAGTTTCAATATTTTAGTAAGAGAGTTGTTGAAACAAGAGAAGGTGATGGAAAGGAAAGAAAAAACAAGAGATAGAGACAATGAAGAATGAGCTTGAAGGCTAAACTGTGTTGAAAATAGTCAAAGTGATGGACCTTAGCAACTAGGAAGAGCAGGAAATCCTGGCCAGGCAGCAAATTTTTGCTGGACCAGGTGATGTGGGACGTATGGCATTTTGGAGTGAATATCAGATATACACTGTGACCATCAGAGTGGGGAACTAAAAAGGCTTGGGGGCGAGGTTTAAGAGAGGGAGAGTTGAAGGCCCTGAGATATGAGATGATAGAGTCATCCATGGGGATGCCAAAGCCCC
Organism: Camelus dromedarius; assembly: GCF_036321535.1. Classification (NCBI taxonomy): domain Eukaryota; kingdom Metazoa; phylum Chordata; class Mammalia; order Artiodactyla; family Camelidae; genus Camelus; species Camelus dromedarius. The sequence continues at coordinate 32,808,951 of NC_087454.1, read as the reverse complement.
TCCAATTTCGAGTGGGCACGATGAATTGTCTCAGGAGACTCAATGTTTATAAATGAGAAGAAATGACAGGAAAACGATTTTAAGAGGGTAAATGATCAAGGATGAGGTGGTAGAGCTAAACACCACCAGTTTCACTGGAGCAGGGTTTTTTCAGAGGAGCATAGAGAGTTATAATCTGGAAAGTGTAAGGGGAGTCTTGTGTGTTTCCAACCTCCCCTCAAGTCTAGACCTGGCTCCTGCAGTCTGCCAGGAGAACAGCGCCTCTGAGTGGGCTTTTGAGGAAATGATGTCCACAGGGGACAGTCTGCAGAGGAGTCTACTGATTTTATATTTACATCTTCTCCCGATACTCTTTCTCTATTGAGATAAAATAAATGGCAATAACTACTTCTATATTTGAGCAAGACATGATGCTGAATCCCATCCGTTTAGAAACTGTTGGTAACCCTGTGGTACTTGAGGTAAATAGATGTCACTCAAATTATACTACATAAGTCTTGTCATTTAAAAAAGATGTATGAAGTACATGTGATGTGTCTCACAAAGACACAGAAGTTGTTCTTTATTAAAAAAACTAATGGTGCCCTAAAACATTAAGACCATTTATTGTTCTCTTAGTAAGTTACAGGACAAAAGGTAAAGAAGTTAAAAGAACAGTCACAAACTCTAGACTGCAGCTGATCTGAGTTCAACTTTACACGTGCACATCCAGATGAAAGTATCAGCGTTTTCTCCTGTGAACGAGACAGCGATGCAGAATCTGAGTTGGAGACACTGGGGGCTCTGTACTCAATAATGAATCATTTAGGTTCTCCCAGACACATACCCTTAAACAATATCCAGGTGCAAGCAGTTTATTTGGGAAGCAAAGAGAACACTTGCACGAGGCGGGTGGGGAATGTGCCAAGGAAGGGACGTCAGTCAGTATAAGGAGTGACATCCAAACATCTTCCCCTGTGGTTCCTATCGCCCCATGAAAGATGCTTCAACGTGGCCCAAAGTACCAACCACAAACCCGAAAAAAAAAAAAAACCCAGCCACAGAATCCCCAGTGCACTATTCCAGAGACTTGCACAGTGTCGGACTGACATTCAGAAATCCTCAAAACTAGGACTGAAGAAATGGAAACTAATACCTGAGGTTATCTCAGATTTTAAAATGTTCATTTTTCAGATCATTGTTTCTTCAACATAAACCGTAAATTCGTATCACCTGTAAATCTACAAGTAATATACTTGCATTACAAGTTCCACTTAAAAGAAGTAAGACTAATTAATAATTTTCTGGTAACAGGCAAAACCAGCTAAAGTTCCGTATGACACACTCCGTACAGAATTGGCAACGGTCCAGAAAGAAATCGTGACTGTACACAACAGCCTCAGGAGAGGAGTCTTCCCACCAGCCAGCAACATGCTGAAAATGGTAAGATCAGTCAAACAGCAATGATGCCAGTAACAGTAACGGTGTTTTCTGAGGTTTTATTAAGTTTTATTTGCTTTCAATATACTAAAAGTTTGGTCTTCACAAACAAACCTATAATACGCAGCAGAAGAAAGAGAGGCCCAGAGGAGGTAAGTAATTTTCCCACACTCGTGGTTAGTAAATGACAGAGCTGCAGAAAGTCTAATTTCATCCTTAATGTCCCCTACAACTGTGCTTCTCAAACTTGAGTGTGCTTAAGAATCAGCTGAAGAACTTGGAAAAGCACAGGTCCCTGGACTCCGTCTCTGAGCTCTGCTTCAGGAGATCTGGGATGGAGACCAGTCCAAGCCCCCAGCCGAGGCGGATGCTGCCCATCAGTATCATCGGAGACTCTTCTCGTGGGAAGCTGTACAAACTAGGTCAACCCAGTGCAGCTTTGTCCTGAGCTGGAGGGAGGTTGCCTGCCATTGATAGTTACTGTATCTACTTGCTGTTAGATATGGGCTGCCCCAGGGACGTGAGGACAAGTCTTAGGACAGGAGAGCTCTCGGTGGATAGGACTCTCAGCTTAAGAAGAAGTAAGTTCAGAAAGTGACCTGGGTGTGGGCAGTCCACCACGGAATGCACAAAAAGCAATCGGCAGTAACACTCCAGTCCTGATCGTTTGGTACCCTGGTCCACGCGGGCGAGATTCTATATGGGTAAGTGCAGTGATGGTATCCCCACTGCCCGGAGACACTGTGCCCTGATGGGAGGTGTTGTGTTATCTCTGCTCCTCTGGTTAAATGCTATCCATCACTGAAAGACTTCTTTTCTTGGATGAAACAATCCAACCCTACAAAACCACGTCTTTACTTTGAGCCTCGGCTAATGAGTTACTTAACGCATCTCACAGTTCAGTAAATTCATCAATCTACAAGGTAACTCTATAAAACTAACACAGATGGCCACCTACACTTATAAAAGTTAAACAACTCTGATGTCAGGAAAAATATTGAAAATCTAAGTTACGGCGTCATCCAAAAATTATTCTCAAGAGTAGCAGAATGACTTTTATGAAAGCATGAAGTAAATAAGAAACTCCACAACTTTTGTTGGTAATAATGTGCTGCACGCAGGCATGGGGACAGCCTTGGATGTGGGTGGACACAGTGTGAGAAGGAAAGAGGATCTGGGAGGACGTTTGTCACAGAGCCCACTAACTAGTGATACAGTCTCTCTGCCTTTCATCTTCTTTGGAGATAAACTCAACAAAATGTTTCAACTTAGCACAACTGACACATAGTGAGCGGTAGGAGTACACACACACACACACACATGCCAGAGCCAGAAGAACCTGGATTTCAATTCTGTTTTTGCCACTGATTGGTTGTGTTATCCTGCAAAATTATGCAACATCTCTGTGCTTCAGTTTTCTCGGTTGCAAATGTGGATAATAACAGCACTTCTCTTGTCGGACTGCTGTGAGTAAAGATGAGAGAATATCCATACAGAGTTGGTAACAGGTCCTGGCATGGAGCAGTAGCTTGACTTGCAATTATCATTCATAACTTAGATGGAGATGTGTGATGCTGCTTTTGCTTCTGATCACAGCAATATGGTTTATTGAGCAGGCAGCATAAGGTTGATCACATCACAATTATACCGCATAAACCATCACATTAAAACTTTTGAACAAACTACTGGGTATGAATTATGGGGCATACTTTACAGATGAAAAAACAGATTCAAAGAAACTAAATAATGTGTCAGAGGCAAAATTACTAACAAATGATGGGATGAATTTCTAATCCTGGTCTGTTTTACCGGAAGCATTTATTTAAACTCTGAACGTTATTACCAAGTTTTGATTTTGTAAATTCAGGCGCTAAAAAAATGGACTGAAAGATCTGTCTTCCTCTTCCTCTTCTGAGTGGTGCTATTATTTAAATTGTTAGTTTATCCAACGGAGGATATGGCTAGCCTTGGATTTCTAGAAACAATAAACTACAATGTTACAGAAATGCTAACAAGATGATGTGCTTACATTTCACTCTTCCACGGCAGAACTGGAGTGAAGAAGCTGCACAAAATGCCAGAACGTTGTCAAAGGACTGTGAGCTGGTGGAGAGCAATGCACTGAAGAGGCGAATTACAAGTAGGTATATGAGGCATCTTCCTGCTCCAAAGCTGTCAGGAGTTGTTGAGTAAGACAGGAAGGTGAGTTCAGTCGTCCAGCCCGTATTTACATTTGTACCACAGATGGCAGTGAACTGTGGCCCATGGAACTGCTTCATGACTATTCATCGTTAAGCTTGGATATTCAAATTTTCAAATTCCAGACTCTGATCACCCAAAGAAAAAGAATTAAAGCTCTCAGTATCATAGGATAGTTGAGTAATACAGTGATGACTGGATGGAAAGCTGGATAGCTAGAAGGTTTCCCTTCTCTGTAGTAATTTCAGCTACTCACAGGATTACCAGGGGGCTGTCTTCAGCTTGGGAATGCTACTCCAGGTGAGGAGCGAGTCACATTCAACTCTCATGAGCTGCCCATAAGAACAGTTTTAGGTGCTCAAAAATGAGTCCATCTTGACCTAAAGATTATCATATTGAGTGAAGTAAGTCAGACAGAGACAGACAAATACCGTATGATATCACTTACATGTGGAGTCTTAAAAAAAAAAACAAATTCTATTTACAAACCAAAAACAGACTCACAGACAGAAAAAACAAAAACTATGGTTGCCACAGGGGAAAGGGCGGAAAGGGATAAATTAGGAATTTGGGATTAACAGACACAATCACTATATATAAAGTAGATAAACAACAAGGACCTACTGTATAGCACAGGGAACTGTATTCAATTTCTTGTAATAATATATAATGGAAAAGAATCTGAAAAGAAAAAATACATATATATATGTGTATGTGTATGTATAACTGAATCACTTGGCTATACACTCGAAACTAACACTATAAATCAACTGCGCTTCAATAAAAAATTTAAAAACACACACACAAAAAAATGAATCCATCTCATGGCATATATATTAGGTGGATCACCGCTAGTTTCCAAAAGAGTCTTTAGTGCCTCCTACACAAGGATACATTAGTAACACTTATGAGATACTTGTTTATTGCAAAATGTTTTTAAATATTAATGCCACTCCCACATTTACAGACCACTGGGCATCTTTGCCCAATGCTGCTAAGCAGGGAATTAGCCACATGAGTCTCCCCTGCCCCAGAGAAAGGCGATTACTCCTGAACACCATGTTTGAACTACAGCCCACATCACACGTGGATGGCTAAACAGACAAATGTTTATTTCAAGTCCTTTGCATGATGAACACCTCTGTGTGGCTGCTTTCAAGCCATGGGCCCTGTTACAACTCATAAGCTATTCCAATTAATTTCACCCTTTTCCATCAACTTGGATGTGGCAGAGACTGAAAAGTGGGTTGATCCGGCTTCCAAGCTTGCAGATCATCCCCAGGGTCAACTTCTCACCAAACCTGAGCACCACAAGTTCATTCACCAAGGAGAAAGAAAATGGTTAGCTGAGATACAGCTGAGTTTGCCTCCTCTTATGAAACATTGCTCAGATGACTGGTGAAACATTTGTAAAACAGAGTGAGGAGAGTATCCTTGTAAACGATTTCCAAGTTTTGCAGGATATGACCTAACCCTTTTTCCTCCTTTCAGATACGTTTTGTGGAGAAAATATGCATTTGGCATCTTATCCTATCTCATGGTCAAACGTAATCAGAACCTGGTACAGTGAGTCTAAATACTTCAAGTATGGGGCGTGGATGTCAATGGATGATGACACAGTAATTGAGCATTACACTCAGGTAAACTGTGTCCTGGCAAATATGCGCATTGGTTAAGTGACTATAAGCATGTGTGGAAAACAGGTGACTGAGAGCCACGGAAAATCGCTCTATCCTCTTTATTGCAAACTTACACTCAACCCACTGAGTTCCTCTTATAATCTGGAACACACGGAAATTTAAGTCCTTCAAGAGATGGCTTAGAGAAGATGTTTAACTTCTCAGTTTCCTTCTTTACATATTTGATGTTCTGAGAAGTAACAAAATCATAAAATATCAATGTCACTTATAAATTACATTTGTAATATTCCTAAAGAATGAAAATAACAGTACCTTATAACAGAGAATCCCCCTCTTCCCAGTCCATTATTCTTGTGGATATTTATTTATTTATTTACTTATTTATTTATTTACATAATAAATGTTGGATGGGCACCCTGGTACCTTTTCTTAAGAGGACACAAATCCTGTCAGATTAAGGCCCCACCCTTATAACCTCATTTAACCTAAATCAATTCCTTAGAAACTCCATCTACCAACAGAGCCATACTGCTGGGTTAAAGCTTCAGAATACGAATTTTGAGACAACACAAACATGTGACTCATAACACACATACACTTTATATTCTGCAAGTGCATTTTGCCTGTTTCAGAACAGCCATTTCAATGGGTCTGAAGTGGTATTTCACTGTGGTTTTGATTTTTGTTTTCTCACAATTAGTGACAAGGAGCATTTTCATGTGCTTATGAGCGATTTGTGTATTTTCTTTGGAGACACGTCCACTGAAATCTTTTGCCCATTGTTCATTCAGGCAGTTGGTTTTGTTCTTGTTGAGCTATAAGCATTCTTCATATATTCTAGATACATAATTTTTATCAGGTAGATGATTTGCAAAAATGAATTCCTATTACATGAATCCACTTTTCACTCTGATGAGACTATTCTATGATGCCCAAAAGTTTTAAATTTTGATGAAGTCAAATTTATCTCTTTTTTTTTTGCCTGTGCTTTGGGTGTCATTGTCAACAATGAGAATGAGTCAGAGTCAGTGACGGCCACTGAGTGTGCATATGCGTGTGTGCTACCTAGACACGTGCAAATCTGTTCCTGTGACTTCCTAGTAAGCCATGCTCAAAGCACCCCAAAAGCATGTGTGTTTATTGTCCATCATGGATAACAATATTCATTTTGTAATCATTTAGTAAAATACCAAATTATTAACAAAATAATCTTACTATCTTCACAGATTGTTTGGGCCACGTCTTACCTCGTTGGCTGTGGCCTCTCACCGTGTCGTAAGAGGGGGTCAACTCAGTATCTCTACGTCTGTCATTACTGTCACGAGTACGTATTATTATACAGCTTGGTTTCACACGGACATTTTAGAAGTGTGTTTCCCTCACATAATCTGGTTTCTCTAACATTACAAAACTCAAATAAATATTTCTTTTCAGTTGAGAACTTTGGGGATAAAATTTATTTAGCCAATACCTAAAATACTACACACACACACACACACACATTTTTATTTGTATGATATTTTTCTAAATAAACCTGTGTCTCATTAACATAATGTTCAAATGCAGAACTATGACCAGTAATCTTGCTATGTGTTGTTGCTTCTTCAACCAGTATTAGTTAAGAGAAACACATCTCAGCTAGCTTAAGCATACAAACAAGGATACTTATTTTGTCAGTGCAAGAATATTTTTAGGATGCAAGGACAGAAACACAGAGGTGTATCAAGAACGAATAAACCGGAAAGGCCAAATGTTCCTGTATTGAGTATTTTGGTACTGTATATAAATTTCCTTTAGAAATGAAATTTCCATGCTATCAAAGGTGTAAGCGACAATTCCATTAGAAGAGAAAATCTGACTGCTCCAGTTAGGGACAGCTGCATTCCTTTGTCCTGCCAACTGTGGTTACACAGCAAGACCAATTTCAGAAAAGAGTAATTGCATGAGCCCGTGGGGACCCACTGGTGTGGCTTGAGTGGTGGTTATCAGATAGCATGGATTGTTCTGAGCTGGATACAGTCCCCTCTTAGTTACTACGAATGCGAGCTTCAGTATTTCCCTGCTGAGGAAAGCTGTTGGCCGGTCTGCATATGTCTCCTTCAGCTTACTTGTTCAACACACAAGTCCCTCCTCCATGAGATGAGCTCCAAGCATGGTATTTAACCCTTGTCTCCCACATGGGCAGCACAATAAAAGACATTTGGTATGAATCAATGAAAATGATTTATCTGATAACAGGGTACCCTATTTACACTCTGAATGAGGTCCCCAGTGTCACGGTAGACTCAACAGTAGCTCTGTGTGAGTTACTGTCTGGTCTTATGTCTTGATTTCAGTACTTAATATCTGTTGTGATTTTATCTATGGAATTAGTACTGAAGACAGTAAGGTCTCCTTGCATACATAATACATCAATTATACTAAATCTTTGCAGGGGCTCATGGTCTGCGGTAAACCTCTGACAACCCAAAACAGAAAAGTAGAACACGGGGCTGACACAGGAGAATGTTCTCAGCCAAAGATTGGGCCAAGTGTCTGACAAAACCCCTTGCTGAATTAAGTAATAAGTTTCTTTTATAAAGTGAAATTTTAACAATTCATTCGAGGAGAGACATATCAGATTAAACGTTGTTTCAATCAGAACATTTATTTTAAAAGTAATATTAAGTGAAAATCTGCCATGACACCCACTGTTTTCTGAGACATCTGCAGGGAACACTCCCTTCTTTCAAATTTTAAAGTGGCTCAAAACTGAAAATTCTCATTGATTCTCTCTCCCTAAACTTGAACACTTTAGATTTATCCATGCTTTTATACTTTCATCTTTATAATATTTCTACAAAAGACACTAACATGTATCGAATTTCTCATGACATAGTACAAGATGAAGTTAGTGCATCTCCAATTTGATAGTTATGAGTTTTCTTAAGTGAAATAATTAACTATTCATTATTAATAATTCTTAATAATTATTACTTTTTCTTAACAATCCATTATTAAGAACCATGTCCTTTTATGTAACTGTCCATCAAGTCAATGTGGGTATTAATAAGGACAAGTGTCCTACTGTAAATGTTCCTAAAGCCTTTCTGATTGTTAGAACTCATCTGTTCGAAGGGATGCAAATTGTCTCAAAATATTCTTAGCATCCCAAAGTTGCCTGTAGTGTGTTCAAAAAGATACACTCTTAACAGTCTAAGGCTAGAAATCTCATAGAAGTCTTAGAGATTACATACAAGTGGTTTTCAAAAATTGTTTACCTGTTTTAAATGATTTTAAATAGTAAATTTTTATATGCATCTTTCAAACATCAATTTTATTAGACCACTTTCTTCTTTATTCTTTTTTTTAAGGGGAAATGATCCTGACAAAAAGAACGTACCTTATAATAAGGGAACTCCATGTGGAGACTGTCCAAATAACTGTGAAGATAAACTCTGTAGTAAGTTTTACATCTCAGTTTGCTTAATGTTGACTATTGATCTGGGAGCCACATGTCCTTTAAAACAAGCATTTAACAATATTGCACTTTTTTAAATTACTTTTTCCTCAACTGTCCCAAAGAAAAAAATCAACATTATCTGATTCCCTTCCTCCATCAGCAGAGTGACCAAGAAGACCACTGATTAAATCTATTGGGCTAGAAATTAGAATGTCCAGGTCTAAACTCAAGTTTCTTCCATAAAGCTTAAAGTCCCCACTCTAAAAAGGGCAACTTAGTTAAGATGTTAATATAAGGATAAATTTTTCTGCTCTATAAAAAGTGTCTGGGCTCTCTTATTGCAGCCCCCAAAGTTAGATACATTGCTTTCAAGTTACCAGCATCCCCAGATTGCTTGTGGATCCAGAACTCCCCCACCTGCCTGACCACTTACCACGGCATGCAGTTTCTCACTGAGCGATCCTTATTCTCTGAAGTTTCCACTGACTTCAGAGAATAAGTCAGTGGAATAAACTCATAGAAACATAGAACCTACCAAGAGTGAATCTCAAAGAAATAAAAAATCTGAACAGACTACTACTAGGGTCACTGAATCAGTCATCAAAACCTCCCACCTAAGAGAAGTCCAGGACCAAGTGGCTCCCCTAGCGAATCCTACCAAACATTAAAGCACAAAGTAATATCAATACCCTGAAACTTACACAAAACTGAAGAGGAGGAAAACACTTCCAAACTCATTGTATGATGCCAGCATTATCCTGATACCCAAATCGGACAAATAAAAGAACGCAATAAAAGAAAATTACAGACAATATCCATGATGAACATAGATGCAAAAATCTCAACAAAACATTAGCAAACCAAATGTGACAAAGCATTAAAAAGATCAGGGGTGTGTCCAAGACGGCAGAGTAGAATACCCTGAGCTCACCTCCTCCCATGGGCGCACCAAAATTACAAATATTTGCAGAGCAACTGTCAAATGGTATGACTTGAAGATTAGCAGAAAAGATTTTTCACAACTTAAGACCTAAAGAAGGAACCACAACAAGAGGGGTAGGAGGGGCAAAGACTCAAGACCCACACCCCTAGACAGGAAACCCACACACAGGAGAATAACCACAATGGCAGAGATTTCCCCCAAGGAGTGAGGGGCAGGCCCCACACTGCGCTCCACAGCACAAGGGTCCTGCACTAGGAGTAGAGCTCCCAGAATGCCTGGCTTTGCAGGCCAGCAGGGCTTGTGCACGGGAGAGCCAGAGGGCCAAGGAAGCAGAGACTCTGCTCTTGAAGGTTACAAGCAAAATCTCACACGTTTCCAGTCCTGGTGAAAAGCAGTAATTTGAAAGAAACCTGGGTCAGACCACTTGTCGATCTTAAAGTCCCTCCCAGAGAGGCAGGAGGCAACGAGGGCTCCCCCAGGGGCTAGACCCGGCAGCAGTCATTTTGGGGAGCTCATTCTACCACAAGGATACACGTGCTGGCAAGCATCTGTGGGACAATGATAGTTTATTAAAAAACAACATTGATGTTTGCATGTACCTGTTCATAGAATAAAGTGAGGAAAATCACTGCAGTCTTATTTGAGACAATCTTTGGGTGAAGAGATTATTTGATATTTTTTGCTATACTCTACATGGATTATATACAATTTTTCATTGGCTGTATATATTTTTTTTCATTGAAAAGAAGAACCAAGTTGGAAGATGCATACATCTTGATTTCAAAACATACTACAAAGTTACAGTATTCAAAACAGTGTGGTACTGGTTTAAAGACAGACACGTACCAATGAAAATGGTACCAACAAAGTAGACAGACCAGAAATAAACCCTGGCACATATGGCTGTGTATTACCTTTAATAACTCAAAGCAATGTTTTAACCGTTAAATAATAAAGCATTACAAAAGCAGTCCATAATGAATGAACGAAACTTTCATCACTTTATTGCATACAGCTTATGATGCTTATAATTTCAAAATGACATTGTAATTGATAAAGACAATTCGTCTCCAGTCTGCTTAGATGCAGCCCTACTGAAAAACAGCTCACGCTGGTCAAAATCAATTTGCACTGGTAAGAAGCGTATTTAAGGAGACGATCTCTTTCTTTAGTGACAGGGAGCTTTAGAGTGAATATTGTGTAACCGTGCTCTTTCCTTCCAGCTAACCCCTGCCTCTACTACGATGAATACATTAACTGTAAGATACAAACACAAGGTCTTGGATGCAGCCACCTGTCAGTTCAACTACTCTGCAAAGCAAGCTGTCTGTGTCACACTGAGATAAAATAGCCTTTGCTATTTGCAACCGGAATGTGCTGCTGGGGACATGCTGGATCATATCTTTTACCCAACTTCACTTCAGCAGCTTCTGCTGAGTTTCATTTGGTCTTGATTATACTTGAGATCCTAGTGTTCACCGATCACATATGGACATCAGTAGGTTTACATCAATGCCCCTCACTCCTGTCCTGACACATCCTGAAGTAACACTGTTTTTGACTTTCTTACTGCTGGGGTGAAATATGATTAATGAAATATGATTGAAATAGGAAATATGGGATAAAATATGATTTAAATATGTGGCAGTTCAACACCTGCCTCATTTCTGAATCATGGGGTTCCTAGTTCCCAGGCTGACATGATTCAGCTGATTGAACAACTGGGTTCCCGGCAATCACCTGCGTTAGGGAGAGGGTCTTTCCCGGTTTAATGCCTTTCCCTGCTTTCCCATGTCTCCAACTGCCCTGATGTCTGTCTTCCCTGCACAATTTACATGCACTAGAATCCTTCACTTCTTCACTTCACTTCTATCTTAAATGAACCAATAAAACAATCCACAAAGCAAACAAGAGTCCAGTCTCATTATTTTCAAGGTAAATACTAGTTAACCAGAAGTGGTTTAAATGTCTCATTATTTCATTGCCATATCTCTACACATTTGTAAAGCAGGGAAAAAGAAATAAGAATGTGTGTGTGTGTGTCTGTGTGCTTTATTTAACAGAGTATGCACTGATTACATGCAAGGTGTAATCCATATACAGAGGCTACTGTTTCCTTCACTTCGTATGAGGACATAAATATTACTGAACTGGAACATTAAAGAAACCTAATGAAGTATATGGCCACTCAGAGAGCCCAGGACCTGGTATTTTTTTTTCAGTTTTGAGTATTTTTTCATAAATGTGCTCTTTCTTTCTGAAAGTTTATATGAAGGAAAATTCCCTAGGTTTCCATCACTTGTCATATCACACAAAAGAAAGAGGCAACAGAAACCAAGTTTTACTTCAAGGATGAAAATTGTTTGTGTGACCCCCAAACAGACTTCAAATGCTAAATATCTCCAAGAAAATATGACACAAACTTATAGCGTGTTGACTGGAAGCAAACAGACTGCCAGATATTTCTCCAGCAATGATGGGTTTATTCAGGATCTGCAGAGAATTGCAATTTGGAGTCTGCAGCCAAGATGGGCCATGTGCGAGTTCCCACATGGAGGAGAAAGGAGAGTGCGTTTACAGGGGGACAAAGAAAGGGGGAGGGCTGTAGTAAACAGAGAGCCTGTGGCTCTTCATTGTCTGAGTCCTTGCTGGGAAAGAGGGGTCTTTCTTTTTCCTGATGCTCAGCTATCACTGGAGGGCGTGAGAGCTCCCTCTTCTGGTCCCCTAACTCCACTTAATTAAAGTTTCTGGGTTATTTTTAATCTTTTACAAGTACAGTTTTTGAATACTTCCCAACACCACTCCAGTGCCCATAGCTTATCAGGAGTGTCTGTGGACACAGCAGCACACTTACTCATAGGATGAAATCCCATGGTATGTTCCAGGGTCACTCTCAGGGAGAGTGTCAAGGCTGGACATACTGAATGACTTGGATTTGATGCCACAGGCAAAGCTAAAATACCCTGATTCTCAATTATAAGACCTCAATAACAAAAACTAGTCTGTATGCAGATTTATATGGAGGCATGCTTAATAAAATGACCCAAGACAGGCAGATGGACAACTGGCCCGTATTAGGGGTCACTGTGAATTTTCACAATGTGCTCAAGGCTTCGGCATTTGGGACAACATGGTCATTACCCTGTTTTTCCTAACCTTGAAGGGTACCGGTGTTCCCTCCCTGCTGAGGGTACAGAGAGCCCAGGACAGTTCTGGGATTACATACCCTGCACCATGATGATGGGCATGTGTTATTTCCTCTCTTCTTAGATCAGCCTAAAATTATCAGCCCTTTTATGGGAAAGGAACTGATGTAGAAGCACAGAAATTTCACTAGTGTGAGCCAACAGCCTCACGTAGGAAAGGAACAGAGGATTTCTCCAAAACGTGTGTACTTTACATGAGTTGCTTCATTTATCCCCTGGTTTAGAAAGTCATTCACATGAAGGGTAATTCCAAGAAATGACCACAAGATGGCAGCATAGACAACAGACAAATGTGTTTTGAAGTCAAGGAAAATAAACTGTTAGACTGAGATCCCCAGATTATTCTAAAGAGTAGCTAAATGACTTGCATAAAAGATGATAGCAAAAAAAAAAAAAAAAAACCCACAAAACAAGCTCCACACTCTGTTGGCAACATGTTGCAGTCCTTGAAGTGACGTACACAATGAGAGGATGAAAGAGTGTTAGGGAGGTTATCTGTCCCACGCCTACTGCTTAAGAGGTCCTGCCTTTCAGCTCGCTCTTGGAACTGTTGCTTCCTGATAACTTATCTGTGCCTCGGTTTCTTTATTTTCAAATAAGGACCATAATAGAACCTCTCTTGTAGAGCTGCTGTGAGGATAAAGCACGGGGAAATACATACAGCATTCTTAACAGAACCTGCAGTGCTGTGTTAGCTATTAATTTTCATTATTTTTATAATTCACAATTTTATGTTATTTATTATAATTCACAATTTTCACTTGAGATGCTGACACTATACTTGCTTCTAATCAAAGCTGTCATTTATTAATTGTGCTCTGAGTACAAGATTCAGTGTATCACAGTTGTGTTGATGGGGTATCTCATTCACAGCTTCTATTAAGTTGAGGTTATTTCTTTCTATTCTAGATGCTGAGTATTTATATCACGAAGGGTGCTGAATTTGTTCAAATACTTTTGGAACAACAATTGAGATAATTATATGCATTCCCCTCTTCATTCTGTTAATGTGGTTTAATAAGTTGGTTTATTTTTGTAGGTTATTACATCCTAAATTCCACCAATAAATCCCACTTGGTCATGGCATATAATCTTTTTAAACATACAGATGAATTCAGTTTGACAGTATTTTGGGGGATGTTTGTATTAATATTCCTGAGTGCTATTGGTCTGTAGTTTCTTTTTCTTCTGAAGTCTTTACATGGCTCTGGTTTTAGGGTTACACTGGCTTTTAAATAAGTTAGAAAGTAACCCCTCCTCTTCAATTTCTTGAATGAGTTTGGGAAGGATTGGTGCTAATTCTTCTGTACATATTTAGTACAATTCACCAGTGATGCATCTGGTTCTGGGCTAGTCCTCGCTGAGAGACTTTGCTTACTAATTCCTTCTGTCAATAATTTATAGGCCTACGGAGATAACTGTTTTTAATGTTTACATCACTTTCTCTCAGCGTCACTTTGGCTACAACTAGACAGCTCAGATCTTGCGAAAAGGACAAGAGTCAGGCTTTCATTTCTGCAGTTACATGTTGGGAGGATGCGAGCTAGACAGTAGACAGTCCCGTTATTTTTCATTCTGAGGCCAGAATGAGGAATTTACTCCGTATCTGGGTTCAAAGGAGAGACCACAGAAGTGGGGCTGGTGGAAGGCTGCTCGACACTGGCCCCAGGAGTTGTACTGTCTACTGCGGATTGCCTCCCACCAGGTGCCACACCCCATCAGCCGACCCCAGCTAGTGGCAGTGACAGGGAAGACACAGCCCCTGCGTCCAGTCCAGCCCAATGGACAACAGCAAGAGGGCCGGGGCGAACCCTCTGGAAACTGGGAGAATCTGGTCCTTCCACAAGGTCTTAGAGAAGGACAGCTGACATCCTCTCGGCACCAAGGGCACATCTTAGGGAAATGGCTGTATGGACCATTGATTCTCATCATTCTGGGTAGCTCTGTGCTATCAAGCTGCCCTGAACACTGAAACGGGGAGCAGAGCCATGGCTCCCAGGGAAATACAGAGCCTCTGCTCACAACGCTGTCGTCAGCTCATCACTGTGGTAACCATGTTTTGTGTGTGCTGCTCCTTACAGACGCCTTATTTGATACCTGTTGTTGATTCGTGAACATTGAACTCAGGCCTGAACAAAGTTTATCACCACGCGCCTCTTCTCCGTAAAGCGCATCACCGCCTTCTCGAACTTGCCAGCCTTAGACAGCACTGCACTGGGGGGCCACTGTAAATGGCAAAATCAGCCCCCGCCATAAAAACAGCACAGAATGTGAAAACCATGGCACGAAAGACCGCGAAAAGGACACCTGTCGGCAGCGGACGAGCCGAAATAGGCCAGAGCCTCCCCTGGTCCCCCGCCAGCTGGGAACCTGCCTGTCAGGCGACTCAACCTCTGCGAGTTTCGCTCATGTCTGGGGACGGGGGTGCCATCGATTGTCCCAAGTAGACGAGTTTGTAAATACGGAGTCCACGAATAGTGACAACCGACTAGATGGCAGAGGAGCCGGCCTACCTTGGCGCGCGGTGAAGACGGCCGAGTGCGAACCCGCGGAGGCTTCTTCCTGCGCCTGCGCCTGCGCCTGCACCTGCAGCTGCGGAGACTTCCACCCGCCGAGGATGGGCTCGGGGCTCGCCCCCCGCGGTGACCAGGACCGCACCGTGAAAGGATGTCAACCAAACGCGCACCCGGAGGAGCGGACATGGCGGCTCTCACGCATGCGCCCTCGGAAGCAGGGCCTTTTCCCGGCGGAGCTGGATTTCGGCGCAATGCCTGATGGACGCAGCCTGAGACTTGTCCGCCGCCCCGAGAGCGTCCGCCCGGAATCTCTCCCCATCCTCAAGACAAGAACTTACTGCTTGGGCTCTGATTCCTCACGCATCAGTAAGAGCCAGCCCCAAATAAATATACTCCATTTATTTATACATTCTTTCCTTCCGCGACGTTCTGTGATGAATAGTGACACTGGTTTTAGTTTCATACCTCTTAACGTTGCTCTCATTCTTTGTAACTCCTGGTCCCCTTTTAATGCATTCAAGAAGAACTTCTACACCAGTATTTCTGCTCACTAATTCAGGTATATTGAATTTTTGCCTATGAAGATACTTGTTAGCTTGGTTGACATCTCCAGGCATCAGACGAGGCTTCGTCTTCACTTTATTTTTCTTGGTGTGTTTGGGGGAGTTGGAAAATTTCATTAGTTCTGAGAGGCTTTTTGTTGCAGTCGATGGTCCCCTGTTCTCCATCCTCTATCCCCACAAATGAACATTTCCTTTCCCAAGGTAGCATTTCTGCTGCTCTGTCTCATAATTGCTCTCCTTCCAAGTTGTTGTGTCCCTTTGAATTGCCAAGGGCTAGAGGCTGCCAGAACTGAGTAGGTTGATTGCGCTAGGTTCTTGGCTCCCCACTCTAACTGCCTCCAGCAGTGTCCCAGCATTACTCTTTACTTGGCAAAGGAAGAACAACAGATATTTGGAATCTATTTCGAGGACTTGTTTACAAGGTTAGAATACAATTTTCCTGTTCCTTCTTTAATTTTCCGTGGTTTCCTTTTGTTTGGTACCTTATTTTGCTGAGTTCTTTGATCCCATTTCCAGGCTTAGCCAAAATTTGTTTCATCAAAGTTCATACCAAGTCCAGCTACTCCCCGCCAGTTAAGCCCTCCCTGATCTCAGTAACTGGCTTGATCTAAACAGGGTATGAAAGAGAGAGAAACAATGCAGCAGCAGTTCTACAGAGCATCCCATCCCCTCTCCTTGGACTTTGGTTACCACCACCGAGGCCATGTCTCTGTGTCCACCAAGGAAACATAAAGACGCAACCATCTTAGCACCCATCAATACTACATCAGTTTTATAATTGCAAAAGGCAATCTTAGAGTTCCTGTCTCATTTCTGTCATCTCTAGGGTGAGATGAGGGACAGAGAATATGCATTTATAGCTTATGCCTCCACCTTATACTGGTCTTAATGTTGTCTGAACGTGTTTTGGAATGTATATATAATGAAGGAATATTTCTATTAAGGTTGTTAGAATTAATTATCCTTCTCTTTAGCGGATCTAATAACTCTTTTCAGTCCTACTTAATGTTGGAGACACAAGAAAAGGCATTCTCATTCTTTGTCTTCTGATTAGCCAGATGTTACGTTTTACAGAGCTGTAGAAAATGTCATAACTGTGTCGAATGATGGAAAAGTTTGTTTTATGAAAACTGAGTGATTAATTTCCCTAGTCATATTCTCCTGTTTTCTATTGGAATTTATAAACTCTGCAGTAATAAAATTCATGTAAGAAAATACATGTAATGGAATTCATGCATACACGCATGGAAGAATGAGAATCCTGGGTATGTTTTTGAGAAAACAATTATGAAGGCATGTAGCAGGTGTTTTCAAGTTTTGATTAACCAGTATATTACTTTATCTTATGATGAAAAAAATCTTAAAGCTAAATTTTTAAAAACCTTAGTAATTCAAGTACCATTAGAAAAATAACTCTGTTACTGTGATTTTGAACACTTCAGCTCCTAATCCCTGTTTTGTTAAAATTTTAATTGACGGGATCACTTTGGAAACACTTTCAAATCAAAATGTCTTAGAACACAAATTTCTTATTATTTGGGGGGACGAGGCTACATTTTGGACTCTAGGAAATATGAAACACAGGCTAATTTCAGAAGCACACCAATCTTTTCCATGGATAGGTTAGAGCTGAAGAGGATTGGTCTTGCTCATTTTTAAGTGATTCTTTCTTACATTCGTGTAACAAAGTTAAAATTCCCATCTTAATCCTCACATCGTGGTTCAGCCTATTCTGTGCTTACCTGAGTTAAAAAACAGATTTCCGTAGGAATTCAAAATGCAAAGACCCTACAGAAAATATATATTTGTCATCTGGGTGGTTTAGTCATTGCATTTTGCTCCTATATTTATCAGATGCCCTTTGCATTTACTAAGAAAACAAAAACAGGCCATATTTTTACAAACAAAAATTAAGCAATACTAAGTTGTGTTCATATTTAGTAATTTGTCTTAATATATATTTAATAGTGACATACCAGGGGAAAGGAGAGGCAAATAGGTAACTCAGCAGAGTAATAGATAGACAAAACAGGTACTGTATGCGTTGTTCTAGCCACAGTTTTGCCGTATGATTTTTTAGCTTTTTAAATTTAGCTCTGCATTGAGTAACAAACAGAGAGGATGCACCAGCACTTGCTGACCTTCAGTAACACTGGTAAGAGCTCGAGGAGGATTTTTACAATACTGACTTGGTAGCTTGTGGCTTGTTTCATAGTAGAGACTACTGTTTTGTAGAAAGTAAATATTAATAAGAGTTTGCCTTATTTTGTTCATAAAACAAGTGGTTACATATGCTTAAAGGATTGCAGATCATTGGTCATCTCAACGTTCAGACTCCACATAGCACAGTGAGATGTACATTTCATGTACGCTGTCAAAAGAAATGTGAATTGAAATTAAACTGCACTAAAGTTTCAACCATTTACTAATAAAATAATGAATTATTTTCAATTCGTGTATAATATTTCAAAGGTGATTTTTTATTCCACTCTCTGAATGTTACAACCTTTACTAATATCTTCCCTCCTTGAATTCATTTACCACTACAGGGAAATAGACTAGTAGCTGCGTTTTTTTTTTTTTTTTTTTTTTAATTGCAGAAGAGGTAATAGGGTTTATTTATTTTTTAATGGAGGTACTGGGGATTGAATGTAGGACCTCATGCATGCTAGGCATTTTTAACTCTACCACTGAGCTACACCCTACCCCTAGACTAGTAGGTATTAAAGGACTTGCTAGAGAAGCAGTTAAGAAACATCTCCATTAAAAAAAAAAAACACACACATACACACACTTAATAGACAATAACAGAGTGTAAATATAACTTTTATATGCAACTGGGAAGCCAAAAAATTTGCATGACTCGCTTTATGGCTGTACTTGCTGTATTGCGGTGGTCTTGAATCGCACCTGCACTGTTTCCAAGGTGTGCCCAGACTCACGTTTGGTCCTCACTAACAAGTCTATGATACTGCAGAAGGAAAAGCAGAGGCCTGGAGGAGGTTAATAACTTTCCCCAAATCATACAGCTAGTGAAGAGCAGAGCAATAAATCTAACACAGACAGTTTAATTTCATCCTTAATGTCCCCTAGGACAGTGCTTCTCAAACTTGAGCGTGCTTAAGAATCAGCTGAAGAACTTGGTAAAGCACGGGTCCCCGGGCCCCACTGTCTAAGATCTGATTCAGGAGGTCTGGGATGGAGACCAGTCCAAGCCCCCAGCTGAGGCTGAGGCTGCCAGTCACTATCGTCAGTGTAGCAAACTTTAACAAGTTATTTTTGTTTAACAAGAGGCCCTGCATAGCTGTCTTCAACAGTCAGGGACACTCTGAGAAAGAAGATGTCCAGATTCTGAGACAGGGAGGCAGCCAGATAAACATTGGCAAACCTATTTCTCAGTTCCCTTGTATCCCGTAAAATGAAAGAGAGAGGGATTGTCTTTCCACTATAAACCTGCTGTATAAGCAGGCTAAGTGCTAAAAAGAAAAAGAAAAAGGAAAAGAAAAAAAGAGTGCTAAGGTGCCAAGGTATAAGAGATCAACAAGATGCAGATTAAATATATTTGTAAAACTAAGTAACATGTCAAAGGGACTGTTGAACTGTCCCATAGGACACGCCTGGAAATGAATGAATAGAATTAGCAGCAGCACATTTAAAGAACAAGAATGAGAGTGGAAAGACAGACACGACTACCAGGCAAAGAATTCCACCTCCCCCTGCAAGAGAGAGAAAGAGAGAAAGAGAGAAAGAGAGAAAGAGAGAAAGAGAGAAAGAGAGAAAGAGAGAAAGAAAGAAAGAAAGAAAGAAAGAAAGAAAGAAAGAAAGAAAGAAAGAAAGAAAGAGAAAGAAAGAAAGAAAGAAAGAAAGAAAGGGAAAGAAAGGGAAAGAAAGAGAAAGAAAGGAAGGAAGGGAGAGAGAAAGAGAGAGAAAGTGAGAGAGAGGGAGAAAGAGAGGGAGGAAGAAAGGAAGGTAGGAAAGGAAAAAGAAAAGAAAAGAAGGAAGGAAAGGAAAGAAAAGAAAAGGAAGGAAGGAAAAGAAAGAGAGAGAGAGAAAGAGAGGGAGGAAGAAAGTGAGGAAGAAAGGAAGGAAGGAAAGGAAAGAAAAGAAAAGGAAGGAAAGGAAAGAAAAGGAAGGAAGGAAGAAAGAAATGAAGGAAGGAAGAAAGAAAGAAAAAGAAAAAGAAAGAAAGAAAAGAAAAGAAAAGAAAGAAAATTCAGTATATAGGGTTAGGACCTGATTAAAGAGAATCATTTGTTCAAGCCAGAATTCACAGCTTTGATGCAGAAACAGTGAATATGCTCTTGTGATTTTAACCAGAAATGTACCACAAATAAAGGAACATCTTACCAAACATTAACCAGAGGTAAAGTCCTGGAAAGCTTCCTCAAAGAGGACTGACCTGCAAACTGTATACATCGAGTGTTGCAGGCAGGTTATGTAGAGTTCCCACATGTACCAGTGTGGGTTGCCCCAGAGAAGAGGGCATTCTCATGCTCGTGGGTGAAAGCAATTTTTATAGAGGGCAGGGAGCAGAGTGGCCCGTGGGAGGACTCCCAGCTGCTGGGAGACTAAGTCCTTCACTGCAGAAAGGGACCTGGAAAGTGCACCGCTGCATCCACTCAATCACCTGTGAGTCAGGCAGTTAAGTTCCAGTCCTGTTCATTCAATAACCTGCTCACAATAGGCAAGATTTCTTTACTAATGATTATAATGATATTCCCACAGCTGGGAGACCCTCTACCCTAATGTAATGTGTTCTGTAATATCTAGTCATTCAGTTAGATGAAGCCATGACAAAATCGTTTATTTATGTGAATGAATAAATCAAAACCCACAAACCATGTTCTTAGTGCCAGGCAAGTAAGTTACTGAATTCATCCCTGGGCTCAGCAAATTCATTAACATGAAGGGTAATTCTAGGAAATAACCAGCAGATGGCAATACAGACACATAATCTCTCCATTTCTTTTCATGTCAAGGGAAATACTGAAAATCTAAGCTAGTTTGCCTTCCAAAAATTACTCTAAACAGTAATTAAATTATTTACAAAAAAAAGCCTATCGAAAAATAATTATACTTTCTGTTGGCAATGTGTTGCACACAGATACAGTTGGAATCCTTTAAGTGGGTGTACACAATGAGAGGATGAGTTTTGGGGAGATTGCTTGTCCCACCCTTTCTGATGAAGAGGCTCTGCCTTTTATCTTACTGCTATAATAGCTGTTGCTGACATAGTTCTGCCTGATAATATGTCTCTGCCTCAGTTTCCTCATGTGCAAATGGGGTGATTATAGTACTGCCCTTTTAGAGTTGCTGTGAGGATAAATTAAGAGAAAATGGTACAGAATGCCTAACAGATCCTGGCACGTGGTGTTAGTTACTAATGTTTATTATTCAGTTTTCAATTGACTTGCCTAACACTATACTTGCTTCTCATCCACGCTGGCATTTATTAATTATCCATGTCATATAAGATTTAACATTTCACAATTGGATTGCATGGGGTATCTCATTAAATCCTGGAAGCAAATTTTGGGAGTGAATAATGAGTCACATTTATAAATGCAGGAACTGAAATTCAAATGGATTAAAAGGCATATCCAAGATAAAACTGCTTGTAAATGACCGGGATGGATTCCCAATCCTGTCTGTATTTATGGAAAGCATTTCCTTTACTTCTTCAGTACATTTTACAAAGAAGCTGTATCTGAATGTTATTACTACATTTTGATTTTGTGAATTTAATGGCTGATCCATGCCACTGAAATGTTTGTCTTTCTCTTCAACCAGAATCTTGAGCAATCTTATCATTTAAAATTGTATCTTACACAGTTAAATATATTGATAGACTTGGATTTTCAGGAAACAAACTAGAATCTTGTCATAGAAATTTTAATAAGCCCACCTGCTTGGTTTTTAACTCTCCCATTATGGAGCTGGAGAGGAGACACTGCACGGAATACCAGAATGAAAAAAAAAAAAAAAGTAACAGGAGGGAGGGTAGAGCTCAGTGGTAGATCATGTGCTTAGCATGTATAAGGTCCTGGGTTCAATCCCCAGTACCTCCATTAAATAAATAAATAAACCTAGTAACCCCACCACCACCACCCTGCAAAAAAAAAAAATACTGGAATGTTGTCAAGACATCTTGAGCTGACAGAGGACAATGCGAAGGAGTGGCAAATTCCAGGTAGGTATACGTCTCCATGACCCACCTTTGTGCCCAAAGATCTTCAGGAATTAAGTGACTGGCACGAGCACATTAAATCATCTAATCTATGTTTGCATTCGTAGCAATACTGACAATGACTGTAACTTAACACATAGCCTTAACTTTTTTTTTTAATTTGGAAATTCAGATTTTCAGATTCCAGCTGCTGATCATTAGGGGAAAAGAATCAAAGTTCTCAAAATTACAGATCTGTGGAGTAATTCAAGGATGAAAGGGTGGGCAGCTAGATAGCACACAGTTTCTCACTCTATGCAGTTATCTCTGCTCCTAACAACACCACCATGGGGATTTCTTTAGCTTTGGAACACCAATAGTTGAGAAATGAGGCATGTGCAACTTTTCCACATTGTTAAATGAGCGTTTTTAGGTGCTCAAAACGATCTCATCTATAACAACATGTTGACCATAGAAATTAGGTGTTCTTTGCTAGTGTTCCAACAAGCCATTAGTGCTCCCTACAGAAGAAAACATTAAAAACTTTTGCATCCTCACCAACATTTGTTATTGCCTTTTTGATGACAACCATTCTGACAGATGGGAGGTGATATCTCATTGGGGTTTTGATTTGCATTCTCTGACGGTTAGCAATGTCGAGCATCTTTTCGTGTACCTGCTGGTCACGTGTATGTCTTTGGGAAAGTGTCTATTCAGGTCTTCTGCCTGTCTTAATCAGGTTATTTTTCTTTTGATGTTGGGTTGTATAAGCTGTTTATGTACATTGAATAGTAAACCTTTATCAGTCATATCATTTGCAAATATTTTCTTCCATTCTATAGGTTGTCTTTTTGTTTTGTTGATGGCTTCCTTTGCTGTGCAAAAGCTTTTAAATTTAATTAAGTCCCATTGGTTTATTTTTCCTTTTGTTTCCTTTGCCTTAGGTGACAGATCCAGGAAAAGTACTGTCATGACATGTCATGGAGTGTTCTGCTTGTGTTCTCTTCTAGGAGTTTTATGGTTCCCAGTCTTACATTTAGGTCTTTAATCCATTTTAAGTTTATTTTTGTATATGGTGTTAGAGAATGTTCTCATTTCATTCTTTTTCACATAGCTGTCCAGTTTTCCCAGCATCACTTATTGAAGAGACAGTCTTTTTCTCCATTGTATATTCTTGCCTCCTTTGCCATAGATTAATTGATCATAAGTGTGTGGGTTCATTTCTGGGCTTTCTATCCTGTTCCACTGATCTACGTGTCTGTTTAGGTGACAGAGCCGTATTATTTTGGTTGCTGTAGCTTTGTGTACACTGCATTTATGTAACACATCACATATATTTTAAATTATGTTTTGTTTGTAGTCAACTAAAGATTTGTAAGTTAAATACATACAATGTTTTCTTTATTTCTGTTTCTCAAATGTACATAGAAATTATAATGACTATATGAAATCACTTCCAATGAAGTAATATTTACATTCCAAGTAATGAGACTGGACTAATTTCACTTTGTTGTGATACATGAAACCATATGGTATATATCGTGCAAAACTTTTGAAGATGTTGAATATAATTGTTTAATGATAAAACATTATAAAATTATATAACATGGTTTTCATTATCGAGGCTGTTGTTGGCTCCATCACAACTGTGGTGAAATGTCAGCTGTGGAATGATGAAAAAGTTTGTTTTAGGAACACTCAGTGATTGGCTGCCATCGATCACCTTCTGCTGTTTGCTATGAAAAGCTGTGAGCTCTGCCAAAAATAAAAACTCAAGCAGAAAAATGGGACTCCTGAGTATTGCAAGACAATTATGCAGGCTTGTGGTGGTGTTTTCCACTTTTGATTAAACAATTCCTTACTTCATCTTACAATAAAAATACTCTTAAAGCAAAACTTTTTAAATATTGTAAAGGTATCTTTAGAAAAATAAGTCTGTTACATGAGTTTGAACCCTCTAGCTTCTACACAGCATTTGGTTAAAATTTTAATTGTAGAGGTCACTTCTGAAATACAACTTTGAAGCAAATGTCTTTTTATAACACGATTTTCTTGTTTTATAAGGTGACTACAATTTAGTCCCTTTGAGGAAAATAAAACACCTCTTAACCTCAGCGAGACACCAATCTTCTCCTAGGATTTGTTTGAGTTGGAAATGTTTTATCTTGTTTATTTTAATGATTCTTAGTTCCCCCATTTTAATAAAATTGAAGTTCCCATCTAAGTCTTTACACCATAGGTTTGTTCTATGCAGGGCTGCCTTCAATCAATAACTGATAACAAGATTGGTCATTTGTGTGCAAAAGTCCTATAAGAATATCTCTTTGAGACATGGGCAATTTAGCCATTTAATGTTGGCCATATGTTTACTTGCTGTCCTTTGCATTTACTAACCAAACAACAGTCCGTATTTTAAAAACAAAAATTGTGCCAACTAAATTGTGCCTAGTATTTGTAAAACAGGAGAAAGTTATAGGAAAGGACAGATAAACAGGGAAGTCAACAGAAAAGTAGGCAGATGAAGTAGGAGATTAACAGGTATGCATTGCTCATATAACTGCAATGTATTGCATAATTTTTTAGCTTTTGGAAACTAGTTCTACAATGACTAACATATTATAAGCACATAAGTATCCCTTCTTTATCTTTAAGAACAATCCCAAGTGCTCATTAAAAATATTTAGAATGCAAAAAAATTTTAGAAATGTGTAATAGTTTTGAAAGGGAGATTAATTACTTCATAAAAAGTAAGCATACTATTTACTGAGATAGTAATCTATTGGGGTTATAAAACAAGTGATTAAATTAACTTATTTTAGTATAGGTTTTGTCACCTCAACATACAGAACACTGTACATTTCATAGTGAAATGTGTATTTCCTGTATATTGTCAACAGAAAAAGTTAAATGAAACTAAACTGAACAAAAAAATTTAAATGACTTCTTAGTAAACAGTAGGTTACATCCATATCTTGTGACTTACTTCAAAGGCTTTTTTTAATGTCTCCAAAATTTACTAACCTGTATTGAGCTCTTCCCCCCATTGAGTTATTACTACTATGGGAAATACACCCAGTTGAGCAGTGATTGAAAGATTTGCTAGATTTATGAGCAGATGGCAGTTGCCAGGAGCTGGGTGAGGAGGGCAAAGGGGAGATACTAGTCAATGGGAACAAAGGGTCAGTTACACAAAGAAGTCCTAGAGACGTACTGTACACCATCGTGCCAGTAGCTAACAACACCGTGCTGCAGACTTAAAAATTCACTAAGAGGATAGATAGATACATTGTGTTCTAATCACATACAAAATAATCATAAAGAGGGTGGTAGGGAACTTTGGAGACCATGGCCATGCTTACAGCATAGACTGTGGTGATGGTCACACGAGTGTATACTCATCTCCCAACTCATCAAGTTGTGTACATCAAATATGTACAGTTTTTTGGATGTCAATCATACCTCAATAAAGTGGTTTAAAAAAAAGAAAGGAAAGGATCGGGGTCAGGGGAGAAGACTTTCTGGAGAAGCAGTTAGGGAATGGATATCTGCACAAAAAAAGTCTGAAAAATCTTCTGGGCAGGAAAAACAGCAGGATAGCATCGTCTACACACCTATGTAAACACAGGTAAGTATTTTCTACAATAAAACACACATTTCAGGTTGACCTAGGCATGCAGAGACTTGAGTAAAAGTGGTGAATGTGGCAGGGATACCTCCCCTTCTGGGTCCCCGTCACACGCTGTTTAGACTTTTCTCCCATAACCACGACTACTGAACATCACACTCACCCCTAAAAAACGTTAAAAAAAAAAAAAAAAGTTCTGTTCTTCACTGTCAACTTCTTCTGATGATATTATAATGAGAAGTCAGGTTTTTCAATATATTGGCTGATAAAGCATGATGACTTAGGAGTAAATGTTAGTGTTTTAGTAGACTTCATCTAGTAAAATATGTCATCAGTTGTATTGTATATGCCACTAAAAATAAAAAAGGAAAACATAAATACTATGAAATGTCCTCAATGCCAGATCCTGGTTTCAAAGCAGTTAAATTGTACCAAAAAAAAAAAAAAAAGCAAAGAGTATCTGAAATGTGCCTGATGTTCTAGCAAGTGTTTAAAATAGTACCAGGAGTCTTGTAAAAACAATTCAATTAAGACATGTGTTAAGCATAAGAAGGAAGAGAAATGATTTAATTATTTAGAGGTTAAATGATCACTTGTCATTCGTATGTTGCTTCTTTTGAGTTTTCTGTTTATATGAAGAAAGTAATTTTCCAAATGTATGTAGACCAAGGAATGCAGGTTGCGTAATTACAGAAACCTTTCCAAAAGTAAATGCTGCCATGGTGCAGTGGATTTGACAGGCAGAGTCAAGTTTCGTTGTAGAGAGAAATTTAGAAAGTAAGTTTTGGGGATTAGAGATGAGAAGCATCACATAAGATATAAGGAGGGAGGTGGCAGCGAGGTCCCCCCTTGTGTGTCCCCTACACACACTGGCTAGAATCCTCTCCCAGACAAACAACTATGAACCTCGATTCTTGCCTCTAAAATGTAAACCCCCTGCTGTGCCCTAACATCGACCACAAATAAAACATGCAAAATTCAAGTATTTCAAGGTACAGTCTATTGAAGCATGGTAACCTTGGAGTGAGTGAATGTCATCAGCCCACTGAATTATATCTCATCCAAGATACACTGTTGTATAAGCCACTAATGAGAAAAAACAAATCTATGACATGCTATCAATGGCAGAACCATGCTGGTTTAAAAGAAGTTAAATGATGAAAAAATAAAATGTGTCTAAGTATTAATAAAATCTATCCATTTCTTGGTACGCATTTTCTGCTATTCATTTATAGTGGAATGAATACGCATCATTAGCAAAACTTGACTTTCCCTAATCAGCTTAAGAAAATGATTGGTTCAGTCTTCACTTATTACTGTTTCTTTCTCTCCCTTTTGACTACTCCAGAAATAGACCTCATGCCTGGTGCTCCAAAGTGACATTTATGTACATATTTATCTACATTTAAGACATTTAGGTATAGTTCTTTTGGGGTGTGTTTTTTTTAATCTTTGGCCTTGCCAAATGGAAATCTCTTTTCCAAAGTTACTTTAGTCATCTTTTCCCCCCAGTCATCTTCAGTGATGTCATATATTGTAACATGTCATATAATCAGTGATGTCATATATTATAATATACAATCTATCATCATATATTGTAATATAATATAGACATCTGTCAGAGTCTGCATTCCATCCTGAGATTCCTCAGCATCCTGGTTCATTTTTTAATTTCCATTTATTAAAGTGTAGCTTCTATGATACACAATTCCACAGATTTTGACAAGTGCACAAAATCTTACATTCATCAGTCCAGTGCCATAATACGAAAGTGATATACTAAAAATCTCCCTTTGCACACCCATAACAGTTGATCACCTCCACTTTCCCCTAACATTTGACAACCACTGATATGTTTTCCAAACTTTTAGTTTCACCTTTTCTCAAAAGCCGTATGAATGGAATTATACTGTCTCTACAAACATTTGTGCCTGGCTTCTTTAAGTTAGCAAAATTGATTCAAGTTGCATTCATGACTTTATGTTGGCAAATATCTTATTTCTCTTTACTTTGGGGCATTCCATTGGATGGATGTAACCACAGTTGTATGGATGTCATCAGTTGAAGAAAATCTTTTGGGGGCAATGGTGAATGAAGTTCCTCTAAACACCTGCATACAGAATTCTGAAGGAATGCAAGTCTTCTGTGGACTTGGATAAACACTTGGGAGTAACATTTGTAGCTCATGTCATATACCTATGTTTACATTTACAAGAAACTGCCAGACTGGGTTCCAAGCAGCTGCAGCATCCTTCATTCTCAAAAGCAACAAATGAGACTTTCTATTGCTATACATCTTTGACAGCATTTGTTATTGTCAGTATTTTGGAACTTAGCCATTATAAGAATGCAGAGATGTCACTGTAAAAAAAAAAAAAAAAATCTCTAGGAGTGGAATTCCTGGGTGTGACGGTAACTCCATGTTTAGTATTTTGAGGAAATATCAGACTGTTTTCTAAAGTGACCGTGCCAACAATATGTGAGGGTCCCGATTTCTCCAAATCCTAGTCAACACTTGTTATTGCCTGTTTTTTGTATTATTACAACCATCCTCTGATACATTTTTGCCCAAGCCTTCAGGCTGCCTATTTAGTTCATTCAACTTACAGAAACTGGCCTAATAACGAATTGTTCAGCCATATATTCTTTGTCCAAAAATAAAATCCCTCAGTCATTTTCTATTCAAACAGATATTTTCATCTTCACAAAACCATGCCTCCTTTGAGCTAAATTTAAAAGTTACACAGGTAGTGAAACAGAGAGAAAGATAAAAAACATCCTAGTCTGAAAGAAACATCTCCATTACCTTGAGTGCCTTACTGATACGATACTCTCCTGGCTCTGATCTCATTGGATTCTTCTAAAGAAGCCACCAAACATGGTAGTCTGAGAATGGAAGAAGCAGGGTAATGAAAACCCTACCCTAGACTATATACCTAAAGCAAAGGCTAACACAAGCCATGCTCCTGACAGAAACATCTGTCCAGACGAGGAAAAAACAAAAAACACAGAAGCATACTACGTTGTCTTGAATAAACAAGGTTTCATAGACCCATTATTTCCAATTTTTTCTTTTATTTGGCAATGCACCATGGTTTTTATAGCTCAATATAATTAGGATTTGCCATGGGTGAGGGGGGTATGCTTTTTTGTTTGTTTTTGTTTTTTGAGAATAAAAGCAAGTGATCAAAGAGATGTGGAGAAGAACCAGCAGGAGGATTAGACCTCAGGATTGTTCTTATTCCAGGATTTCTTCACCTCTTCAACTGCCACCCCACGCCGCCAGTTACCCCTGGGCTCACCTTCAAAGCGGGCTGTTAGAATCTGCACCACGCAACACGCTCCGAATCCAGATTGGCAGGCCCATTGACCAATCGCAGAGCCCGGTTTCCTTTCCCCAGTCCGACGCTGCGGCGTTGGGAGACTCGGTGCTGGGGGGAAAGGGGGGGGGGCCAAAGGGAAGGGCGTTAAAACCACCACCCACACAGCATCCCAGCAGCAGTAAAGCGGCTCTCCTCAACATCGGTCTCTATGCATTAGCCTGTCTTCATATTGCCAAGATGTCTCTTTCTAGGAAGTTAACGTTGGACAAACTGGATGTTAAAGGGAAACGAGTCATCATGAGAGTAGACTTCAACGTGCCCATGAAGAAGAACCAGATTACAAACAACCAAAGAATCAAGGCTTCCCTCCCAAGCATCAAATACTGCCTGGATAATGGAGCCAGGTCAGTAGTTCTTATGAGTCATTTAGGTAGACCTGATGGTGTTGCGATGCCTGACAAGTACTCCTTGGAGCCCGTTGCTGCTGAGCTCAAATCCTTGCTGGGCAGGGACGTTCTGTTCCTGAAGGACTGTGTAGGCCCGGAAGTGGAGAAAGCTTGTGCCAGCCCAGCAACTGGCTCAGTCATCCTGCTGGAGAACCTGCGCTTTCATGTGGAAGAAGAAGGGAAGGGCCAAGACCCTTCTGGAAATAAGCTTAAAGCAGAGCCAGATAAAATAGAAACCTTCCGGACCTCACTCTCCAAGCTAGGGGATGTGTATGTCAACGACGCTTTTGGCACGGCCCACCGAGCCCACAGTTCCATGGTGGGAGTGAATTTGCCCCAGAAGGCTTCTGGATTCCTGATGAAAAAGGAGCTGGATTACTTTGCCAAAGCCTTGGAAAACCCAGAGAGACCCTTTCTGGCTATACTTGGTGGCGCCAAAGTGGCAGACAAGATCCAACTCATCAGAAACATGCTGGACAAGGTCAATGAGATGATTATTGGTGGCGGAATGGCTTACACCTTCCTGAAGGTACTTAACAACATGGAGATCGGTGCTTCCCTATTCGATGAAGAGGGAGCCAAGATTGTCAAAGATATCATGGCCAAAGCTGAGAAGAACAGTGTGAACATTACCTTTCCTGTTGACTTTATCACTGCCGACAAGTTTGAGGAGAATGCTAAGGTTGGCCAAGCCACGGTGGCATCAGGTATACCTGCCGGCTGGATGGCTTTGGACTGCGGTCCTGAGACCAACAAGAAGTATGCTCAGGTTGTGGCCCAAGCCAAGCTGATTGTGTGGAACGGACCTTTAGGGGTATTTGAATGGGATGCTTTTGCTAAGGGAACCAAAGCCCTCATGGATGAAATTGTGAAAGCCACTTCCAAGGGCTGTGTCACCATCATAGGAGGTGGAGACACGGCTACTTGCTGTGCCAAATGGAACACGGAAGATAAAGTCAGTCACGTGAGCACTGGGGGAGGTGCCAGTCTAGAGCTGCTGGAAGGCAAAGTCCTTCCCGGAGTGGAGGCCCTCAGCAGCCTGTAGCTGACCAAGTGCCCCTTCCTAGTGTTAGAGAACAGAGGTCCACAGACTTTGAGTCAACTTAGTGCTTCCACATCTCAACTTGATCTTTGTTAAAATCTACCCCTAAATCAAGACCTGGGCAATGACCAAGGGATGGGCCACCAGGAACTCGGAGCATCAGCATAGCAATGCAGTTCATTTTAGTCCTGGGGTCATACATTTGCCTGTTCTCGTCATGATCTCATTTGAACTTCACCATTGTAATGTGATGGTAGAAAGTGAGTTGCCTATTAAAATGAGTTGAATAAGCTGATTCTCTCTCTCTCTCTTTTAATTTTACACCAGCTTTATTATTGTTTCACTACTTGAAACATGGAAACAAGGCAAAACAAAATTGTTGCGAAAGGGTGGGGTAGAAACTGACGCATTATTACACAATGAAAGTGCCCAAGTACGCTGAGAAAGATAACTACATTTAAGAACTCACAGGTACCATGAAAGCTCTGCAAAGAGGAAAATTTTAGTAAGTTAAGAAAGAAGAGAAATAAAAGATACTTATTAAGCCTGGGAAGTGAAAAAAAAAAAGGAAAGAAATGAAATTCATGGAAGAAATTATTTCTGTGGGTGTGGATATACAAGAATACACACATGTGTCTGTTAGAAAGGGAGCCACAAATTAAATCCAGGTTTCAAACAAAGTAATTGCTTTATTTTTAAAGCAGATATTTAATAAATAGATAATGTAACTGTTAAATCTTAAAAGTGGGTTTTTGAGATAAATTAAAAAACATATACATAGTTTACTCATGGGAAAAATAGACATATAAAAACTCTTCCATATTATATAATAAAATAATAAAATACTAAGAAATGTAAAAGAGATGAAAGCTCTTATTGGAGAAGATTTTGCCAAATTCTGTAGACGAAGAGCTGGTCTAGGGCAATGCTGTTAATAAAGAGTGAAAATGAGTAATTCATGCCAGCTGTGACAGCCTATGTCTCATAGCCCCAGATCCATTCTGTGTGTGCAGCATCCCGAATAATATAGTTGAAAATTTTATTCTTAATACACCTGAAACTTTAGCATATTTCTAAGGACGATATTAATAATGCCACGGTCATCCTAGGCAGGATGTGGGAGTTAAGGCACAGACTTACACAAGAAAAACCAAAATTCCAGTTAAACGAGAAAAAACAAAATTCCAGCAGTTGAAACAAGACTGGAGCATATTACTCTTTGCATAAAAGTCTAGGGCAAATAGGCGTCCTCTTCTCCATGAAGTCATCTAAGCAACCAAACTTGTGAAACACAGTTACTCTCAATAAGGCGGGGGTGGGGGTCCATGTGTCTGCAGTGTCTGTCGGAGTTTTTATTATATGATAGACAGCCCAAAGGGGAAGTTAGTACAAGGCGATGTATTCCTTTTAAATAGAGGACCCAAAAGGTTCAGGAATTTTTTTCACTTGTTCTGCTGGCTATAAGTTGTATGATAAATCCTTTCCGCCAAAGGAGACTTGGAAATGTATTCTCTCTAGCTGGATACCTTGTATTCAACTAAAAATCAATAGATTCTATTACTAAGAGGAAGTCAGTGGTGGGTAAATACTGGGGGGGGGGGGGGGGAGTCATGGTTTCTGACAGCCTGGCACTCTGGCCGCCCAACTATCCGTGTACAAGTTATCTGTGTGTCCTTCTTCCTGTATAGAGAAAACA
The DNA here is from genome assembly GCF_036321535.1 of Camelus dromedarius. Lineage (NCBI taxonomy): Eukaryota > Metazoa > Chordata > Mammalia > Artiodactyla > Camelidae > Camelus > Camelus dromedarius. The sequence goes on along the minus strand of NC_087454.1, from coordinate 32,776,725 downwards.
TGGCTTCTCCAAGAGGTACAACTGAATGTCTTGTTCCATGACTGCATCCCACTCAAAACTGAGTATCTCTGGGTGATGCGCAATTTCTTCTATGTGATCCAGTGGGGAGTCCAACAGTCCAGTGAGCCAAAAAAGAAAAAAAAATAGTCATTTATTTTTCTCATGCCTCCAAAACCCCTCTCCAGACACACCCAATATACTATGGTGGAAAAGAAATAGAATAACTCCAATAAAAATCCTCACCTCAAAAATTCATTGGTTCATTACTATTGTAAAATAAATCATGCTGGATTAAGATTTTGAGAACTCATTGACCTGATGGTAGAAGAATTTCCTTGGTTAGATTCTGATTTTCTTCTTTGAGAGGAAGTTTCTTACTCGTTGTCCTTTTTTGGCCCACGCTTGGCCATCTGGGAAAGTCTCTGGTTTCCTGACCTTCCGTGCCCTCTTCTGAAGCAGGCATTGGAGAGCTGGGCCACATTAGGCTATGGTGTAGCCTCCCCAGCTCCCCCCTTGCTGGTGCAGATTAAGAAACCAAGGATCTCTTTATATATCACACGATTAAAAGCCTCTGAAGTCCAGACTAGTGATTTTTCAAGAATCAAGATTTCCAGTCTATTAAATTCCATGTGAAAGAATTTCACCCCAAGATCTCTTCTAGCTATAGTTCTCCATCCTTTGACTCTGTTTTTTTACATTTTTTTTATTGAGTGATAGTCATTTTACAATGTTGTGTCAAATTCCAGTGTAGAGCACAATTTTTCAGTTATTCCATCTTTTGACTCTTGCTTTTAATTAACTGGTGACTTTGCCGGGTGCACTTTCCTCTCCCTCCTTTAAAGAGTGATGAACGGCCTCCTCTGAGTATAAACTGAGCACGCCGCCGGCTCCTGGGCTCCAACATGCCTCCCACCAGGCAAGTAAATCTCCACTCTCCCTGGACCCGCGGCCTCACCTCGGCTCCTCCTGCTCTACCGGTTGCTCCTGCAAAGTCTCCAGATGCACCTCCCGCGAGAAGCGCTGCTGGTCCTGCTGCCCTGGGGGCGGGGCCGAGTGTGCCCAGGGCTGTGTCTGCGAAGGGGCGTCAGAAAAGCGCAGCTGCTGCACCGGAAGTCCGGCCCGGGCGGGGCAGGCGGCGGGGGTGGGGGGTGCCTGCCCCAGATGTAGATGGAGGAATGTGGGCAAACCCGCATTTTTTTGAGGGGGGAGGTAATTTGGCTTATTTATTTATCTATTTATTTGTCTCTTTCTTTTTAACAGGGATACTGGGGATTGAACTCAGGACCTCAACCTCATGCGTGCTAACCACACACCCTACCGATGAGCTATACACCCTTCTCTCTTTTTTTTTTTTTTTTTGTAAAAGTGCAATTTTTAATCTAACCCTGACCAGACCGCTACATTCCCTTTTCTAAGAAATACGTAAATGATAATAAAAGTTGTTGACACTAAAGCAAAAAAGAAAAGAAAAGCAAATGCAGGCAGGGGCGGGAAGACAACATCTGTAATCATGTCTCTTTGTCTGTGGCCTTCTCATTTCTTCATCTGAAAAGTCCGAACGGAGGGCCTTTGAGCAAAACCGTGAGAGAGAGCCTCCCTCCAGCTCTCTGCGGTGCTGAGGCAGCTGGCTTTCTCAGCTCTGCTCTCAGGGCTTCCTGGCCTCCCTCACCTTGCCTGGTCTGTTAGCCAATTCAGGATGCAGGCATCAGGCAGATTGCCGGATTTCCTGGCTGTGCTCATTTTTTGCTTAAAACCACATGTAACCACCAAATGCATAGTGACATTCTGCCTCTTTCTAATCACTTTCCCTACACTGTCGCTACACTTGCTCTGCAGGAATGTGTTCTGTCTCCTCGGTACCACAGGCAGCAGTTTTGCCGAACGCCCCAGCAGAAAAAGGACCCCTACTGCCAGCCCTTCACGTTGCTTTCCTCACTTCCCCTCCCTGACCCCTACATGAATGCTGTATTTTATGGGTTTTATTAAGGCAGGGTCCCACTTCCAGGTAACAATTTCTAACCCAGTTGGTCTATAGACTAGGGGTTCTAAACAGGGGACAGTTTCTCCCCATAGGGGACATTTGCCAAAGAATGAGACATTTTTGTTTGTCGCAGCCGGGACAGGTGGCAGTGCTGTGGGCATCCTGCAACCAAGGATGCTACAAAAAAAAAAAAAAAATCCTACAATATGCAGGACAACCCTCACAACAAAGAAGTCTCCAGCCCACAGTGTCAACATGGGAATTCATTTGCTTCTCCTGCGACCTTCCCCAGTCATTATGGGTAAGTAGCCATCTGTCCTTGAGCTCACCCAAGGACTCAGGTTCCGCTGTCTTCTGCACTTGGCTTCCATCTCTAGGAGTGGGAAGACCAATTCAGCTGTTAGTATTTTCCATTTAACTGGACAGGGAAAGAGGAATCCAGAGCGAGCATCATGTCTTTAAGGAAAAGAAGTGAAACCACATGTATCAATTTTGCTTACATCCCTTTGTCCTGAACTTAGTAATATGATCATCTCTAGCTTATAAGGAACAAGGACAGTGTACTCTCTGGCCGAGCGATCATAGGACCGATTAAAACCATTACTAAGAGGAAGAATAATAAAAAGGTTGATTTATGACAACATCAAAAAGAGGAAACTATTAAAGTTTTACTGTATGAGGAAGATCCAGGGAGGTCATGCTTTTATACATGAGTTACCCAAAAGTAAAGAATAACAGAGAACCAGCTTCACGGGGGGAGAAAAATGAAAGGAGTTAACAGAAGTTAAGGCAATTACATGAGGGTTGAAAATAAGCCAGCAAAAATTATAAAAAGAGATACATGCAAATTGAAACCACAGCAAGATACCACCTGACACCTGTCAGAACAACAATTATCAGAAAGACGAGAAACAAGTATTGATGAAGATGTGGAGAAAAGGGATCCTTGTTTATTGCTGGTGGGAATGTAAACTGGTGTAGCCACTATGGAAAACAGTATTGGAGGTGCCTCAAAAAACTGAAAATAGAACTACCATATGACCCAACAATTCCACTTCTGAGTATTTATGCCAAGAAAATGAAGAGGAGTAATTTGAAGATATATATATATATATATCCCCCACTATAATCATTGCAGCATTATTTACAATAGGCAAGATACTGACGGAACCCAAGTGTCCATCAATAGATGACTGGATAAAGAAGATGTGACATACAGATATAGATAGACAGATATACAGGATGGATGGATGGATAGATAGACATTTAGATAGATAGATAGATAGATAGATAGATAGATAGATAGATAGATAGATAGATAGATGATAGATAGATAGATAGATAGATAAATAGATAGATAGATAGATAGATAGATAGATAGATAGATAGATACACACATACATATATAATGGAATACTCCTCAGCCGTAACAAAGAATGAAATCTTGCCATTTGCAACAACATGGATGAACCTAGAAGGTGTTTTATACTAAGTGAAATAAGTCAGACAGAGAAAGCCAAATGTTGTATGATTTTAGTCATATGTGGAATCTAAGAAATAAAACAAATGAACAAACAAAACAAAGCAGAAACAGACTCATAGATACAGAGAACAAACCAGTGGTTGACGGAAGGGAGGGGTTTGAGAGACTGATAAAAGAGGTGAAGGGGATTTAGAGGTACAGACTTCCAGCTACAAAATTAATAAGTGACAGGAATGTAATGGCTGCAAAGGGAATGCAGTCAATAATATAGTACATTGAACTGAGCTGGAATCCCATGATTGCCCCAGATGTTTTCTCTGATGGAAATATGGAAAACTTTCTCTTATGGAAATAAATCACTATACGTCCAAATATTCATAGTAATTTTTCCTTGATTAAAACTATAGGCCAAAAAAATTTTTTTTCAGTAGGAATGTAAACCACTGGGTTCGTTTTTGTTTTTACTTTGTTTTTTCGGTTGTTGTTGGTTTTGTTTCTAGTTCTGATAAACATTCATTATTTTGTCTTAGAATAACAAAATATACTTAAAGCTAAATCTAAATGGAAGGGAAGGAAAAGGGGAAATATGGTTATATTAGGGTTCATGGAGTACTAGCAAATAATGGTGATGGATTTTCACCGGTTCTTCTAAAGCAATTTGAATTTATGGCAGCAATAGCTTTCAGGCGTTTCTTCCAGGTTTCCATGAGGCTATACTGAGGCACAGACAGGCAAACTGAGAGAGTAGATTTGACCCACTGCCTACAAAACCAATTACATAAAAGCCAGCACCACCCAGCACCTCACTTTCAGAAGAACATTGCGTTTGCTCTAAGGCTCTACCATCTTGTAATTCTTAAAAACTTTGAACATGGGGCCCACCACTTTTATCTTGCACTGAACCTCTGCTTCCCAAAATTAGGTACCCAATCCTGCAGAAGGCTTCCCCACTAAGGCCAGAGTTGAGGAGATTATGAAGTTAAGTCTTTGATTTTTCTCTTTGGATGCCCTCAGTTTTCTCTAGCTTTTCAGAATCATATAGAAGCCCCCCTGAAGACTCTGAAGAATTAAAGCTCATAAAATGTTTCAGAAGCTGCAACCTCCACCATCTGAACACAAATCTTGTTTGGAAACAAATCTCTACCCAAATATGGCCTATGAATGCGTAGGTATTTCAATGCACACACACACACACGCACACACACAAATCAATTTTAACTTTCATAAAGGCTCCACTCTTGCATTAAAATGTGTTCCCGTGGTTCCTGGCTATCTTCACCACAAAAGGAAGATAAGAGAGCTTAAAGAGAACGTGCTGCCCTTCAGCCTCCCCAAGATGGGCCACCGTCCTGTATCGTGATCATTCTTCATTCTCTCTGAGGATCCTAACATTGTCCAGAGGTGAGCAGAACAGGTAGTTGATGGAGATTATTTCTGTCAAAAATCCTAAATTCTATAATTGTTAGAGGTGTTTTTTCCTCTGAAAACATACATAATTCTTTTGGAAAGCAACGGGCATAAGTTAAATGTTATTTATAGTGGTCAAATAGAAAATTACATTTTTAGGAAAGCAAAAATGACCTAAAAAGATTAAAAGCTGTTTTTTAAAGGAAGCAGTTACATTTGCTTGAAGCATTTAATATGGGTTTTCTTATATATTCAGAAAAACTTGGAATTATTTAGGCATTCTGATGTCTTTGGAAGAAGCATGATTTTTGTCAGTTTGAGTCTGTGAAACAAGAGAAAAGAAAAAAGTATAATCATTGCAGGTGAATGGACTATACTTGTGGCCGGCCCCATGAACTCAGGGACTGAAGGGGGTCAGGAAGGGAAGATGGAGACAATGGGAAGAGGTCAGGAGGAGATCAGAAATAATCTAGGAGACAGAAAAATTTGCAGACTTTGTTGACTGGTCAGACAGAGATGAATAAGCAAGCATGGACGGTGATGGAGAAAAATTTTGATCAATAAAATGAAGGTGATAGGATGAAAAGTATTTTAGTATTCCGTATTTTAAGAAGCTTGCATACATTAACTGGCTTTAAATTAGATAAACAAGTAATTGCTCAGAAAATCTTCAGGTCGTAGAACAAGCCATGAGCAAATGAAGACTGTAGGTGCACAGAAGAGAGATGATTATGTCTTACTAGGGAGAAAAAGGCAGCATAGATTTGCCCAGTGAGAAATGCCTAGTTATAAATTCTCAGAATCTTCGGATTAAGAATACTTACACCAAACAGACTAAAAACCTCAAGACGCAGGCTGTAAAACAAAGTTCTCAACGTGTTCCTCCCAGGCCAGCAGCAGCAACACCCAGGAACTTGTTAGAAATGCAGTTTGCTGAGCCATGCACCAGACCTGCTGAATCACAAACCCGGGGTCGAACCCAGCAATCTTTTAAGAACTCTCCAGTGTTTCTGTTTCAACTTTTCTGAGAACCACTGGTACAGAATAAAGATCCCTTTAAGAGGAAACAGAAGTTAGTTCTACTGACAAGTCGTGACAATATCTTGATGTTTTAACTGAGGCAAACCATTTCACTTCTCTGAGCGCCTGTATCTGAAAAGTGATATATTATCCTTATGTTATCTGCGGTTCCTACCAGTTCCCAAATGTTACGGCTCTGAAACCCTAAATGGTATACTTGAAACTACTGTTTGAAATTTTCACCTAGGTCTCTTGACAAATAGAGGGAAATGGCCAAAAGCTAATAAACACCTAACATAGGGGTCTAAGCTGAAAAACGGAAAAAACATCAGAACTTTGGCTCTCCGATACAAATTTGTTAGCAATTTGACTCTTACTTTGTATATATGAAAGCAAATTTCCCCCAAACTACAGTGTCTGAGAACTTAAAGAAGTACAAATAGAATAAAATATAGTGAAATATATTCAGTTACTCTTTGCCTTACCATAGTTATTTAGATAAAAAGAAGGTGGGTCCAAAGTTCATGCCTGTAGGAAAAAACTGATCGTTCAGAAGATACATGTACATTCTAAAGCTTGGTTTGTTTTGGTTTTGCTTGTGTGTTTTTGCTGGTTGTTTAAGCTGTGATTCGGTTGCTCATGCAGACAGTAAAAATAAAGTAGAAAGAGGCTTCATTTTCATTGTGTGCTCTCTTATGTAGTTTAAATTGGTGCGTTGACCCTCCTTTCACTTAGGAAAAATCATCTACAGTTGAGAAAAAAATGGACTTAACTGGATAGGCTCAGATATTACCCCTGGAAGAAGTCTTACTTTAACTTTCCCTTGCCCAATCCACACATCCAGACAAAGGAACCGCACCTTTGTGGCTTTTAGTTCCCTGTTCTTTATGCAAATTTCTTGCTTGACTCTTTAAGATTATTGGGACTTTGTTTGTTTGTTTATGTATCCATCTCTTCCTCATTAAAGATCAGAGACCCCATCTTACTCAAAGGCTCTACTCCAGGGCTTAGCACAGTATTTAGTACATAGAAGGGTTTTTTGATGATGTTGTATTTTACAAATTGAAAATATAGCTCACGTGATATTCTAAACTAATGGTAAAATGCAAGTTGCACAAGGAGAGCAGAAATGTAACAATGTCCCCGGTGCCACAGAACAGGAACTTCATTCTCACAATCAGGAAGTTTCTTTCAAAAGAAACTGAATATTCCACTTCACATAGTGTATACTACAGAAAAGAAAGCAAGCTGACTAGCATACAGTATGATCAATGACTAGAGAAAAACAGAAAGCTGACTCCATATATAACCAATGAAAACTCATTATGGAAAGTCACAAGAAGTTGAAAATAAATAATATAGAGTCTACAGATTTTATCAGAGGGTAGATGTATGCACCCTTAATTTCTTGTTTACAAAATGGAAATGATACTATGCTGTGTGTGTGTGTGTGTGTGTGTGTGTGTGAAGACCATAAGAGACAATATTTCTAAGGCACTCACCACAGTGTTTGGCAGAAAGTTCTAAATATGTAAGCACTTATACCATTAATAGTAGAATACTTTCTCTGTTCTACCACTCAGGGTTAAGAACATTTTCACAAGGTCAGAGTTCCCTTGGAAAGATGAAGTATTTACAGAAACAATGTATTTTTTAACAAATATATGGGACTTATATAAGAAAACATTGTATTCTTTCCTCAAATTATGCTTTTAACAAAGCAAACGAATGGAGAAAGCACTCTTAGTAGAACTGGCCTAAAACTGATAATTGGAGAAAAAGTGTAGGTCTTCTTAGAAGAGATGGCGAAGTTCTCCAGATAAATTAGAATAATTTCCTAAAAATTGACATACACTATTGCTACTTAATTTTTTTTTTTTTTGGAAGAGTGCTCAAATGGCCAAGGCAGAAAAAGTCCCCTAAGAATAGCCTCCCGTGATCCTGAGAATGCTGTGATTGAGGTCCCTGGGCAGGAAGGAACACTGGTGCTGATAAAGGCATGGTTAGAGCTTTAAGAGGGCTGAGAATTTCAAATCTCAAAGTAAGACTTGGCAGCAGATCTTGCCAACAAGACAGAAATAGCTTAAAGGAATGTAATCTAGAACTCGTGTTTTGCATAAAATATTCCGAACAAAATCCACACTTATCCCACTTGGGGAGAGAGGTCAAATTGAGAAAGTGACTCAAACGTCATCAGATATTCTGGGATACTGCCAAGACAGAGCAAAGAGGTCGGTGGAAAGAACGTGAAAATATCTGGCGAACATGAATGATACGGCTCTGAGTTGTGAGTACCTTGGAGGCACCCAGTGGTGTTTTGGGAGCTATCCTTGCAGTAACTTATAATAATATAAGCAATTGCTTCTTAGCTTGAATTCTAAGCCCTTCATACATACATATCCTCTAACTATAATGACTGGACTACATACGTGTAAAGTCATTATTGCTGGTGTGATTTCATCCCATTTCTTAGGTAGGGAGAATGTCTATATTTCAGCAGTAGAATTCAAGTGGAACTAACTAAAGAACGCTTTTCCTTCCTGAGTCAACCACTCTGTTTAAGTACTTGCAACATGACTTTGCAGAACCACAATATTACCCAAATCTGAAAATGCAGTTATGCTAAACAAGGAAATGCAATTTATACCTCCTTTCTTTCTTTTTTGTGTGATTTACTTTATATACCCAAGGCTGGAACTAGAACTAAATGGTGTAATGTCAATTTCATAGTTTGACCCAACATTTATGCCTCAGAAATGCAACTTCCTTACAATTACAGGTGTGTGTATTCTCCTTATCGCTATCCCAACAGAAACAAAATAATCTACAAAAGTTAACACCAGTAGTCATTTGGAGAGGACATATCAAACTTGGATAGACCCAAAACACCTGTGAAATCCCTCCAGACTCACTAGCACATGAGAAAAGTTAGAAGGATTCACAAAATTTTATATTTTTTGCAAAAATAGGACAAACTGTTATGCACAGTCAATAATTAATGATTGTGGTCCAAAAAGTGACAAGGCTTCCATGCTGAAGGGCATCCACAACAAGTGGGACAAGAATCAGACTCAGACCACACACGCCCTAAAGTAAAGAAACAAATCAGGCAATTACTTGTCCAGGTCTTTAGACCGACCTACACAAACTGCCCTTTATTTCATTTATTTCTACACAGAATTTTCAGTAACTAGAAATTATTCTTATCCAATCAGTAGAAAAATTAATGTCATGAAGATAATCATATCCTGAATTCAAAAAAAATTGATTTCTTTTCTGTGCTCTACTGCTGGTTCTTAAGCTATTTTTAATTGAATAAAAACAAATTATGCAAGCAAAATAGTTTTTATGATTTTTAAAGTAATGCATTTTTTTTTCGAATGTGCAATGAGTACTATACCCTGTTGGTACTAATTGAACAGCTCCCAGGAAAAGTCAGGGTTTAAAAGCAAATTATGAAATGGTTTAGTAGACTTAACTCTGAGTTGGGTATTCCTTTACTGAATCTCTGATTCTACTATCCACACAGAGACAGACTGAGCAAGAAAATTGAGAAACAAATTTAACTTTGCGCCATAGTATATCTACTTTGAAATCATCAGCCCCTTCCAACTTCCTTATCACATAACACAGATAGTCTTTCTGGAGTCAGAGATCATATTCAATCTTATTTGGATACTGTTTTAAGCAGTATATCACATAAATCCTCTATAGCCTCTTAAATTGTTATTATAATAATTTTTTTCTAACCTGTCCTATAGTCCCCATCAAGAATATGATCTCCAAAAACTATACAATATTGATTAAGGAAATTTAAGATGATTTAAAGAAATGTAAAGATATCCCATGCTCTTGAAGTGGAAGAATTAATATTTTTAAATGTCCAAACTACCCAAAGCAATCTACAGATTTAATGCGATCCTTCTCAAGTTACCCAGATCATTTTATACAGAACTAGAACAAATAATCCTAAAATTTATATGGAGTGACAAAAGACCCAGAATCACCAAAGCATTACTGAAGAAAAAGAATGAAGTTGGAAGAATAACCCTCCCAGGCTTCAGACAATACTACAGAGCTACAGTAACCAAAACAGCCTGGTACTGGCACAAAAACAGACATATGGATCAGTGGATCAGAGTCAAGAGCCCCAAAATAAATCCATACACCTAAGATCAATTAATCTTTGACAAAGGAGGCAAGAATATACAATGGAGAAAAGATAGCCTCTCCAGCAAGTGGTGCTGGGAGAGTTGGATGGTTGCATGTAAATCAGTGGAGTTGGAACACTCTCTTACACCATACACAAAAATAAACACAAAATGGCTTAAAGACGTAAACATGGGACAAGACACTATAAACCTCCTAGAAGAAAACAGGCAAAACATTCTCTGACAAAAATTGTACCAATGTTTTCCTATCTCAGTCTACCAAGGCAACTGAAATAAAAGCAAAAATAAACAAATGGGACCTAATTAAACCTAGGAGCTTTTGCACAACAAAGAAAACAAAAAGACAACGTACAGAATGGGAGAAAATATTTACAAACTATGCAAATGACAAGGGCTTAACTTCCAGAATATACAAACAGCTCATATAACTCAATAACAAAAAAAAAATCCAATTTTAAAAAATGGGCAGAAGACCTAACAAACATTTCTCCAATGAAGACACACAAATAGCCAATAGGCACATGAAACATGCTCAACATCACTAACTATCAGAGAAATTCAAATCAAAACTAGAATGAGGTATCATCTCACACTAGTCAAAATGGCCATCATTAAAAAGTCCACAAACCAATAAGTACTGGAGAGAGTGTGGAGAAAAGGGAATCCTCTTACACTGTTGGTGGGAATGTAGTTTGGTACAGCCATTATGGAAAACTGTATGGAGATGCCTTAAAAAACTAAAAATAGATTTACCATATGAGCCAGCAATCTCAATCTGGAGCATATATCCAGAGAAAACTCTAATTTGAAAAGACGCATGCACCCCAATGTTCATAGCAGCACTATTTACAATAGCCAAGACATGGACGCAACCTAAATGTCCATTGACAGATGACTGGATAAAGAAGATGTGGTGTGTATATATATGTGTGTGTGTGTGTGTGTATGTATATGTATATAGTGTGTGTGTATATATAATACACTGGAATAATACTCAGCCATAAAAAGGAATAAAATAATGCCATTTGCAGCAACATGGATGGACCTGGAGATTGTCATACTAAGTGAAGTAAGTCAGAAAGAGAAAGAAAAATACCATATGTTATCCTTTACATGTGGAACTTAAAAAAAAAAAAGACACAAATGAACTTACTTATAAAGTAGAAACAGACTCACAGACATAGAAAATAAACTTACGGTTACTGGAGGGGAAGGGGGTAGGGAGGGCTAAATTGGGAGTTTGAGATTTTCAGATACTAACTACTATATATAAAATAGATAAACCACAAGGTCATACTGTGTAGCACAGGGAACTATATTCAATACCTTATAATAGCCTACAATGAAAAAGAATATGAAAAGGAAGATAATTATATATGTATAACCGAATCACTATGCTGTACACCAAAAATTAACACAACATTGTAAACCGACTATACTTCAATTAAAAAAATTAAAATAAAAGAATATAGTCTCCAAGTTTATTTCAAATACTAACTAGAGACTGAAAGTGTGCCTGGCGTGTGCTGGGACTTCAAGATAAGAGAGATAATTATTGTGATCCTTCATCAACTCACTCCATATGGAGAGGGTTTGAGAGCAACCCAAAGAAGAGAAGTGAGCACTGGGGCCCCAGCGGGAACTGGTCTGGCTTGAGCATCCTTCCTGGATGGTATTGTGGACCCTTGTTCATCTTGGACACAGGAAAGGGCCTTAGAAATTTTCACTCCAAAGCACACTGGCCCCCTGAGATCCAAATCATACCACAGGGAATTATTTTAACCATGGACTTTTAAATTAGTGCTGAGCTCATTTACAAGAAAATCTTACTTTCATATTTTTTTCAGTTTGTCAGTGTTTGACTTGCCTGGTTGCCATGTAATCCCAAATTCATTTAAGGTTATTTTTCCCCCTTTCTCTTATCATATACAAATATGTCTGGTCTTTAATTAACTATCTTAATCTTATTTTTTCTGGTGTCCACCCATATTTCTTTTTTTTCTTTTTTTTAATTTTTTTTATTGAGTTATAGTCATTTTACAATGTCATATCTGTCCATCCATATTTCTGTTCTTTCATTTTCCTGTACTTCCTGTACAGAATGGTTTGTGACATTCTTATTCTTCTGAATACAAATGTGTCCATCAAAAGAGGCTGCAAGCATCCAACAGGTTCATGAAGTCTTCTGGAATAGTTGTGCACCAAAATATTTGTATTGAAATATGTGTAACTTATTACGAATCACTTTCATTTTATTTCCCTATTACATTACGCATTGGCATCATTAATATCAAACTTTAAAACAAGTTTAATTATGTGTAGATACCTTATGTTCAATATTGTTCTTAGATATGGGCAAGCAGGGCCTTTGCCTCATATCTGGGTTGCAAGGGGCTCCTGCGTTTTGAAGTATGGTCCTTAAAAATATCCAAGTCCCCTGGAAGTACCCCAAACCTACATGTGTGGGTCCCAGCCCCCGTTACTTCCCTGTGGGCTGTTCTCCACCACTACTTTGTGCATGGGGTCTAGATGCATTGCAACTGAACCTATAGGATGGCTCAGGCTCCATGGCCAGACCTTAGTTCCAGGTGGGCTACCTGGTAAATGGATTGCTCACACTGGCCAGTGTGGTATTCTTTTTTAACAGGATCAAATGATATCGGGTCATTAGAATCATGTTTACATCCTGATTTTAGGTGAGTTAAATGGTAACAAGATCCCACAAAATATATTTTCTTGGGGCTTTGTATACCTTAGGAGAAGCTCTAGATATATTACTCCCTGAATTTATTTTCAGGATAGTAAAGAAGGTGTTAAAAATTTTGTGATAAAAAGGAAGCATTGGTACAAAAGGTGCAAACTTCCAGTTATGAAAGAAATGAGTCATGGGGACGCAGTGTACAAAAAAAAAAAAAGGGAAGCAGTATATTTGATAGGGTTGAGAACCACTCTCTCAGACTAAGCATTGCAAAAATTTCCATAGGGAGGCATTGCTTTTTATTTTAAAGATCTCAGGAGAGGTCAGAGACTAAAGAAAAAGTTTCTGAGTGTAAAGTCTCCAAGAAGAACGTTATCACTGCTCTTCCCTTTAACCAGGAATCCTTACAAATGGAGCCAAATCACGGAGGTGGACCAAGAGACCTCTTTACTGAGTACATCACTGACCTCTGCCAGTAGACTCTAATTCCTGGTTGCAGACCTCTATATTCAAAGTACAATTTGCATGTCAGTGAAATTCAGGAACAAGATCTACTTCGGCGCATTGTGAAGAGAGAAAGGCAAACATACCCCCACAAAAAGAAATTATGAAGAGTTACAAAACCTACACTGAATCAAGTAATTTTGAGAGCAGGAAATTTCTGAAGTCTCTGTGCTTTCTGTACAAGGACACAAAGGACTGTGCGTTCACCCACGCTAGGCGCTGGGTTAGAAACCAGATGAAATGTAATGTGCTTTCAGTCTTTGATATAATACGATTCTACTCAAGTTCTAATGTATTTCACAATGAAGCCTTATTCTTTTGTAACGTATAGCGGCAGATCAAATCCAGATCAATTAGATATATACATTCCAGTAATTCCTATTTAGGGCTAGTGGATCCTCGGAAGAAGAGTGTCAAGGATCAAGCCACATTCAACCGAAGTTCTCAAGATTAAAAACAGCTTTCCATGCTACCCAGACAGGGGTCCATACGGCATTGTTTTGGGTTCCTATCATCACTTAAAGGGAAGCTTTCAGAAAGTCTGGAGCCCTTGAGGTCCTGCAAATAAGAAAATAATCATAATAATAAAAAATAAAAATAATTATTAAAAATAAAAAACCCTTCTCCCATGCAATTAACGATGGAAGTTCTAAAAAAATTAATTACAAATAAAGCAGTCACATATTTCATGTTTTTAGCGTTCTCTTGAAGGTCTTTGGTAAACATGTAATATAATTCTAGTAACAATGACAGTAGTCATAATAATGTTTTTTATGTATTGAGCATTATTCTGTGACAGGCAATGTTTTAAAGCTTTACGTATATAAGTGATTTTGATTCTTACAACCATCCTATGGAATATATACTATAGTTATCCTCACTAACAAAAGAAAAAAACTAAAGCATAAAATCAGCATTTGGTGGTATGGTTAGTAAGGGGTTAAGCCGGAGTCAGCACACACGGCTGCATGTAAGTTTTTTCTGAAGCGGAAAAGGTATTTGAATATCTGTAAAAGTGTTCAACTTGGGATAATTGTTGTTTACCTAATGTTGATATTTCACCTAAAAGCTATTCTCACAAAACCAAATTCAGTCAGGAGACTCCAACGTGTCATGGAGAACAAAACATTACATTTGGAGATCAGAATAGAGTTTAACTTCCAACTTTTGCTATTGTAATAAATAATGCTAATGCTAATGCTAGAGGATCTTGAGACATTATGGAACTTTTCTAAGCCTCCATTCTTATGAAACGGCAATAGTAATAGTTTTCTATAACAGAGTTGGAAAATTCCGATACAGCGCATGTGAAGTTGTCTTATGAACTATAAAGTGATAAACAAATGTGGTTAGTATCTTTTTCTGGTCCTCTCATCTCGTCCATACATTCTCAATACTCTCAGCACCATTTCATTTCCTCAAATATGACATGTATAGTATCAGATTCATCCAGCCATTTTTTTCAACAAATTTGTATTGAGCCTTTATGTGCAGCACCATTGAGAGGAGTCAAGAAAGGCCCTTCTGAAAAAGTAATATTTGAGCTAGAATCCGAATGATATGGAGAAGCTAGCCATGCTGCTATGAGGGTGAAGGTGCGGGACAGAACAATCCAGGCAGAGAGTCCAGAAAGTTCTAAGTCCCTACGGTGGGCATGAGCTGTCACTGAGAAGCATTACGAAGTCCCGTGGGACTGGAGCAACATCAGGAAGGAGTGTGACTTTCATGGGAAGCACATGGTGCTAGGAGTAGAAGAGAACCCTTCTGAGTTTGGAGCTAATAGAGAAGAGTCTGAAACAGCAGATTAGACAATAACACAAGGAGGAGTGATGGGTGAGCTGAAAGCTAGCTCAGAACTAACCTTGAGAACCATCCTTATAAAAGTAGTATGGAGACATGAGGGAAGGGGGCAGGGCACAGCCATTCAAGGAATGACACAGCAATTAACACCAAAATGGTGGAAGATTCAACTCCCAGTAGGTGCAGCCTTGAGGCTCAAGATGGCAGGAGATTAGACTTCCGGTAGACCTTGAGCTTCATTATACGCTCATTGTAATATATTAGCATGGTGAATGGCACTCCCAAAAGGTCAAAGAGTGGGCGGTGACCCAATTCCTGGGAATCCCAGCCTCTTCCCCAGGGTAGCTGGAATGGTCCTACCACTTGCTGGCGTGTGAAGCTACTGAGCCCGTAAAATCTGGCAATACAGCGCCTCATGGCCCCCACTCTCGCTCCCACATCTTAGGAGATGGCCCACATTCTGTCTATGGAGTGTGTACCTACTTTTACTTTAACCTGAGCACCAAACCCCAACACCTTGTGGCCTTTTGCCTCTTGAAACAGCCTACACTGTATGCAGTATGTATCTCTCTAAATAAATCTACTTTTACTTAACTGTGGCTCGCTCTTGAATTCTTTCCTGCACAAAGCCAAGGACCCACACTTGGCGGGGCGCATCCCAGGGACTCAACCGAGACCTAGGACATGGCCCTCCTCAACATTCATTTTTCCTGTTATCAGTTTCCTACTTTCAAATGTTTCCCTTCAAGCAGTAGAAACACATGGATAAATAACCAAGCATAGCTGGAGTCCAAATTCAAGGTGGAGAAAAATTTTGAAAAACCAGAGGACAGCATGTGGTCATTATATCTAAGACATTTTTCAGCAGGCAGAAGGGAAGTTTCTTTACCCAAAACAAGAAAGAAATTTGACAAGTCTCTATCACTTGAGTAAATAGCAAGATCTCACATCACACAAAGGGGTTAGCCCTCGTTGTTCATATGCACAGACTATAATTACAGTCCATTTTCTATTCTCAGGCAAGGATCCCAATATTGTAAAAAATCTTGCTGTTGCCTAAGATTAAAATGAGATGAACACAGGTCCCTTTTACTTTTGTGCAACTTGGAAGAAATAATGAAATCCCAGGGTAGAATTCATTTAACCTGATGAAGGCTAGATTGCTTTCATTCTATGAGTATTACAGGGGTAATTATTAATCTTAAAAAGTTGTCTATAATAATAGGCAACTGTAGTTAATTTACATGCTTCGTATCAAAGGCAGATGAGGTGTCTTCCTGAATGAGAAGAAATACAATTTCATAGTCACGAGATTGGCTTCTTTTGAGTCATAGATGACCTTCGAACATCAGTGAATTATTTAAAAAGTCACATGCCAAAGAGTAAGGAACCAGGGCTAGGTGCATACGTCACTGAATGGATTCCTTTGTTCCCTGGGCTTCCATTGAAGGGGGATTAAGATTTGACAAAGAGCCACATGCTTACAAGATAGTGAGCCAGCAGGTCCCAGCAGTCATCAGTTGACCTTTGAAAGGAGAACATGATGAGCTCGGGGAAGGGACAAGCACAGGAAGAGTAGTTAATGCTTAACATGGATTTGCATCTTCCTGGGACACAGATGGTGACATTGTACAGAGTTGGAACCAAGCCTCAGGGAAGAACAAGCTGCCAATTGTTATAAACCTAAGGCTATCGTGAGGAGACAAAGCTTTGGATTTACCAGTTCCAGTAGTGCAGCTCCGAACTCCTCAAACTGGCATAACATGTGTTGGAATAATTCTCTTCCTTCTGGTTCATTCACTTACTGATCGATAATTGCCCCGCTGTACTCAACTGTGTACTCATTTCTCTTCCCGTGCTTTTATTCTGTCATTTGGTCTCCATGGGAATGTGACCCACCCTCATTTCCATTCCACCATGTTTATTACTCCTTCAAAGTTCAGTCCAAAAGGTATCACATTCATGAACCACTCTCTCTGACTAATCTTAACTGATTTTCTTTTTTCACGTGTATAATTTTTCCAATCAGCATTCTTTATTCATTACTGATTCTTTATTTGTCACCTGTCAGTATCTATTTGATGCAGGAAAACAGATGTGGGGCGTGAGGAGGGCCTTGTCCCAGGTCTCGACTGAGCCTCTGGAACATGCCCCGCCAGGTGTGGGTCCTTGGCTTCGCACAGGAAAGAATTCAAGTGCAAGCCACCGTTGAATAAAGGGAGATTTATTTAGAGAGATACATACTGCAAAGAGTGTAAGGCAAGAGAAAGGCAAGGAAAGAGGTGTGGGGGTTGGGTGCTCAGGTTAAAGTAAAAGTAGGTCCACACTCCACAGACAGAGTGCAGGCCGTCTCCAAAGAGGGGAGAGCGAAAAAGGCCACTAGGTGTGGTGTTGTCAGTTTTTATAGTCTCAGTAGCTTCACACGCCCACAGGTGGGATCATTCCAGTGGCCCTGGGGGAGGGGCTGAGATTCCCAGGAATTGGGCCACCGCCCATTCTTCGGCCTTTTGCAGTTAGCCTTGGGGCTGTCATGGCGCCTGCAGGCATGCTATTTGATCACGCTGTTACAATGAGCAACCTCAAGGTCTGCTAGAAGTCAAACCTCTTAATCCTCAAGGCCAACTAGAAGGTGAATCTTCCACCATTTTAGTTGCTGTCATTCCTTGAGTGGTTGTGCCCTGCCCCCTTCCCTCCTGTCTCATATTGACACTATATGCAGGAGGAGTGCTAAGGACTGGGGATAAATGACAAAAAAAAAAAAAAAAACAAACAAAAAACCCAGAGGTCAGGAATATTACCATTTAGAAAGGACACGAACATGTGTATAAAAAGTCATTTCAAAATGACTGGGCTACATACAGAATAAAATGTGAGCATAGTATTTAAATCTGCCTAAGAAAGACCAATGTGAAAAAAATACACTAGTTAAGCTGAGATACAAACAATAAGTGAGTTTAGGAAGAAAGAAAGGATGGAAAGGGAGTGGTCCAGGGAGCAGGTGCAAAAGCTTGAACACATGGGAGATAATGTCATTTTTCAGAGTGGTGAAGGAAGAGTTGGACCACGGAATAGAAGAGATATGAAGGAGCCAAACCATGAAGGACTTTGCACACCATAGAAGAGATTATTTATTCTAAGTGTGGATATTAAAAATATTTCATGACTCGTTCAACCCAGGCACTGACCTATTAGAATCTTTTCAAGCCATAGCAATACAGTCAGGTCCAGAAGGACACTGCCATGCCGTACTTAGTCTTGTCTGTTGCCGGATTTGGGGAATGTCCAAGAGGGCCTTGAAATCAGGGGCCAGGGTAGCTCTGCAGCAGGGCAAGGAGCACTCAAAAGAGTAAGAGCAGCAGTCATTTGCCGGCTGGTATTTTTAACTACTGGTGCATGCTGGTTAAATCAGAACTCTGTTCTTTTTAGCACTTTTCATTTCCTGTTCATATCAATATCATCATGGCATGCATTTATTCTAGTGTCTATTCTGTTCATTATTATCATTTAAGCCATGAAGAAACGTTAATAAATTTCAAGCAGAATAACACAATGATAACTTACGCATCATTACTTTGGCATCAGTTAAGAAGAACGAATGGAAGACAGTAAAAAATGGAGAGAGCAAGAGTAACGATGAGGCTAGCATTATAATCTACAAGATAAGTGTGGGTTCAGTCTAGGACAGTGGTGCTGAGAATGTAAAGGATGAGCTGGTGTTAGCAATGACTAGGACGGATTATCTGCAGTTCTAATTGGACGTATGAGTAGGGATGATATGCCAGTGGGTCTAGGATATATCCCCAAACTTCTAGTCTGCCCTGGATTTTTTAAAATATATTTTATTGAAGTATAGTTGATTTACAATATTAGTTTCAGGTGTACAACATAGTGATTCAATATTTTTATAGATTACATTCCTTTTAAAGTTATTATAAAATACTGGATATGTTCCTCCCTGTGCTGTACAATATATTTCTGTAGGTTACTTATTTTATATACAGTAGTTTGTATCTCTTAATCCCCTACCCCTATCTTGCCCCTCTCTCCTTCCCTCTCCACAGTGGTGACCACTAGCTTGTTCTCTGTATGTATGAGTCTGTTTCTGTTTTGTTATATTCACTAGTTTGTTGTAGTTTTTAGATTCCACAATACACACACACAATATAAGCAATACTAGAAATGTATGTATAGTATGTATAATTTATGCTGTCTTGTGTGGAAAGAAGAGATTGTCTACAATTCATTGGGATATACTAATATAGTGTTCCTAGTGATAGAATCAAAATCAGTGATCTTTTTTTAAAGCATATGAATTTTGTTTTGTTTTATGTTGTTTTTTTTCATCCTAAACACACTGAATGAGAATCTCTGGAAGTGGTTCTCAGATTTCAGAATTTTCAATAAGCTTCTCAGGTGAATCTTACATTTTGGGAATTCATTTTGGTAGAGATGTACCTACTCCTCATCTAAGAAAACAATTTAGCCTTTCACAATTGTCCTCAATAAAGAAACATATTAGCTAGTGTTGCCAAGGTTGACTGCCTAACAGAAATTTCCTAGCCCTATTCACATTACACCACACCTAATATCTAAGGAGCTACAGCATGATTGGTTAAAAATGTTTGTAATGACATGGCTCAAGAAAGTATTCAAAATTATTCAAATAATAATGGCTTTTTTTCCACTTGACATTTAATTTTTTTGGAGGAACTAGTCATGAGCAATTAGGATGTGTGAAATGACATACATCCAGATATATTTTATCAAGTATTTTAATTTATGGACACAACTCTCATGACTATAAAATTGCAGTATATAAGGTTTCCTGTGACAAATTTACTCTTGTGTCATAGTCATGGTGTCTTGTTGATAAAATATTTTTTTAAATATTTACAAAGAATTCACTATAAAGGAAACAGACTCACAGATATAAAGACCAAATTAGTAGTTACCAGTAGGGAGAAGAGAGTTGGGAGGGGCAAGACAGGAGTAAGGGATTAAGAGATACAAACTACTGTGTATAAAATAAATAAGCTACAAGGACATATTGCACAGCACAGGAAATATGGCCAATATTTTATGATAACTTTAAATGGAGTATAATCGTTAAAAATTGTGAATCACCATATTGTACAACTGTAACTTATGTAATACTGTGGATCAACTCTATCTCAATTAAAAAAAAAAAAAAAGAATTCACTATTGCAACCATGTTACCCTGTTCCTACTAACATCTCTATGACTGATGTCACATATTAGTCACGTGATCAAATTTTCAATGCTCTTGGGAGCAAAGTAGCACTCTCCACGCAATGCCACCTCACATCCTAGCACCCCTCCCGCTGAAAACCAACCTCAAGTCCCAAACAGCCTACCGAGATCGAATATTCAAACAACGCATACCCTGAGATGGAAGCAGAAACAGGTAAAACAGGTAAAAATTCTTCCCACTATTTTTAAACATATTTACTTACTGATTTTTTTTTAATGGAGAAACAGAATCTGAAGCTTCATACCCAGCTTCTTTAGACTTATAATCTGGTCTTTAAAGATATGCTTAAATCTATTAGGCTATTTCCATGTTTTTCCTGTGAGCGCAGGTTTTCAGAAACTGCTTGTTTTAGTTAAACCTGATACGAGATCCGGCAATACCTTAACGTGTGGCTAGCCCTCCCCTCTTCCGGAAGTGTGGGACACGTTTTCATGGACTTACCAATGAACTAAAGGAACTTTTGCATGCCTTAATACTTGAAGAACAGGAAACATATTACTTTTAACAAAAAAGCGTGCTAGCTTTTGCTAGCATAAAAGCTGTATTTTTCTCCATCCACCTACACCTGCTCCCCAAAGAAACCAGAAAACCAGAAGTCCCCATACAAACTGGCCACTTTATGGATGAAAGGCCCAGCTCAGGGCAGCTCTGCTCCTGTTCTGAGCCTCCTCAGACTTCTGATCCATGTATTTTTGTGCTACAGGGTTTAAGTCACCTGGTTTGCCCTAATATCCTACAATCTTACCAGAGTTAGCATGAGCAGTATCATTTGTTTGTAAAATTTGTTTTACTTTGTAAAGAAAGAAAAAAAGAGAGAAAACATACAAAGAGACTGTAAGAAACTACCCCAAATATTTACTTTTTTTACTTATGACTGGTAAGATCTTAGGTGGTTTTTTTTTTTAAGTTAGCATTGTTTCTCATGGATTTTCAGTGTGTGTGCTATGTGATTCATGCAACCATGAATTTAACTTCCGGCTTTATAACAGAGGAATTTGAGTGATTTCAAGGAGCACCTACCTGGGGGAAATATGTTTCCATCCTGTCTACTGATCCTACTTCTTACTTAGAAAATGTTCGCAAGTATTTATTAAATCCCTATTATGTACCTACAATTTTGAGACTTGACATATGTGACCCAGTCTCTGCTATGAAAAAAAAAAGTCTGGTTGTCTCCTCCTGAAAAATATGTCCTGTATGTGTGTATATATATATTTTTTTAAATTTATTGTCACTGAATTTGAGAACTTCAAAGACTTGCTTAACAAAATATAGAAATTCTTCTCCCCAGTTTTGAATACCTCTTTACTAACCTCCCTTTGGTAGGCCTGGCAGTTCAGCTAAATACCAGGAAATACAGGTAAGATACTTAATCCTTGAATTATTTATTACTTATGAACTTTATAATGATAAATAACAATTTCACCACATTTAGAGTGCGTTTTATAAAATCAAAAATCTAGTGCTGACTAGGACTTTTGACACCATTTCTTGTAGCCCCACCACCTTACGTATATTTCTTATCGCCAGTATTTATGGGACACTTACTACGTGCAAGGTGCTGTTACAGTGTTTTCCATACATGAAATATATTTAATCCTCACAACACGAGGTATTATTTTTCTCTTTCTTTTACAGGTAAGGAAACTGAGAACTGGATTAAAACCAAAACTAGCCGAAGTCAGTGACTCAGCAAATAAATACATTCAAGTAATGAGAGAAAGGAGGTAGAAACTCGTTTTTTCTTTTCCTAAAACAGAGACTCACAGAATTTTAGGGGAGGAAAGGCTTTTCAATTATTTGGATTCCCCCTTCTATTTTTCAGATGAGATAGTTGAATCGTAGAGAAGATAAACGCCTTCACCACTCTTTACATCACCTTTATACAAGCACTAACAGTAATACTGCAAATATTGCCCCAGAGAATGGTAGACGCTGTTTAGAGATCGCTGAGAGATTGTGTCCCAGAGACAGCCCCTGCCCCCACCCCAGCTGCTATGGGTGCTGGCCACTAAGTGCCCACATCTCCCCTTCCCAAGAGAACTTCCCGTGGTTGACGGGAATCACCCTGCCAGGAAAGTCTCATCATCACCAGCGCTAATGACTGCCTGATTCACAGGCTAGAAAAGCCTGTCTGGGGCTCCGTCCCTGTCATTTAGGAAAGGAAGACCTTGCCTGAGATCACGCTTTTCCTGAGCTCTTTGCCCTTCCCAGGACCACTTCACTCCCTCCCTTACAGCTTTTTCCTGAAAGGCACTTCCTTCACAAACCACAGGCAATGTAATTGGTACCTCAGGCTCTGTTTTTAAGAATCCTGACCCAAGACACATATATATGCACATGTATGTTTATATGTAAACAGCTCATGCACTGAAGGCAAGAATACATAAGTAATTTATAATTCAGATCTTTTGTTCACATAGTTAAGTGTTTAAGAAGGAACTGGAGAAGACATGATACAGGTAAACAATGGAATATAATTCAGCCCTGAGAAAGGACATCCTGTGATTTGCGACAACATGGCTGGACCTTGAGCACATTATACTAAGTCAGAGAAGTCAGAGAAAGACAAGTATGAGTGATATCACTTATACATGGACTCTAAAAAGGCCGAACTTGTAAACTGGAGAGTGAAATGGTGTTCCCAGGGGATGAAGGCTAGAGGAATATGACAAGTGTTATTTAAGGGTATAAACTTGCAATGAGTAGTAAATAAGCCCTAGAGATCTATGCACAGTACAGTGAATACAGACAACAATATTTGTATTATAATCATCAAACTTGCTAAAAGATTAATCTTAATTATCCCAACCACTAAACGGAAAATATAATTATGTAACATGATAGAGGTGCTAATTATTACAAACGGCAATCATATTACAATATATAAGCATATCAAATGTTGTACACCTAACATTTACACAGTCTTCTATGTCAAATATATTTTAATTTAAAAAGAAGGAATTGGGGAATTAACTGTAGGAATAATAGGGGTGGTAATATTTGACAAGCAACAGGACATATCTCATGGTGCACACAGTGATCATTCAGACTGTCAACTGAAGAAAAATGTAAAACGTGAGAGCTGTGAGTTTCAGTTTTATTTGGGAAATTACTGAGGACCGCAGCCTAGGAGACAGCCTCTCCGGTAGCACTGAGGAACTTCTCTGAAGACAGAAGTGGGGAGGTCAGTCTGTGTATGATTTTGGTGAAGGAAGGATACGTGCAGTCAAGCACACATCTTGGTAGAAGGTTGCCGCTAGTCACGAGGAGCAGTTGTCTCCATTAATGATTTCAGTGTTTTTCTAGGTAACAGAAAATGCAAGAAATTGGGCTTATAAAATCTTCTCCTGAAAATACATAACTATCTGAAGGCCTGTTCTGCCAGTTTTCCCAGAGCACAGGGTGCCTCATTACTGATCTCCACCCTGAACTCCTTTCACAGTGTGTCACAGAAGGTCAGCGGCTGCAGCGGGTCAGTGGCTTCATTCTTACAGAACCAGACGGTAAGGAACATTTTTTTGTTGTCAGGACCACCTCGTGGTCATAAATCCAACCACAGTTTGGGAGGCATTTCATGACCATTTTGCTCCGCAGCACTAGGAATCCTCTCTCCTAAGTCAAGCCAAGCCTTTGTTGCTAGGCCGCCCAATGAGCTGCTCGTGGACTAGACCCTGTGGACAGGAGCCAGAAGTCCCTGGCCCACCTGTCTTACTAGTCAGGTAACATGAAATGATTCCCCCTTTTTATTTCTTCCAATAGGCAGAGCCACACTGTTAGACTCATTGACCTCGTATACAACTAGATATTCGGTCAGCTCTTTCAAGTTGTATATTCAGTTTAAGAATCTGAGCATGTATATGTGTGTGTGTATATGTATAACTGATCACTTTGCTGTACATTTGAAACTAACATTGTAAGTCAACTACTCTTTAATAAAACCTTTTTAAAAAAATAATTCAATTAAACTTTACAAGAATATAACATAGTAATGAGGACCCATCAGGGTCAGAATTTTGAAAAGGGGTTTTGTCAAGCCAGCTTTCTCTGTCTTAACCGCATATGCAATAATGGAGTCCCATGTTGGCCATTTTCAGGGCGAGATTACCTTTCACTCCCAATTAAGCAAATACTCGTAATTACAAGTTTTGTATATACATAAACCTGGCTGGGGCATTGGTTAGTGGCTGGCTTGCTGATGCCTCTTTCCCACGTTGAAGCTGAATTTGTTGGGGGTAAAATTTACTAATGAGACTGTGTGGTGGGTTGTTGTGCTGCCTGTGAGTTTAGCACAGCTCCCCTAGGTGTCACCCTAGGGTCCTTTCAGCTCTCCAAGTGTCTCAGTTTCTCCCTCCAGCCATTGAAAACCACTGTGGGTGCCTGATCACTGAATGGCCAACATTCTTACTCATGACCCCCAGACTAGCAGGTCTTTTCATTAATGAGTGGGTTTCCCTATGGGACCCCTGCAAGGTATGAGGATGCTGCCTCCAACACTCCCGTAAGTTTCTTGTTTGCCTGAGAAGGCCAAAACCACTAAGAGGAAACCTTCATCTTCAGAGCAAAGTTCTCATGTGTCTTTACTTTTATCCTGAAAAATTCTGTTCAGATAGCCAAACTGAGGAAGACCTCAGGTCAGCCTATTTAACCACTCAGCCCAGTGTCTTTCAACTGGGTTTCACTATATCTGTCAACTGGTGGGCAGGGGGGGAAGTCATTCCCCAGTATCTTTCAACTGGGGGGTCAGGTTCCAGTTATACAGCAATAAATAAAACTCACGATCATTAACCAATAATCAGAAGACCCGAGAACCAAGTCAGACTCACCCAAATTGGTCTGGACTCTGAGGAGACAGATGGGTGGACACAAGAGGACCTATTGGTACTGAGGCTCGAGATCCTTGCAGAGTTCAGGTGAAGGACAGAAGTCTGCTCTGGGTCCCCTTGAAGTCATCAAAACTGTCAACCAAAAAAAAAAAAAAAAAGCACAATGTGAGAGCTCTCGGATTTTATTTGAGGACTTACTGAGGACTATAGTGCAGGAGACAGCCTCTCTGATAGCTCTGGGGAACTGATCCAAAGAGATAAGGGAGGAGGTCCCTATATACATGATTTGCTGAAGGCGGAACATGCAACCTAGCACACATCTCAGTAGAAGGCTGCTGCTGGCCACCAGGAGCAGATGTCTCCATGAATGATTTTAGTGCTTTTCTAGGTATGAGAAGATGCAAGAAACTGAGTTCATAAAATTTTCTCCAGAAGATACCTAACTATCTGTTAGAAAGCCTGTTTTTGCCCATTTTCCTAGAACACAGAGTGCCTCATTTTTGACTTCTGCCCTGAATTCCTTTCAGGGTGTGTTAAAGGTCAGTGGCTTCATTCTTGTAGAACCAGATGGTGAGGGACATTTTTTTCTTCTCAAGTCATAACTATGAATATAAAATTAGAAAAAATCTATTATGTGCTAACAATGAGTCAAAAATATATTTGAGATGTGTAAATATATATATAACTATATATAAAAATAGATATAAAATAAATTTCTTCCATATAGCATAGGCAACTATATTCAATATCTCACAACAACCTTTCATGAAAACAAATATAGGTATATGTAAGCATAACTGGGATATTGCATGGGGGGAACTCACACTTTACAAATTTTTACAACATGGCGAGTGACTTACACATATTTTCTCATTTTATCAAAATTAAATAAAATATTATTTTTCCATTTATAGATGTGAAAACTTATGGATGGAAAAATAATTTCCCAACATACATTTGTAGAGAAGTTTAACCCATGTCCATCAGACCATAAATCTCAAGCTCTTAACAATATTCTCCATCATTAAGTAGAGAGGAAGATGGGCTGTGTTCTTCTGTATCTGGTCTTGCCGATGAAACACATCCTCCAGAGAAAAATGTTTGCATAGATGGTGATTCCAAGGCGATTTTATCCAGGTGGTTGATTCAGCTTATTGACAGCTCTGATTTCATATACACATGGGGTAAAATACATTTTAGGGGTTAGCTGGAGACACTGCATCTGAATGGTTAGTAGTATTTTCTGGGTTTTTTTGTTTTGTTTTGCTTTTGGTGCGGTCAAATTTATCCTGAGTTCTAAACTCTCTTATAAAGAACATTCAGAGTAGTATCTAATTATTTAACTTATTGATAAACTGTAATTAAATGATGTGACTGTTGATCAGACACTGGCCTGTTTTAGTTCTTTTTTGTCAAAAACCCAATAAAGCTAGTATAAACGTGAAAATGAACCAAAATTACTGAGCTATATACCACACTGTGCAATCCATAGGCTCGTGTGGGCAGCCAGAACTACCTGCCAGTGCTATGTATGTGCCACTTGCGATTTATTAATTTACACTTCCTCATTGATTAAAAAAAAACTCAGTACTTGAAATCCTTACATTTCAGAGACAAAGAAATCTGACTTATTAGTACAACACATTTCATTTTTGAAGGTGAGGTGTGGAAGCAAGCCTAGAATAATGAAATAAAGCCTTTCATAGCTGAACAGAACCACATGATGATAATTTAGTATGTAATATAGATCAATGCTATGTTGAATTTCATACAACTAGAAAGTAAATGTTAATATCAGGAGAATACCAATGAGTTATGAGGTCTTTCGACATTCTGTTTTGAAAGACACTGTGACCTTGCATTTACAAAGATAAAGATTGTTCTCCCAAGCCATCAAGTCCAACTGATTACTAATGGGTATTTTAGATCTCTGTAAGAAAACACTGTATTCTCTAGAGTTTACAAAAGTGATACACTTAGCTCTACAGAGAGAAATAATCTTGAAAACTCTAATGTTGTAATGAGCATAATTTGGTTAAGAATTGTCAAAGTACAGATTGACAAAAATGTGGATAAACTGTAACAGTATATGAGTTCCAAAGAATAAAAGCACAATAGCTAAATGGCTACATTTGAAAGAGCAATCTGTTTTTAAAAGCCACGTAGAGAATCACAAGATAATGTCAAAAGTTCGGTTAGACAAGCAGCAATGAAATTTGAGACTACTGCTATTATGACAAATCCGGTTTCAAACCTTGTTGACTTAGATTTACTTGCACAACCAGAATTTGCCAAAGCAGGAAATAGGTATAATGTATATATACCTCTCCACCTTTCTTCTTCCCGCAGATAAAGCAGATTACTTCATCCTGCCCTGACATCCAACAGTAAGTGATAACGTCTTTACTTTAAAGTGAACATTTTATGACACCAATGTACTTATGCCTTGTCGGTGGTAAAATGATACGTAGTAAATG
Source organism: Camelus dromedarius (assembly GCF_036321535.1). Classification (NCBI taxonomy): domain Eukaryota; kingdom Metazoa; phylum Chordata; class Mammalia; order Artiodactyla; family Camelidae; genus Camelus; species Camelus dromedarius. The sequence continues at coordinate 32,749,085 of NC_087454.1, read as the reverse complement.
ACTGTGGTTTTCAAATATCTGTTGACAACTTTTATTGAGAATAATGATATTAAGTTGTTACACTCTTTTTAAGCTAAGAAAGTAACATATAGCTCTATTCTTAGCAAAAAAGCACTTTTATCCAATTTAATATTTAAAAGATTTTTTTAAACTTTTCATTCTAAAATAAGTAATATAATTAATTCCCATGTCTATGACTTTTGGAAACAATTATACTAGAATTTCCTTTAATATAAAAATGAAAAACTATGGTTACATGTGAGTTCATACTTTATCTTAATGACTTTATTAATATTAACATATATGCATATGTGTTAATATAGACATTATTAAAATAAGTATGGGAAGCTATTGTTAATAGTTTTAAATCCACCGAAACAAAATAATAGCATTGACCTTGAGACAAAAAAGTATTCTAAAGATTATCAACATTAGATAAAATTTCCCCCATAAAATGCATTCAAGTCAAAAAGGAAAAAAATTAAAGAGTTTTAGAAGTGCTTCCATCAAAAGACAATCTACTCAGGCATTTACATTTATATAAGTAATTGAAGTATAATATCTGCTGTGTATGTTTTATGGAAGAAAGCAATTTCTGCATAAGGATTTTACCAATCCTTAACAATAAGAAGTGGTCCCGGATAAACAGATCTTAAGAGACCACATAACTACCTACTGACAGCATGTAAGGAGTTATTTACATCACAGGAGGATGATTTTACTTCAAAATATTTTATTAATGTTTTTCTCCTGTATGGCTGTCATCCAGGAACCTTAGGGAAGACTTACCCTGTTGCCACAGGAGATGTGGTGTTGCTTCTTCTGCTAGTTAAAACCCAAAGCTAGAATGACCGCCTGTATGACCAGACCTCTGGAGGAGAATCGGAGGAGTTTAAACTGATGACTAACTTTTTAAGCCCGGGAGCTCCTCTGTAATGATGGGGCCCTTGAATGGAGCTCAGACTTGGAAGAGATAAAGGCCAAGGAGGAGGTCAGAACTCAAGTAATATTTAAATCAGATACTGCTAAGCATTCTAGTGATGTTGTTTAGGAAATTCAAGTAAAGGGAAGATAATTCATCCTTGGAAAGAAAAGAAAATGCTTTCCAGGAACTGTCAAGGTGGCGTTTATTACTCAGTTATCTTTACAAGCTTTCTGCATGATGACGTCTGAAGGTTCTGCAAACTCAAATAGTATCACAGGCTGCTTTCTTCTCGCAGACAAGGGGTGAGATGAAAGAAGTTGATTAGAATGAAGATTAACTATCACGTTAGATTACATTGTAAAATATTGCATCAGATACTTTTCTGACCTGTGATTCGTATATAAACATCTGTCACTGTAATGCATACATTACACCCACGTGTGTTAATGCTATTAATGGCATCTTTTCTAGTCTCTTTAATCCTGTAAAACATTTCCATTCCTTTTTTTCAGGAGTGAGGGCTTTGAGACCAAAATGTCTGCACTGGGCTTATCCCCCAGTTCTTCTGCTTGCAAGTGTATGGCATTGTTAAATCTCTGATCCTGGGACTGCCCACTTGTAAACAGGGGTGTTGAGTAACATTATCTACTACCTAGATTGTTGCAAGTTTTAAATGAGCCTGTGAAGAGTAACACAGCGCTGCATACAAATGAAGCATCACCATACAATGGCATGATTGCCTGTGGCTCACCTAGGGCAGAGGGAGTATGTGAAAAGTTGCCTGTAAATCATCTTCTCTATTTATGAATGTAATCCCTCTACATTCATCTTTAGGTAACATTTAAAAAGGATCTGGTTTTATTTTCCTCCTTATAGTGAACTCGTTCCCCAACACCATATGCTAGATAATCTGCTCTTCCTTTTATGTTTTTTTTTTTAAATGTTATATTGTTTGGTCTATCTCTTAAATATTCTATTAACCTCCACTGGTCCATCATTGGTCCATTCGTCTGTTCCTACAATAATATCAAATTTTTGTGAACAAAAGTTTGGAGTCTATCTTAATAACTAATATGAAAAGATATCCAAATTAATTCTTCTAGTAAAAGGTTTAGTTAGTTATTCATGGGCCAACCAGAATTTCTTATTAGAATTATAAAGAATTTTCATATTAGTTTAATTAGAGCAGACATCTTTATTGTATTAACGTATACTATTTGAGAACATGGAAATCTCTCAATTTATGCAGATCTTTTATGATCTTTTCTAGAGTTGTAAAGTTTTTTCTAAGAAGAAATTTTTCCTCTTGATAATTTCAGAAATTCTTCATAGTTGTTGTTACTATTTTGCGTGGTGCCTTTTCATTTTTTTTTTTAATAACATTCTAACTCCCTGAGAAAAACAGGCCCAATCTTACTAGTTGAGTGTTGCCAATAGGTCAATGGTGCTTTCTGTTGCTTGATATTGCATCTAGCAAACTTGTTGATTGTGGCGTATTCTCTGGACAGATGACCATATCATTTGAAAATAATAACAGTGTTACCTCTTTTCTTACAAAGCTTGCAGATATATTTTTTCTTTTCTCATGCCTTTGATCAGCATCTCTCCAATACCATTTTGAACAACAGTGGTAACATCAGTCATTCTTCTCTTGTTCTCAATAAACTTAGAGTTTCTCTAATAACTATAATATTTGCTATAGATATTTAGTATATTGTTATTACCAATTTAACAATCTCTTCTATTCTCCTCTGTTCATTTTTCTGGCTGTAAGTAGGGACTGAATTTAATAGTGTAGTTTTTGCTGCATGATTTTTCTTTAGTCCGTGAATGTGACGAACTTGACCAAAAAAATTTTCCAGTTATAAATTATCCTTGTGGCCCTGATGTAAACTTTACTCGATCATAATAATTTAAATGCATTTTTTAAATTGGTGAGTTAGTTTTTGGATTTTTGCATTTCATTTGTGAAATGGGCCTAAACATGACTTACTATCATCCTTATCTGGGTTAGGAGTCAATCCCAGAATCACTTCCATTTGTTACCACTCCTTAGGTTCACTTTAGGAAGAAACAGCATCAGGAGGAAGTAGTCACACTAATTTACACTCACATAACCCTAGGGGGTGGGATGGGATGGATGTACGACTTTGGCAGCAGTGTAGAACACTCCACATACGTCTTCACGTCGGATGACGGTTTTATGTTTCCCTGATGCTATCTTGCTGATGTACGGAGCCAGGACAGGTGGCTAGCTCTGTTGCTGCAGAATTTTGCAATAAAGGGGAAGCAATGATTATCTTGAGGCAAGAGCTAGAACTCAAAGTCACAAAACGATCAGGCCAGCCACTGCCCCAGGATGCATCCCCTCCCTCCACTTCTCACCCACTCACCCACCACACACACACACACACACACACACACACAATGGAAGTCGTGAAAGACTTACTTGCCCTCAGATTTTCTCATTATCTTTTTCATTCTATCTTGGAAGCCACTATTCCCTTCTATCCTTCTTTCAGAGTTCATGTTGGCGTGAAATAGGAAGCCTGCCTTCTTCTCCTTCTCCTTCTTCCTTCCTATTCCCTTCCCCTTCTCCTTCTCATTCTCCTTCTTCTTCTTTATTATTATTATTATTATTATTGTTATTATTATTATTATTATTATTATTATTAAAAGCTTCCTTTAAAAATGGACCCTTTTATGAATTATCCTCTTAAGAACTAAGCAAGTTCTCCTTCATTTATAACTTGAAAATCCTTATTTTCACAAATTGGACTTTTAAGACAAGGAACGCTGGTGTAATTTTTATAAATATATGTTTTTTATCTATGAATAAGCATTGATACCATGTCATTGGAGAAAATAATTTATTTTCTTTTCCAAGGGAGGGTTTCAGACTTAGTGGGGGTCCTGACATCAGTGTGAAGGAGAGGCCACATGTTACAGTTTAATTGCATCATATAATTTAGAGTTCAAAAAGACACAATTTGCTCTGCTCTCTGTAATTAGACCCTAGTAAATGACCAACACTTGGGATTGTAAATCTTCGAAATCTCTGGATTTAGCTTTTCTCTAGTCACACTTAGGAGAAATTACTAACCTCTTTAAAAAGGAAAAATCCCAAAAGGCAGAATGGAAAATCATATAAGGAGAGGCTTGGTGACTTACACGCAGGAGAATAACTCTTTGAAGGGAAAAGAAGTAAAAGGAACCTAAAGTTGGTCCCCAAGGAAACAGCAGAGGAAATCCATAATTACACACATTCAGAAATTGTCTGCATGCAAGTGGACCACAGGAAGAAGAAGCTGTTTCTCCTAATTCTTTCTTACGCTTTCTGTGTGACTCTACCAAACGGAACCGCAAATAAACCATGTCCAACCTGCACCTGCTACTTGAGGCAGCCCCTGGGGAAGAGGGGCGGAGTGGCGCTAAGTGGGGCGGTCTTACAGCTGATGATGGACTTTTATCGTAGTTACTTCATTCGACATATGTACTTCCAGAGCTCTGTAATATGCTAGACTCCTTCCTATCCTCCTCCAAAAGCATAAGAATGGGCCAGGGCGAAAGAAAATAAAACTCGACCTTCCACTTTTGCACACATGGAAAAGTGCAACACTCTCACAATCTGGGCTTTTAAATGATGGGCTCCCCTAAAGATACGCTGAGACTCCAAGGGTGGACGCGGTCATGTGTCGTTAACCTGATAGTGTTCAGTGATACCTAGCGTGCTATCCTGGACAGAGGGTGCAAAGCTTGATGAATGAATGTTAAAGGAAAGAATAATACCTGGTTGTCATAATTTGCCAAAAAAGAAGGATTTTTTTTTTCTTTTGCTCTCAAATTCTCCAGGAGGCCCACTGGAGGCCGTTGCCTGAGGGGCATGCGTGCCAAAGGACACTAATCTAAGAAAGAATCATAGAAGCCCCCTCAGCTTGACCACTGAGCACCGAAGGATGAGCATCTTTGGCCATAAGGCGTTTAAAATAATGTGGACATGGTAGTCTGCCCTTTCCACATGCACTCTCTAGTTATGGGGAAAAGTCAAAGGTACATGAAGAAACAGAGAGCAGTAAGATCTTGCACCTGAATTAGAAAAACTGAATGTAATCCAAAGCTTACAAGGTGAGCTTTAAAGGTTCCCATTCAGTGACAAGATCAGTATGTTTGGAGTTAAGTTGTGAGTTTCTTTGAGGAAAGAGACTTAGAAATGTTCTTGTAGGATGTGGCTAGAATCCAGGTTTGAGGATTAACATGATCAAGGGCATAAACAAATGGCATAAGATCAAAGGATAAAGAAGGTCTGAGTAAGGAGCCTACCCTGACTAGAGCTACAAGGAAAAAAAGAAAAAGATTATCTTATGAATGATGTCACGGACTGGGTTCTCCAGGCAACAGAATCTGAGCCACAGGAAGTTACATTAAGAAACTCACTTGGGATCAGTTCTTTTGGAGGGGAGCTGGGGGAAGCATGAGTGGGTGGAGGTGTGGTGTAGTCCCATTGGAGGCTTCAGCCAGTCAGCTACTTCAGAGTCATTCTGAAGCTGAGATGATGTGTTAGCGTTGTCTCGAGTTGGAGCCAAGAGGTCAGGCCTTTATACCTTCCAACTTCCATCCTATGTCCACAGACATAGGATGAGGGGGTCTAGGAAAGAAGCGTGATCTGGGCCAGGTGGCCGTCTTCAGCAGAGCCAGGCTCTGAAGGGCTAAGAGCTGAGAGATTTCTGCTAAGGAAGTAAGCCTCCCAAATAATAATAATAATAATAATAGTAACAGCAATGCTAGGACTCGTATGTCCTAGTATATGGTAATTTTTTTTTTAATGTTTTCGAATTGCTTTGACAGTACTTATCTCCTCAAATCTCACAAGAGCTCTATGAGGTGACCTCCGTCACCAGATTCTAACTTGACAAATGATGATTTTCAGTTTCCTAGAGCTGGTTGAAGATGCGCTGGGTAAACAGCATCAGCAATGACAACAACAAAACCCCAGGCTTCCTACCTAATCCGTACTGCGTTCTCTTCTTTTATGACAGTAGCACTTGCCGAAGTTTAGGTTGGAGAGAGAGAGTGGGAATAGGATTTGATGTCTCTGCTTAAATGAGCACTAATCCTATTGAATCAGAACCCATTCTTAGAACCTCATTTAACTTTAATTACTTATTTAGAGGCCCCGATGCAAATATAGCCATACTGCAGGGTTCAGGCTTCAACATATAAATTTTGGAAGGGCACAAACATTCATCCTAAGAGGGGGCTAAGGATCTCCCATGTACTATTTGATGTTCTGCTTTTTTTTTTTTAATTTAACTTTTGATGTTCTGCTTTTATTTTTAACTTAACTTTTGAAGCATAAACATTTTCCTTGTTTCCAAACCATCAAAAATATAATTTTTATGTCTAACATTTTCTAACAAGAGGATATACTTGAATTTATTTAGACATTTTATCTCCCTAGTATTGAGCGTGTAATTCATTACAATGTTTTACCATTATAAATATTAATATGATGAAAAATTTATGCCTGAAGCCTTTCCAGTATACATTATTATTTCCTTGGAATTACGACAAATTGAATTAGTGGGGCAAAGGATGTGAACATATTGAGGATATTAATACAGACTGGGTTGGTAATACCCTTAAATGTGAGACACATACATTCTATTTTTAGATCCAGAAGGAGAGTGTTGCCTTTTTTGGAATCTGATGTATCGTAATAATGAGAAAGGTCTGAGTGGGAATGAATGGGGACACTGGCTGCATGGGCAGCGTTGAGGAGAGTGGTTGAAGGTATTAAAGAAAAGCACTTACTTCCTAGCGGATTTAGCTACGGTTCTAGGAACACAAGTACATGAGCCAGAGCTCTGGATGGAAAGAAATGGCTCATGCTAACTGGTAATTTGAGGAGATGTTAATAGCGGGATATTTATAAAGGATTAAGCAGGGTCTAAGGAAACCAGCTAGGACAAATGCAGCTCTACCCCAGTCAGTCACAGTTGGGAGCTACCACTCCTCCTGAATGGGCAACGTGAAGAAGCCATTCCTAGAACCCGGGGTGTAGCTTTAACGACAAATTGCAGGTCTAGGGTGGAGCTGAGTAGGATATCTCCAGCATCTACAGGTGAGCTTCAAGACCTTCAGTCAAGTGCTTCTGATTGTTCTTCATTGTCCCCATTGGAGGCTCATGTGTGGGGCTGAATCCATCGTCATTCTACTGGCACCTTAGGACCAGGTCTCTCTTGCTATATTACTCATGGATTTGGTGTAACTGAGATCCTCACATCGTTTTATTGTGTTTTTTCTCTGTGTTCCCCAGAACTTCATGCACTAAACATTCCAATGCAGGTCCATGTTCCCTTTGTTTTTTTCTCAGCAATGGCATCCTTCACACTGTGGCTGTTCCTGGTGGCTGTGTGGCTTCCGTTCTTTCTTGCAAATGGACAGGTATGATCAAAGTTAAAAATCTCTTCAGAACAATTCAAGCAGCTTTAAGGGATCACTAGCTACGGAGTCAATTTTTGAAAGCAAAGAATGCTGAAGTGCCTGGTACATCACAAAGTACTCCCTAGTTGCTCAAAGTACTTAATTAAGTCAAAGGCTGTGACAACCAATATGGTAGCTTCTAGCCACATGGGGATATTGAACACTGGATATATGGACAGTCTGAGTTGAGATCTTCATAAATACAATGCAAAGCATACCTAAAAGATTTGGGTAAAAAAAAGGAGGTTAAAAAATCTTAATAATTTTAATATTGATTGCATGATAAAAACAACATTTTGATTATATTAAAGATTATATTATATATATTGATTTAATATTCATTTTCTTAAGTGGCCACCAAAAAATTAAAATTATGTGTAATGCCTTAGTTATATTTCTATTGACAGCACTGGTCTATGGGTTTAAAAGCTAATGAAACTTCTCCTGCCCCAAGATCTTTTCTGATTTACTTTTTTTTTTAAGGAGCACTTTTTTCTGGTTTTTTTCCCCAAGTGTTTTGTGGGGGGTGGGGGAGGGAGGTAATTTGATTATTTATTTATTTATTTATTTATTTATTTATTTATTTATTTATTTATTTATTTTTAGAGGAGGTCCTGGGGCTTGAACCCAGGGCCTGCAGCATGCTAAGCATGTGCTCTACCATTTGGGCTATGCCTTCCCCGCCAATTTACTTTCATTTAATCCATTTCAGTGTGATTCCACCCAGAAAATTAACAATACACTTATATAATCTCAAATTAGCAAAACTTCCTCATTTGATTGTTACTGTGTGAGAATAATTACACTTATTGTTTCAATTTTTTTAAAAGACAGTATTTTCTTAAGATATTAACTATTTGGATTTTTCTCATAATCTTACAATTAGTATATGGAAGATAAAATATTCTAATTATTTCCAATATGCTGCTTCACTTTAATAATCCCAGGAACATGGACGCAGAATGAGCCAGTGGCAATAAAATGTGGTCAGACCTATGTTACCAGCCTTTTCAGATCTTTGAGGGACTCAGTATTGAAGAAGGAAAGAATAAATTATCCCAGATTGTCAGGGGAAGAATCAATAAGGGACCCTGTTTAGACTTACACTTCAAAATTTGACTCAAGTTCATATAACATCAGACTCTTCTGTAAATTTAGGTCATCAAATTGCTTAAACCTGGTGGGAATTATTCACACACCCTACTCCACCTCCAGGTTTAGGACTCGTCACCCCCGACACACACACACACACACACACATACACACACACACACATACACACACACACAAAGATACACCAAAAGCATCAGTCACATTTCTGTTCCTGGAAAGGACAAAGTCAGCAAGAGTTCATTAACTGGAAGGCTTTGCTCCCTCCAAATTGCCTCAGAGATTTGTTTAATGTTGTAAAACTGTCTTTTGAGTGACCCCAAAAATCTGCTCTATAATAGGTGGAATCACTTACTGGAGCATTGGATGCACTTGGACTAGGCATCTACATTCTTGCTCTAAACAGACACCACGTCAGAACAAAGTTCCCCTTAAAGTCTAAAAGGAGTCACCTGCCTGTGTTGTTAGCATCTCTTTCTGCAGCCCGGTTCAATATGAATGAGCCTGACTTGGTGGTTCCTATCTTGTAACTGTCATTATGTTTCCACTCATATGTCTAGAAAAATCACATGCAGATGTCTCTTGATACTAGAAATTGGTACTTGTGGCCCTAGGGGTGTTTTTAATCATCGTGCCATGAATTACATCCCCACTCTCAAAGTGTAACACCATCTCTTTCTCATTCGAAAGTCATAGTTTGGGCTCAGATTCTCTGGCAATGCTTAACAAATAACATCAGCTTGAACTGAATGCTTTTCAAAGTAATCTTTGTTCTCTTGAATGAACTTACTCATTCTTATATGCACGTCTCAAATCTTTGAAAAAATAATTCTAATTTGACTTTCCCATAGGATCCAGCTTTTGGCACGTTGTCAACCGCCCACAAGGAAGTCCAAATCAAGATTGTAGACAAACACAATGACCTAAGGAGGACGGTCTCTCCACCTGCCAGTAACATGCTCAAAATGGTAAGAAGCAGTAACACCAGGAAAGTGGCTTGAGCCCGCTGCGATAAGGGCTGTCACCTGGGAAATGACATTTCTTAACTTTGGGGTTTAGGAAGTTCTGTCTCTGTTTGGTTGTTTCATTTGAGCTGTGTTATGGACAGGGAAGAAATCCTTTTTTAAAAAATTCCACATTCTATGTTAGCTTATAAATTGTATTTCCTTCTTCTGTTCAATGTTCTATTTGCTAGAGAAGTATGATCTATCAGAATCTATTCTTTATCATGCCCATTTCAGAGTTTACCATATTTGTTAAGGGGAATTTCTCCTCCTAGAAGAAAAAAAAATGCAATCTATATGCATATATATTCTAAATGCATATATATATACACACATATACATGTATATTCTAAATGCACATATATACATATATACACGTATATACATATATGCATATACATATACATACATATATATACACACATATACATATATATATACATTCTGTATAGAATTTGGGGTGCCCGTGGAGCCCTCAGAGCCTCTCTATAAACCCTGGGATAAGACCCTGGCCCTGAGGTTAGTGTGCCCTCTGACCCTAACAAATTGACTTTTAGATACTTTCACTGGCCTTTCCTGTTGATTTGGATCCAAAACAACTTTCCAATAAGTTCTCTGGGCTGCGTGCAGCTCTTCTTCCCAGTCCCTCAGTGCAGTCATACCTCCAATATTATCACCACCCTCATCATTAACATCCCTTCCCACTGGGCGCCACTTTGGGACCTAGACCTTTTCTAGGAGATATGTTACTAGCAGGGGAAATCTAAATTTTGTTGACTTTAAGGAAGAGAGGACAAAAATATCTTACCACTGCAAATGTCACCCCCACCCCCCCCAAAAATGGCCAAACATCCTCTGAGGGGTCCCCTGTCATAACCCCAGAAGGGCTTGTGCAAGTGAGGGGTCCCAAGCTTAAGCTTCCTGGGCTCCCTAGGACGGGGCAGAAATTCTTAGATTTGTTTTATAATCGTTCAGTAACATGTCCAGTTCACAGGGCTCTGTAAGTTGTGAAGGCAGAATTACAATGAAATCTCTGGACATCAGGAAGAGGCCATTATGTCTTTCTGCTCACTCTGTCTCCTAACCTAGGATCAAGAAGGCCTTTCCCCTTCAGGATCAGTGCCAGGCCATTTAGGGTCAATAAGAGCCCACTTTTTAGCCACATGTCTCCCAAATGTATTCACTGGGGAGAAAAAAAAAAAGCAACTGGGAGTGAAGTATGTCAGCTCCATATTATAGGAAAAATAATCTCAGTACTTCCACTTGTTGATCAATATTCAGAGTAAGACTATTACTAAAAATCTTTAGGTGTGGTTGCTATGCCATCATAAATAGACCATTAACTATCTTAGATTTTTCAATTAGGACAGACATACTATGCATATTTCTCTGTGGAGCAGAAACGGCACACCAAGAGAGCTATCTTTGATCATCGCGATAATCAGAAGATGCATGTACAGGAATTTTATAATGACGTAAATCAATCTACCAGTCTCGTTATAAAGCTTATGCTCCTTTGTAGTTTGAGCACATATCTTTTTTTTTTCTCTTCTTGTTTTAGCAATGGGACAGCAAGGCAGCAGCAAACGCCCAAAACTGGGCAAATCAGTGCCTGTACAAACACAGTAAGGCCAAGCACAGAACAATCGGTATGTGATTTAACATGTATTTGTTGAGTAAATGAACAAGTAAGAAAATATGGACCATTTCTGATGTGCATTAAGAAATCTTTGTGAATAAACGTTGCTTCTAATGCTGCCTTTTCAAGTTAAAGTATCTCCGTGGATGACAGAACTGAGAAGCACCACCTTGTACTTAATTTACAGAAACTGTCTCACACAGAATCTTATTTGTGCCTCTTAACCATCTCCTAAGCAAGGCAGTCATGTGCCATCCCTTTCTCTATTTTTTTTTGTCTTTTTTTACTATCAAAGTATAGTCAGTTTACAATGCTGTGTCAATTTCTGGTGTACAGCATCATGTTTCAGTCATACACATACATATATAGATTCCTTTTCATATCCTTTTTCATTATAAGGTACTACAAGAAGTTGAGTATAGTTCCCTGTGTTACACAGTAGAAACGTATTGTCTATCTGTTTCATATATAGTAGTTAGTATCTGCTCATCTCGAATTCCCAATTTATCCCTTCCCACTCCCTTCCCCCATGGTAACCATGAGTTAAACTGACTGTCAGGGGGAAAATGATTGTGTCTTAAAACGTATTTGTTTCTGTATTTATAAAATATGTTGAATTTTATCAAGTCGTTTCTGAATTTTACTCAAAAATATTTAACATTAGCATCCATTCCTATTATTTTCTTTTTAATTTTTGATAACAGTCAGGTCTTTTGTCTATTCTGGGTGACTACAATACATGTAATACTCCATCAGACTCAAAAATGACCTTTACATCAAGAACATAAACACAGTGAGATACAATATCATATATATTAAATTTAGATAAAATATTTACTTAAATTATTAAAAATGACAGGGGTGGGCAAGTTTAATTTGAAAATAGTAAATAATTTACCTGTTTTAAAGTAGGACTGCATTGTTATTCGTATTTATACATATACATTTATATATATATTCATAGTTTTTATAATTTAATGAAGTTATAAAGAGGGATGTCTGTATTCAGTAGAAGATTGATACAAATGGTCTTGAAGATCTCAGTCTACTGTTAAAATTTTAGCTTCTTTCTTTCCCTCTTAAAGGAGTTATCCAAGAGTAGTTTATACTCCCTTTAAGTAGCATATAGATGTTACATTTTAAGCCATCCAAATAGAAACGCTAGGCTTGAAAAATATATCAAAATTTTTCTGTGCTGCAAGGCACCTCTTTCCTTATTCTTTGAGAATCTGGCCTGTTATGTTCTTGTTTGTTTGGTTTTTGTCTTTGTTGACTAAGGGAAGACCCACAGTCTTTGAAAATACTCTCCCCCGTGGTGTCACCTGCTTCATGCCTGCAGCTCTTAATTAAAGGCTGAGTATAGATTTTTTTCTTCAATGTCCACACCAAATAACAATCTCAAACATTTATTTCATATATTAAAAAATCTCTGGTGAATGTGAGCAAGAGTAAGAGAGAAATGATGATGAGCTGGGCCTTTAGCAAGCTTACAATATAAAGCGAGAGCTACTGAGGCATACACTCAAGAGAAATGAAAAGTGAAGGGGGAGGATAGAGCTCAGTGGTAAAGCATATGCTTAGCATGCATGAGGTCCTGGGTTCAATCCCCAGTACCTCCATTAAAAATAAATAACTAAATAAAAATCAAATTACCTCCCCCAAAAAACAAAAACAAACAAACAAATAAATAAGAAAAGCATAAATGAATGAATCTAGAGAGAGCAGATAGTTAAGAAAGAAGGCTTCATCTACTCAGAAATGTGCACGCTGAGGCCAGCCTCAAGGTACTAGGTACATCTGCTTACAAATGATGAGAAACTCTCCTGTATTGATCCAGTTCAAAACTATGAGCACTGTGTCTAAAGACCAGGGACTTTGCTTTATTTATTTATTTGTTTTTCTGCTTTCCCCATGCATGATCTTTTTCTTCTTAGGTACGAGGCAATGTGGTGAGAATCTCTTTATGTCAAGTAGCCCCACTTCCTGGTCAAATGCAATCCAAAGCTGGTATGATGAGATCAATGATTTTACCTATGGTGTAGGGCCAAAGCGTCCCAAAGCAGTAGTTGGACATCTTACCCAGGTAAGGGGAACCCTGCTGGCATAAATGCCCTAAAAAAGAAATCCTCTCCAAATTCTGTTGGATGCCAATGTTGAACTGAGGGGGAGGTCTCAAATGGGTAAAGAGAAGTCTTGGCATTTTGTGGCTATTCCAGCTGTGAAATATCATTTGTCAAAAGTCTGTAGGCTTTTGGTAGGGAAATACACTTTGTATTTTTCTAACAGTCTAAGTGGATACAACAGTGAATGTACATGGAAATGCAGCATTTTAAAAGGTATTTTACTTTGATTCAATAATGTAGCTAAATATATCCATAAGGTATGTGGAAACAAAATATATCAGTAACATTCTTTTCAGCTTTGTATTTCCTACTATTTGGCTTTTTAAAAATATATTTTCTTCTTCTCTAATGCACTCTCATACCTCCACTTATGGGTTTGTAGGTTGTTTGGTACTCATCTTTCCGTGTTGGATGTGGAATAGCCTACTGCCCCAATCAACGTATTCTGAAATACTTCTACGTTTGCCAGTATTGTCCTGCGTAAGTATCTCCTTCAAGTTTGCTGTCAATAATGCCATCAGCAATTTAATATTTAAAAATTTTTCTATAATAGACCAACCAGACTTTTAAAAAATGCCTATTTCAGTAGAGGGGAGGAGGGATAAAACTTAAGAAAAATTTTTTAAATTTGAGACACAATCAGTTTCTTAGAAAGAAGACCAACTTCTCTGTTCTAAATACAATATTCTGAAGCTCTCTTTCCTCATGTCTGAAACGCTTTGTCTTCCCGCTCATTTGCCTTTTCTGAAGCTCAGGGTTGCTCCATGGGTATATGTCATGCGCGCTTCTCTCGGTTGGGTGTTGTCAGTTCTCAATAAATTCACACACTAGAAAGCGAAAGCTTGATGGCTAGGTCATGCGTCAAGGAGAGGTGGCAAATGGGGAATGACATTTTAATAATTCCAGCTCTTTATATTCAAATGGTTCTACACCTGCTTAACCCCAAATGCCTACATTACGCCAGTAAGACTTGATAAAATTTTGGATGTCAAAGGTGTTTCAAGAGACTCTTGACATTTTTCTGGTTGTCGAGAAAATTAAGTATCTCAAGTCTTTGCTTCTTAGAACTTAACACCAAAACACTCTGAAGGAATCATCCATTGAGATTTTGATGTATAGCAGAAAATATATCCCTCCCTCAAGCAATATGTTTGAATGATTCACAGAAATTCCTATGGAGATACTAAAGTAATAGTCACAACATATCTGTTAGCTTTAATTCATTTTTCATGTTTGGAAGTCCCTACCACTGGAGTGAGAGGTTCCCCCCCCCCCCCCCCATAAACCAAGCTTCCTATATGATTTATTTTGAGGCTGTAAATAGTCCAGGTGAGGTAGGCTTCCATTTTGAGAAGTAGGACGTTCAGAGTCATTTCCCATAAGCACCTACTGGGGTTTAGTGGGGAAAACGGAATGGTCCTGGAAGAACATATCCAAACTCACTGCCTGGCTGTGAGAGGAGAGGCCTCTGGAACCAGGCACCTGCCGTGAGAACCGGAGTGAACAATGTGAGGAGGAGGCGGGGGTGGGGGGAGAACTTCAGGAACTGTTGTGCCTGTTGGATCATTTTCCGAGCGCCACCACACACACAGCTACAATCCACACAGAGACCGAGATTCAGATACGTTGCGTGGTGTGAGTGAGATTTTGCCTTGTATTTTCAGAGAGTAATGACCAATAGGATAACCATCATCAAAGAGGTGCCAGCCAGTCACTGTAAGATCAATATACCCTGGAAATCAGTGTTAATGATCTTTTTTTCCCCCCTAACATTCCCATTTTTGGTAAACCCAAAAAATCTCACACACACACAAAAAAACTTCTAGATATTCAAAAGCCCATCGACCTCTTAAAAACACACCAAAAATTACTTGGCAATCACCATCTCTAACCTGGAAGCCAAAAAATTATCCCAGAGCTTTACTTTCTCTGGTTCGTAGTATAGAAATTATCATATTTTCCTTTTCAAACATAAAATTGCACTTAGCATTACTATTTCCACATCGTACTGCAGCCGTCTTTCCCCAGGAGCGTCTCTTGTCTCTCTATGGAATATATTCACCGCTAGCCAGTGCACTGGGGTTCATGGCCTTACCAGTTTGACCACGTTCACTGGGAGATTAAAAGTATGCTGAAATATACTCTGAAAACTTTAGAGCCTATTTATGCCATTTCAGTGGCTCAGGTTGGGAGATTATGGTCAAGGAAGTGGGTGTATGCATGAATTCTTCTCTTACTTTGCATTGCTTTCTGAGTATACTTTGAGAATGTTAGTTTTTTTTTTTTCCAGTTATTTGACATGATTAAAAACATTGAATAAATATTCAGGCATATGTGGTGATGGATGCTTCCCTTGGAGCATAAACCAAACTGAAAGATGTCTGACATGTTGTATTTCAAATTTCAGTGGTAATATTATTGGCAGACAATATGTCCCTTACCTACAAGGAACACGATGTGCCAGCTGTCCCAAACATTGTGACAATGGACTATGCAGTAAGTTTGAAATCATTAACTCGCTTGTATAATAAAATGACCCAGGGGAGGGTGTAACTCAGCGGTAGAGCGCATACTTAGCATGCTCGAGGTCCCAGGTTCAATCCCCAGTACCTCCATTAAACAAATAAATCAACAAAATAAACTTAATTACCTCCCCACCAAAAAACAAACCAAAAAAAATGACCCAACATTACTAAGAATTAGGAAATATTCTGAATGTAACCAACTTAAGCAACGCTTTCATGCAAAAGACAAAAAAATTACTCAACAGAGGTGCAGTTAAGCAACAATTTTACATCATTCAGTATTTATGTATCATTTGCAATGAAAAGCCTGTTACTGTATATAACCTAAGGAAACAGCTACCATCAATGTGTATTTGTGACTGTGTTGAACCCATTACATGTTGGCATATATGAAAAAGTTTCTGTGGAAATTATTCATTGTCATTAAGTATTACTTTTCTTTTCATCAAAGTTAATGTCATTATAGCAAAGGTGGCATTTTAAAAAGAGAAAATATGTATAAATATAAGGGTGTGAGACTACAGAATAGTTTAATCTGGACAAGCACATCAAGTATTTTAATTCTTTATAAGTCAATGAGTTCATCATACTAAATCCTTTCATTTCCCCATAGTGTAGTTAGAACCATCACGTTTAATTTAATAACCACTTGCCCTTTTGTTTGCTAATAACTTTTACATACTTTTAAAATGTCAGTTGAATCTGCTGATAGTGTTATTAGCTCACAGAAGCCTCAAAAATATTTTAGCAAAAAGGAGTAAAATTAATGTCATATAATATCTAATTTCCAGTGTTGTGAATGGAGGTACAAAGTGTTGGCATTTTTTTTTAGTTGGCATATGTTATTACAATGATTATGAACAATATAGTTGACCCATTAACTGAGATTTTTACCTCTCAAATGCATTCACCTGACTGAATTGTAGCATTCTCTGGGTGAACTGCATCGCCATAATTCAGAATATTGATGATATTAAAGCCTTACAGAAATCAGCTGAAGGAAATAATACTTACACCTCTGCTGAATACTATTTGTTAAAGAGTTTGGAATTTATCCTATTAGTAATAAGCAGCCAATTGGAAAGATTTTAAACAGAAGAGTGAGGAACTCAGAACTGTATTTTATAAAGAGCTCCTGGCAGTAGTCTGAAGAAACAACTGGACAGGAAGCCAGTTTGGAGACTGTTGAAAAACATGGGTTCAACAACAAATAGATGTAGAAGGGGAGGGTTTAGCATGCACAAGGTCCTGGGTTCAATTCCCAGGGCCTCCTCCAAAAATAAATAAACTTAATTACCTGCCCCCTGCCAAAATAAAATGATTAAATAATAAATAAACAAACTGTTTTTAATGTTAAATTTAAAAATTATTTAAAAAAAATTGATATCTTTACTGCATTAGGGCAAAACAAATAAAGAGAAATGGACAATTACGAGAGAGAGAAGGCAGTAGAATTACCAGCTCAGTTACCTGTGTTTGTTGGATGCTGATGAAAGGCAGAGGGGAATGAGTTCAGGTCGATGCCTAGTTCCTGGTTTAAATTATTTACTTGGTTAGGACTGCCATTTCTCTGAGACCCGGTGAATGGAGTCGAGAGGTGGGGAGGGAGACCAGTGAAATGCCAAGCTCGTGGGTAGGATAATGAATTTGATTTGAGATTTGTTGAGTGTGTGGCCACGGAAGGACATCCAAGTGGAAATGCCCGGCAATCATAGTGACATCTCCTTTTGTTTTTACACTTTTACACCCACCTCTTCTCATAACCATCTCTTAGAGTCTGGCATTAGAGTCTGGAGCATCAGTGTCCAGCGTAACTTTTTGCTTGAACGGAAATGTTCAATGTTTTCACTGGCTTGTAAAGTAGCCTCTGAACACAGTGGCCACTGAGCACTAGGAACATAACTAGGATCACTGAGGACCTGACATTTTCATTTGACTTCATTTTCCTTAAATTAGGTTTACATTTAAACAACCATGGGAAGGGACTCTCATTTCGGATCATGCATTTCTAGAGAGATTCATTTAAATTCATTTGATTCTGTTTTCTGAGAGATGAAAGGGGGTCCATTCCTTTCAGGAACGTTTCAAAAATCTCACATTTTAAAAGGAGGGATGGATTCATCAGTGAGTTTAACACAGAGACCTTATGTGTCCCTCAGGATCTGAAATGCCCATCCCAGTGTAGTGATGCCAACATGTTTGTTCAGTTCCCTCCTCCTCAGTCCCCCTGAATTTACCACTTGTGTTGCAGCCATGGAGGAAAATGATAATGAAGTGACTTATTTCTTTGTTTTTATTCCAGCCAACAGTTGTGAGTACGACAACACCTATGCTAACTGTGATTCTCTGAAGAAACAATGGACCTGTAACGTTCCTTTTGTGAAGAATAATTGCAAGGCTGCCTGCAAGTGTTCGGACAAAATTTATTAAAAGCCCAGTACAGACAAAGCAGGGCTGCGTGCAGGAGGGCTGCATCACCTGCGTGGACTTGACGTTTGCTAACGAGGAAATCACAGACACGTTAGCTACCACTTTGATTCCAAATAGTAATAAGTCTTTGTCTCCCGATCTGCTTTTCATTTTACAGGATTATTTTTTTTTTCATACAAAAGGTTAAAAAATAAGCTCATCTATGACAACAACTTTGGATTTTGATAAAAAATCGGGCGATTTCAATTTCATGAATTTAATCAAGTTGAGGACTCTTAAAGTTGTTGTCTCTTACAATGAAGTTCACTAGAAACCGGAACTGAAATTGAGAACCACGTATAAAATAAACAAGCTGCAAGGATATACCATACAGCACAGGGGGTCTAGCTAATATTCTATACTAACTATAAATGGTGTATAACCCTTAAAAATAGTGAATCACTATGTTGCATACCCGAAACTTATATAATATTGTACATCAACTATACCTCGATTTTAGAAAAAAGACTGGGGAGGAGGTGAGAAGTTAAACCAGAAAACGTGGGAGCCCCAAGGCCTGGGAAATGGAACAGAGTCTGATTGAGAACTCACTTTTCAGCTCCTACAGACAACCCCCAGGACCAGCTGGCCTGCCAGCCTAGGGTGGTTCTCCCACCTCCCAGTCTCCCTTCTCCTTCCCCATCTCTCAAAACCCTGCCTTGCAGCCCTTGGGTGGAGGGTAACCTGGTGCTGGGAAAGAGCTGGGTCCAAAAAAAAAAAACAGGAAAGAAAGAGAGAAAGAAAGAAAAGAGAGAAAGAAAGAAAAGAAAGAAAGAAAGAAAGAAAGAAAGAAAGAAAGAAAGAAAGAAAGAAAGAAAGAAAGAAAGAAAGAAAGAAAGAAAGAAAGAAAGAAAGAAAGAAAGAAAGAAAGGAAGAAAGAGAAAGGAAGGAAGAAATAGAAAGAAAGAAAGAAAGAAAGAAAGAAAGAAAGAAAGAAAGAAAGAAAGAAAGAAAGAAAGAAAGAAGAAAGGAAGAAAGGAGGAAGGAAGGAAGAAAGGAAGAAAGAAATTGAGAACATTGTTCCTAGAACAAAATGTGTAAAAAGAACAGGATGTAATATCATTGTCACATGAATCCTGGACTACAGTCCTCATTCTTAGGGCCACTTACAACTAAGCACCTTCCAAGAAGTGTCCACATGTGCTGTCTTTAATTTGTCCTCTCTCGTTCACCGTTCTACCCACTGATCTGGCTCCTGTCCCTACAGTTAAATTCAAATTGTTCTTCCTAAGGCAACCTCAATCTTCATTTTGCCAAAATCAATGAAGATTTTTGATTCTTCACCTGCATAAACTGCACAGTAGTATATGGCCACATATTCTTTTTTAAGCCTCTCTTCTTTTAGCCAAATCTTCCCTAAAGAAGAATTCAAAATAATATATGGAGATACTCTTCCCCTAGGAGATAGAACTTAGTCCCCTCCCTTTTGAGTCTGGGCTTAGAGATTCACTTCCAGAGAGTAAGCTATGGAAAGAGAACCGTTGTAACTTGACAGTGGAGAAATCTGGTCAACGCCGTCTTAACCAGGTGATCAAAGTTAATATCACCAGGAACCAGTCACATAGCTCCATGAACCCCCGTATATGATGAGATTAGAATAGCATCTCACGTCTGTGGTACTCCTTCTAAAAACTTGCAACCCCAGTCTCATTATGAGATAAAACCGCAGGCAAACTTAAGTTGAGGACTAATCTACAAAATACCCTGACCAGCACTCCTCAAAACTGTCAAAATCGTGAGCAAGATTCTGAGAAACCGCTACAGACTAGAGGAGAATAAGGAGTCAGGCCATGTGGTCCCCTGCATCGTATCCAGGAACAGCAGGAGGTCATTAATGGGGAAAAAAAATGGCGATATCTGGATAGAGTCTGGGGTATTTTTAATAGTAATGTTGTTTCTTAGTCTTGACAAATGTATCAGGGTGATGTTAGATGGTAACATTAGGGGGAACTAAAACTGGGACTTCTCTGTACTAGCCTAGCAAAATTTCTGTAAACCTGAAAATACTCCAAAATAAAAAGTGCATTAAAAAAAATCCTTTTTTCCTTGGCTCCATGACGCTTCATACTTTTTCTCCAGATTATCTGGTTGCTCTTTCTGAGATTCCTTACCTCTGTCCCCCGACCCATCAAGTTTCAATTCCTCTATTCCATGACTAAATGTTTGATTTTGTATTTTTCATGGACGTCTCAGATCCTACAAACAATGGGGTTGTCACATCAGACTCACAGGCTTAGCCAGTGTCAAGCTTCACTCATCATTTCAAGGAAGGCAGTAGCCACGAGGCCAAGCGAGAGCCGGGAGAGGTCCAGGGCCACCAACACAGCACCCTGATGCCGTGTGGCTGCACGTTTCTTCTTCTCTACAGTGCCAGACCTCCTGATTAGTCAACTTTCAAAACCTTTCCATAGACTTCTCAAGTACTTAAGATCATATTCATACTCTTAAACTTATCTGCCAGGGGCTGAATAATCTTTCTTATACTTTGCTGCCTAATCTCACTTCATTTCATTCTCCGCCTTATTTCTTATGCTCCAGGTACAATGATCTCATTAAATTTTTTCAAGCACCTCAAGATTTTTCTTACCTCAGGGCATTTTGTTTGCTATTAGCTTTGTCTAAAAGAGTCACCTCTCTTTATTTGCTTATTATTCTTTTGTTTGCTAGAATAATAATTATTTGCTAGAATAGCTCCTTCTCATTCGATGTCATTTCATCCAAGAGATTCCTTTGGGTAAATAACCTGAAGAACTCTCCTCATTCTCTCCCATAGCTCCCTGCACTTTCCAGAGTAATCACCACAATGCATAATAATTCATTCATGCATTCAACAGCTGTCTACTGAAAACAGTTATGGCTCAGAAATTTAATTAGATACTTTGAAATAGAGTGATAAACAAGACAGTTTCAGACTTCATGGGGTTCACAGTCTAACAGAAGTGAGAGAAAGAAAACTCTTTCACAAAGAAATACTTCATATAATTTGGAAGTGATAAGGCAATCAACTAAAATGAGCAAGAGAACAGAGAATGACAAGGGTCAGCTGGGAGGCAGAAATGTTTATTTAAATAGGAAAGTCAGGTAAAGCCTCTCTCAGGTGATGGCTTTGGATGGAAAACACAATGGAAGTGAGAAAAGAACCAACACAATGATTTGATCGGGAAAACTTTCAGGTGAAGAAAAGGGTGAGTACAAAATTGTTAGGATGGAAATAAATTCGGCATATTTGAGGAAAGGCAACATGCCTAGAATGGCTGGAGCAGAGTGAGCAAGGTCAGGTTAATTTTAAAAAGGGGTTGGAGAGTTAGGAGGAAACTGAGTCACAGGGTGCCCTCTAGGGCAAGTAAAGAGTTGCGATATTATTGCAAGACAGCAGCCAGGAGCGCACACTGAAGAAGAGAGATGATGAGATGGATATTGTAAGGGAGCAAGATTAGAAGCAAGAAATGACTTTAGAGACTGTGGACTAGAAGAGAGACTGAGTTAAATCGCACAGAATTATAATGTATATTATACACCCATATATGTCTACCATGTATAGAGTACCATTTCAAGACATTTTTATTTATATCATGACTGGAAACAAGAGAAATCTCTCCCAACTCAGGCTTGTGTTACGCTACACCAAAGCCAGACAAAGACATCACAAGAAAACTATGGACTATTGTTCTTCATACATAGATGTAACACACAAGCTTATTCACCATGAGAAAGTGATGTTCTCCCAGGAATAAAAGGTGGTTTTGACATTCAAAAATCAATCAATGTGATCTACTATATTAATAAAATAAATGTATCAAGTGCAAAAAAATGCACTTGACAAAATTCAACACCTTTAATGTAAACAGTTTTCAGAAAACCAGGAATTAGAAGGCAACTCCTTCACCTTAACAAGGAAGACCTTACAAAGTCCTCTAGCTAACTACACTTAGTAGTGAATGCTTGAATACTTTCTCTTTATATTATTTTATAGCTGCAAACATCATTGTAGTGCTTTTCAATCTGGAATCCATCATTAGGAAAAAGGGAAGGATGTCAGTTTGCACCACTCATGTTTTAAGTTTACAGCTAATGCAGTAAGATAAAGAGGAAAAAATTAAGGCCATATAGATTAGAAAGGTAGAAATTTCTTTATTTGCAGAATAAAATAATCTGTTTTTACAAAAAAAAAAAAAAGATCTTTACAAAGATCTGTAGGAATCTTTTAAAAAGCCACTAGAATTATTAAGGATGTTTAGCAAGGTCACACAACAGGGCGGCGGGGGGAGCATCTTATGTACAGAGGAACAGGATAAGATTCGCAGCAGGTTTCTCCTTGGAATCCATGCAAGAACTCAGTCCCCCACCTCCCAGGCATTTCCACAACTGCTCCTTTCAGCTCCACACACTCCTGACTTCTGATTTTACAGCGGAATTTTAGAAGCACCTGGACTGCTTCTCTTAAAAATGACCTTCCATGTGCTCTCCAACAAGTGTAGACCTAAAACCTACAAGCTTTCTGGATTTGCCCTCCATACGAAATTCATCATCAACAGTGCTTTTTCCTCTCTCCACATTCCAACATTTTGTCCTATTTCCGCTACTCTAAAATTAAAAGGGAAATTGTCACTACACTCTTCTTTCTCCCGTCATCAATTTCTCAGCTCTGTAAATCACCCTGCACAGTGATCTCAGGTAGTTTTCATAAAACAATATTTGATCATATAATTTCCCAGCTCTCTAAACATCAATTCTTTTCCCATGTTACAAAAGGAAGCAAATCTCCTTAGACTTCTATAAAAAGTTTCCCCAATGTTTCCAACAGTCTATCATTCTGAGTTAAATATGCCTTTAAAAAAAATTTTTTTTAAGTTTTTAATGGAGGTATTGGGGATTGAATCCAGGACCTCGTGCATGCTAGGCATGCACTCTGCCACTGAGCAATACCCACCCCCCAAATATGCCTTTTGATGCATTGACTTGTCTGTTTCTGCTCTTCCATCCAAGTGTACAAAACTCTTTTCTTCATTCTGATCAGGTCACACACATTTTTCAAAGCACTTCAAATGTCAGTCTACCATCTAGTTTTTACCTAGGGTGATATCAATGCACAGAACTTCCAATAATTACTGTATATATTTTGTTTCAACTATTTAGCACTAAACTACACTACCTGGTAATACATATGTACATCTTTTCCCCAGTACAATAAATCTTAGAAAAAAGACACGATGCGTCCTTTCTTCTGCATCCCCTAAGAATCTAGGCCAGGTCAATATTTATTCACTCTTCAAATATCTATCAAATGCAACCCACGTAACCGGTCTTGTGCTAGGCTTTGGAAATACAGCAATAACCAAGAGAGACATAGTCAGTGTCTCAAACACATGCTCACTGACAATCTCTTATCACTTCAACCCTCAAACGGCTCTCATTCTGACATCATCTACAGGAACAAAGAATAACTACAGGTATGGTGTCTTCAAGAATGAAAAAATAGGAGAGTTACAGTGAATTATAGACTATTACACTGTTACAATGAAGTGTTCTGCACTAAAAAAAGAACCAATGTACTAAGCCATTTTATTTATTAAAAGTTGAGCAGTGTTCAAACTACTATATACAGAATAAACAATGCCCTACTGTATAAGATAGGGAACTATAGTCAATAGCTTGTAATAACCTAAAATGAAAAAGAATATATATACACACACACACACACACACACACACACATATATATGTAACTGAATCACTAAGCTGTACACCCAAAACTAACACAACATTGTAAATCAACTATACTTCAATTTTTAAAATATTCAAATCAAGGTATAACTCATTAAAGCCATCAACAGTCTAGCATGAAATCCTTTAAAAATAAAAAAAGGTTGAGCAGCAATTTTGTCCAAGTACTTGAAATGTTTAATAATCTAAGCAAGGTGCAATGAAACCACTAACATAGTAATGAGATAGAGAAATCCAGGTATAGAGTTCATAAACATTCAGAAAGGAAAACAGTCAGGAGTTAACTTGGATTGAAAGCAGTCTAGGGTGACTTCTAAATTCCAAGATCGTTTTAGACAGTGGTACTTGAACCTCAACTGAAACAGCAATAAAGAAGGATGAAAATAACGTCTGCACATTGGCCACTTGGGATTTTAACATTGTCGAGGGAAAATGGCACTCAGCACCGTGAAATATGGCAGTTAGAGCTACAGTTGCGCCTGCATGAGTCTCAAGGGTTGGAATGAGAAATGCCAAGCCTCTTTCCATGGGGTACAGTCAGCTAGTGTGTGATGGATCCTAATCTTTGGTTTGACATGTTTCGACCCAACCCATCCTCTAGGTAATGAGTTACTTCATTCCTTTCAATCTTGAAAACTACAAACATAGGGGGAAATCATCTATTACTCATCTACCCTCCGTAAAGCCAGGTAGGAGTCTTCAACCAACACCTGCTGTGAAGCCAGCAGCTGTGAATCAGGAATTCTGGGCATTTTTCTAAGACTTGTTCCTGTTACTCTTCTTGAATTTTCAGACCATAAAACCTTCAAAATACCAACTTCATCTCTGCAACCCTGAGCGCCAGACTGGTATTGGGCTTCGAACTCAAGTATCTATGGACTTCTGCAGTCTGCTCTTTAAATTCTGACCCACGTTAAGATCGTGTTTGGAAAGGGGCGCCTCCTTTTTCAGTACCCCGACCCCAGCAGCTTGAATCTCGATATCGTCTCCATCCTCCTCTTCCTGTTCTGCGCAAGCGTGTGAGCAGACATTTATTGTCCTCATCAGGTGATGGTAATGATGCCAATGAGAAACTGTGTAGGGTGTTCACGGTGCATCCCCGGAGGGAGACGGGGAAGATGCGCCAACAGTTCAGGGCGCCCACGACTGCGCTGAGGGCATAAAGCCGGTGACGTGGCCCGCACGTGGCTGGCGGGGTGTTTCACGCCCGCCGCCGGAGGCACGAGCCGCAGTTGGTCGGTGCCTGCGGCCCCCACTCCTGCAGCAGGAAGATCTGAGCTCTGGAGCCTGGGTAGGAATGAGAGCAGCCTGGGAAACTGGAAATGCCCAGGGCCGGGGAGGTGGGGTGAAAACCGGGGCGAGAAAACTCTGTGGGGCGAGGGGTCCTCTTCTGGCTCTCCGGTGGGCGCACGGGCTGGGTCAGTTCACACCAACCGTAGAGTCTTCCGTTTTGCCGCTGGGCATCCATCCGCCAAAGACTTTCAACATCCTCTCTGTGTGTATCCGATTGAAACTCTTTACCTACTTTAAAAGATAAATCATTCTGTTTACCTGAAACACTCTGAGTCTCAGGAGAACCCTGATGTCATCTCTAACTGTGGCATTTCATGAGATCAAACTGAGAACTTTGGCCTCAAATCCACTCAGTATGTGAGTGACTAGGTGTAGAAATTATCTTCTAAAGAGTGTGTGGGTTGGGGGCTTACATCAGGAGCTGGGACACTTGAAAATGTGCTGCGTTGTTCTGAGGAAGTTAGTCAACCAACCGTCAATGGAACTTCTTTAAGGAGCACGCTTCTATGTTAGTGTTTGAAGGAAATACCAGGACACCAAAACGCAGTCTGATCTCAGAAGGAGATTATAGTCCTAATGGTGAGATCCAATAAATACAGTGAAGTATTAGAGAACAATGCGAAGCAGCTGAGTCAGGTTTGTGACAGAGATTGCTAATACTACCGACCTATTCTTCACTTCTTTTTAAATGTTCTCTTTTTCCTTGTTCTAGGGTTATGAAACCATACATCATGCTCTTCCTGTAGACACCCCAGAAGAACCATGTCATCCTGGTCTTAAAACACCTGCCACAAAGGGCACAGTGCTTTTCCATTTGCATCCATCCAGGTAAAACAATGGCAGCCAATGTTTCAACTGCGTGGGAATCTGGGTTTAAAGGAATACCATACCAATTTTTCTTTAAATAGAGGCTCACCGAAAGTGTTGAAAGTGTCGCTGCTTTCATTGCTGCAGCTAAAAGGATTAAAGGTTGCGGGAGGGAGTAGGGAGAGGAGAGTGGCAGGGAGGGGTATGTGGCACCTCAGGCTGTTGAATTAAGGAATCGTGGGTCATCTACTGCAAACCTCTGGCATGATTAAGCTATACAAAATCGCCAGGCTTATGTGTGGGTCTTTCAATGAGCTGATGAGGATAAAACAGCCCAGATGTTAGATCATTTCCTGAAGTTAGCCAGAAGGTCTCCAGCGGAACTGGGCTTTGAGCAGTTGAATATCTGATTACATTATACTGATTTTTTCCCTATGACACCTGGAGGTAAAAACATCTTATAAACATTCCTAAAACTAGGAATTCAAACAACATGCATTTATAAAAAGAGCTTATGAGCTCGGCAAGCTACCACTCGTTGCAAACGATGATAATAAAAATAGCATTTCCATTTTTGGAGTATTCTATGCCAGGCATTGCGTTAGGTGTTTTGCGTCTGTCGTTCAGTGTTTGAGGCAAACCTGTGATACAATAAGCCACTGTTTATAGAAGAGAAAACTGAAGCTCAGAAAAGATTTCCCAAAATTGATGGTTTCCAAAGACTAAGGTCTTATCCAATAAGCTACAGAAAGTTGGTAATTGGGAAGTAAAAGTCATAGAAAGCTGAGCCACGGGAGTTGAGCTGCAGGGTAGGATCCTGGTTCCCTCCACAGTGAAGAGTGGATATCATAAAAATCCCAGACCAAAAAGGCAGCATCTGGGTGTTAGCCTGCATGAGGAGCGGGCTAGTTAGGGAGCGAGGGCATGTCCTACCCACTCATTTTAAAAGCTCTGTGGAAACCAGATAATACCCCAACCCATGCCAGATAACTGGCAAGGAAAGGTGAAGTTCCTGGTGTGAAAAATTCTATTTTGGAAATGAATAGACTTGGATTTACTTGCACAATTGGAATTTGCTAAAACAGAAATGTTCTAACCCTCTCTGTTCCTTCTTGCTTCCTACAGATAAAGCACATACCTCATCCTGCTCTGAAAACCAACGGTAAGTGATAACTCATTTATTTACTTAAATGTGAACCTTTTTTTTTTTTGTCAATCATTTTTATTTCGCCAATGGTAAAATCCTATATTTAACAAAGTTATCCATGATTTTCAAGCTTTATGGATAAATGTTTCTTGAGAGAATGAGCTTGTTAATTTGACTTTTACTCGCTATATCAAGTTGAAACAAGTGAATTTTTTACATCTCATTCTAAAATAGTTCCAATGACTTTGAAACAATTTTGCTAGAACTACCTTTAATAGAAAAATGTAAAATATGACAATTATTATGTATTATATATGCTTCCATGTTAATGATTTTACTACTAACATACATAGTTATGTATTAACACAGAAATTGTTAAAATAAGGCTGGAGTGTCTCTACTGGGTTGCAAAATGATTGCTCTTTCCCAGCTGAAACTATGTTTTCCTTTCAACGTGCATTGACTTAGACATCATAATTGGATGAAGGCTAATTTCTGACATTACTTAAGTACTTATCATTAGCATAGGTTAATTCATTGTTCTTGGGCGCCCTCCCCACCCCATTTTTGGGAGGAGGTAATTAGGTTATTTAATGGAGGTGCTGGGGATTGAACCCAGGACCTCGTGCATGCTAGGCTAGAGCTCTGCCTCTAAGATCTACCTCAACCCCCCTTAATTCATTGTTTTAAGCCTCAGTTCCTTCATCTGTAAAACACAGTCATACCCACCAAGGTACCAGAGTGAAATCAGACATTGCGTTTTAGCATACACTGTCAATATGTGTTTATTCCTCTCCCTTTGATGATCACACTATTGAGAAAGACAATACATGGAACAGGTGTCCACTGTTGGCTGTTTACACATCAGTGAGGCCTGAGAAGTACCGCAAATAAATTGTTTAGAATTTTCCCTCCCTCCAAGAATTTGGGAGCACCAATCTCCCAGGAACAAAACTAATCAAAGCAGCATTCCTTTCCTTTACAAAGTGAGCAAATTATCTGGCTAATGGTAGAAGTGGGGATACGAATGCTTCCTAAAGTTGGTGTTCTTGTTGCTTCATGTAAAGGACCAAGGATTTCTTGACACATTGAGAAAGAACAACATGGGCAACCCAATGCTGAATGACTTTTAAAAAGTTGGTGAAGACATTCAACGACCTTTGCACACAATCATGGATTCAGCAGATTTGAACAGGCTAGATTTTCAAATACATTAGTTCTATTTGTATTTTTTTTTCCCCTACACTGGGAAATTTGACTTTATAGACAAGGAATAGAATAAACATAATTTCTAGTGCCTCCACTGGAGAAATAACTACTAATAAAGTGTTTTGCACATTTCTGTGTAATCACAACCCTGGAATCTCGATTCAAAGTGTGTGTAAATAAAAGGACAAACAGCTCTTTCCATAGAGAAGAGGAAACTGAGAGATGGTACACACTGAAAAGAAACATTGCCCCACAACTGAGATGAATGATCAATGAGGTATCATCATGAACTGTGGAGAGACCAGATTTTTTCCCATATTTTCTTTCCGATGGGCTTAGGAGCACCAGAAATGGGGGGACAGAAGGTGGTGTGTCCCTAGCCTTTATAGGTGTACTTCAAGGGCAACAGGCACGTTCTTCAGTTTATTTTTTATTGTCCCTATCAGGGACAAGGTTGGTTCCAGGATGATTCTACTGGCACGATTGGACAGTCTTCTCTTGTTACATTAACCAAAACCCTAACATTGTTTTTTTTTTTTTCCTTCTTAGAGGTCCAGGTACCACAGTTCCCAGTGCAGATCTTTGTTCTTTTCTCCTTAACTTCCTAGCAATGGCTCTACTCCCACTGGTGTTGTTTCTGGCTGCAGTCCTGCTGCCATCTTTCCCCACCGAAGGAAAGGTAAGGTCAAAGTGGAAAATCTTTCCAGAGCTATCCAGCTCGGTGAGATGGCAAAGCACTTTGAGAATGCAAGGAGTGAGGGTCTGGTACATCACAAAGTTGTCACTGGTCACTCAGAGCACTTTATTGCAATTATCTAGATGAAAAGGTTAAGGGTGAGTTGTCCAGTACAGTAGCCACCAGTCACTTATGGCTATTGAAGACTTGAAGGGTGGCTTTTCCAAAACCAGGTGTACCGTTGGTATAAAATACACAACGGATTTCAAAGATTTAGTACCAAAAAAAAAAAATCATTATTTTTATACTGAGTTCATGATGAAATGATACCCTAATTAAATAATGTATTAGGTCCTTAGGACTGTTTTAAGACATTAGCACAAGTTTGGTGGCTTAGCACAATGGGAATGTATTCCCTCTCAGTTCTGGAGGCCAGAAGTCTGACATCAGGGTATCAGCAGGGCCACGCACCCTCTGGAGGACCTAAGAGGGAATCCACTCCATGTCTGTCTCCTAACTTCTGGCGGCTTCCACCAATCCTAGGGGTTGCTTGGTTTGTGGATGCATCACTCCAGTCTCTGCCTCCGTCTTCCCTTCACCTTCTCCCCACTGTGTCTCTCATAAAGACACTTGTCATTTAGGATTTAGGGCCCATTCGGATAATCCAGGGTGATCTCATCTTGAGATTCTGAACTTAATTATATCTGTGAAGACCCTTTTCCCACATAAGTTCACATTCACAGATTTTGGGGGTTAGGACATGAGCACATCATTTTTGTGGACTATCACTGAACCCATTACAAATAAAATAAATTATTTAAATTAATATCACCTGTTTGTATGTTTCATGTGACCACCACAAAGCTAAAATTACATATTTTCTTGAATTATATTTCTAATGGATACGCTGGTCTACGAGTTTAAAAAGCTAATGGTAGTCCTCCTCCCCCAACATCTTTTCTGATTTCCATTTACTTAATTCATTCGAATGTGATCCCCACAGAAAGTTAATATTCTATTTGTATAACCTTAAATTAGCACAACTCCTTCACATACCACATTTGACATTCATCATTACTGTGTGATAAAATTATACTTGCTTTTATATTAAAATCTGACTCTCAAGGTCTTAGCGTTATGTTTTGCTTTGTTTTTTAACAGTCATAAACTTGGTACGTGAGAACCCAACTCTTGAGCTCAGATCCTCTATTTTGAATATGCTGCATCACTTTAACAATCCCAAGAACAGGCTCAATCATTGTCTCCAATGATTGGTGTGTAGATGCCCGTACGAGGTGTCCACCTCCTGGTCAGAGAACCTCTGAATGTGGGGAGTTTTGGTCATCGCTGTCTGTTCCCACACCCTCCTTTGACTCTGGGCGTACAAGATTAGCTAGGACTCCTCAGACCAGAGAATTTTGACACTGGGCTTAACCTCAGTTAATTTAGCATTCACAAATACATCTCATTCTGTTACCGTCATCAAAGTTTCAATCTGAAGACAATTGGTTCATCACCCAGGGCTTCAATTAATTAGTTTGCTATCTTCCCAGTCTCTTTCCTAAAGATTTCCTTCCATGGTTTTTTCCAGGCCCTTTGTTACCTGTCTGCTCCGTCTCCTGGCCTTCATTTACAATAAAAAAAAAAAAAATTAAAAGGGAGATATCATGGGGTCTTTTGCACCACTAAATGTTAGATCAGATGTTCTATACACCTCCACCCAGAAGGTACGTTCTCAAGATGCCTAGAAAATACTGCCCATCTTTCATACCTCAATCCAGGCTATGTTTTGTGAAGCCTTTTCTGACCTCAATCAAGAAGAATGAATCCCTCCTTCCCCTGTATCAGATCCTTCCTGTCATTTCAGTTATCAGGTGGTTTTACAATGTTTACTTATGCCCTGTTGCCGATCCAGTATAAACACTTTAGGGCTAGATAAGACACCATATTTGATCCATTGTATTCTCAACACTTCCTATTTCCTGCCACCTAATAAACTTTACTGAAACTTATTTTTTTAAAAGGTCACATTTTCAATAGAATTATTATCTACAGAGCAAGATGGGGTAAGAAACAGGAAATAATTACTTCTCCTTTTTCAGGGATCAAATGTTGATGTGTTTTGAAAATACTTTAAGATTTTTGAGGGAGAAAATATCCAAGGATGTTATTTTTGCTTTGACGTAAAGCAGAGATCGGCCACTACTGACTTCCCATGTGCATCCCTCCTCAGTTAGAAGTTAGTAGCTGGGAATGTGCCCCGTTAGTGGGTGCAATGCACTCAGTATTGGTCCCTGTCCTCAGGAACATACAAGCAGGCAGGAGAAATGGACGCAGAATGATCTAGTGGCAATCAGATGTGGCCAGGCCCATGTTCACAGCATTTGCAGAGCTTTGAGGGAACTCAGGACTGGAGGGAGTAGAGAATAACGTGTCCCAGGGTGTCAGGGGAAAATCAACAAACATCCTGTCTCTTTATTTTCTAAAAAAACCCCTCATTTCTTACTTACGCTCCTAGAACATCAGACCTCCATGTAAATTTAGGCCATCAAATTGCTGGACCTTGTGGGAATAATTCACACACCCTACTCCACCTCCAGGGTTTAGGACCCATCACCTCCCCCGCCACACACACACACACGCACACAGATACACCAAAAATTGCAGCACCTGATTTAATATCCTATTAATTACATTTCTGTTACTAAAAGAATAGTCAGCAATAGTCCATTAATTGCATGGCTTTGCTTCCTCCAAATTGTCTTGGAGGTTTTTTTGGTTTTTTTTTTTTTTAGTATTTTTAAATATTTTTTTGAACGACCCCATATAATCTACCTATAACAGGAAGAATCATTTTACTTCTCCTGACCCTAAATATTCTTTCTCTAAATACATTCTAAATATATTCTTTCTCTCAAAGCAGACACCACGTCAGGTCAAAGTTCCCCTTAACGTCCTGATGAATCTTGAGGTCCAGTTATTCTGCTGCCGCCTGATTAAATGAGAACCAACTGTCTTAATGTTCTCACTGTGTACCTCTGTACACAGCATCATAAAATAGTACAAAACATGATCATCCATTGTATGTCTAGAAAAATCACCTTGAGAGTCCCCTTGAAACTAGAAACTGGCATTTGTGGCATCAGGAGAGTTTTTAATTTGTCATGCCATGAATCACATCCCCACTCTCAAAGCTTCAAACCACTTCCTTCCTATTATTTGTCATTGCTTTGGCTCAATTCACTGGCATGCTTAGCAACTCATAGTGGCTTGAACTGAATGCTTTTGTAAAGTGATCTCTGATCCCTGGAATTACCTTATCATTCTTAAATGCAATTTTCGAAAATGTTTAAAAAAAATAACCCTGATTTAATTTCCTTTTAGGATCCATCCTTTACTGCTTTGTTAACCACTCAAACGGAAGTCCAAAGAGAGATTGTAAATAAACACAACGAACTAAGGAGGTCCGTGTCTCCACCTGCCAGGAACATGCTAAAGATGGTAAGAAGCAGGAACACAAAGAAAGCGCTGTGAACCAGCGGTGGTAGGAGCAGGCAGCTGCAACCTTACAAAGTGCTGTGTTTATTTTGCTATTTCATTCAGCTGTGTTATGGGCAGGGCGGAAATGAATTTTCCTTTATAATGGTTAAATAACTTACCAAGGTTACCAGGCTATTAAGCTGGGAAGGCAGAATTAGCAGCTAAATCTTCAGACACCAAATGTGAAACCATTACATGTTTTGTGCACTGTCTTTCCAAGTCTAAAATACAGAAACTTCCTATCCTTTGGGAATCAATGCCAGTTAGGGTAATTAATAGCCCATTTTCCAGAGAATAGTCCATAAAGGTCTCCCAGATGGACACAATGGGCTACCAGTGGAATAGCCTAGGTCAGCCTGTTACCACTGAAATGTAATTAGATGGCTTCACATGTTAATTCGTATTCCATGGCTGTTGTGCTGTCATAGTGAGAATACTGTGTTAGGTATTTCTCTCATCAGACAGATCACCTGTGGACTTCTCTTTGTGTGGACACTGGCACCGAGGTAGATAAAACACACAAAACCCCAAACAAATATATATGTGTGTGTGTATATAATACAAATATAAATATATAACAAATATATTATAAATATATATATAACAAATAATAAATATATATATATATACACTTCAGGAAAAAATAAATTTAAAAAAACAAGCAAGATACTTTAATACCAACAACAGCTAGATAACACAGCTACAGAAGCTTTAGAGTGGCTCACACCAGCCTCCCAATCAGATTACAAAGCACGTACTTCATGGAGCTGAATCTGTGTGTACTTCTTTTTCTTGTGACATTTAGGAATGGAGCAGAGACGCCACAGCAAATGCCCAGAAGTGGGCAAACAAGTGCACTTTAGAACACAGCAATCCAGACGACCGAAAGACCAGTACGTTAATTAGTCCACGTCTGTTGAATAAATGAGCAAATAAATAACCCTGGGCAGACAAAACCGAATGGACCATGCTGGGATGTTGCGTTACGAAGACTGTGAATACATGTTGCTTCTGTTGCTGCATTTTTTAAAAGCGAAGTATCTGTATAGAGATACTCATTCTAAGTACTATTTTGTGCTTGTTGTTTACATGATGCAGATGATCTCTTAAGCAGTATCTCCTCTGTTCCCCTTAACCAGCTCGTGAGCAGAGAGATCATGTACAATCATTTTTCTGATCTTAACGATTAGAAACTAAGGATGCAGAAGGAGTGAGTGATGCCAGGACACAGCCGGCAGTGGTGTCATATATTGGGAAGTTCGCCAGGCTTTCTGATTCCTAACCCACTGCCCTTTTTGTGAGACTGCGTTGCTATTTGGTGTTTTGAAACCTGTGTATTTTGCATTCAGAAAATGTATTGAATGATGTTGAATTGTTCCTGAATTTGACTTTAAAAATATTAAAGCTCTTATTAATCAGGATGAATACTTTAGGTATGTTGGCTCATTTAAAAAATTTTTAATAACAAACTGTATTTTGTATGGGCTGTGTGCCTATAATGTGTAGGATAATATATTAGACTCAGAAAACTATAAGACATACCAAGGATGATAAAAACTATGAAAGAAAAAACTTACATGCGTAAACTTTACATAAAATATTTGTTTACATTATCAAGCATGACATGCACATAGGCAAGCCCAAACTGAAATTAGTGAGTAATTTACCTGTTATTCCAGTAGAACTATTATTGTTTATACCGTTGGTGCTAACATTATAATGAAACTAAGATGATTGCATTCAGTAGAAAATTGAAACGAATGGTCTTAAAGACCCACATCTACTGCTAGGTCCTTAGTTTCTGTCCTTTCCTATCAAAGGAGATACCCAAGAACAGTTTCTGCTCTCTCTAAGCAGCATGTGGACATTATATTTCAAGTCATCAAAATAGAGATATTAAGTGAGCGCTGTAAAGGTAGGGAAAATTTTCTGGACTGCAGGGCACTTCTTTCTTTTTTAAATTAATATTATTGTGATAAGAACACTTGTTTTTCTTTTAATTTTTTTTAAAAACACTTTAATGGTGCTAAGAACCCTTAACATGAGATCTGCCTTCTTAAGAAATTTTAAGCGTACAATACACTATCATTGAGTAGAGGTGTAATGTTGTACATCAGATATCTAGAACCTATTCAACTTACTTACCTGGAAGTTTGCACTCACTGATAGTGACTATCCATCCTCCTGCCCTCTCAGCCCCAGCAACCATTTCACTCTTTGATCTATGAATCTGACTATCTGAGATACTTCCTGTTACTGGAATCATGCCCTGGTTGTCTTTCTGTGACAAGTTTATTTGACTTAGAAAAATGTCCTTAAGGTTCATCCATGCTGTTGCATGCTGCAGAATTTCCTTTTTTTCCAAGGATGAATGACATTCCGTTGTGTGTCTATACTGCATTCTGTCTGTCCACTTACTTGTTGATGAACATGTAGGTTGTGTCCACATCTTGGCTATCGTGAATAGTGCTGTGACGAACATGGGATTGCAAATGTCTCTTTGAGATCCTGATTGCAGTTCTTCTGGATAAATACTCAGACGTGAGATTGCTGGATCATTTGGTAGTTCTACTTTTAATTTTTTTAAGGAGCCTCCGTACCACTTCCCACAGCAGCAGCACCATTTTGCACCCTCACCAACAACGTACAAGGATTCCACGTTTTCCACATCCTCACCATCACTTGCTGTCTTTTGGGGTTTTTTTTTTTTTTTTTTTTGATAATAGCCATCCTGACAGGTGTAAGGTCATATCTCACTGTGGCTTTGATTTGCATTCTCCTGATGATTTAGTGATGTTGAGCACCCTTTTATATACCTTCTGGCCACCTGTACATCTTTTTTGGAGGAATGTTTGCTCGCATCCACTGTATTCAGAAAGGATCCTTAGTCAGTCCCTCAGGCAGCCCCCTGGAAAGATGGCTCTCTGGATGTTTCATCCAACTCTTTCCCTCCCCAGGGTGAGGCCGGGAGCTATGGTGTTTTGTCTGCTCACTCTGAACCTGGAGGGGAGGCTATGGTAACTGCCAGCCCAGATCTGTCTCTGTTCTCACCAGTCCAGGGCAGCTGGTTTACGCTGGGTCTCCTTACCATTCCAGAGCAGGCAAGTCAGAACCAGCCCTTCGGGCAGCCTCTGAGAAAACTATGTGGCATTGGATGTCCAAACCAACTTCTTCCCTCCCCAGGGAGAAGCAGGCAGCTGTGGTTTCTGTCTGCTCGCTCTGTGCTGAGCTGGGGAGACAAAATGTGGCATCAACTAATCCAAAATACCATCTCTGCCTCCCTGGGGGGATGGGATTGTGCTCCAAGACTGGCGAGAGAGATGCCAGTTCTTTGGGGAGTCCCTTTGGAAAAGGTGGGTTGCTGGACACATGAACCAAGTCCTTCCCTCCTGATCATGGCACTGTGTGGAAGGTAGGGATTTTCCAGTCTCCCTACCGACTTCAGTAAGTCCGGTTTCATATCCTTCAGGGCATGGAAGCCTTGAATGTTGTTTTTGGATTTCCCACAAGGGCAATTTGTTCATGAATTGTTGCTAAATCCGTGTGTCTACTGGGGGAAGGAGACTCCAGAGATTCCTTTCTACCACTGTGCTAAGGTCACCCTCTGCAAGGCCCTTCCTTCCTAACGCTCTTGGACCTAACAGACATTAGGATGTATTTATTAAGGGAAGATGTACAAGTTTGAAAAGTGTCATCACTCGTAATGTCACTTGCCTCTTGATGGGAGCTCTTAAAGACTGCCTGTAATTTTTTTTTTTCAAAGTTCACACAAAATCATAGTCATAAAAACATTTATTCAGGTTCCTATAGGTGAAAAATCTCTGCTGAGGGTGGGTAAGAGGAGGAGAGAAAGAAGAAAAGTGGGCTGCTGCCTTTTGCAAGCTTACAATACAAAGCTGAGAGCTCACAAGGCATTAATTCCACATGGAAGGAATTTAACGTGAAAAAGTGCATCTCTGACAATCAAGAGGGAGAAGGCATTTTGAATGAGGTCCTCTCAACCTGTTCAAAGTCTGCAGGCTGAGGCCAGCCTCCACGTGCTAGGTGGATCCGTCTTCTGTCCCACTTTGCAGCTGATAAGGAACAGAAGCACCTTTTTCAGGTCTTAGCAGCTAGCGAGTCTAGGCACTGCGGCTCGGTGTTGGAAGGGCGGCAGCCTTGTGTTCACGTAGTTGATTTCTTCTGCCA
This sequence comes from Camelus dromedarius, assembly GCF_036321535.1. Lineage (NCBI taxonomy): Eukaryota > Metazoa > Chordata > Mammalia > Artiodactyla > Camelidae > Camelus > Camelus dromedarius. The sequence continues at coordinate 32,712,224 of NC_087454.1, read as the reverse complement.
TGGCCTGCTTTATCGCTTTCTTCACGAATGATCTGTTCGTGCTTAGGTACAAAATGTGGCGAGAATCTCTACATGTCAAGTGACCCTGTTGCCTGGTCAGATGCGATCCAAAGCTGGTATGAAGAACGCCACAATTTTGTCTACGGCGCAGGACAGAAGAGTCCCAGCGCGGTCGTTGGACATTATACCCAGGTGCGTGGAAAAAAGGAAAGGTCTCTGCCGCACGTGTTCTCGTATAGAAAGTTCCTCTAAATTAAGACTAACTATGGTGTTCAATAGTTAGTCCTGCAAAATCCTTGATAGGGAAGCACACTCTACTTTTCCAATATTATAAATGGATAAAGGGGTGAGTGTACATGAAAGTTAATATTTTTAAAGTTTGTGACTTTGTTTCAATAATTAAATATTTCCATAAGGTAGCTGGCTACCAACTGCAATAGTCGTATTTTTTTTTTCAGTTTTACATTTGCTATTTTTTTTTAAATATTTTTCCCTCTTCTTTAACATACTCACATACTCTCTTACGGATTTGCAGCTTGTCTGGTACTCATCTTACCTCGTTGGATGTGGAATTGCTTATTGCCCCAATCAAGAGAGTCTTAAATATTACTATGTTTGCCAATATTGTCCCGCGTAAGTATGCACTTTAAAGTCTAATACCAATAATTCCACCTGCAATTCAATATTTTTAAATGCTCATATATTATAAAACCGATCAAAACAGAAAGCATATTTTGTTAAAGGGAAGGAATACGTCTTTCAATTTATCAGAGAAGAGAACAGGTTCTCAGATCCAAGAGTAAAATCTGAAACTCTTCTTTCCTCAATTATAAAGTGATGTCTTTTCTCTCAGTTGCCTTTCCCTAGGGCTCAGGGTTAGTCCCTGAGCACATGCAGTGTGCATTTCCCTAGATCCAGTGTCATCAGTTCTCATTAATTTCACACTCTTGAAGGGTGGAAGCTTGATGGTTAAGGAAGGACGGTAGTGGATGGAATATAAGGGACGGCAAATTGTGATTTCAGCCCTTTTTGCAAAAACGTTCCTACTCCTACTTATCTAAAAAAAATACTTATATTATTACCATTAGAAATGATTCATTCTCTTGGTTCTCAAAAGTTTTTCAAGATATCTTTAAGACATGTCAGGGTCCAGGAAAAGGTAACATCTTAAGCTTTTGTTTCTCAGATGTTTTCACAAAAAAACTCCACAATGAAAAATCCCTTAAGGTCATGATTTATAGCAGGAAACATGCTCTTCCATCAAGCAACAAGTTTGAAGTTATCCACAATAAATCCTTCAGATACACGAAAGATCTAACCTCAGCATATCCGTTAGTTTTCATTTCTTTTAAAATTTGAGATTCCTTACCACTACGGGCAGGGCCCCCCCCAAACCAAGGCTCTGACAAGCTTTATTTGATACTACAGATAACCCAGGGATATGAACTCCAGTTTGAGAAGTATGACCTCCAAAGTCCTCTTCCAACGAACACCTTTTATTTATTTATTTTTTTAATGGAGGTACTGGGGATTAAACCCAGGACTTTGTGCATGCACTCTAACACTGAGCTATGCCCTCAGAGTTTAGTAAAAAGAATTGACAGGTCATTTGGGTAAGGACAATATGGCAGACAAGGAAGACACTGAGCTCACCTCCTCCCACAGACACACTGAATTACACCTACGTATAGAGCGACTCCTCCTAAAGAATACCTGAGGGCTGATTTAGCAGCTACTACTGTACATAGAAGAACCACACAGAAATGGGTAGGAAAGATGGAGACACTGTGTCCCTGAGAACCCCATCACCATTGCAGTGACCTGCAGTAGGGGGGATATAAGTGAGGGATCTGCGTACAGACAGCAAAAACAAAACAAAACAAAACAAAAAACAGAAAAACCCCAGCAATTTTAAAAGCACTTAGACTAGGAATAGACTTACCATATGACCCAAGAATCCCGCTTCTGGGCATATATCCAGAAGGAACCCTACTTCAAAATGACACCTGCACCCCAATGTCCACAGCAGCACTATTTACAATAGCCAAGACATGGAAACAGCCTAAATGTCCATCAACAGATGACTGGATAAAGAAGCTGTGGTATATTTATACAATGGAATACTATACAGCCATAAAAACTGACAACATAATGACATTTGCAGCAACATGGATGTTCCTGGAGAATGTCATTCTAAGTGAAGTAAGCCAGAAAGATAAAGAAAAATACCATATGGGATCACTCATAAGTGGAATCTAAAAAAAAAAAAACAAAACATAAATACAAAACAGAAACAGACTCAGACATAGAATACAAACTTGCGGCTTCCAAGGAGGCGAGGGATGGGAAGGGATAGACTGGGATTTCAAAATGTAGAATAGATAAACAAGATTATACTTATAGCACAGGGAAATATATACAAGATCTTATAGTAGCTCACAGAGAAAAAAATGTGACAATGAATATATATAAGTTCATGTATAACTGAAAAATTGTGCTCTACATTGGAATTTGACACAACATTGCAAAATGATTATAGATCAATAAAAAATGTTAAAAAAAAAGAAAAGAAAAGAAAAGCCCCTAGACTATACAGAAGGAAATTCATGTGAGCAGGGAACTGCTGAGCCCTCTCTGGGGTCAGAGGCACCAGTAAGCACCAGTGTTTGGGTCCCCTAGGGATACCTCCCAGTCCACACCTGCCCCAGCTGTCACACCAGGGCAGCCTCTAGCACAGCACTCCCCAGGGACTGCCCATGGCATGGTCCACTCCAGCTCTCACTGGCCTGCCAAAGCCCCCAGGCACAAGCAATCACCGAGGATGCTTCCACACCCAGGCCACTCCTTCAAAACTAAGAGGTGGCTGTTTCATGTAACTCAAATAAAAAACAAAAGTCAGCTAAAACGAGACAGGACTATGTTTCAAAGGAAAGAACAAAATAAGACCCCAGGGGAAAACCCTAATGAAATGGAGATAAGCACTTGACATGATTAACAGTTCAAAGAAAAGCTTATAGGATGCTCACTGAACTAGAGAAAAGAATGGAAGAATGTCTTTGGCTGTTGGCCCACTTAGCACTGTTGAGGTTTGGACTCCCGTGTATTTTCAGATGAATTAAATCAATGATCAACAAGATAATGATCATCAATGAGTTACAAGTTAGTCACTGTAAGGTGATTTCATCCAGGATATTGGTGTTGATCAAAACATTTTTTAACAAACATTCCTTTTTTGGTAAACATAAAACTCTCACACACCACTCCTGGAAACTCACAAACCTTCCCCAGCTCTCACTGACCCACCAACACAAGCACCATTAAATATCACTACTCCATCTAGAAATTAAAATATATATATACTGGAGTATTACTTTCCCCAGCTCATATTAGAGTAATTATGGTATTTATCCTCTTCCGAATATAAAATTATATTGTAATAGTGAATGTTCTTTTCCATCTTGCCACTCCCTGCCTCCAAGGACCCTCCTCTGTCTCTCTGAGGGGTATGTTTACCTCAAGCCAGTGCACTGGGGTGCACAGCCTTACTGATGTGACGAGTCTACTGGGAGACCGTGTGTTGGTGTAACAAACTTTATTCTGAAAACTTGAGACTATTTATGCCAGTCTAGTTGCTCAGCCTGAAGAATTATAGTCAAGGAGATGGCTCAGCACCTGTGAAGTACTTCCTTAATGTGAATGTTACCTGTATCACACGTTGGGAATTGTGCTTTTTCAGTGTTGTTCACGTCGCTAAACACATTTAATAGCTATGTTTAGTGATTGATGTTGCCCCTGGCAACTAAACAGCTATGTGGAAAATATTTAACACTGTGTATTTTAAATTTCAGTGGCAATAATGTGAATAAAAAGAATACCCCTTACCAACAAGGAACGCCTTGTGCCAGCTGCCCTGGTAACTGCGACAATGGTCTATGCAGTAAGTTGGAAGTGATTAACTTGCTATTATAACCAAGAATTGATATTTTACTTTCTTTTTACGGATTAAGAAATCTTCCAAAGTAAACAGTTCCAATAATGTCTTTACGCAAAAGACAAGGAGATTTCTCAATAGAGTGTGTTTAAGTAAACATTTTACACACTTCAGTAACTACATATTATTTGTAATGAAAAGAAAACAGGCTTATCTCAGAGATGTTGTTCCCGACCACTGCAAGAAGGAAAATGTCACTACAAAGTGAGTCACACAAATTTTTTGGTGTCCCAGTGCACAGAAAACTATGATTACGCTACACTGTAGTCTATTAAGTGTGTAATAGCAGTGTGTCTAAAATAATGTACATACCTTAATTTAAAAATAATGCTTTGGATTCTACATCTTAAATATCCATCATGATTATTTGCCAATCATACCTCAACAAAGCTGGAAAAAAATAGAATAATACAATTTTAAATCCAAAAAAAAAAAATAATAGTGCTTTTGGAAAAATGGCTCCAATAGACTTGCTTGAAGCAAAGTTGCTACAAACTTTCAATTTGTAAAAAAAAAAACCAAAAACAAAAACCACAATACTGCAAAGCACAGTAAAGTGAAATGCAATAAATGAGGTATGTCTGTTATTACCATATATAAGATAATGAAGCATCTAGCATTCGTTTCTGTGACCAGGCAGAGCTCATTAATATTAACTATACATTCATACTTTTGATAAATAGTTCATTTGATAAATAGTTCTAATGATACGTTAGTATCATTAGACCAAAGTTCCTATTTTGACAGAATCAAAATGTATAAATCTAAGGGTGTGAGACCACATTATGGCTCAACCTAGAGAGGCAGACCTTAATACTGCATTTCTTTTGTACAGATGAGTGCATCACGCTGATCACCACATTTTCTCTATAGTCTAATTTGCAGCATGGTGATTAATGTAATAAATGATCACTTGCCCCATAATTTGGTTGTGGTTTTGTGCACATTTTTAATGACAAAATTCAATCTGTATATGATGTTGGTTCATAGAATCCACAAACATATTGTTGCAAAAGAAAGGAAAGAAATTAATGTCATTTATATTATTTCTAAAGTTGTCAAGAACAGAAGTAAAAAAAAGCAGTTGCCTTTTTACAGTTGGGATACTTTTATTTAAATTATTACAAATAATAGAGTTGGCTCATTCACCGAGATTTTTGACTTTTAAATGCATTCCCCTTTAGTCAGCATTCTTTCTTACCGAATTATAGAGCTGTCATTCAGAATATTGATGACATCAAAGCTATAAGTCGACTAAAGAAAAAAGTCAACTAAAAAAAGTGGAATATTTCTACCTCTGCTGAATGCTATATTTGCTAAGGAGCTCGGAATTTATCCTATTAGCAATAAGCATTCAGTTGAAAGATTTTCAGTGAAAGTGTGGCAAAGTCAGAATCATGTTTTAGAAAGAGCTTTCTAGCAATGGTATGTAGAAACAACTGGATGGAAGCCAGCTAGAACTCTGGCTTGAAAAACAATGGGTTAAAAAGAAATTGGATGTTTTGACTGCATTACTCCCAAAACGAATGAAGAAAAATAGACAGGGTTGATAGACAAGGATTAGAATGTTTGCTGTCTAAATGACTTGAGGGAGTCAGAGAGCCACTTCCCCGGGACCATGGGAGGGGCGTAGGGAGCCCACATCCAAGAACCATCAGCCTTGTGGTATGTATGGCTTTAGTTTGAGATGTGCTCAGTTTGGGCTCCCTGGGGAACATCCAAGAAGAAACATTAGAAAGAGGGCAGACTATCATTATTTCACACCTTTATCTTCCCATTGGAACCTTCCCATTGGAATCACTTTCTCCTGAAAGACAGCCTTGGCATCTGAAGGGTCGCTGTCCAACAGGATGACACAATAGAGCCTTTCTCTGTCAGCCTGTGTCTTACAAGGAGCCACTAGTCACACATGGTCTTTGAGCACTATAAATGTGGCTGGTAAGACCGAGGAACTAAATTTTTAATTTCATCTAATTCAGAATCATTTGAATTTAAATAGCTGTTTGTGGCTAGTGGCTCCCATATAAGACTCTGCAGGTATTTTCATGGTACCCTCTTTGCTAAGGGAGAAAAGTAGGGCAATTCATTTTAGAAATATATTGAGGGGTGCGGCATAGCTCAGTGGTAGAGTGTGTGCTTAATATGAGCATGCACGAGGTCCTGGGTTCAATCCCCAGTCCCTCCATTAAATTTAAAAAAAAATCATTTTAGAAACACATCACCAAGTTCAAAATAAAAAGGGATGGATTCATCAGTGAGCTCAAGTGAGGCACCTCCTATGTCCCTCAGGGAGTGAAGGGCCTCTCCTAGAGTGTAAGTGATGCTGACTTGCTTGCCCAGTCCTACCCACCTCATACACTTTGAATGTGTGGATTCCTTTGGGGCTACTGGGGAAAAGGATAATGAGGTACCTCCTCTGTTTTTGTGACAGCCAATACCTGCGAGTATGAAGATCTCCTTAGTAACTGTGATTCCCTGAAGAAAACAGCTGGCTGTGAGCATGAACTGCTCAAAGAGAAATGCAAGGCAACCTGCCGGTGTGAAGGCAAAATCTACTGAAATGTCCAAGTTGCACTGTGCAGGACCAAATGGGAAGCTGCAGCGTTTAGTGGACACACACCAGGAGCGGGACCGTAGGCACGTTAGTCACTAGCTTGATCTCCAACAGGAATGCATCTTTTCCTCCTGGATCTTTACGGAGATCTTTTTCACACAACAATGGGCAAAAGCAGCCTACACTATGATGACAGCTCTGGGCTGATACAAACTCGCTACCTTCGATTTAATGAGGTGAGTCAAGCTGAGGATTTTGAAAGTTGCATAATCATAGCACTGAGTCACTAGAACTTTGGATTAAAGTAATTACATGTTTCCTGAAACAACATGCCAAAAAAAAGACTAACATCATTGTCATTTCAGTTACATGATTTTTTACATGTTTGAAGGATGAATTCAAAGATTGACATCTACCTTTGTCTTACGACCTCCTCTTTAAACAAAAGCAATGTGCTTTTAGAATAAAGAATAAAGAACTTATCTGAGCAAACGCATGGATGTGATTCTTGAATAATATTTTCTAATAGTCACATATAACCCCAGCTAGACTCGGCCCAGATAAGTGATTAGACAGAGCAAAATTTCCAAAAGCGTTTACCTAGAAAGTGAAATTTTAACAATAATGGCAGACAGGAATCAGCTTTATTTTTACTCGATTTTTGCTTTTTGACATTTTGATCTCCTGCCTACTGATTTGGTGTCCTACCTTTTGTGTAAAAAGAATGGTAAATATACAGGTAGGCATGTACCATCACATTTATGCAAAATGCACGTGCAACATAGGAAACGTATACCAGAAACTAGTAAGACTGGTCGTGTAGAGTGGGTGGGTGAGAATGGGGTGAGCAGGATGGAAGGTGTCGGAAGGGCAGGAAGAAACAGCCGGGGGGAGGGACCTTCTATGACCATTTCTCTTTGTATAGTTTCAGCTTTTGAATCATGTTCATGTCTCACATACTCTTTAAAATAAAATCTAATCAATAAGGGTGGGGGTAGGCCCCCGTCTGAAGGCTCTAGAGAATAAGCCATGGGCTGAACTGATAAACAAGCTGTGAGGAATGTCACGTATTCAGGCTGGATAAGAAATGGCCTACTTGATGTGTCCAGTATGGACGGCTGGAGAGCCAATGACGGGTGAGATCCTCAGAGGAGGACAACCTAAGACAGGTGCAGCCGGCTGGATAAGAGGTGGCCTACTTAATGAAGCTTCATGACAAACTTTCAAACAATCTGTCCTTGATCATGTAACATCCTGAGCTTACTGCAGGAGCTTACTGCAGGACCTAAATAGCTTAAGATTATTAACATTGTTATAACTTAAATGATATGTGAGGCACCGTGCATGTCCTATATAAACCCTTTTCTAAGAATCAATAAACAGAGAACTGCTTCGCTTCTCTCCACACAGTGTTCGTATGTACATGATACCGCGCCACCGACAGGGGGCAGTAAAATCCCAAATGGAACAGAAACAAGAACACATTAAACTATATTTCACATAGCTAAAACAGTCACCATAAAGGGTGGGGAAAAGGATTCAACTCAACTAATGTTTGAATGCCGTGTTTGGACTCTATGTCTTCTATATCTAAATAAACACATGCTCAACGCTCGTGAATAAGATTGTGTTTGTTTTAACACAGACATATGGAAAGTACTATGTATCCTATGATTTGAACACATAAATAAATAATTATGAATCATGGGAACCACACTGTTAGAGGACAGCTTTACACATATGGAAGGAAAGAATGCAGGATTCAACCATGCGTTGTTGTACTGGAATTGACATGTTGGTTTGATCTGCAGTCTTTCACTGGTAGGGAAATGCCAGTGAACAAAGGAGGAGGAACTCCTGCCGTCATGAATGGAAAAGTTGCGCAATAGGAATATAAGGGTTCCCAGAGCCACGAGGGACCCAAATTGTCCTTTGGAATGATAAAAAAATTATTCATAAAGGGGGAGGGCATAGCTCAGAGGTAGAGTGTGTGCTTAGCATCCATGAGGTTCTGGGTTCAATCCCCAGTACTGCCACTTAAAAAATAAATAAATAAACCTAGTTTACCACCCTCCCCACCCCCAAAATATATATTATATATATTCATAAAATGACATAAGATAAAACAACAAAGGGAGAAATGCAGTCTTAACCACTTTTAAATAAAACCCACAGTGGCTCTGAGTTACAGTTCTAGGGACAAACAATTTCATGTGGCCCCAGGAAGTAGTCACCCTTATCCCTGCAACAGTGGCGGCCAGCATCCAAGCCAGTGCTGGCTGATGAGCGGTCACTAGAGGCTTCACAGAGCCCAGAAGACAAACCCCTCCTCGAGATAGGGAGCTACTGGAAACAGAGTTCCCAAGCAGCAGGATCCTGAGAGTCCTAGATCTGTGAAGGCAGCTGGAGTGAAAGAGGAGAGAAAGGGGAGATGCTCTGGCGGGGTGACAAGATCTGTGAGCACACCTGAGAAAACCCCTGGCGGCAACCATTAATGGGGTGAAAAGGAGAGTTTCTGCCTCTTCAGTAGCAGGTGGAAGGGGACACTACCTCCCCCTGCCACACACATGCTCACACACACACGGAAACCACTGGTGGGAGCCACCATAAAACCAAAGCCCCTAGTATCTGGGAAACAGGATTACCAAATGTACTTTTTTTTTCTAATTTTACTTTTTTTTTTTTCTATTTTTACTTTTTTTCCAACATTTTTTATTGAGTTCTAGTCATTTTACAATGTTGTATCAAATTCCAGTGTAGAGAAAGAAATGTGACAATGAGGGTGTATATGTCCATGAATGACTGAAAAATTGTGCTGAACTCTGGAATTTGACACAACATTGTAAAATGATTATAAATCAATAAAAATGTTAAAAAAAATCCAGTGTAGAGCAGAATTTTTCAGTTATACATGAACATACATATATTCATTGTCACATATTTTTTTTCCACTGTGAGCTACCACAAGATCTTCTATATATTTCCTGTGCTATACAGTATAATCTTGTTTATCTATTCTTTTGATCTGTATATAGACTTTAAACGTCATCGGATACAGAGTTCTTTGAAATTGAGATGTTTTTCCTCTTTCTTGATTAAGTGAAATAACACATGCAAGATACGTAGGAGGAAGAGGTATTAAGAATGTTCAATGAATTCTAACTGACTTCTCTGTTTCCCCTTAGTGCTACTGGAGTTAATTAGAAAACATACCTCATTCCCAGTGCTATGATGATTTTTTTTCATTTTTGCACTTTACCGTCACAACAGTCCTTTGTCTGCATTTTGCAGATGAGTAAACAGGGACAGGAGGATTCAGGACCTTGTCCAGATATAAACAGTCAGCAAACACCAATGTACGGACTCGACCCAGATATCACCTGACCAGTGCCTCATGTGTTTGTGCACTACACAATGCTGCTTTCTGATCTGGACTAAAATTAATTGACAGTTCGGATTTTCAAAAAAATCTATTCAGACTGAGCATTTAATTAGAAAGAAATGAGTGTTTATACATAGTCGTAGATTATTTGTTCTATATTCATGGAGATGTGTTTGTTCTTGACAATGTGACACTTAAGGCTTGCAGTTCAATGGTAGTCAGGCATCAAATGCTTCCTCATAGTTCCATAAAATTACATTATGACTCAGTTCTGTTGACTTCCATCTCTATTATCTTAAAGCCTTGTTCTGAAGTTATTAAGAAAAGGTACCAAGAAGTAAATTAACCCTTGAAGAGAACTGACTGGGCTAGGGTGTGAGGGGGCGTTCTGGAGTCCTGGTACACACATATGTAAAAGTGAAATTGGCGCTATACCCTTCCCATTTTGTGCATTTATCGTATAGAAGTTATGCTTCAATTAAAAAAAAATAACAGAAAAGAAGGAAGGAAAGAAGGAAAAAAAAAGGAAAAGTCAAGAGAAGAGAAAATAGATTACTATGCTATGACATGGAGCACAGGTTTTGGAAGAAAATCAGGTGCTCAGCTTGGGGCATATTTTAAGGGGAGACATGGAGTGGCAGCTGAACGGATGAGTCTGGGGTTCATTCTAGAAGAGAAATACACATTTGGGAATCATTGCTGTAAAGATGACCCCTGAAATCATGATATAAGATTCGATTCCTAGGAAGTGAGTGAGGGAATGTGCTAAATCCCAGAAATCAGAGAGACAGACTACTGTGTGACTCCTACTTTTCTTTCTATCAAAGAAATGCATCTTTAAACTCTCTATGCCAGTGCAGTTACCCGAAGGAGGGAAAGAAGAGTTCATTCTGTAAGAGCTGGTAATAAATCATCCAGATGCTTGGGGGATAGCGAAAAGCTTTTCAAAGCGATCACAAAATCACTGTCAGTTAATCACTATCAGTTAACCCTGAAAAAGGATGAGGAAGGAGAGCCGTGTAAGGTGGTTGACATGACAAAGGAGGGAAGGAACTAAAAAAAAATCTTCAAAGTTTGAAATTAACCTGTAAGGCAATTCCTACCATTTAAAATATTTTTATTTTACACTTTAGCATTCTTGGACCACGGCTCCATAAATAAAAGTGAGTAATACATTGAGGTAGCACCTCATACTGGACAGAAGAGCATTATCAAGAAGTCTACAAACAATGAATGCTGGAGAGGGTGTGGAGAAAAAGGACCTCTCCTACACTGTTGGTGGGAATCTAAATTGGTGCAGCCACTACAGAGAACAGTATGGAGGTTCCCTTAAAAACTGAAAACAGAAGTATCGTATGATCCAGCAATCCCATTCCTGGGCATATAGCCCACGTGGGGGCAAGGTTCATTTATTTCAGTTTCACGAATACACCTGGTTTCTTTTTTCGTGACTTTACTGAAAGTCCTCTTAGAACTATTTCCCTTTGCTCTAACTTTATGTTCAAAAAGCAACTTTTAATTACATGCTTGACCTTCTCAATACTCTGTCACTCTGCAGGGGGAGATCTTAACAGGGAACATAACCATCCACAACTTGGACAGGTGTTCATCCAACTGGCTAAAGAGTTTTATCAACAAAATCTGTCAATGGCTAATAGTTTAGATGACAGAGTCGAACGTAGCAGACATTGGAAAGCTGGGATGTGGCAGTAACTAAAATAGAATCTAGATTCTAAAATTAATTGCAGAAGAAAAAGCTGAGCAATACTTGTTGCATGAGTGTCATTTGAAAAAGACCTAGAGCTTTTAATTAATTGTGAAAGTGATGTATGACCCAGTGTCGCAGCACTGCGGATGTGTTGCCATGAACCTAGAGTGTTTTTATAGGAAAATGTTCACACAAAGCAAATAAAAGGCCCATCCCACTGTGCACTGTGGTGAACACAACCAGAACATTCCATTCTATTCTAATGTCGCCTTGTAACAGTGCCCTTGAATTACTGTCCAAAGGATGGTGATAGGGAGGTGAGGTGTATTCAGACCACTCTCATCCATCAGGATGTCTCATAAAGCCATCAGGACACTCGTCCTGCAGCATCCCACCTACCTGAGCAAGGCTGCCTCTCAATGAGTGATCATTTATGGGAGTCGAGGACATTCTTATGCTTGCTTCTCTTTTGGTACTATGGACTATTTAGTGGCCACCTGTCTCCCTTTGCAGGTAACAAAATAGAAGGAAGTGGGAAAGATGCCAAAGTCGTGTTGTTCATGTTTGATGTGTGGCGATCGGAAGCCGGTAGGCAGGCACTGGCTCTGATGGTAAACGCCGTGATAATGACCTCCAGTTGGAGATTCTGCTCTCCTAACCCCCCTGGCTTAAATTCTGATGCGACCATGTTTGCCCCTGCCACAATTACAGATAGACTGGGGCGGGGGGAGCTGGTTAGGGTACAAAAGACCAAGCCTCACTGGCCACAAGGAACTTTGTCTTTCTTACACTTCTCAGGTTAAAGAATAATGATCTATCCGGATTCTTTTCTGAAAAAAGATACAACCAGGTGGAAATTTTTCTTCCCTGGAGCTTCAAAGAGTTGCACCCCTGCAGAAAACCAAAATCTGTTATTGGACCGATGCTTCTCATAATGGGGCCCCACGCTGAAGCTGGGACACGACCCTGCTCACGTGGGTTGAGTATCACTTATCAACCCAGTCAGTTTATACAAGCTTGTTGGAGTCATGGATGACTTCTCTCTTATGCCCCCTAAGTGCTTAGCACCCTGCAGAACAATATTTGAGGTTCAGGGGATGTTTGTTGCCCTGAATTGCCTCTAAACACCTTTTCTGTTTCTTATGTTCTTATTTTTGTTTTGTAATTTTGCATGCATTTTTGGTATACCCACCGTGCAAGTATGAAGGGTCAGAGCTTAAAAGGACCTTCAGATTTTCTAGGGTCTCCACTGTTTAGAGATGAGGAAGTTTTCAAAACCTCAAAAGAGGAGGAGGTTACAGAGGTAATTAGTGCAAGTCACAAGCCTAACATTGATTCGAAACCCAGACTCCCTGAGTCCAATTTCCACATTTGTCTCCCTAAAACTATCCTTATTCTTGAATATCACCTCTACTTACCTGTCTCCCATAATCATACTTGCCTTCGTTACCTATTTCCTTATTAAGTATTGATCAAATGAAAAGACTGTCTGCTGGGAGCTCTTGACATTTCCTCAAGTCTGTCTTCATTCAATGTTAAATTTGGTGTACGTTTAACTAGAACTCAGTTCAGTACCCTGCACCCAGTACCCTGTTTAACATTAGCTACTGAGTAGTAATTTAATAAATGAGCAAAGAAGTAAATGAATTTTTTAAAAAACGGAATAATTGCTACAGGAATGTATTTTGTAAGACTGATAGAGCTTTTTTAAGAAGCCAAAGGGTTCTTTACCAAGAAGGATGTGTTGCCAAAAAAATCATTAGTGTATTTCCTGCTACAGCTGTCTGTGAACAAACACTATCTGCTCATTAATTTTAAGGGAAAAAAAAGAAAGAAGAGAAGAGTTGTCATCTCCACCTCTTTGTTAAACATGGAACACCCCTATTGTTTCCATAGGGAGCAAGAAATTAGAGCTAACTTCCCTTTGAAACGAAATAAATACAAGGAAGAAATGCGTGTAAAGGAATCATGAAAGTTCAGTTGACAGAAGTTCTCTCCCCTTAATATGATGTTTATTATTTTAAAATGGTAAGTTGCTATACTGTAAATAGTTTAGTTTCTATAAAGTTGAAAGAGAAAGTAAATGTATCAAAAAATTCTCTCACAGTGAAAAAGAATGCAACAATGAATATATGTATGTTCATGTATAACTGAAAAATTGTGCTGTACACTGGAAATTGACACAACATTGCAAACTGACTATAACTCAATTTTTTAAAATGTAGTGTAATTTCAATCCCTTTTGGTGGAATAAAGTAGGGGCTAGCCCGTTCTGCTGCCTCCGAAGCCACATGGAGGAATGAAAAGCCACGAATCTCTACAGAATGACCATCTGCACCTGCTCCCATACTCTGAACTCCAACGCGCAATTAATTACTTAGCTCTCTAAGCCTCAGTTTTTCTAGGTGTCAAAATAAAAATTCTCGCCCAATCACCTCACAGTCTTGTTGTGATACCACAGCAGGGTATTTCTGAGCATTTCATGACAGTAAAACATCACACACACATCTGAGGTGTCATTATCACTCTTCTTGGTCTACATGAGGAGTAGTATTTTTTAATATACAATTGTATGTGGGAACCTCCAATAAAGAATAACTTAAAGGGAAGGTCCCTAGAAATCATGACTTATTATAACTTCCGGAAACAAAGAAAAAAAATTGAGTTTGTGGGGATGTGATAGCCATCCTTAAATGTTATTAAATGCTATTCCCCGGACTGTTAATTATGAGCGTCCAAACTTACCAAATTCAATGCATCACACACCCCGCAACCAAACCTCACTCCCTAGAGTATGCTCGTGTGTTTCCTTTCCGCTTAAAAGTCTTCCAACAGATTCTATTTCTTACAAATTAAAGCATTTAATGTGAAATATTATGACTCTTCACAAATTTCCTGTAAACTCTATTCTCAACCTTTTCTTTTTTTTTCCTTTCCACAGTAGGATAATACAACTGTTTGGGAGTCCCTTACAAGGTAACACAGTGAGAGAAAGTAGAGTTTCTTCTTCCTGTAACACTCTGGGCTAGTCTAGATGAAGTGCTTCTCCGAAAGAAGGATGTGACCTTTTCTTTTCCTCTTTACGGTACCAAATGTCACCCGCGTGTAGAACATGACTTGCGTTTAATACCTACCTGCCAAATCTGAGATATGCAGCAGATCGTCCATAGATTTCTATTTTTCTATTATTCCTGAGTGTGCAATTTCAAAATCTCTGCTTATATCTATATCTCTAATTAACTGTTTAGATCTATCAGGTAGTACTTTTATTGCAAAAATAAATAAATATAAATAAATAATTAAATAAATAAATAGACTCAGTTCAAATTGACTTAAACACATACAGGGGCTTTTTCTGACTAATATGATTAACAGGACCCAGAAGTAGGCAGAGCACCGGAGCCAAAGGCTTTTCAGTGTTCTCAAGGGACCAGATTCGTTTCTCTCAGTTCTGCCATCCTCCACGTATTGGCTTTACCTGCAGATTATCTTGTAACTTCATTAAAAATTAATCTGCAGTTTTAAACATGGAACTAAGAGCAGGTTGTCCCTTCGGTGAATGGATTTTTACACAACAGCAGGCAATGAATAAAGAAGTAAGATTTAACATCACCTCCCAACTTCCACTGGCCAAATCTCAAGGAATAAGAAGGTCTGGTAACTGAGGAAGGAGTGGACTCCAGGCGGGGCACAGGGCCGATGGCAGGGAGCCGGGTGGGCTGGGGAGTTATCTGCAACAGTCTGCTGGCTCTGAGAAACTCACACTTCTCTGTCTAGTCAAGGGGCAAAAAAAAAAAAATTCAATAGTGAACGACTATGTCCAGAGTCCACACCCCCCCAAAAAAGAATATTAAAACATCATGAGGCTGCCTTTTCAATCAAGATTAATGCAATCTTGGAGGAAATTATTTTTGAATGAGAGCATGAGAAATTAACAGTTTTTAGAGCAACATTATTACATATGAAAAGTTCATTTTTCCCCCTTTTGATGCATTTGAAAGCTCGCTCTTTTCAGTAAGTTATGTTGTATTTCTAGGAAATTATTTGAACATTTTACTTCCAAATGAACATGCTGGTTAAAGACCACTGCTACTGCTGTTCACAAACGGCCCCCAGTGTATCACTCCCTGTGCATTTGGCATAACTGCCCCCCAGATTCTCCAAATTCCAGTGATGAGGATACAACGGACCCAGCCTAGGTCAGGGGCTGAAACTGCCACAGCGGGTGGGAGACAGTCAGAAATTTCCAGCTGACCTGAGTTTCCATAGTGGGACACAAGGACTTTATTTTAAAATTCCCTCAAAATAGAAAGAAGTTTTGGATGGGAGTAGCCAAAAATGGCAAAAAGATTGACAGATGTGTTTATTATGACCCCGCTTTGTCCCAGGGTTTGTTCTAAGCCTTTCATTCTGCACTGCCATCAGGAACCTCATTCTGACTTCGCTGGGACCCTATAAAGTCATCGTCCCCTCCATCTTTTAGAGAATAAGACCAGTCACAGAATTCATGGCTTTCCCAAGTTCACACACGTAGTAAGCACTGCAGCTGGGGTGGAGAGCCAAGTCTGGGTTCAAGGTCTGAGGTACTATTCACCAGTTCGTAACACATGATTCAAAATGTTTCCAGCCGTCTCCTTTCCAAGCTTGTGACAATGCCTGAAGTTTCAGAGTACAGTTTTTACCCTTTGCATTGTAATCCTCCAACAAGATCTTTAAGAATCCTTGACTAAAATATCAAAACACATGATTCATCTGTACTATGGGATATTTCTGCCATCTTTAAAAATAAAGAGGCATAAATATATATATATATTTTATATATATGTGTCACTATGCTGTACATCAGAAATTAACACTCTGTAAATCAACAATACTTCAGAAAAATTAGGAGGAAACATTAAAAGTCAAATTAAAAAACTGGCTAAAATTAAATAGAGGTTCAATGGATATTCTAAGACATATGGGTAGGATTTTAATAAAAGAGTATTATATTATGATGTGATTGATACTGAAAAATCAGATATATGTATATAAGAACATATTTCTACATAAATGCATGGGGGAGACGTGGGTGATGAACCCTAGACTATTGGTGTGAGAGTGAGAGTGGACAGATAGGTGTTCATTTTCACATTATGTAGTTCTACCTGGTGTGCATCTTTTAAAAAGGACACATTTGTCTAGTTTTATAATTTAAAGATTAAGAATTAATGTAAGTATACACACATATGTACCCATACAAGTGATGATGTTTCTATGAAGGCGGGGAGCACTTTTTCTGGGATGTGAGTAATACCCGAAAGACTTAGCGAAAGGGTCAGCCAGAGAGAACGAACAGCTGTGTCAGACTTAGACTGACTTGCCCTCTCATTTCAGTCCTGGAATTTTTCTAAATGCTGCTAGTCTTTGGGAGTCATTCAGTTTCTTGGTTTTCCCATTTGCACAATGGCAACACTAAGAAACCTACCACCCCGGACTGTCTCAGGAATTATAGTTAGCCCGCGGAAAGAGCCTGGCAGGTATGGTCAGGTGCCAGTGGATGTTAAAAAGGCCACCGAACGCTTACTGGGAAGATATTATTAGCGCCAGATCCTCAGTTAGCTGAGGCATATTGATAAACGCAGTGGGAAAGAGACCAAGTTCTGGAAGGAAAAATAAATAAATTAAAAAAGGCCTGTCAGAGGGGTGGGTATAGCTCAAGTTGGTAGAGCGAATGCTTAGCATGCATGAGATCCTAGGTTCAATTTCCACTACCTCCTCTAAGAGTAAATAAATACTAAATAAACCTAATTACCTCCCCCTCACCAAAAAAAAAAAAAAGTAAATTAAATTCAAAAACTAAAAAAAAAAGGCCTGTCATTTTCTGGGAAGTCCTTCAGTTCCAAGCTTATCTTTGGAAAGCAGCTTGCTGGAGAGCGTGCCTGTTGACACGACTTTACCTTCATTTAAGCTGTGTCCTCCCCTGGGCCCAACGGCCAAGGCACTAATCAGGCGGGATCTCCCTGGGACCAAGACGCAAGTTTCTGTTCCCCGCCCTCCTCCTCTGCCATCGCCTCCTTCTCCTTTGTTCTCTGTTGTAATTTTGTACAGTGGGATAACAGCGACTGCATTTTATTTTCTTTACTAGCCACAAATGGCAGCAAAAAAAAAAAAAATGTTCTGGTCTTTTCACCACTGGGAAGAGAAGACGGACTGACCATCCTATTAGATGAAATAAAGCCTACGATCTCTTTCTGGAAATGAAATATTGAAGAAGCACTAAAAAGGGAGTCACTGGACTTCATACCGGTAGGGCAGCTTGGTGTTTGAGTAATTATTTCAGTATTTAAAATCAGTGGAGCGAGTTCAATTTGTAAAATAGAAAAATATATCCCATTGTGATGGGACTAAAGTGGGTAAATGGGCACCTAACTCAGTATCCAGAATAGACATAATGCTGAAAATCTCCCAGTACCTTTATCCTCTAATATCCCTCTATTGTAGATTCACAAAGGTGGGGAGAGAGAGACAATTTAAAAGTGGCAGTGGTCCTATTTCAACGAGTCTTGTCTAACAAGATAAATGCAAACTCAAATTAAAGTTTCTAATATAACCGTTATCCCATTTGCCAGACACTCAGAAGTGAAGATACAGAAATGATGGCACTTTCCTGAAGCCACAGAGCAAGTTAAGGATCAGCCTAGGATGAGATCATGGCTCACCCATCACTTTTCAGATTGACCTCACATCCTGAAAGTCTACAAATGGCACTGGAAGAGGAGCTGCCTCTAACCATTTATGCTTTAGAACTCCCCTTCTCTCCAGCCTGTTCCCTTTGTGGTTAAGAACTTCAGGAGATAATTGTTTTAAAGACTGTTGGAATCTTCAAGGTCACACTACTGTGTGCCGTGTATCGTATGTGCCAGATATTTGGACCCTCCCAGCTTCACAGTTTGGGCTTGACCCCTGGTTTTGCCCAAGCCACAGAGATCCTGCTGATAATCCCTCACTGACTTGAATAATAAGAGAGCAAATGGCAATATTAAAGTTACTGCTGGACCCACACACTTACAGTCAAGTAATCTCCGACAAAGGAGGCAAGACTATACAATATAGAAAAGACAGGCTCTTCAGCAAGTGGTGCTGGGAAAGCTGGACAGCCATATGCAAACAATGAAGTCAGAACGCTCCCTCACACCATACACAAGCATAAACTCCAAATGGCTTAAAAACTTAGACATTAGGACATCATAAATCTCCTAGAAGAGAACATAGACAAAATATTCTCTGACAGAAATCTTTGCAATGTTCTCCTAGGGCATTCTACCCAGGCCATAAAATAAAAGAAAAATAAACAAATGGGACCTAATTAAACTTACAAGCTTTTGCACAGCAAAGGAAACCATAAACAAAACATAAAGACAACCTACGGAATGGGAGAAAATATTTGCAAATGACGTGACTGACAGGGGCTTAATTTCCAGAATATGCAAACAGCTCATACAACTTAATAACAAAAAAACAAACAACCCAATCAAAAACGAGCAGAAGACCTACACAAACATCTCCCAAATGAATACATACAAACGGCCAATGGGCACAGGAAAAAGTGCTCAATACTGCTAATTATCAGAGAAATGCAAATCAAAACTACAATGAGGTATCACCTCACACCAGTCAGAATGGTCATCGTTAAAAAGTCCACAAACAAATGCTGGAGAGGGTGTGGAGAAAAGGGAACCCTCCTACACTGTTGGTGGGCATGTGGTTTGGTGCAGTCTTATAGAAAACAGTATGGCGATTCCTTAAAAAACTAAAAATAGAGTTACCATAGGATCCAACAATCCTACTCCTGGGCACATATCCAAAGGAAACTAATTTGAAAAGATATAAGCACCCTATTGTTCACAGCAACACTGTATACAATAGCCAAGACATGAAGCAACCTAAATGTCCACTGACAGATGACTGGATAAAGAAGTTGTGGCATATTTATACAATGGAATACTACTCAGCCATTAAAAAGAGTAAAATAATGCCATTTGCAGCAACTTGGATGGACCTGGAGATTGTCATTCTAAGTGAAGTAAGTCAGAAAGAGAAAGAAAAATCCCATATGACATCACTTATATGTGGAATCTAAAAAAAGATACAAATGAACTTACCTACAAAACAGAAACAGACTCACAGACATAGAAAACAAACTTATGGTTACCCAAGGGGAAAAAGAGGATAAATTAAGAGTTTGGGATTAGTGGTTACAAAGTACTATATATGGAATTAACAACAAGGACCTACTGTATAGCACAGGGGCTATATTTAATATCCTGTAATAAACCATAATGGAAAGGAATATGAGCCATATATATATATATATGAATCACTTTGCTGTACACCTGAAACTAACACAGCATTGTAAATCAACCATACTTCAATAAAAATAAATTTAAAAATACTCTGCATTTAGGATGTGTTGGAGTTCTCATGAGCACCCTTGGGTGATTACAGACCCAGAAATCAAAGTAGGGAACCCACATAAAGCATCTGAACCCACTCCAGTTGCACAGATCAGGGACAATGGAAACGGCCATTTTCAAAATCTTTGAATTGCAGCTTTGTAAAAGATCAGAGATCATTTAGTCCTAATATCTCACAGTCTATTGTGGAAAAGCATAACAAAAAGACAAAAAAAAAAAAAAAAAAGAAAAGAAAAACTGGCCCCTTCCTCTTGGAAACACTGGTTTATGATGGAGAATTTGGCCTAGTGGTCATTTGCACATTCTCGCTCCTCCTTTATATTCTGAATGGAACCTTTTGGAAATGGAGCTCAGCGAAAATAATTTCATTTACCTGCTAGCTGTAAAGTCTCAAATACAGGTCTACTCTGCTACAATAACAATCCCAGGTTGGCAGCAGAAATAGCCTAGCATCTATTTCACATGTGACTGGATTAATTCTGTCCCTGTTTAAGACCACGCTCTTTTTTTTTTTAAGAACACACCCCAACATATTTGTGTATACGCATAGATTTACATTTGTGCGAAGCTGCATAAGGATTCAGGAAAAAACAGTGTCCTCAGTAAGCACAATTGCTTCTTGGAGCGCTGTGTATTCCTTTCTGCCCGTGGGCTGAGCTCAACGTCTAGCCGTTTCGTTACCGCACGCAAGGTCCTTTACAACCCAGCCCAGCTCCCATTTCAGCTTTATCCCCTCCTCCCCTCCACCTCTCCTGTGGTCCAGCTTTACTTAACCAATTGCTGTTCCTCACATATGCCATGTTCTTCCAAGCCTTATGCTATTTCCTCTTTCCTTTGTTACTGGCAAAGTCTTACTTATTTTTTTTAATTTCCCGATCAATATCATTTCATTCACAATCGTATTCTCGGCCCAGGACAAAATGAATTGCTGACTTATTTATGTTACCCGATACTTTTACAAACACTGTTATATTGCTTATCTGTTTTTACAGAATCATTAGCTTGGATTTCTGTCTTCCCAACAAGACTGTTAACTTCCTCACGGAAGTCGACAGACCCGTGCTGTATTTTGTTCTGTGTCTCCAATAGCGCCTAGCTCAGTGCTGGGCATACAATAAGCACCACGTTTCTGCTAAATTGAAGTTAAGTAAGATTCTAGACACTTTGGTACCATAGCTCATTCCCATCAGCTGGCTTCTTCCAATCTCTATTGTATGTTCTTCAGATTGGCGTTTAGAACAATTCAGTTACACAGCATAATTCTCCGCAGTGGATGGGGTGTTTTCACCAGTCTTGCCCTTTTTTTTTTTTCTTGCAGTGTCACTGGAGTGCCTTGAACGTGCAGCCCAATTCCACACACAGAGCTGTCCATCTGTCCTTATCAACCTCCCACAGCCTACGAAGCCCTCAGTGTGCCTCTGTCCTTTGCCACAAACATGAGGTTCCAATTCTCTCTCATCGCCATCGGCCTGGAGGTTACCATGATTATTTTATTTGGAGTATTTGTTGAGTATGAAACGGATCAGATCACCGGCACCCAGTCACTTAGCACGCACATGAATGGATCCCTTGACTTGTATCCGTGTGAGTAAGCGATTGCCTTTGTATTCTGGGTTTTGGGGATTTCTCACATTTCTTCACATTCTCTCAGAATGTGAAGCCTTTGTAATGGCTTGAGCTCCACACTGGAGCTCCCATGGAATTCTGTGATAGTGATGAGTGCTAAGGGTATTGTAAGTTCATGTTGTGGCATCCGGTCTCTGTAGTTAATGCATTTGGATAGACTCTGTGTCTATTAAAACATCAGAACGAGCAGCTGAAAATTAAACTGATCAGTTTTTTGGTGTTGCCTACATGCTGTTAAATGACCTTCTTTTTCTCTTGCTCACTAGTTCTTCAAGGCATAAAAATCCCTTTCCCCCCTCCCCAAAAAAAAAGTGTCAAAGGTAACTTTGGAGGCAAAAAAGCAGAAACAAAATGGAATACTGAGAAGAGGAGCCTGGGTTTCATGCGGGGGCCCTAAGGGATGTGAAAGGGTATTAAGCATAATACAGGACGTGATGGATGCAGTGAGGGTTTTATAATATCCTGAGAGGAAGGCAGTTTGTTCCTCTGGGACGAGAAGAAACGTGTGCGCACCTAACATATTTTAAAAGTAGAACCCTTCCCTTCGAATGGTAACTGAAGGAAAGAAGGGATTTAGTGTCTCATCCGGGAGGGCAGGCTATAAAATGGTTAGCATCGCAATAAAAACTACTATTTACTGACTGCCTATTACGAGCCAGGCACGTTCATCACCTCGTTAACCAGGCAGAGAGGTGGTAATATATCCCTATTATACAGACTGGCTTTTTTTTTTTTTAATGAGGCACAAATAATTTCATTATTTATTATCTAGTAAATGTTAAATTCTGTTAGTTTGTTAAATATTTGAAAATAGTAAGATTTATCGTCGTTCTAGAACATGTGTCTAAGCTTTTTAAAAACAATATGACATTTGTTGTCTCATTCTTGCATTTCCTGAGGGCGTTTATATAAAGAGGAGTATTTTCACGTAGAAACTATGACCTTGAGTTACTAAGTGACTCAGCTAAAATGCACGTTTGCAAGTTAAGGGCAGAGTTAGGACCATGAGTCAGAGACTCAGGCTCCAAATCAAGTTCTCTTTGCACTACACAGACATCCAAACGGGTTCTCTCTTTTTTTTCTTTTGCCTGTAATTCTTATTTTTTTTATTGAAGTGTAGTCGATTTACCATGTTAGTTTCAGGTGTACAGCAAAGCAATTTAGTTTGAAAGGTTCTTGATTAAATAAGTTTATAGTCTGCAAGTTAGAGAGCACCAGCACGGAACAGGAGTCTGTTCAGCACCGTCTGCTTTTGTACGTTTCATTTATTCATTTGAGAAATATTTTTCCCATATACCAAGCAAACTTATTCAGAGGTAAAACAAATGAAACCTCTTTATTCTAAGACTCCACTGTTTTATACACAGGTGAAGGAAGAGCTGCAGTATAGTGTAAAGACAAAACGCCAAAAATAGTCATCTAGGTGTAGTGTTATTCAAAATAAAATTATCTTAAAAGATTAAGAGCATCATAATTTGCATAATTCAAGCTGAATTCTCTCAGTCCCAGGGTCATAGCTGGTAGGTAAAACTTCAACTCAGAATTTGAGGAAAAAACCAAGTTGGAGAGAAGAATTCATAAAAGTGGCCATTTTTTTCAATTGCCTAGAAACCGCGTGTCCCTTACACTCCGCTTGCAAGGAACATGGAAATTCATTTGGTTTATGATTCCATTAAGAAAATATCTATTTAGTTCCCAGTTCTTGTCAAGCAATCTTCAAGGCCCTAGACTCTAGGCAGTGAATAAAACAAAACAAGCGAAACGAGCAAAGTCCATGAAGTTCATATTCCAATGAGGAAAGCCAGATTAAACACATGCAAACACACACTCACACACCACGAGCTCTCCCTCGCTGTCAGGGCAGTGAGGCCAGGACATGGGCTGGGGGCAGAGGAAGGGAGAACACAAAGTGAAGTTTCACGAGGAAGGTAGTCTTCACTCATTCAAAGTGCTCTCCATAAGCCCGTCTATACAAAATTAAAAGTTCTCTCCTCCTTAACGTGGCTCTCAAGATCTAAAATTCTCTAGAGGTGGGGTATCGTTCAGCAGTAAAGCAGGTGCTTAGCATGTGCAAATTCCTGGATTCAATCCCCAGTACCTTTGTTAAAAAATTTTTTTAAATAAGAAAACTAAAAAATAAAGAAATAAAGAAATTCTGGCTAATACTAATTTTCCAGTTTAGTTATATTATTCCTGTGAAATATTTTGTAGAACAGCCCTAGAAACTACATGACTGTACTCTTCTACGTATATATTTTTTCCTATATTTCAAAGAATCAAGGTACACAAAACTTATTTAAGAGCATAAGTCACTGGTGAGAAGATTATTTAATTTTATTTTTTTGTGGGGGTGGTAATTAGGTTTGTTTGTTTGTTTGTTTGTTTATTTATTTATTTATAATGGAGGTACTGGGGATTGAACCCAGGACCTCACGCATGCTAAGCAAGCAATCTACCCCTTGAGCTAAACCCTCCCCCAAGGAGATTATTGAATATTCATTCATTAAGATGCAGACTTCAAGTCAAGGCAGCAAACACTTCGGGGTGCCCACTGAGCCCCACACACCGTGCCAAGTGCGCGGATTCAGGCACAGAGAAGGCTCAGGGCTTGTCTAAGGAGCTCGCAGTGTGTAGCAACAGTTCTCAGGTGCAGTGTAGTGAAAGTCAGGAATGTTTCGCAAATAAATAAAATGTGATTTTAATTGAAATTTTAAATAAAACCAGTCAAATAAAAGTTTCTTCATCCCTCCCTCTCTCTGACTCGCATTCTTGCTGTGCTTTTGAGAACAGCAGAAAAAAAGAGCGATGTCACGCAGCCCCGGCATTTGCACCCACCCCAGGGCAAAACCATGGTTGTGGGGACACACCTGACTATCACGCTGCAGGTCACAACTGACCCCAGAGAAACTCATTTGAGGAACAAGCTCTCCTCTGCAGTTTTTGGCTTCCATGGCACCCAGCAAGGGGTTGGCCATGAAGAGCCCTAGAGCCCAATTAGATGCATTCTCAGTGGCCCTCCCCCGTGAGCCATGTATCCATGCGTAACTGAGGAACTTGCTGAACAGCAGCAGGAGCCAGGCTTGCTGCTGGGGGTGTCTTAGAGATGAGCCATTTCGTCGTGATTCCTGTCTTCACACTTGCACTCACTTCCTCCTAGGAGTGCCTTCCTGCCAGTGTCCCCTGGGTAGACTCTCTGAATAAATGATAAGTGGCACAGAGAGGAATGAGACAGACGAGCACAGGAGCAAATGAAATAAGGCCAGAGGGACCCGCACACGGTGACAGCCGAGCCTGGCAACATCGTGCGGCGCATCTGGCTCTCGAAGGGTGCCCAGAAGTCGGCCGGGTTAACAAAGTGTTGGCTATGGGCTGGAGAAGGCATTCTAGGCAGCAGACTGGTATAGAAAATAGAGGGGAAAGAGGATTCTGCTTCATTTTGTTGGTTGGTTGGTGGTGGTAGAGGGAAAGTTGGAATAATCAGTTGCATTTTACAGATGATGAATTATCAGGACCTATAAGATATCCTAGTCCAGGATGAACGTGGCAGTAAAATATAGAACAAAAATTCCAGACGTTGCCAAGTTGACTCTGGACGCGAAAATTGCGCACTCTTGGGAGTATCTGATTTAGACAAGTTTGGGCAGTCCTTAAAATCTGTCACAAGACTTCACAAACATTCCAGCCACGAAAGAAATTTCTTTTTCCTTCCATAGATAGGATGCTTTATTCCTTCAATTGGCTGAGTCTGAGACCAGAAAATTAAACTCATAGCCCTCTCCCTAGTCCCTACCCACAAAAAAATTCCTACAGCAGCATGAAAGATAATACAACATCCTAATTGTTTATAAACCTTTCTATCCATACCTTTTTTTTCTTTTTACATTTAACCTAATTTTATTCATGCTTGCCTTGGG
Source organism: Camelus dromedarius (assembly GCF_036321535.1). NCBI lineage: Eukaryota > Metazoa > Chordata > Mammalia > Artiodactyla > Camelidae > Camelus > Camelus dromedarius. The sequence continues at coordinate 32,686,593 of NC_087454.1, read as the reverse complement.
ACGTGGAATAAATCACTCCGTGTACAACTTTTGAACTACAACAATGATGGACATTAATTACTTCCATGCACACAAGTCTAACACTACAGGGTTTTTTTTTTTTTTACTTTATTATAAAATGCTCCTAGAAGTCTATCCATCCCTTTTACACAGGATCATTACCCATCAAGCGCCTTCACCACTTTGTAAACCCTCTTCAGCGACTTAAATAATAGATGAGGTTCTTTAGCCCCCTTGTGGCGAAAAGCGGTAACAAGAATTAGATTAGCGGGAGGGAAAAACATTGGAGCACAGCTAATACAGACATTCCTCCTTCCCTATAACATGTCTGGTTTTCCATCAGCTGTAAGAGATATTTTGGGGGCAACTAGGAAAATATGAATATAGGTTCTTATATTATAATAAGAAATTATGATTATCTGCTAGGCATGATCATGGTGGTGTGATTGTGTAGGAAAACGTCCTTGAATTTTTAGGGATACATTAAGTATTTAGGAGTGAGATGTGATGTCTGTAATTTACCCCAAAATATTTCAATAAGAACAAATAGTAGATGAAGCAGATATAGAGCAAAATGCTAACAGCTCTTAAATCTAGGTGATGGATACGTGAGTGTCCACCATTCTATTCTACTTTTCTATATGTATGAAAAATTTGTACAATAAAAATTAGAAATAAAATAAAAAAAATGTCTGGTTTTCCATCAAAGGGGGAGGGAGAAAGAATCTGAAGAATTATCACTCTCAGTGTGAGACATCACAAAATTAGTTAAAACGATTTTTAAATTAGTTGGTTACTGCACATTTTATAATCAGCAGATTCCAGGAGCAAGAGTACTCTAGGAAAAAAGACAAGAACGTTTAGAAAAATAACTCAGTGTAATGAAAAAAAAAAAGTGAAGTCAATAAGACTGGATTCTTATCTTTATTTTAGCTTAATGATTTTTCAACAACTCACCTAACTTCTCTGGATCTTAGAGTCTGACCTAAAAACAAAATAAAATAAACAGAACGGGTTGTGGAGAGAGAAGACGCTTGGAATTTCATCCAGTCCCAACCGTTCCTTCAGGGCAAGAAAACTGAGTCCCAGAAAGGTTTAGCAAAGTCATAACCTGTTAGTAAGAGTCATGCGTGTCCTCTAAGTTCCACTCTCACTTAGTCTATGATCTAAATCAAATGTTTACGTATAAAAATTAAATGGTGGCAAAACAATTTGTAAAGGAAGATGAATGCATATGGTCCCCTATGTTTCAAAAGTTGAACAGGCTGATGTTAGTTGACAATTGCCCATTGGCAGGTCAGATCAAATCCCAATACTGAACTTCTCTGGGTAGACGTGGGATGAGGGTTGACATCCCATATGGGGAGATAAGTCAGATTTTTTTGCATATCTGCATTATCTCACTAGGGAAAAGAAAAAAAAAAAAAAACCCTGCAGCATCCTCTTCTCTGAGACCTCCCCCAAAGCTGCTGAGGAAAGAGAATCTTTAGATCTGTTTTTCTTTCTACCTTCCTCATGCTGACTCTCAGGAAGTGGCGCCAAAGAACAATAAAATGACCAAAAGCTCACTGTGAGGATGGGGTCCAGAGTAGCAATGCTCTGTGAACCTGACTCATGAAGTTTGGTCCGGCTTTCACATTCTCCCTATTCTTACATTTGCTGCACGCATACAAAGTCAGACTAGCTTCTAGACCACTGAAGGACCCCAGAGATTCAGCCTATGACGCCAACTGGTGTCTGTCCTGGTATTCGTCATAGCATAAGATTGTAGGGTAAGTCCCCACACCTCCAACTAGCCCTTTCCAACTATGGGCACCTTTGGAAAGATAACATCTTTATCCACTTCCAGGTGTGATCTCTGCCGCAGATTGGCTTATCCAATTTACTTCACAAAGTTTGAGGAAAAAAATGTGGTATACGAGTTGTGTCAGGGAAAAAAGTCAGGGAAGTTCTGCAGAGACGAGGGGCGCCCACAGGGGAGGTGCTACAGACTAAGAGCAACATTCATCTGAAACGAGGTTTCGGGGGGGGTGCCTTACGATGGACCCCCACAGTAGTGCAGCAGCAGGTTTGGGCAGAGAAAGAAACCTTGGCGGACCCCACGGGGAACTCTGAGACTGGGATCGCCGAGCCTCAGGCGGCCCTTCCCAAGGCAAGGGGATGCTTCTGTGAACCCGTCATTGGGCGCAGGCTGCCCAAGGGAAGGGTCATGACCTGGACAAGACAAAGGTATTAACCAGAGGGAACTGAGAGCTGTCACCCAGCAGCACTCCCGGCAGCCAGAGGAAACAGAAGGAATAAATATTCCAAGTCCCACAGGGCATATCTGGGCTGTGCATCACAGCCCCCCTTACAGTAGACAAGCCGGAGTGGCATGGTCTCCAATCTCAAACACACTGTCTCCTAAGCCTGATGGTAGAAAAGAAGCAGAGAGAGCCAATGAGGAGAGACTGGGCTGAGTGCCTGGGCGGCCAACACGTTGTTTTGATCATCCTTACACCCCTACCATTGCTCAGTGCAGGGACAATTTGGTGGAGTCAAGCCTGGGTTCAAATCCTGACTCCACCCTTTGATCAAATTAATTGGATTCTAATATTAGTTTCCTCTGAGATCAATTTCTAGGCATGTCCCCCCTTGTGCCTCCTTCCACTTAAACCTCTGGCCACAATGGCTCACATTAATTCAACATTTAAATGTTCTTTTTTTCTCTCTGGTTTTATGTTTGTTCCCAGTTTGATCTGTTTGCTTTGTGCATATATGATAGGTTGAACCCTAAGAAATCGCCAATAGTCAAACTGTTTTCATTGGCAGTTTCAATGCAAAAATGTCAATTTCATGTGGTTCAGCCTACCATATGTCTTGGCAACTAAGCTGTAAGTTTCTTGAGGGAAGAGCCTGTGTTTTTACCAACGTTTGATCATACGTTTTACTTATACAGCGCTTTACTGCATACTCCCTCCCACAGAGGTTATCATCCCACTCAGAGTTACTCTGTGAAATAGAGCCTTTTCAGTACTGCAGATGAGAACACAGAAGCCCCCAGAGAACACATGATCTGTCCAATGTCACATAGTCATGTGACAGAACTGGGGAACCTCAGCCTACATCTCCAGACAGCAGGTCAAGTATTTGTTCCTCAAGAGGATATAGCCCTCCTTACATTGGTTTAGAAAGTGTCAACAGAGGACATTATCCCATATGACTTGAATAATGATCTGGTAAGATTTCCAGGGCTGATGCCAGGACACCCATTTGATAGACAAATAAACACTGCAGGCTCATTCATTTAGTCGTTACTCCCTCTCTTCCTGCCTGTAGGCTTTTATGACAGACTCAGGGGAGCAAAGGATGAATATGTCTTAATCCCGCCAATCAGGAAACTCACAATCTAGCGCAGGAGATGGACATCTCACCAAATAACGGTTACAGCGTGGCGCCTGTGAGATAGGTGGTAATGCAACGTGACACGCGCTAAAGCTGAGGTTTAGGAAAGACAAGCGGAAATACTCATTTTCCCTGGAAGCACTGGGGAAGGCTGCAAGAGTGGTTCACGCTTGCACTGTGTTTTGCCAAGGTTTCCTCGGGTGGAAACTAATGGAAAACGCTTCAAGGAGAGCATAAAAGACACACTGGTATGACAGTGCATAGGCTTCCAAGAAAAGGCTCATACACCGAATAACTTGCCCAAGGTCTTATTATGGCTGGTAAGTGAGCCAAGCTGGCACTGGAACCGCATCTTTGGCTGCCCAGTTAACTCTGCCTTTGGAGTGTTTTCTGAAAAGGATGTTGCACCTAATAAATGGAATACACTATGATGGAATGCTTTCTTAGTGCTCCCCTTATACGGGGTTTTTTTTTTCCCCCTCTGCTCTTTTGCAGTATTCCAAGATATACATGTTATGATATTTGCTGGGTTTGGCTTTGTCATGACCTTCCTGAAGAAATATGGCTTCAGCAGTGTGGGCATCAACCTGCTCATTGCTGCTCTGGGTCTCCAGTGGGGCACCCTTGTCCAGGGCTACCTGTACAGCAACGGAAAGAAAACGCGCGTTGGAATCAGAAAGTGAGCATCGCTTATTTTCCAGCCATTGTGTTTTCAGAGCAATTGTTTCCCTATTTGGTCTCTTGACAGCCTCTGAACTAGCTTGCACATTGTCTCCTTTCGATGATAAAAAAAATCCTTGGGAATCCAAGGATCTCAATCACCGCCTTGCTCTCCTGAGCTGGATCTTTCATTCATGTCTATATCCTCTCTGATTTGACCCTCAGGGTGTAAGAAATCCCCTTCTATAAAATTATTATATTTTTTCCACCGCAGCTACAGGAAGGAAAAATCCTCCACTGGTAATTTTTCTGAGATTTGTTTTTGAAACGTTGACACCCTAGAACACAATTCATGTATCCAATGGCCAAAAATAGGGTAAAACCCTAAATGAGATAGAGAACAGATAGGTTAAAATAAAGGAAATGCTGGAGCAACAGAGGATTATCTGGCGAATGGGGGTAGGGGTGGGCGAGGTGGTGGGAGAGGATGAGGGTCGGCCTGGGAGAAGCACCTCATGGGGACAGGTGGGGAGAGGGGCCTTGCACGCTGGTCCGTTACAACGCTCACGTTTTGGGTGTGCATAATTCTTCAGTGCCTTCTTTCTCCCTCAGCATGATAAACGCCGACTTCAGTGCAGCCACAGTTCTGATTTCTTTTGGAGCTGTCCTGGGAAAAACGAGTCCTGTGCAAATGCTGATCATGACAATTATAGAAATCGCTGTCTTTGCTGGCAATGAGTACGTGGTTGGCGAGAGACTTTTGGTAAGGCGTAGGAGAGTTCCACTTTCCTAGCTTTGAGCATCACTTCTGATCGCAACACGTACTGGACACCCACCACGTGCAGGGACGAATCTTGGTGACAGCGATACCATAGCAAGCAGTAATAATTGTCCTCACTTGAGTGCCTACTGTAAACCACGAGTTTTTATAAGCATTACCTAATTTCATCGTCACCACAACAGTGTAAGGTCGGTATTATGTTGTGACTACTTACACATCATAAAACTGATCATCACAGATGCTAAATGACTTACTTGCCTGAATCTGGACTCAAATCCAGAACTGTCGAGCTCTACCACTCTTTTTATTAAAATATGTTCTATCAATGATTAATTCCTGCTTTTACTTCAACTACGAAGTGAACAGCCCTTTCAAAGGCTTTTATGAAAGCTTAGATCAAATTTCTTCTCCTCCATGAAAAATTCATTGACTTCCCCCCGAGGAAAAGAAATAGAATATTCCTAGGCACTCTCCAGTATTTTGTTTATGGTTCTATAGAGCGTTTAATTTAGTAACAAATATTTCTGACAATTTTCTGTTGTCATATGTTAGTGATTCAATGACAAATTATCATGCATTCCACCACCTACCCATAGAATCACACACACACACACACACACACACACACACACACACACACAAATATTATTATAAATTGCAGTACATGCTATGAAATGGGGGGGCTGAGAGTATAGCTGTAAGACCTAATTTAGTTTGTGGAATCAAGGAAGGCCTCTCTGAGGAGGTGACAGCTAAGCGGGACCTGAAAGGTACAGAGGAGTTTATCAAGTATGAAAATCTTAAATAAATGAATACATGTGTATCATTTTCCTATCTTAATAAGCACAGGGCGATGTCTTGGCTTTGGCGCTCTGAACTTTCCCTCTAGAGACAGGAAATGTAGAAGATGGGATCAAATCTATTCAGTGTCCTAGAGAGAGACCTCAAATATATTTCTTCAAATGAATCCTGGCCCTCTGCTGGTCTTCCCACCATCACAGCCGAGTGAAGAAAGATGGGAACAACTCAGACTTTGTGAAGCTTCAAGTCTCTGAGCTGCAGTGAAGTGAGGTTTCACTGCAAGGTCAACCGAATGCAAAAATCACATTTGCTTCGATCGAGTCCAGTGCATCCTATTTTGCTGAGAATCTCCCTAACCTGCAGACGAAACGTAAAATGTCTTAGATATCCACTGAGGACCTAGCACTTTGAACACATGGTCTCACCTAACTCGCACCACAGCTATATCAGCTGGGTAATGCTTCCCCGTTTTACAGAACTGGAGACTCAGAGAAGTAATTTGTCTAAAGTCACACCAAAGCAGCGCCTGACCCAGGACTGAAAGTCAGTGCTATGTGGCTCCAAACCCCGTGCTTTTTCTTGTTCCCTATCCTGTTTCACTCCCTTTCTCTGACACACTCATTCTCTCTCTGGATCTTTTTTTGTTAGTTTGTTTAACCAGGGAAGCAATGGGCCTTTCTCCTGCAGAGAGTTTCGGCTCTACTTACGTGAATGTTTTGCCCCCCCCAGGCCTCTGACGTTGGAGCATCAATGACCATCCACGCCTTTGGAGCCTACTTCGGTCTGGCTGTAGCTGGTGTCTTGTACCGACCAACACTGAGAAAAAGGCATCCCAACGAGGAGTCTGTGTACCACTCGGACATCTTCGCGATGATCGGTGAGTGGGGTGAACCTGCCTGACTCTTGTCTGTCTGGTTGGACACAAGGGAACATTAACGCCGACACAGACACGAAGATGCTCTACAAGGAACGTCCTACTCTGAGTCCTACTTTTGTGCATGCTGGCTCGGTGCCCCAGTTTTCCCCCAGCTCTTATGCAGCAAAGCCTCAAAGTAGAGATACCTTGTCAGTGCCCTGGATGCTCTTCCATATGCAGAACTGAGAGCCCTTTGTGTGGTTTACTGCAGGGACGCTCTTCCTGTGGATATTCTGGCCCAGCTTTAACTCAGCCATCGCTGACCCTGGAGTCAACCAGCACAGGGCCATGGTGAACACGTACTTCTCTCTGGCTGCCTGCGTCGTCAGCGTCTTCGCGTTCTCCAGCCTCCTTGAGCCCGGAAACAGGCTCAATATGGTAAGTGGTCTGGTAACCCCCGTGGAAGTTTCACTAAGCACCCCTGATGGCTGTTCGGATGCGTGGCTCACTTCTGCATCACTGCCGAGCTGCCAGAACCAATCGCAGCACGGCAGACCTTGGAGAATCATTTGAAAACAGCATGAACCATTCACTTCTTCAAATTTGTACCCTGGCAAATGTAAAAGTGTGACCAAGGAATTTACAGCCTAGTAGGGAATATAGTCGTGCAAAAATCAAAGATCTGAACCGTATTTCTTTAAGGATACAGCTAAGAGGTCCCCGATTTCTTAGAAATACTTTCCTAGAAACAGGGCTTTTCAAGAGTAGAAAAAGAGATGGGGAGAGTACAAGGTGATTGTAATTTTCTACCAGCAAATTTCTCTCAAAGGAGTAACAGCTAAATGCAATGTGGGACCTGGAGCAGGATTCTGGAAAAGAAAAGGGATGTTGGTGGGGGCACTGGTGAAATTCTAATCAGGTCTTTAACAGTGTTACGCCAATGCTAAGTTCCTAGTTCTGGGATCATGTAAGACGTTAACATTGGGGGAAACTGGGTGTGGTATACGTGGAAACTCTCTGCAATAGTTTTGCAACTTTTACAGGTCTAAAACTAACTCAAAATAAAGCATTGTTTAAATCCCACCCCCCAAAATGGTCTTTTGAGTTTCTCGCCTATGAGTAGAGAGAAATGGCGGAGAAGGAATAATTCTCAAAGCAACCACTCTTCTTTTCTAAGCTGAGGGAGAAAAGGGATATTGTAATATTTCTAAGTGTAGCTAAGGACGTGTATTTCAGTTTCCTGAAAGAAAACTGAAAACAATAAAAGAAGCAACTGCACATGTACAGCTCTGTGGTTCTCTTTTAAAAGTACTGATAACCCTTCCTCCTCAAGCAGAACAGCCGGAATATGATTTTTCCAAGGAATTTTGGTAAATGGGAACTGGTTACTCTTTCCTCTGTCCTCAGCTGTTCTCAGTACAGTGACACTTGCAAAAGCTATTGTCTTTGATGAGTGATGTGTACGTTTCAATGTCTCTATATCCCCTCTTTGGTTACTGGGCTATCATGAACTCTGCAAAGCACACAGCATCCATGAGCCTCTTTCGGCCCATGGAAACCACAAATGCATTCCAAAGCTGCATAAAGAGGCAGAACACTGCCAGAATAATTGCTGTAAACCCTCTCACCCTCCCACTATGCGTTCTTTTGATTTGCTCACATCCTTCCCCACATTGGTCTCATTTACCTCTCTTCCATGTACAACCAAGGAACCCTACAAGAAAGATACCAGATGTCAACTACTGGGAAGGAAGACCTTCTGGAATTACAAAGAACCCTCTTCTTAAAAAAGGATCTAGAGGGGGGAAGGGATAAATTGGGAGTTCAAGATTTGCAGATACTAACTACTATGTATAAAATAGATATACAAGTTCTTACTGTACAGCACAGGGAACTATATTCAATCTCTTGTAGTAACTTATGGTGAAAAAGAATATGAAAATGAATATATGTATGTTCATGTATGACTGAAGCACTGTGCTGTACACCAGAAATTGACAACATTGTAAACTGACTATACTTCCATAAAAATACATATTAAAAGAAAAAAAGAATCCACAGCCATTCCAACTGAAGAGTGTTCCTGGGAACCACTGAATCCAAGGTTGCTATGGACCCTGCCCCTTTCAGCTCACCTCGCACACGTTTCTGTGCCGCACACAGGTTCACATTCAGAATGCTACCCTTGCCGGAGGCGTGGCTGTGGGCGCTTGTGCGGACATGGTGGTTCACCCCTACTTCTCTATGCTCATTGGGAGCATTGCAGGAATTGTCTCGGTGCTCGGGTTCAAGTACCTGACCGTAAGTATGAACAGGCACTCTGAGTCACACGTTGGATCTGCCCCATCATCTCACATCCCGCCAGCAGAGAGAAGTTATGAAAAGCCCTTTCCTGTGCACCTCTCCTTGGCTGGGGATCCTTTGCCTTCCTTTGCCTGCAGTTGAAATATCGCCTGCGTGTCAGTGGTCCCGTGGTTTCTCCTCTTTCCTGCCTTCCTTTGTGGATATCGGCTACTAAGTTATGTGTTAACTTAGCATGGTCTGAACATTAAGTAGCTGTATTACTTTCCTCCAGGGAGTTCCTTGAAAGGTTTTGTTGTTCGTGGTGTTTGTTTTGTATAATTAAGGACTCTGAGCCCTTTTTCAGGGGATTTAGGATATCATCAGTGAGGAAGGATGAGTAGGACTTGAAGTCACACACCTTCAATCTGTCTACCTAAGACTAAAGTGAGCGGTTTTGCCACCAGTGTGTTCCGATTCTTTGTTGTAAGTGGGTTTCAGATGTGAACCGGGAACTGCAGATAAATCTTTCCTGCATGCTCATTTACTTCAGTTACAGAGCTCTCTACAGCTATCAAAATAATAAAGTATCCTCTTTTCACAATTCTAGCCATTGTTCACCACTAAACTGAGGATCCACGATACATGTGGGGTCCACAACCTGCATGGCTTACCTGGTGTGATAGGAGGCCTCGCAAGCATCCTGGCCATAGCTGTGGGAGAAACTGACAGGTGAGTGCAAGGAGGGATTTTCCAAGTGCTTTTTTAATCTCACTCTTTGAGAAACTCAGTGATCAGAGATTTTTCTTTAGCTGTGCAGACCCCATTTGTAAGAAGTGTCCTTGTTGAAGCCAAAGAGACACAACCGAGAGAATAGAGTTGTGTTGGAAGATGTTTTTTAACCAACGTTATTAATGATCTTTTTTTTTTTTTTAGTGAATGGTCTTAATTTAAATTTCTCTGCCACACGTAACTGTCTCCTAGCTGATAGGACAATGTGCTCATCACAGTCAGATTACAGTAGGCTTTCTCTTTACTCAGTCCCACCAAAATCAGGTGCCATGGGCATATGTGATGCACTGAGCAACCTCTCCATCCAGTCCACACAAAGAAGAGCGAGTTAGCATAATGTGGAAAGCAGCTGGATCTGGGGTATCACAAAGGCCAGCGTATGTCTCCAACTTTGCTACCAAGTGCTTATGGTCTTTGAGAAGCCACTCAATCTTTCTGGTTCTCAGTTTTCTCACCCGAAAAATGAGAGAATTGTATTATTAAGTCTCTAAAATCCCTTCTAGGCTCTAAAAGACCTAGATTCTTCCCCAAGTTGGAATCACTATTTATTTAACGTGGTCAGAGGAGGAATAGCCATCAGTCAAATTCAGGAGAATGGAAGTGATATCATAAGCCATCAGTTGACCTTTTTAGGCAATAATAGGAACAATTTGATATAAATGTCATCCATGCAAAACAGCTGGGAAGACCAGAGTCCCAGTCACTCAGGAAGTACCACAGGAGGAATCAAAATGCCCAATTTTTAAAGGCAGTTAAAAGCATGGAGAAAAGGTAAACGTGTGCTTGAAAACATTTCAACAAGACCACTGGCTGGAGTCGCAGAATTTGAAAAGAACGTTTCTCTTCAATTTTAGCAGATGAAAAAATAACCGTGTTAGGACCAGTAATGATAAACACTTGAAAAATTTGCTGAATCTTATTTTCTACTGAATAGAAAATTTAATTCCTCCTTCCTGGGTATAGTTCACCTGTTTCTTTCTTTCTTTTTTTTTTTTCTTAATTCCTTTTGCAAATTTGGAGGACAACCCCAGAAATATCCACATCTCCTTTAGTTCTTTCCAGGACCCAACAAAGGGTGGAGACCAAACACTAATGTATTTTAATGCAAACCAAGCATGACAAAAGCTTGAGTTAATGAGTTCAACTCCTAAGTGTTGCAGTGTGTAAATACTCTGCAAACTCTTAAGAGGTGCCTCAGGATTAGGAACGGAGGAATTTCTGAGCAGCATGCCTGGACCAGCTCCACAGATGCAATAAAACAAGTCTATCTAGCTGGGTCTCACTGGCAGGCCAGATTTTGGGTAGGTTCCCAAAATTGAGATTCCCGACATTGAGAGTCTAGTCTTTGGTTATTCAGGCTTAACAACAACTTCTTAATTCATTCAGGGGGAGTTGAGGGAGGCAAGCCTTGGAAGGCACCATCCACATGTGTGGATTCACACGTATCTCACATAGCAGAGAAAATACTTTGTCTATGAGCCAAGTCTATTTACTTACATGGGTCTGATAAGAATACTGAAATCAGGTTTCTTGGCAAACCTAGAACAAGGAGAAGTTGATATACTTAAGAGACATTTTTGCAAATTATGGCAGCCTAACTCTAATAGTGCTGTTAATTTTGTTTACCCCAGTGCTTTCCAAGCCTATTTTATCATGGAGTATGTTTCATCAAAAATATCTTTTAATATTGTAAAAGATCTTGGCCAAATTAACAGCAGTTTACAAAAGAAGAAAATCAGATTAGTTAAGTATGTATTAAATATTCAACCTCACTAGTAACTAAAAAATGCGAATTAAAACCAGTTATTTTTCAGTTATCAAAAGGATAAAGATTTAATGAATAACAATACTTAAAAAATTTTAAATATGAAACATGTTTTAATATGAAACATATTTTAAAATAGGAAACATCAGAAACCTAAATATCCAATCTGTAGGCCAAAAACTACAGTATATTTGTATAGTGTAATACTCTGTAGCAATTAAAATTATGATCCAGATCTACATTTACTGACATAAAAGGACATTAAGATTAAATGGGGGGGGAGGGTGTACCTCACTGGTAGAGCGTGTGCTTAGCATGCACAAGGTCCTGGGTTCAGTCCCCAGTAGTGCCATTAAAATAATAATAATAATAATAATAATAATAATAATAATAATAATAATAATAATAGTAGTAGTAGTAGTAGTAGTAATAGTAATAGTAATAATAATAATAATAATAATAAAGTCTAATTACCTCCCCTCTCAACAAAAAAAAAGATTTAATGGGAAAATCAGTATCGTGACATAACTGTGTTTTTATAACAATACTTGTTTATATTTTACATATTTAAACTGAAAGGATTGGAGGAAAATTAAACTGTTTCCCTACTCTTTCTTAATTAGTGGTTTTGAATATTTTTACAGTGATCATGTGTTTTGTGCATCATTTTTTCTGTAGTAGAAAAAAAACTGAACCCTTCAAATAAGGGGGGGGGGAGGAAATCTGAGTTCAGTGCATTCTTTCCTTTGAACGATGAGGAAGAAACGACAGAATCTCTAGGTCCAGCGGTTTGCTTTCCTGCAGTCGCTCATCCGTTCTTTCAACTCTGTTAATTGCCTTTTCAGAGTGAGGCACTGTGCTTAAGGAGATTTCCGCATTCCTAGTTCATTTGTCACTCCGTAACACCCTAATGCATTTCAGTAGTTTTATCATATTCTTCCGTTCCCCAAATTATAAGGCATTTTTTCACTCATTTCATTTGAAGGTAACTAGTTCTAAGATACAAAGATACATTTATTGAGTTGTCCCTACTATCCATGCTAAAATCAGCTTTTCCAATTTTTTAATTTCATCACAATTATTTTGGGGGAAATGGGGAAAAGAGAGGTGACGGCAGCTCATGTTTGTTTCTATGTTGCTCGACCCTCAGTGCCTGGAAGGGAAGCTGGCACACAGCAAGTACTCAATAGATATTTCAGATCGCAGATCAGACCCTGGTGCCACATTTCTAGAAAATTCGAAACCCATTCTAAGGAAGCTCTTTTCATCATCCCTAAAGAAAAAGGTGGTTCTTGCTTAAGTGCTTATAAGAATTTTTGAACGTTGATCAGAGTTTCAAAGAAAATAAATACATGATGAAATAAAAGGAAACTTGTTAACAAATGTTTCTGCTGGTGTGTCATGCTGCACTCTGGCCGGAAGGTGGCGGGCGTGCACGCTTTCAGAAGATGAGATCTGTTTGCCGGCGTCTCTGTAACTGGCTGTACTTCCATTTTTTAAAAAGTTTCTTGAAGTATAAGAAGGAGAAAAATAAAATTAAAAACAAAACAAAACAAACAATTCAAGTCTCTCGGCCTCCTAGGCACTCCATGGGCCGGCAGGCGGCAGCGCTGTTTACTTCCATCGCAACAGCAATTGGCGGCGGGCTAATCACAGGTGAGCATAAAAAGTTAACGTTTCCCTGTACCTCGTGCTCTCAGCGTAGTAGACGTTAAGAAACATATCGATCGGTAAATTTGTAATTTTTCTAAACTTCTGGCAGGAATCAGGTAAGCTCAGGGGGGTGACTTTCTAACAGTATTTCGATTACCCGGCAAGCGGGTTTTCCTCTTCCGCATCGTAACATGACTGCTCTTCTCCCCACCTGCCAAGGTTTGATTCTAAGGATACCCGTCTGGGGGCCGCCGGCCGACGAGGACTGCTATGATGATTCCGTTTACTGGAAGGTACTGGAGTGTTCTAATCAAGGATGCACACGGTGACGACACTAGGGAGAGTTTTGCCCACCAAGTCTAGGTGTCTGTGCGGCATCCCCGCGATGAAACCGAACTCCCTGTTTATAGAGAGGAACTGAGACAGTAGGTAATGCGTCCAGAAAGATAAAATCAGAGCCTACAGTATTTTCCAGAGCAGAAACTAGAGGAGGAAAAAGACCGACTGTAGTTGGCAAAGGCTCTCTCACTCCTCCAAGAGCAATGAAAAAAAGCTCCTCATAAAAACATAGGAATACTTGGGCGGTCATGTGAGATTTTACACCACATATAAAAGTAGACGAAACAGGGGGGTAGGGTGAGAGAGTTCGTGTCTAGCATGATGAGGTCCTGGGTTCAATCCCCAGTACCTCCATTACATAAATAAATAAATAAATAAATAAATAAATAAATAAATAAATAAATAAATAAATAAATAAATAAATAAATAAATAAATAACCAACTTAATTACCTCCACCACCACGCCCTAAAAAAAATAAATAAAAGTAGACAAAACAGGTGGAACATGTGAGGCTGAAGAATGTCAGTAAAACAAGAGGCTCAATGAATAACAAAATATCAGCCTCTTTCAGTCCTCCAGTTTCTACCTCTTTATTTCATTGACATTTTTTCTCCCAAATTATTTAAGAGTGATAGATACATGGATGTGTTCAATGGGATTTTTCAGAGCAAACAGGTCTGGGAAAGAGACTATCGTCAGGGTGGGTGGGATAAAGATTTTTGTTCTTATAGTTTTTCCCAGCTCAAACAATTTTTATTCTCAGTTCTTTCTAAGCTTGAATAATAATTACAGAACATATCTTTGTTTCGATACTAACCTCGGACAGGCCCAGTGAAAGAAACTAGAAAGTGCCCTAATCTTTTTTTTTTTTTTTTTTTTAAGGTCCCTCAGAGGACAGAACATGACTATCATTTCCAGGAATATGGCAGCCACAGCCATCAGGAAATTGAGATCTAAAAACCATTCTGGTGCCTCACCTCTTCCCATGATCCAGAATCAAAACAGAAAGGCAGCACCCATTGAAAATATGGACTCGATGGATAGATCCTGAGCCCCAAATGTCCAGTGTGAAAATGTTTTAACATAACCTAGTGCTGTCTCTTGGTATCCAATGACTATCTAGTTGCAGAAATGTGATTCATGAAACAGATAGTCAAATGGATTCTATACAGAACCCTCAGATTACTCTCGCCAGTGAGGTGGGTATAGGGCGAACATTCCACATCTTTTCTTGTATTTTTTTTTTTCCCACATAGAGGAGGATTTATAAAGAAACCAATACTTTCTAATTTTGTCAGTTCCTTAAAGTACATACTATGTCTTCAGTCCCAAATGTATAAAACTGAAGCCAATGAAATAATAATTTATGTTAAAAATCTATATAAGAAATAAGAAAGAAATAGGTTTGTAAAGCAGTCATATGATTGTTTTTGGCAGTACTTTCTTCATTTAAAAAATGGTCAGGTTAATAAAGTTATGTCTTTATTTGAATATTCTTATGCTTAATTTCTTTTGCATGTTGACCATTTGCAACAAGAGCTCAAATACTATCTGGACCAAAGTCTGTTTTGTATAAAATTTCAGTGAATTATAATGTTATTATAAAATAAAGCAATTTGTCATTGACTCTTTTTCCTTTGGTGGTTAGAATTCATTTTAATAACGAGCACACAGACACACACACACACACTCCTCATATTTAGTCTGTATTCAATCCAAATAAATTGTTACTTACTATGTATTCACTATTTTTTTTTTAAATCAAGTTATTGTCTTATGTTAGAGGATACGTTTTAAAGAACTGAGTTTTAGAAAAGGT
Organism: Camelus dromedarius; assembly: GCF_036321535.1. Classification (NCBI taxonomy): domain Eukaryota; kingdom Metazoa; phylum Chordata; class Mammalia; order Artiodactyla; family Camelidae; genus Camelus; species Camelus dromedarius. The sequence goes on along the minus strand of NC_087454.1, from coordinate 32,671,462 downwards.
AACTGACATAGTCCTATAAAACCATTCCTAGGGAAATCACATACACTTTTCTTCTCTCTGGAAACTCTGAAGATTTTTTCTTCTGTTTCCGAGGTCTTGGAATCTTGTCAAGATGAGCTTAAGCGTCACTGAGGAAGTCAGTCTTCGGCTCCTGGATGCAAGATCTGAAAACTTAGAACTGAAAACTTACAAACTGTCCCCTATTTGGCCAGCAGTTGCTTATTCAGATTGATTCCTACAACTCTCTGACACGTACTCATTTTACACTTTCTCTGTTCCAGCTCTGAAATCAGCCATTTCTCCAACTCATGGTTCCTTTTAGAGGAATTTAGATTCTGAGATCTGAGTGATAACTGCACTCATTGCTACAAGGCCGCCCTGCCCCACCCCGTGGCTGGAGTTATAGGGAATATAAATGAGTATGTGGCTGTGTGCATTTGCATCTACAAATATTTCAATATGTACCTAGATACTGCTCTGTACAGTGCAGTCTGTGCTTTAAGCCTTATTTTTGAAAATGTGATTTTGTTCCAGTGTAAATAAGGAAATATGTGCATATGTTGGGCTGCGCCCTGTAATCCTGCAACCCTTGTAATTGCCCAGCAGGTAAAGAAACAACCCAGAGGCAGTGACAGAGACATCAATGATTCATTGAACAGGGAATCTTACAAGTCGGGGGTAAAGGTCCTGGAGGGACACCCCACCGTGGACAGCCCACCACAGGCGGAACACAGCAGCAATCTTCACTACACAGGGGAGGAGGAGGCTGTTATGGGCCAGGATGTCAGAAGGGGTCAGGGGGACTGGGGTGAGCGCTGCTGTTTCCTGTCAATGACCAAGTGATCGAAGGTACTGGAACATTCTTGTCTAAGGGCTAGAATGGTTGTTAGGTGGGAGTTGGACCAATCACACAGGTAGTTACTGATTAAACTTCCAGCTTAGGACGGGAGGCACTTATGTGCACAAGATAAGGGTGAGGCAGGGCCTGGCAGGGCCATGTACAGAGAGCAAGAGAGAAGCCATCTTCTGAGGCCTGATCCCACAGCACAGCACAAATTTCCTGTTTGCTTAGGCATGATTTTGTTCGCAAGAAACACAAGACTAACACAGAAAACTGCATCCAGTTGAACCAAGCCTTTGTCGACTGAAATAAGTGCACAGCCTAAAAGTTGAGTGATGTTTTATTTGGCGGACGTTTATGAGGACTCGAACCCCTTTGAGCCCAGGATGACAGCCTCTCAGATGGCTCTGAGGGACTGTTCCCAAGAGGTAGTGGAGAAGCCAGGATATATAGGAGTTTTACAGCAAAGACCAGGTAGTGGAACATTAAAAGATCACTTGTTAACTGAAGAAAACCAGGTATCTCAAGTTAAAGAATTTAGTGCTTTTCTATATATGGGAGGAGCAAACGTTTGGACTCATTGAATTCATTCCTTTCACAAGCACCTAGCTATCTGGGGCCAGTATCCTGTCCTTTCTTACTCTGAGTCCCTTCAGAGTGTGCCATTGTGAGTGGCTGCAGAGGCCGAGCTGCAGGCCTGTCCTCACTGGGGGGTGGCGGCAGCCACTGATGACTTGATGGCTTCAGCATTCTTTGTTTACTGATATGGTTTGCAGTATTTTTCGTCCACACCTTGAACACAAAACACACACATGCACAGACCCACACACACACTCTTCTGACATCTACCACTTACTTCCCTCCACCTGAGGGGGCATGAGCCACATGCTTTTCACCTAGCAATGACGTGTGAACATGCGCTAAGCGTGGGCCACCAGGAAAACCACGCAGCCTCGGTTTCCAGAGTTTTCATTTGGGTCACATAGATGTGTCCGACCGCCCTCGTGGCTGCCCTCAATTCTCCACCCCGCAGAGACTGGGCTGTTACCCCACGGCCCCAGATCACATCATCAACCACACTGTTAGCAGAGACTGTCCAGGTGGCCCAAACCCAATGCACTTTTATCAGGCAGGACATTCCGAGGGTTAGCAGTTACCTCCCAGAAGCTCAGAGCTGAGGCCAGACTGCGAACAATCACGTTACCAGCTTACTTAATACAAACCTTTCAAAAACATCCAATCCAACGCTCACTTGTTTTATAAGGGCAGTGAATGGAAGTGGTCACTTCTGGTTGGATATATTAGAAAGACTAAAGACCAGGTGCTGAAACAACATATACAACAGGAAAGGAAACAAAACGGCTCTTGCATCAGGTGGAAACAAGGCAACAATAAAGACGGCAAAGTAACACGAAAAACTAGAAAGATTCTTCACGCAGATTGCTCATCTGGTGTCTGGAAGTTCTTTAAAGAATCTGAACCTGAACACCTTAGACGATGCACTTTTTGTGAAGTTTATGCCGGAAGAAGACAGGGAATTTCAATCACCAGACTCAAAGGCCTTACAACAAAAGGTTGGTGAATAAAGCCACGTGTGTGACTTCTAGTCCCTAATTTTCCAGTAACTTGCCGAATATGAGGTAACAGGGATTTAGCAACATTCAATTTCACTTAAGCCTGTGTTTCTGGCCACAGGCAAGATGAAAGAACTCTCACCATTCTGTGCTCCAGAAAACAAAACAGTTTATTGATTTAAAAAAAAAAAAACCTTCCCCATCTGATTCGGTAAGACTCATAAAAGCCCTTTGTTTACCTAGGACAAGGCCAGGCTCAAATTCCTATGCTCTGCCTCATAAGTCACTACCTCAACTACTCGCTTCACCAACCAATCAGAACAAAACGCTTATTAGACAAACTGGTTAAGCGTCTCTCTCCTTTTCCTCCAGGGCTGGGAACTTTGGCCCACCCCCCAGCAGGAGCCTGCAGACCTCCCTGCTCAGAATAGGTGGGCTTGGGGTGGGGGTAGGGGGCGAAGAGTCTCTGAGCCACTGCCCCACCTGTCAGCCCACTTCCAGGAACCCTCTTCCTCCCGGCCTTGCTTTCTCCTCTCTGTACAGACTCCCAAGATGCTGGCCGACGTTATCACGACCACAGCATTCGCCTGTTACAACAGCCCCTTTCTCTCCCTTGCAATCATCTTTTTGATTTGGGTCTCTGCTTACTCAATTTGTTTTTTATTTGACAGATTCTGCTGAATATTGGGGCTCTACAGATTATGGGCTACAATTACGTAAGGGAAACCAGTTTAAAATTCACCCTGAGGAAAGGAAAATAAAGTTCAACAGTGAATACGAAAACGAAGCTAGGGACTCTCTCATCCGCTTTAAAGACTAAGCGGATTTTAGGCTAAATACGTAGATTTTTTTCTTCCTCATGTGAATATTCATAAATTTAAAATGTTACATACATTGTATAGCTGTCTATGAACCTAGAATACTTTTTCTTTATTCCTTCTGTCTGTTCCGATTTTCTTCCTTATTTCTCTTCCTCTTTCTCTTTTATAGACTGGAAGGCATCTATCTGTCTCTCCTCTCTACTGCTTTTTTTGAGTCATTGCCCGGCTGTCAGCAAAATGCTGCCCCTCCTTGCCCCCATCTCCCGCTTTCCACACCCCTGTTGTCTCAGGCTTGGGCCAGTGGAACCCGCCCCTCTTCCTGAGGGACAGCCCTGGGGCCTGGCCCAGCTCGGAGGCGCTGAATGCTTTCGGTATGTTTATGTGCCTTATCCATTCCCAAATCACTTAAAAGCAGTAAATAATACCGTTCAGATTCAAACGATTTGATTTGATTAAAAATCAAATTTGGATGATTTGATTAAAAATCTCAAACTCGACTCAGATGACCTATTTCTGGATTTTTTTCCCCTTATTTTGGGCTCATGATTCAAATCTGAGAGATTAGTTTGTAATTACTGATCATAATTTGCTTGGTGAAAATCTGCACATTTTTAGGCCTTACCAGCCTTTGTGTCCGCCAACAGTCTTTAAGCTGTTGGTTGTACAGCTTGAGAGAACTCTGCCCAGGCAGGGAGGTTATGAGAGTAGACTTTATTCAATGGATTTTATCCGTACTCAACATCTATATTCAAGAATCCTAATTTATTGACCAGGTGGCCACCTCCATGAATAACTGGCCATATGTTTCTATATTTACAGATTACTCAATAACCCAAATTCAGTTCTATTTGCTCCCTGAAAAGCAATCTTGGGAATGTTTGATATTCCGGTGTCTCTATAGATAGTCCACAGAAGTGACTTCCTAAATACAATAAGAGGATGACAGTGTGTAGTCTTGGATGCAGTGAGAGAGGTCAATGTATGGATTAGTAGCAATAGCACTTTTTATTAAAAAAAAATACATAATAATTTCTCTCTGCTACCTGCCAGAGTGGGACAAATTCTGAGGGTCAAATTGCCCCCCATCTTAAGTAGGAATTTTGGTAACCTAAAGTCCTACAAATATTTAAAAGATGTCCATTATGGTTACCAGGGGGGAAGGGGAGGGTAGCGGGATAAATTGGGAGTTCAGGATTTGCAAATACCAACTACTATATATAAAACAGATAAACAGCAAGGGTCTATTGTGTAGCACAGGGAACTATATTCAATATCTTGTAATAACTTGTAATGAAAAAATATGAAAAGGAATATACATATATGTATAATTGAAACACTATGCTGTACACTAGAAATTAACACAACATTGTAAACCAACTACTTCAGTTTTAAAGTAGATAATTACATAAAACATGTCCAATCATTAGCAAAGGTGGATAAATCAGTTTTTATATATTTATTTCAGTTTTGATAAATCCTTTAGATGAATAACACTACATATTGAATCAGAGAGTCCTGAGCATTTACACTGAGTGACAATAGTCAGACAGAGAAAGACAAATAACATAGATCTCTGTGTGGAATCTAAAAAGATATATTAAAACAACAATAACACCAACTAACCTCACAGAGACAGAGAACAGACTGGGGAATGGCAGAAGAAGGAGGTGGGGGTGGAAGAAATGGGCGAATTATTTGTTTGTTTGTTTGGTTTAGTTTACGTTAATTGAAAAAAAAAAAAGGTGAGAGAATTCATCATCAGAAGACCTGTACTACAAGAAATGTTAAAGGAAGTCTTCAGGCGGGAAGAAAATGATACCAGATGGAAATATAATATACACAGGAATAAAGAGCACTGAGAATGGTGACTACTTGGATAAATACATAAATTAAAAAAAATTCTTACTATTTAAGTGCTTTAAAAGGTAACTGACTATTTAAGAAACAGACTTGCAGACATAATAAACAATCTTATGGTTACTGGGGAAAGGGGGTGGGAAGGGATAAATTTGGGAGTTTGAGATTTACAAAGTTAGCGACTATATATAAAAATAGATTTAAAAAAAGTTTTTTCTGTACAGCGCAGGAAACTATGTTCAATATCTTGTAATAACCTTTGATGAAAAAGAATATGTGTGTATATGCATGACTGGGACATTGTGCCGTACACTGGAAATTGACACATTGTAACTGACAGTACTTTAAAAAAAAAGATAATTGTTTAAACAAACCAAAAAATAACAATGTAGTCTGGGATTTATAACATATGTAAAAAAGTAAAATGTATAAGAACAGCAGCATCAAGACCAGGAAGAAAGAAATGGAAGTGCACTGTTAGAAGTTTCTATACTTTGAAGAGTCATATGATATCACTAGAAGATAGTGAGTGATACATTAAAGATTTATACTAAAACCCTAAAGCAACTGCTAAAATAACAAAATGGTTGTATAGCTAATGAGTCAACAAAGGAGATAAAATCAACTTAGATTTTTTAAAAAGATACTCAATTCAAAAGAAGGGAGAAAAACAAGAAAAAAGAGTAAAGAACATGAGATAAATACAAAACAAACAGCTTAACCATATTACATGAAATATAAATGGTCTAAGCACTCAAATTAAAAGACAGAGACTGTCAGATTAAATACATGATACAAAACCCAAGTATATGCTGCCTTCAAGAATACACTTTAAATGTACAGACAAGGACTGGCTTAAAAATAAAAGGGTGAGGAAAGATATCCCATACTAACACTAGTCATAAGAAAGCTGGCGGATTGTAATTAATACTGGACAAAGTCTATTTAAGGAAAAAAACAGTATGTAACTAGGAATAAAAAAGGAAATTCATAATAATAAAACAGTTAATCAAGAGGACATAACAATTCTAAATACTTACGCTCCTAAAAACAAAACTGCAACACACATGAAGCAAAAATGGTTAGAACTGCCAAGAGATATAGGTAAATCCACAATTATGGTTAGAAGAATCATTACCCCTCTCTTGAGAAACAGAGACAGAGTTAGAAAATCCCCAGGTTTCTTAACTCAGAGTCCAGTAGAACAAGTTTTCTTTATACACGCTGAAGCAATCAAGAAGCATTTGATTGCTGGTCTGCTGCAATGATTTCCCAGTGCTACAGTAATCAGAGCCAGATGTGTGACGCAACGTTGGAAAGTAGCAATAGAGAAGTTAATAGCTTTGAAGTCAGGGAAATCTGAATTATCTCACTTACTGCATACATGACCTCGGGCAGGCTGGTTAACATCTTGAAGCCTCAGTGTCCTCGTCTGTAATGCTGCGGTAGTGACAGCACCGCTGGGCTCTGTTGTATAGTGCATCGCGTAGTGTTACATAACAACCAGAAAGCATCGACTACAACTCATGTTCATTCCTGACACACTCCCATCTGGTCTGACTGGACTCTCTCTCTTTATCCCTCCCTCTGCCCTTTGTTTTAGGAAATGAGCCTGTGTGATGCAACACTGTTCAGTGTGGACATTGCGGAATAGAGGTCTCTGAAAGTAACAGTCACTTTTTATGCAAAGAAATGCTGCCCTTTGTTCTGTCCCTGCAGCTGCCTCTGTTAGACTGTTCTAGTGTTTGACTTGGCTCAAGAAGGTTTCCGTCAGTGCCTGCCAGAAGGATTATCTGGGATTTTGTTCGAGCTTGCCAAAGTCATGCAAAGCAGAGGGGACAAGTGGCCATGTACAAAATATTTAGTATCATGGCATGAAGCCATGTGGTGCAAAGAACATCTTTGCAGGATCAGACGTAAGTCCTGATTGTAACTCTGTTAGTAAGAAGGACATGACCCTTCCAAGCCTCAACTCTCAGTGTCTCAGTTTCCTTACCGAAAAATGACGGAATTTGATACACATAGCTACTCGGTTCTTCCAAATTCTGTGTTACTAGGAATGACTCTCCGGAAACAAAATGTTCAATCATTCATTTACGCCTTCATTTATTCACTAATTTAAATTCAGTCAGTGCCAGGAACTGTTCTAGACATTGGGGATTCCACAGGGGGTGGGTTTGGGGGTGGGCGGAGAGTATTTGCTTTTAAGAATTTCTAATTCCTTGGAGAAAAAGAATGATAAACTAAAAAGTATATAATATAATGGCAACTAGTAAAAAACCTGAGGAAATATTGTTATCAAGAAGGCAATATATAAATAATGGAAAAGCAACTGAAAGAACATATGTATGTATGTATATGTATACGTGAATAGCTTTGCTCTACACCTGAAATTAATGTTGTAAATCGACTACACTTTAATGAAAAACTAAGAAAAAAAAGAAGGTAACATATAAAAGATTGTTCAATCCAATCTATTAACCTAGTTCTTTATCCACAGTCATTCTAACACAAAAAGGAAAGATAACTATTTCTTAATCAAGTCAACTAGAATGAACTATCTCCCAGATGCATAGTTAAAAGCAGTATAAAAAGGTGGAAAATTTAGTGACAGGAAAATGAAAACTCTTACAGAAGGGGATACAGACATAAACAAACGAGAATGCTTGTCAGTGAACAAGAGAGGAAAAAATGAGAAATGCTACGTATTGAATTTTAAGTATTATCTCAGGAGCCATGTCTGTTAATTTATTTATTTATTTTTACTTTTTTGGGGGGAGGAATTAGGTTTCTCTATTTAAAGTGGAGGTACTGGGGATTGAAACTAGAACCCTGCGCATGCTAAGCACATGCTCTACCACTGAGCTATACCCTCCCCTCTATGTTAATTCTTATCACTACAATCCAAACATTTCTGTATTATTTTCCTCAGTTTAAAATAAAGAAACTAAGGCTCAAAGAGGGGGTTGCTTGGGTATCTTGCCGAAGGTCTGTACGAGGGTCTGCCAGTAAGTTAAGTAAGTTAAAAATCAGTGTTCTCAAACAAGTTTCTACTGTATAGCATGGGGAACTATATTCAATACCTTGTAGTAACTTACGGTGAAAAAGAATATGAAAATGGATATATGTATGTTCCTATATGACTAAAGTATTGTGCTGTACACCAGAAATTGACACAACATGGTAAACTGATTATACTTCAATAAAAATATATCATAATAAAAAAATCAGTGTTCTTTGCACGGCACCACCGAGAGTCCCACGCAACTCCTTTAGAAGGGTGGAAGAGTACGAGCTCCTCATTGTATAAGAACTTCGAAATTCTTGGTGTGACGCTGTGATTTGACCAGCCACACACAGATCAAACAGTACAAGTAACTGTCTTGTGAAACTGTAGATTTCACACTGAGGATTAAACATGTTGCATTTTTCTCAGATCTGAAGACTAACCCCAGTTTTACATGAGAACAAAATCCCTCCAGGCTTTACTTACTAAAATGGAGCGAACTGAGGGGTGAAAGGGAGGGAGGCAGGCCACATAAGTAAGGCAAGCTTACTGGATAGGGCCTCATTCATGCAAACAGACGGTTGATTACCAAAGAGAACAGATATTATTCACAACACTTTCATGTTTCTGGTTTGCACTGACAGCTGCTGATTCTGCCTGGTTGCCACCACAAAGCTTTCCATTGTTTTAATAATACTTCTACTTAAAGATGATGAGTGGATTTGATTCTTTCCTGCTTCCAGTTCTGAGCCTGATTCTTATTTTCATCTTCAGCATTAAAATCTTCATGACTAAAGCTTCTAAGAGACAATTTCCTCCAGGACCCAGACCTCTACCAATTATTGGAAATCTGCACATCCTTAATCTGAAGAAGCCATATGAAACCATGCTGGAGGTAAATAAATAAATAATTGTTCATTTCATACTTGTTTATAATTTCCTAAATAATTTTTACCCTTGTGGGTTTATTAGCACGTATGTATTTAAAACTGTTTCATATATGTACAATGGGATCATTAGGCAAGATTCAAAATTAATAGAGCTTCCTTAAATTGAATTTCAAACTTCTTTTAAATTTGCATGTATAAAATATTAGTACATACATTTTTATTATTTGAAGTGGTATTTTTATCCTAAAATATGTATGACTTGTGACCTTTATCTCAACATACCCAATCCACATATTTCAAGTATATCCTATTATGAAGGAACTGAATTGTGATCTATTGTTTTACTCTATAGACTTTTGGTTAACTACTCGAAACAGGTGTGTGCAAAAGGAACAGTCAAGTGCATGGCCCCAGAACTGAGACCCAGAATTTAGTTCTGAGCTTGTCATTAATTAGCGGTGTGAATTTACAGAAGAAGTGAAGTCTCTTGCTTTCGCTTCTGTAAAACTCCAGGGCCAGAAGACGTCCTAGACCCATTTTCTCCAGTTTCTACTTCAAAGATTTGATAGTTCTTGACTGTGGGGTAAGACAGAAGGAAAGAAGGAAGGAAGGAAATACATAGTTGGCATTTGGCCATAAATTTCAATGTTTAAGTTCTAAAGGGCAGAGAACTGAAACTGAGTTCTGCTGTAACTTCCCAGTTTGAAAATCCTAAGGGGAGATAAAAATGAAGACATCAGTCCTTTACCTCAATGGGCAACATAATAGTAATAATATTTTATGTTTGTACTGCAGTTTTTATTTCACAAAGCGCTGCAAAGATTCCATGTACTTCTCAAAACCACCCCAGGAGGAAAACAGAGAACAAGTATTATTCGCAACACTTTCAGGTTTTTGGTTTGCACTGTAAGCTGCTGATTCTGCCAGGTTGCAATCACAAAGCTTTCTATTGTCTTATTTTACCTTGACTTTACATGAAGGTGTAACTCAAAGCAACTGACTTATTAGTAACTAGAAAATCAGGACTTGAGTTTTCTGATCTTCTGGCCCTACTTTAGGGCTTTCTCGCCTACATTCAAAAGTCACATAACACAAAGGCTAATTCCTCAGAACAATTGCTTCCAGTAAAGTCCTTCATCTAATTCCATGTGCCCCAATCACATTTGTTTCTCCCAATATTTCTATTCTTTGCTTATACATTAACTAGCTTAATCTTTTCCCTATAGTCTTCTTTTTTTTTTTTTTCTTCTCATTTCCACCTCTGTACTATTGCTCTGGGCTAATTTCACCTAGGAAATTTCTTTTCCTCACTTCTCCCTCACCTCCACCATTTTTTTTCCTTAAAATTTACCTCTAATTTTTATTCTTTGCCTGAAACATGCCGTATCGTCTTGATACACAGTGGTTCTCATCTGAAAGACTCTCTCCTCACAGCCTATTTCAATTTTCACTTCCCTGTAAGAGTCATCTTATTACATATGATCATCCTGAACTGTCCAGCCCTTCTGCCATTTCCGTGGCAATTCTAATACTGCTTCCTAAAGTCAAGTGTCTTAAAGAAAGGAATGTTAGAAGTTCCCATCTCATTTTCTACCCGAACCTTAGTTGGGTTAAGACCACAGGTTCTGTGTCCAGCAGGTCTGAATCACATGTCCCTTGCTGAGCACTGCCACTTACTAGCCATGTGACTTCCTGGCCACAGCACCTTGCCTGTGCAACAGAGGTGATAATAACATGACTTTGTTGGCTTGTAACGTGCACTGAAGGAGATATTGGTGCTGGAAATAAAGCGAGAGAGGCAATAAATGTTGGCTCTTGTTATTTAATTATCATAGAAAATGGAATTTTTTTTTTTTTTTAGTAAGAAGTGTCACACTTTAATGCAAAACTAATTGGGGCTAGGATATAGTCACAGCACCTCATGAAACATGGGGCTCAAGCGTGGTGGTCAGTGTGGTAGTCAGGAAATGTTTTGTCTCCCTAGAGCCCGTGGTGGGCATTTACTGAGACCCAACAAAAATATGATAGGGAGACAAAATACATTAGTTTCATAATGTCAGAGTACCATTACTGTGAAATCCCAAACAAGTGGAGCCTATCCAAGGACACTCAATTCATGAGCGTAATATTTACAGCTTGAACGGGTGTAGTAACCACAGGAGTACCTTATAAACTAGTCCTGTATTCTCATTTCGTGAGTTCATAAAACTGGTTACTTTGTTAAAGTTAAATGCCCAGAGCTCAAGATCCAGTGGACTTTCTATTACAGCACAATGCTTTAGTGGCTTCTCTTTTTCTCGTACACCTAAGCTATCCCAGAAATATGGCTCCATTTACAGCATCCACATGGGGCCAAGGAAGGTGGTGGTACTCTCTGGATATGAAACGGTGAAAGATGCCCTGGTTAATCATGGCGATCAGTTTGGAGAACGATCTCAAGTGCCTATATTTGAAAGAATTTTTGAAGGAAAAGGTAATGAACTCTAAACTTAAAATATATCCTTGTGGTTAAAATGATTAAATCAGGTGCACTGTATTCTCTCACATAATTCTTTTCACAACGTACTTTGTCCTTCGTCAAATAGATGAAATAGAATTTCATAGAAGAAAATTTATGACTTATGGTTTTATTCTTATTATACATGGTAATTACTTCTGTTGAACATATAATTTGTAGCCAGCTACTAGCTGGGAAGTACAACGCCAAGAAGATACAAAGGCAAAGGGAGGGTTTGGGGATTAGCAGACATGCATTACTATATATAAACTAGATAACCAACAAGGACCTAATGTACAGCACAGGGAACTCTATTCAATTTCTTGTAATAATCTATAATGGGAAAGAATCTGAAAAAATATAAGTATGTATGTATGTGTATAACTGAATCGCTTTGCTATACACCTGCCACATTGTAAATCAATTACACGTCAATAAAAAATAAAATAAAAAAAAAAGTAAAGGGAACAGAGGCCACCAACTTAAAAAGGCCACAGTCTAACGGCTGGCAAAGACCCATTAAACAATATACTTTGCGAAATAAATACACTGAATCATATTTTCACCTGGATAAAGCTGTACCCTGCTTGTGTGACTCTTTACTAAATGCTTTAGTGAAATCCAGACACTCTCCAGTATTAGAATATTAAGACCCTGGAAAGATGTGGGCAACCTTGGCAACCTCTCTTTCCTTAACTTTCTAAGAGTTTATCTCATGCTTCCACTCTTCTAAGAAATTTCTCTCATCTGTTCATTATTATTTCCTTTAGCTATGCACAAATTCACATATCTGTTTAGTCAATACATATTTACTGAACACCTACTATCAGCTACATGTGTCTCCGGAAATTAGTAGTAGTGTGGTGTTATATACCAACTGTGTTTGTATAGCACTAATGTAGAAGCTTGCTTACAACTCCTGGTTGTAACTTTTGACTTGGGTAGTCTTGTGTCTACTAGTCTGATTTTTCCTGGGAAAAGAGACTTTGTTTTCTACTGTTTATCAACTCCTTAATCACATCTAGCATGATGTAAGCATGTAGTAAATACTCAAAAATTGGTTACTGAATTTGTTGGAGATATATTAAAAACAAAATCTCCTCCAAACCTAGAAATCCTTCTCTCCACCAAGAAGGAAAACGATTTTATTACTGAAGAGGCATTAAACCGGAATGTGATGTGCATCACATAATCTGCTAACTGCAAAAACAGAAAAAAACTCACACTTTTTATATAACCAAGCAGCACAACCTAGTACAAAAACGTTAACCAGTGCTCAAGTAAGAGGACTTGACAGCCCCATTTGTCACTGTTAAAAAATAAACTGAGGCATATGAAAATTTTTGAGTTTATTTGAGCAAAAACCAATTTGAATCGGGCAGCATCCAAGCCAGCAAATAGAATGGTGCTTTGGGGAGCTGTGCAAAAAAAGACTTCTATAAACAAGTTTATACTGTATAGCACCAGGAGATATATTCAAGATCTTATAATAGCTCACAGTGAAAAAGGATATGAAAATGAATATATGTATATTCATGTATGACTAAAAAATTGTGCTGTACACCAGAAATTGACACAACATTGTAAACTGACTATAACTCAATTAAAAAAAAAAAAAGACTTCTATAGTCAGAAGGGAAAGGGAACAAGGACGTTATACTGGGCAAAAAATAGGGTGGGTTGTTGCAAAGTTACTTTTCTTGAGGGGACAGCAGGGTTCTGTCAGGTAGATGACATAACTCTCAGTTTGGTGACTTGGGGCTTAGCATAACCAATTCCATTTGGGGCCTGTTTTCTTGTTTTTAATGTCACACATAGTTCATCCTAGATTCACCTGGGAATTGGGGTGACCATCTGTATTAATTGGCTTTATATAAAGTAAAAGTAAATTACTCCCATCTTAATGACAGGAGGCAGTTTTGCAACTCAGAGCAAGGCACCCAGGGAAGTACGGTTCCTCCCGTTTCACAGAAACTGGGAGTCTCTTGCTTGATGTTTATATTCCAAAGAAATGGCTCCCCGGTCCCTGAGAAAGATTTTCCTAGGTCATAAAACTCACACACACACACACACACACACACACACACACACACACAAACCCTATCTAGCTTTCAAAATGATGTATATATAATTGAAAGGGAGGAGAAAAGACTTTTTAGAAAGTAGTGTTCTAAAGCAAATGCTCGAAGTGGAAAGAAGCCTCTTTCCTTACTTTCAACAGGGAAAATTCAGCCTCTTTTTGTAGTTTTTCTTTGTCCTAGCAAATTAGATTTTTAAAGCTCCGAGGAAGTAATTTAAAAACATTTTGTTCATTACAAGGAATCACCTTCTCTCATGGTGACACTTGGAAGACTGTGAGAAGATTCAGCATGACCACCTTGCGGAACTTAGGGCTGGGCACGGAGATCACAGAAGACACAATTATAGAGGAATGCCAGCATCTCATTCAGTACTTTGAGTCTTACAGAGGTGCGTAGAACGAATAAAAACCACGTCTTATTTTTCACAAGAAAGACGTCAATAAAAGATATACTTTCTATTATATATTTTGATGTAATTTCAGACTTGTAGGAAAATTCCAAGAACATACAAAAGGAATCCCCAGTATCCTTCTACTGTTCTCCAAGATTCCCGAAATGTCAACATGTTACAAATGTTTTCTCTCCCTTTTTCCAAACTATTTGAGATACTTTGTTTTTCCAGCCCAGCCACATTGTTGGCAATTTAATTTATTCACTTTTTTTAAGAAAGGAAAAGAAAAAAATTAACAAAACTTAAAAAAAAAAAGACCCTTTGCAGAGATGCCCTCCCTTTATTCTTTTTTTGTGTGTGTGTGACAAGTCTTTTCATCCCTTTATTCTTAAATACTTTAATGTGTTTCTTTAAAATAAGCAAAAGTATTCTCTTACATAACCAAAGTCCTATTCTCAAAAATCAGAAAATCAACACTGACGTGAACATATTAACTACTCTGCAGAACTGATTCAGATTTCACCACTGTCTCACTAATGTCCTAAATAAATCCTGGACCACACATTGCATTCAGTTCTGCTGTCTCTTTTGCCTCCTTTAATCAGTCTCTCAGTATCAGGTACATTTCTGATCCCTTTAAATAACAGAGAGTTAATACCATGTTATTTCTATCAATATACGGGATGAAAAATTCAAAAACTCATTTTCATGTCAAGAGGATTCCCATTTCCTTAAAAATTGAGCTCATTTCCTTATTAAAAATGAGTCCATTTGCAAAGTTCAAAAACATAAAAAAAAGAGAGAGAAAATCCCCCATAACCTCAACATCTAGGGTAGTGTCCATTTAAAAGTCTGATAAATTTGTGTGGCATTTTAGCAGATTTGCTTCCTGTGTTTCCGTTTGAAATTCCTTTATCCTTAACTAACAACACACCTAGAGCATGGCTTATTATGTCCTGCCTAGCTTAAGAAAGTTCTGTGAGAGATAAATTATAACCCCCAAAATACAGACTGCTGAGTAATAAAGAAAAATTACATGAATGATGCATTTTGCTTGATGTGGTTGTTCATTGCTATATTGAAATTCTTGCCCCAGAATGTATTTACCTTTCACAATAGGAGAAATAAAAAGGGGTTAAAAGTGCCACATTTCATCTATGTTCTAACTTCCCATTAAATTAATAGACTTTTAAAAAATGAGTCCATTTGATACAGAATTGAATATGAAGAGAGCTGGTCAAAGGGAGATCACCTTAAGATGAATGCAGGGGAGAAAGAGAAACCTTGGGGACCCCACATGCTAAATTAGCAGTCCCTGTACCTTTAGAAGGAGACACTCTTGGCAATTCAGAGAAAGTATATACAGACAACGACTATTCCTTCTCCAGGGTTAAGCGCCTAACAAACGTGCATTTCTCAAGGCTTCGTGTACACAGAGTCCTACATGTAGAAGAAAATACATTCTCTACAAGAATTCCCCTTGCAGCTCCACCCTGAAGGTAGCAGCTGATGTTAAGAGTGGATCTTAGCAAACAGACTACTCTTCACTTAAAAAAAAAAATACCCATCCACTGATACATGTTTAATAACCCAAATAGTTTTAAGTGATACTGATGGAAACAGGACCCAGCAGCAGAAGAGGCTAAAACAAGAAATCGCTCTGGATGAAGTTCTTTAAAGTAGAGTCATTTTAATCATCTAGATGTCCTATTTCAAGCTTTTAAACTTGAACGCAGCCTAGTAGGTTGACATATTTTCCCATGTATCATGTATTAGCACCTCCCTACACACATGCATGTGAACACACACTGAAACGTCCCTCATTCTGGCAACATTTTAATTTCTTAGAGTCAAATGCAGATTTCCTTTGACATATACTTTTAGTTTTCCTCGTGGCAATTTTTTAACCAAATTCTGAGTATTTCTCAAAGCCCACTCTAGTCTCAGCTCTTCTTGGAAGGCATGGTTACCAGTCATCCCTTTCTTCTATGAAAACCTTTCCCTGACAGTCTGTCCCAATCAGTCTGGAACCGGTTTAATATTTCGTATGTGAATTTGGATAGGTTTCTCCCACTATCCAAAAGTAGAGCGTTCCTAGGAAGCCCTTCATAAACCAAAACCAGAGACATAAAGTGAAGAAGCAGACACCTTGGGATTCATCTTGATAATGGATGCACAGTACAAACTGAGATAAAGCACAGCTCAGACACGGTTCAAAGCAAAGGCAGCTTGATGACGAGATGCTGTGTAGTTCCTGGAGAAGACGTTTGGTGGCGCCCCTCTCACTAATCCAGGTGCACGCAGCCTCAATTAGGGATTGCCGCATAAAACCACCACAACCACCACCACCACCACCACCACCACCACCACCACCACCACCACCACCAAAAAAAAACCCCACTGTACGCGATTTTCCTTTTCGCTTTTTTTTTTTTTTGTAAAAAACGAAAATCCTTTTCGGATTTCTTTTAGTTTGCGAAAACAAGTGCCAATGTAGGTCTTCTGTGAAAGTGAAGTTGGCATAAAGCAAGCTTTTGAAAAGCGGACGGCGCCTGTATTCCCAATCTGATGAATGAATTCTCTTGCAGGAAAGCCCTTTGAAAGCAAAACTGAAATGAATGCTGCTGTTGCTAACGTCATGGTGTCTGTGTTGTTTGGAAAACGGTTTGACCACCAAGACGCCCAGTTCATGAGACACATAACCATGATTGGTGAAATTATCAAACTCTTTGGAACTCCTAGCATTGCGGTAACTGTATCTTTCCGACTCACTTTTACTTCCTCTAAGGTCCACCTGAGTGTTCAAGAGACCATGAAAAAGTAATTAACAGAGAATCTCCATTTCAAAAACGCACTCTTTGTGGAACATCCTGAGGGTTCCGATGTGACAGGTCTGCTTGTCTAGACTCTTCATCACAGATCACTGCATCCAGCAAGTATCTTATGATGCAGGACTTGTGAATCACAAGCAATAAAAGTCATTACATGGCTTTAGCAAATTCTTAGGATCTTAGCCACCCATCTTTTACCTGCCCCCCTAGTTAGCATGGAATGCTGGTGAAACACGAGTGAACAAGCAGCACTCAGAAGAATCCACTTAGGAGACTGAATTTTAACGGAGGGGGACTGTCAGGTATCAAAAAAATATAAAGCCCAATAAAACCTTAATGTTTATTCTGAGCCACGCCATTGCACTGTCATCCAATTTTTTATATTTGCAAGTGAGGTTGCTATCTTCTAGAATGTAGGGGGAAAAGTGCTTGTCAAATAGTTCCCATTTTCAGCAGTACCACTGACAACCAACCACGTTATTGCACTTTGGAATTTAGGCTCTGTTACCTGCAGGCTTATTCTAAATACAGGTGCGGGGGAACACTGGGTCAGACAACTATGATGACTCATTTTAGGCACGGTCTTTTATCTTTGCTATTTATTAAGTCATCTGGGAGGGGTCAGGAACCTCTTTGTGCATCTGAACAAATACATAAAGCTTATCTCTCAGAGAATGAATACACTGAGGAAAACACTCCAGTTAGCAAACAGAGAACTTTTTAAAGGTCAGGGAATATTAGACTAAGCGGGGCTGCTCTCATGGAGCGAGTCTCGGACCTGTGGACAGGAAGCCTGTTACAAATTCAAAAAATAATTATTATTCTGTTCCTGCAAGGAAACCCTGGTGAATTCAGTATACCACACTGAACTAGAATAGTCTAACCTGGAATCACCTGGGATTTTGCAAGAAAAGTATTTAGATTTATAAGTTCTGACCATAAAGTCAATACTGTTTTTATGTCTCATCTAACCTCTAAATACATATGTCTATATGACTGTAGACATAATATACAAAATACTCTGGGTATATAGAACTTATTGGAAGTCATGACAATATTCACTGTAAGTTACATAATTCTGATAAATGAAATCTTGTCCAGTCCAGTCTGCCACTGTTAGCTAAGGTAAAACTGAAGTCCAAATGAGATGCTATTTCTTTAAGGCTTTCAGAAATAATGGTGTCATTCCATTCTCCCAAGCATTATACACGTGTATTTAATTAACTTTGTTTTGTTTGTTTGTTTGTTTGTTTTTACTCTTCTAGCTTTTCAATACGTTTCCCGTTTTGGGGTTTCTCCTCAGAAGTCATAAGACAGTACTCAGGAGTAGAGACGAATTATTTTCCTTTATAAGGACTTTCATAAATCACCACCATAAATTTGACAAAAATGATCCAAGATGTTTCATTGATGCCTTTTTGGTCAGACAGCAGGAGGTAATGATGCTTAGCCTAGGGTCCCTTATTTGATTTAATCAATAGCATCCGGAGGGGTGGGGGGAAATACTTCCATCCAAGAAAAAAAGATAACTGGACTCAAGTTAATGATAGATTTGTACACTACAAAGAACGCTATTTATTATATTTTGCATTCTCAAATTTTTTTTTAACCTCTTTTCATGTCACTCTCTGAACAAAACCAAGACTTACAGAAGACCTCAAGATGTGTTACGGCTCTGAGGATTAATATTCTTTTCTTTGCAATCTTGAAAAATGTGTTTCAACTGACATACTTGAGACCATTTAATTTTTTTCTTAAATAAATAATGCTGGGAATATTCTAATCGCTCAATTAAAAACTAATTCCCAGTCTTCCTGAATGGCAAATGGGCTTTCCCAGTGTCAGAATTATTTATCATTATTAGCTTCTAGGATGTGCTTTATCCTAACATTCTGCACAACATTCTCATATTGAGGGAAGAACGCAGCACTTTGTTTTTTTCAGTTCACGTGAGGTTATTTGCGATGCTTGTCCAGGATAAAATTCTTTCATCGCTAATGATTCCTTTTCTCCTTCTAGGAGAAAGATAAATCTACTGACAATTTCAGTGATGACAACATGGTGGTACTTGTCAGTAACCTGTTTGTGGCAGGTGTAGAGACCACGGCCACCACGCTGCGCTGGGGGATTCTGCTCATGATGTGATATCCGGAGATCCAGGGTACGTCTCCTGAGATTCAGAGCATCACCTGAAGGAGAGGAATCAGGAACCCCTTGGACTGGACAATATTGAATTCTAGAGCTACTCTGGATACCTTTCGTTTGTACCCTTGAGAATCGTTTGTACCTTTAGTATCCTGATGCTGTAAGAAAGTAGACTTGCCCTCTGAGCATCCTGAGATGGTCTGAAGGCATCACTCCATCCAGGTCCCCAGAGGCTCGGGGATAGAAGCAGTGCAGGGAAAAGATGATTCAGAACTCAGAGAGGACTTGGGTTTGATGTTCACGTTTAAAGACACAGCCCCCTCCCACCGCAGACCCTAACCGCTCTCCATCCTATGCAGAAAAGGTCCACGATGAGATTGCCCAAGTCGTCGGGTCCGCGCAGCCTCGAATTGCACACCGTGCTCAAATGCCATACACGGACGCTGTCATTCACGAAGTGCAGAGATTTGCCAACATCCTGCCCACAGGCTTGCCACGGGCAACAACCACGAATGTTCTATTTAGAAATTACTATATTCCAAAGGTAAGGGCTGGAGGCGAGGGGCAGGGGAGAGGGAAAGAACGTCAAAACGCTGCAGATGAACTGTCAGACAGTCTCCTTCCTCCTCCCTCCCCGGCCCCTCCCTCCTCCCCTCCCTCTTTCCCCCCTCCCTGTCTCCCTCTCTACGACCAACCACAGGTGACTGAGCGTCTTCATAGGTAACAGTGGCCTTTGCTCAGTGAAAAGACTTTAGAAGGCATTACTCTTCTTGTTACAGCTGAGGAAGCTGGGGTTCCGAGAGTGCAGGCAAGGCTAGTGTGTCAGGGAGCAGATTCTGGGTGAGGCGTGCCCCCCTTTAGGGCCCTGTGTCCAGCAGCACCTCCGGCCTTCACTTCCGCCTGCACACGGCGAGGCCCTCCGCTTCCGAGGACTGTGACACCCAGATGCAGCCTTGTGCTTTGACTGGTCAACTGAGGAGGTACAGATCTTTGCTAAAACTCAGCTGAAGGGAGGAAGTGGCATAAGGTAATGGTAGGCCCACGGCCCCGAGCCTTTTTCTTGACAGTCTGTTCATGGCTTCTGGGCCCACCTCTGCAGGCGGCCACCGGCCACTGGTTACATGGGCCCCCGTCCCCTGTACTTCCCCAGTGACTGGGGGGCTACATCCTTCTTTGGAGCGTCTCTTCCCAGCATGTATTAAGCACACTGATGAATGGAACTAATCAGGTTAGCAACTGCCGTGGGAAATCAAACCCCACGCTGTTAACACGTAGCAAATACGTGCCTAGAGTTTGTTCCCGGTTCTGAATCCAAGCCTTGTGTTTTTCACTAGGTACAGACTGAATATTCCACACTCAACCCCAAGCCTGAGCCACTCGGCTCCAGCTCCCTCCTCCGCATTCCTTCTAGAACACACCACTTCCAGCCAAGGTCACCGTACCTCTTTGGAGCCACCTCTTTAGGAAGCAGTTTCATCTCTGTCACTCATCACACTTTTACCCCTAGGGCACCGAGGTCATACCTTTGCTGAGCTCTGTACTTTGGGATCAGACCCAGTGGGAGACACCAGACACCTTCAACCCCGGGCACTTCCTGGATTCTGCTGGGAAGTTTATGAAGAAGAAAGCTTTCATGCCCTTTTCAGCAGGTAAGGCATCTTACTGGAGAAAGGTGACTTGAAAAATCTGGAGAGATCTGGACGTGCCTGAGGCCAGGGCTAAGGTTCTGGATTTTCCCACGTGGCCCTAACCTTCAGAGAGAGGGAAGTAGTCCTTTCCCCGGCTTTCACCAGGATGCAGGACAACAGGCGTTGGAAGGACGTTTCCTTAGGGAGTCCTGGATGACTCTCTGCGGCCGAGGCTAGGTACAGGGCCTCGGGAAGCCAGAGGGACAGCTAAGCAGGACAACGATGGGCAAACCCACGTCACTCCAACCGTTAAAGCTTTGCTTTATGACGTGTAAATACAGTGTTGCTCTGAGGGTTTCTTGAGGAGGGCAAGGCAGGGAAGTGAAAAGAGCTTCACATTAAAATTTGAAATCCACAGAACTAAATGAATGGATTCTATAGTTGCCTGGATTTCTAAGAATCTGAAATGAGTTCTCCATTTCTAGGAGTCTTAGCAAAACTACACCATGAGCTGTTTGCCATCTTTCTGCTTCTACAAACAAAGGTTTGGTCGTCACTCCAGAGACCCACTCAGTGATGGGTAAACAGCAGCCACCCCAAAATAGACCTCCTTTCCCCGCTGACAACTTACGGATACAGAGCGATACAAAGCTCGACCCCTTCCCCTAATTCTTGCCCACGTACTCAAGAGTGCAGGGGGTGGAGTAATGAAAACATACTCACCACTCCTTAAAATGAAAAACATCACATCACATCTGGAACAAGAGTTAAAAGCAATGAAAAATAATACACCTGTATTGGCAGTGTTTTGAACTCCATTTCTCTCAGCATTTCCTTGCATTATATTTTTGGGGGGGAAAAAAAGCCATGGAAACATAAACAGTGCTCTCTAGAGGGCACTTCAGCCATGTCTAACTCCAAACCCTCATTTTACAAGTGAAAAGATACGTACAGTTTCTTCCAGATTCCTTTACCGGCTCTTGGACTGACTGCTGCTAATATTTAGAGAAAAGAAATCACGTTCTCCACGACAGCCCTTCGCCCCCTGTGAACAATCATTATTTTTACTTTCTCTCTTGAGCTCTGACCAATACCACACCCAGGGCCTCCACGATTTCTCACACACCTGGGCCTGGGGACGTCTTTGGACCACGAGGCGGCAGCAACAGTCCCGATTCTGCCACAGTGACCCATCCTCAAAGGATTTTGCCCAGCTTATCTGAAGAATTCTAACCATCTCTAGTTATACTGGTTTCTTTTTTTTCCAGTTGTAGGAAATCTAGGAGTAGTCATCCTGTTTTTATCATAAACAAGTGGAAAAACTCCTAAAATACAATCATCTCAAAACTGTCACAATAAGAAAACATAATATAAAACCAATTCTGTGCCTCCACTGTGAGAGTGAAATTCTCCAAACACTCTAGTTGTCCTGAAGGCACTCCCTTCCCCAGTTATCCTGATCACTTATTACTTCCCGCGTTAAGATAAAGATTTTGCTCCTTAAAGGGTTTACCTAATCCAAATAAGCTCTTTCATTGGCCCCCGAGATCACGTCTAACTAATTTTGCATGTAGCATTTCTTTTTAAAATAAATTAAGATCGTTTACTACGTTTTCACCTACTTACCCTTAAGAGTAAACTAAAATGATGCGCACCGTGACTCCTCCCGTGAAACTGAGTTGAGCCCAAACACAGGGACACTGACTCACACCCGAAGCTGTTTTGTTTATCATCAGTTAGAGGACACCAGCGTCACCCGTTTCCTCCTGGGCGGGCGGGGAGATCTGTCCCCCAAAGCCAGCGTTGGTGTCCCTTCCACGGGCTTCCTCAACACCCTAGCATGGCTTGTGATACTGTGTTATAATCACCCGTTTCCTCTTCAGACCCACCTACGAGGCAGAAGCCGCCCAAGGGCAACAGACTCAGACCCAAGTTCAATCTGTCTTGACATTCAACACCAATTTGTGGATCGAATGGTTAGCTTTGACTTAATGAACACTTCTAGGCAGAGGCAGATAATATCCTTGGTCTTTCCCTCCCTAAAAATCTCACCTGGTTACGAGGCATAGTGAGGGTGGAGTCAATCCGTTCCTTGGAACCAACCAAACCAAACCAAAGGGCCAACCTGGGATACTTTCAAGGTGTTATAAAATAGCTACATTTGAATATTTTGCTGAACTTTAAAGTCTTCTGTGACTCAGTACGCTTGTGAGTTACCTTCCAAATTAAATACAGAAACAGAAAAAGAGACCCCTCTCCGGACTGTCTATGACATTTCACTGGAGGTACAGCAGGGTGGCAGATCATTTAGAGACTCCAGGAGCAGGAACGAAAGGGCCGGGTTAGGTCTTCTGAAGCCTTCAATAATGCTTCATTTCAACCAATATACTACCTTTGCTCTATAATGCAACCACAGAACTCATTAAATTTAAGCCAGAAAAAAAAAAAAGCCCCATATGTTTTAAGAAAGATTTGTAATAACCATTAAGACCCCAGTTGTTGGTAATAAAAACCAACCTAGAAGACTTCCTTCCTCAATTTTAACTCACTCCACTTTTCAGACACCTTGACATTTCCCCAGTTAATTCACATTTCAGAAATACTAACCAAGCACTCTTTTTTAAGTTTATTTTTATTTTTTTCATGGAGGTGCTGGGAATTGAACCCAGGACCTTGGGCTTGCCAAGCACGTGCTCTACCACTGAGCTAAACCCACCACCCCACCAAGCACTCTTCTTAAAGTGCTTCAGTGTGACCTTGTTTCCGGTCATACCTCTGGCCTCGGGTCTGAGACTCCCGACTTCATGCTCAGTGCTCCAGTCAGCCCTGTTTCTTCCTGCCCTAAATGCATCCCACCCCTGACTCACCCTCCCCCATCTCTGCCAGACTCACCTCCCATCCTTAGACGTAAAGCCCTCGCACAAAGGGGAGCCCTCCCTGATGGGCCACCTTTCCTCTGCGTTCTCACCACACACTTGGCTTCACCTGCCAGAACATTTTTCACATTAGAATGTTAATGTTAACGTTTGCTTACTTGCTTGTGTCCTTCATGGGAGCTTGTAAGGCAGAGTCTTCAGATGCATTTCATTTTGCATTTCCAGTCCTTCAGCTGGGGGGACAGAGCCCAGGTGGCTCACAAGAGGTTAACTGACTCGCACTTGGTGAAGGAGAAGAAATGGCATGTGGACGGCCTTTTTCTCTGTCTAGACAGTCTTCAGTTTTGGTCGGTTTAATAACCTTCCACCACGTCCCACCTCCCCAGGTCGTCGGGTATGTGCTGGGGCGTCACTGGCCAAGATGGAGCTCTTCCTTTTCTTCACGAGCCTCCTGCAGAAGTTCACCTTCCAGCCGCCCCCTGGGATCTCCCATCTGGACTTGGACATAACCCCGAACTTCAGCTTCCTCAATCGACCGATGCCTCACAAGATATGTGCTCTGCCCCGGACCTAGGCTCTGCACATGAGCTGTGGCCCCACTTCTCTGGGTTATCTTGTGATCCTCAGCACCGACTGTCCTGTTCTATGTCTTGCCAGCCATGGTCTTGGGCCAAGCCCTTTGGCTGTGTATCAGTGGTCAGCCACATCATCCCAGAGGGCTCTCTTGTCAAGTCAGAGTGAGTTCCTGTGCTAATCCCTGCAGTAAAGACCTCCATTCTGCCACTCTCCACGGCAGGACAGGTGAACAGAACACTTGACAAACAGAACCTTTACTTAGTGCCCAAGAGTTCTGTCCTTCAGTCTGAAACTGTCCTGTCCTTTTCCTCCAAAGCACATGAGACATCTAACAGTCACCAATCAATAGTTCCAGTTGTTGGAGCGGGGGGATGCTTTATAATGAATTGTCCTAGGGTGCCCATCAAAATTGCAGTGAAGAAAATTCAGCTCTTACATGAGGGTCCCAATCAACATAAGGCACTGGTTTCATTCATTGGTACAACCAAGATCGGGCTTGTGATGGTGACACTGGCTCATGAGTACAGACCACCTGTTGAGCTCAGAAAGGGATGCTCCTGCTTCTGACATAGCTGGAACTTGAAGAGCCTCCTCCCTTCTCTGTGTTCAGTGCTCTGAAGTCCCAGGAAAGGCATATGCAGGGGACCCTGTCAGCAGAATAAAGAAATCATTGTCAGTTCCCGAGACACAAAGCATCTTTAAGCCTTTATGAAGTCAAATTTCCCATCACCAACATAAATGCTTCTCCCCTGCTCTTATCTGACTCCTGTCAAAGCAAAGATTGCACTGGACAAGGTTAAACAGTTAAGGAAGACTTTATTTAAGGCTGCTGCAGTGGGGAAGGTATAGCTCAATTAATAGAGCGCCTGCTTAGCATGCGTTAGGTCCTGGGTTCAATCCCCTGTACCTCCATTTAAAAAAAAAAAGGAAATAAATCTAATTACCTCCCCGTCAACAATAACAACAATCAATAAACAACAACAACAATAAGAACGAAAAAAAAAAAAAAAGACTACTGCAATAGCATAGAGAGGCCAGAACTTAGTCTGAACGCAACTCCACTGAAACAAAGTGGGGAAGGGATTTTAAGCGTTGACGTGGGCTAGAGGGAAAAGTGCTGGAGGACACTAGTGGGGAGGGTGACCAAGGGGACACCGTGTCCGGCACACTGAGTTACTCCTTAGTTTGCAGATGTTCTTCTCTGACTCTGTCATCTGTGTTTGCTCACTAGAGCCCATTGAAGTTAGACTCCTACCCTCCCACAGGGCCTGGGAGAGAGGGCACCAACTTCCTTAGTGATTGCATTTCTATGAGGTGGCTCCTGGGTCCTTGAGAAAGACATCCCTGGGTTGTAAAAGTGGCAGATGGGGAACACACAGGTCCCCTGACTTCCCAGTGGAATGAAATGAAACCATAAGTGATAAAGAATTGGGGCCTGCTTATTTTGTTTAAACACTTTCAAGAGACAGCTGCATTTTCTGCATTGCCCTTAGTACATAATTGGTGTTCAATAATGTTACCAGTGAATTCTAAACCCAAAGTCAAAATCAATTAGTGGACTGCTTTTTCTTACAAAGGATTAATAGAAACAGCTTTGAGTAGAGATCAGGAAATCTGAGCTTTAATTCCAACCCTTTCAGTCTCCCATTTTTATGACTTTATGACTGCTACTGGCAGTGGCATACTTAGTGAATAAGATATTGGAAGCAAATAATTTTTAACGTCAATATGAGAAAATAATACTTAATAATCATAGAGCAAAATAAATAATAACTTTGATCCTTTGGTGAGTCTGATTTAATAATAATTTATATGAATAAACTGTCAAGTAACTAATAAACCTGAATAGAAGTGAAATGTCTGCAAAAGAAACAGAAATAGTAAATGATACCACTCATGGAATGTTTTGATTTCTTGGTTCATTCTTTAGTTTTAAAACAATGAATAAATAATAAATTTCATGTTAATTATCCAAATCCAATAAAACTGTTCATGTGTGAATAAATTTGCACTTATCAAACAAAAAATACTACATTTTGCTGTTTCACTATTTTAAATTTTATACGTTAAGTCACAGGCAATGTCAGAATTGAAGTAATTTGAGTTCTTTTTCTTAATGACTATGACTGCTGTGTTCTGATTTATACTGAATCTACTCTTGAAATGCAGGAATATATATGGGCCTGAGACAGAAAGTGCACTCCAAGTGAGTAAGAAAGATTCTGAACCCTTTGGAATGAATGCATATAGCTGATTCTATGTGTGTGTGTGTGTGTGTGTGTGTGTGCGCGTGCACGAGTGTTTGAGACAGAGAGAGAAGGAGAGAGATTGATTACGAGGACAACGCTGAGAGTTCTTTAAATTATCATCCACACAGGGAAAAAATGGTAAAGGAAAATAAAAATGTGCTAATTTGAGGCTTACATTCATATTATTAAAGTTCAAACAGTAATCACAGGAATTTTTTAGAATTTAGATCAATAATAGACTCCTTTCAGAGATGAGTATTTTATTACTAAGCCCATGACGATAATAAAAAGACTTTTAGCCCAGCTCTACCGTTATTTTTAAATCTCTAAAGACAATAAAGGAACTATTTGCAATGCTGCATTCTGGATGTTTCTAAGAAATAAAAAGTGATTTTCTCTAAAAAAGAATTCTGTGACTGCATCTTCCAGAATCCTGTGACTAGGGCTTCTAGTTTCCAATGCCATCTTCAAGAGCAACTGAGACTATAAACGGATGATGGCCAGAACACATATGATAATATATTTCAAAAAAAGACAGAAAAACAGTCTCAGTAAAAACTACTAGTTTGGGTTTGGTATGATTTCTTGTGTTGTATGTCTTCTGCTCTTCAAAACAAACAAACGAAAAACTAAAGCCTGGTTAGGATGATAATATTAACAATAACAACAACAGTAATAATAACAGCTAATTTTGAGTATTTATTATATACCAGGCACTGTTCTAACTCCCAGAAAAAAAATCCTATGTGGCCAATACTATATATCAGGTTATACCCTAACCTACAACCTACAGCTGCTGGAGCAATGAGCCTGGGAAGCCAAACCACACAGCCCCTGCTGCCATCAGCCCAGAAAGACCAGGACTTGGTCGATGACTGCCAGCTTCCTTATTTTTTCTGCACCCTTCCAACACAGGACCCACCAGAGAAAGCCCTAAGCCCCTCTCAATAGCCCACCTCCAGCTGTCCTGTGCTAATAGCTTCCAGTTAGAACCTACATGAAACCGTTCTTTTTTCCACCATATTCAAAGAAAAATTGTACCAGATGGAGTGAAACAGGCAAGGAAGAAGACTTTATTCAAGACTACTGCTACAGGAGAGAGAGACTGAACCCAACTCCTTCGAAACAAAAGGTTGGAGAGTGTTTTTAAGCACTCAGGTGAGCTAGTGGAAAAGTCCTGGAGGACACTGGTGGGGAAGCCGGTCAGTGCCATGGAAGAAGCCTTCTGTGTCCGCCAACTAAAGCTTATGAAATTGGGCTCCTACCCCTCACTGAGACTGGGAGTCAGGGGCCCTGTCTTTCTAGACTACATTTCAAAGGGACGGCTTTCAGGTTCTTGAGAAGGACATTCCTGGGTTGTAAAACTGGCAAGAGGTTGAGGAGATTTACACCTCCAGGAGCAGAGAAGGACATTTATAATTGCAAGTTTTCTTAAGTAATGCTCTAAGGAGAGGGAGGTCAGAAGCTGCAGTTGGGAAGACGCCTGTCCAAAGTTTAGTTGAGCAAAGAGTCATATTAACATCACCTTGGTCACTTATTATAAAGCTTTCCCACTGTCCTGCCTGCCTTTGCTTCCCTGCCAACTGCAAGTCATGCTGGCTGACTCCCCCTCTATACTAAGCTCCGAATAAACAGCCTTTTGGTCCTATTTTGTGAAGGCTGCAGTCTCCTAAAAGTACTCATTCTGACTTATACTTAGAAATCTGAGTTTAAATTAATTTGAATTTAAATTAATTCCTTGCTTTGAAGCTAGCCACATCTTATGTTTTGGTAGCTTTTGACTGCATAGTGCCTAATAACTGATTAAAATTCCTTATTCTTTCCAAAGTAAACTGGACTGTTCCTTTTCTTATCGTCATCTGGAGAAGTAAAGTGACAAAGATTCGCCCTCCGTAATTAAAGAGCAAAGTGCTGACTGGAGTCATAGAGAAGTCAGGGTGTTCAGGAGTCGCAGGCTTTGTTTTCTTATCTGAATCAGTTGATCCAAATTCAGCCCCCCCCCCCCCCCCCCCCCCCCCCCGGCAACTCGTTCCTAGTGGCTGGTGAGTCCTGACTCAGCCTTTAACTGCTGTAATTGGGCTTTCTTTCAGGACTCCCTGCCCTTCTTCCCTTAAGGGGGTTTTTAAGTAAGTATTGTTTTACATTCTTAGACAATAAAACAAACACATTTCTGAAATAGTTTGAACTCCATTCATCAGTGTTTCATTAGGAAAACCTGAGAATAAAAAGGCTCAAAAAAACACTACAAAGCTGTTCAGGGATCTCTTTGCCAATTCACAAATCAACATATTATTTCAATCTTTTGTCAGCTCTAAATGTTTTCATCATTTTACAAAGCGTTATTTCCATGCCATTGTTAACAATTAATGGAGACTATAGAAAAAATAAATACTGTTTGGTTTTTGTTAAGGGACCATTAGGCTATAGAACTAACTATAGCATATACGTCAGTGCTTCTCCAACTTTAATGTGAACCTCCCAGGGATTTGTCAAAATGCAAACTCTGATTCAGCAGATTTAGCGTGGGGTCCAGGATCGCACATTCCTAAACCTTTGTTCTTCCTCCATGCTCAGGCTGCTGGTTCATGGGCCACACCCTGAATGGCATCAACATACAGTTAGTCTGTTTGAAGACAGTACTCAGATTTTATATACATAGTCTATGGTCAGAAAAGTGTATGTATGTATACACATATTTTAAAAAAATCAAATACATAAAACCGGACTGGAAACACACCAGCTAAGAGATTTGGGGTCACAGGTGAGTTTTGTTTTCTTTCATTCCATTTTTCTTTTTCCTCGCCAAATAACATTTCTTCACATTTTCTTATAAATGTAACTTCTTCTGTTAACAGAAAGCTTTTTCTCTTCTCTTTTTCATGATTATTTTTTAAGCAAAAAAGCACAAGTGCTGGTGGCAGCCAACAAGAATAAGACCAGCAAGTGGAACATAATGACTCTCAAAGGTGACGGAGACTGTGGACAAAGGTTAAGGGGGGGTGACACTTGCCTGATCCACAGTGGTCACATGACGGTGATACGTGTCTCGTGGTCACTTGAGTGGTCCGCTGGCTTCCGAAGCCCTTGCTGTGATTCAACCACATGAACAGGTGTAGAGGACCAGGTTTCCGGTGAGGTGGAGGTCACACCAAAGAGACCCAGTTGTTCTCAGAGACTTCTTGATACTGAGGATGCCCAGGCTTCCCTTTGGATTCATTCCCAGGGCACTGCCAATTGGGAAAAGATTCCCCAGGCCCCTTACATAACAGGCATCTGCTTGGATCAGGAACATCTGTGAAGAAAGTTGAATAGGACTTTAACTTACTACTTTCTGCATCAGGGAGACATCTTTTAAAACTGACACAATACGGTAACTGCCTATACTTCAATTAAAAAAAAAAAAGAGGAAGGAAGGAAAACCTCCTTGAAAAAAAAGAAAATCTACAGACACATTATAGACAGTTAGCAGGGAGGCTGAGACGGCCTTTAAAAGTAAGTTTTACTTAAAAGAGAGAAAATTAGCCCAAACATATTTGGATGAAAGTAGTCTAGCTGACTTGAACCAGTACATTTTGACAGACAGGAGATAAAATGATAAGTAATTGTGCCTATTCTGTGTTTCTGAGAGGACAGGGCATCAGATATGAAAATCCTAGAAGGAAAACGAACTAACCTGACAGGTCCTAAAGTACACACTCCAAGCTCCTACCTGCCAAGGGGAGCCAAGCAGTCTGCGAAAACGCTTCCAAGATTGTCAAGTGTGGTGCATGCACCTTAGGCCTGAGGAACTCGGGATGAATCTTCTCACAAGCTGTTGGGGGCATTTCTAAAGAATTTAAGGAATGTATTTACTGATCCATTAAATGTTGGGGAAAGCTAGCATGCAGAAAATGCATTTCAGGAATGCAGGAAAAAAAAGTCAGTAAGAACCACTGGTTTGGGTTCTAGAAGATTTCTTGTGTTGTATGCCTTCTGCTGTTTTTCATTAAATAAAACCCTAAAGCCTGGCTAGGATGAAAGTGAACTATAACAATAACAACACCACGAATAATAATAATCGCTAACTTTGAGCATTGATTATATAGCAAGCACTGTTCTAAATATTTTTCATCTAACTTAATCCTAGGAAAAAGCTCTGTAAGGTTGATACCACTTATTATTCCTATTTAACAAAGGTCCCGGAGTCACAGAGGGCCAAAGCACCTGCCCAAAGTCACAGTCAGAGATGGAGTGGTTTTGAACCCAAGCAGCTCAACTCCTGAGTTTGCACCGTAGAGGAGGCAACGGGATGCGGAATGATGCTACCGTTTGGCGCCAACTTTCAAGAGGCTTTTCTTGTCTACACTCAAAGCTCAACCACGCGGGGCATATACGGACTCACATGAGCCAAACTTATTCAGTCAGGTCTGAAATGTGTTTGCCAAGAAGTTTAACCTCACATTGGCGCCAGGCAGGTTGTTGGAGGAAAAGGTAATTTGTTTTATGGGGCTTATGTTACCTTTTCTACCTAGCAAGCAGTTTGGAGCCCAGATGATGTCTGGGGCTTTATTCCTCTCTCTCAAGAGAAGGTCACCGCGGCCTGAGAACTGATGTTGGTAAGTCTCCAGCCCACAGGCCTTGCAGGACTTCGCGACATCAAGGTGATCTTAGTATTTCTCATAAACGTGAAGTCAGAAAACCCAGGGTGTCCTCACTCATCTTTGTGAGTCCTAGAAGTTAGTCCTAAAGACCATTCCCAAACTTTCAGGAAGGAGATGATCATATTCTTATCTACTTAGTAGGCATATGTAAGTAACCAGCTGTGTCTGAACACAAGCCACATGACCTCTGGGCCCAGGCTGGCTCATATGTAAAACAGGGGCATATCGCACCTGTCTTGTCTGCAGGAGGCAAGAGGTGGATCAGATGATCTTTGAAGGCATTTCAAACTCTAAACTGAAAATAAGGGGCAAAGGGAAAGGAGGGAGGGGGGTGTTCAATTGTTTACTCCTCAAAAGCCAGAGTCCCACTTTTTGTTAATTCACACAGTAACCAGATGCTGCTTCAGTTCATCAGATCATCTCTAGAGGGGGTGCTCAGCTCCTCCCACCCCTCCAAACCAGGCCCCACTACTAAAGGGTTAATAAAGACGGTGCTTAATAAAAAAATAAACAAACAAAATAAAAATGAGTTGTTTCAATAGCACCAGAAAAAAACTGTTTCTCAACAGCATCAGGAGAGATGTATTTTCAATCCAGTCTCGATAACAAATCTTATTAATAAGACAGTATGGACAAGAATAAGATATATAGTCATTTTATAGTAAACCATACATCTACCTTTACATCAGATGATTTATCTGAAGTAATTTAAACATTAAAATAATTAACAATTTCAAGGGGTGGGTATGGCTCAGTGGTAGCGCACATGCTTAGCATGCAGGAGATCCTGGGTTCAATCCCCAGTACCTCCATTTTAAAAAAGTAATAATTAAAAACCAATAGCACTTTAACTGAACTAAATTAGATACTTTGGGGTAAAGCCCTTTTAAATGGAGTTTCACCTGCAGAGCTCAGTTTCCTGTTTCCCTCCTTGTGTCCGTCCCTAACTCTTCTCTTTTCTTCCTAACACTATTAGATGTGAAGGGAAAAAAAGAAAAGAAAAACGTACACATCAGGAGAGTGACCAAAAAAAGATTTTGTTTACTTGCCACTTTGTTTTACATTTTATTTTCCCATTTCTCTTTACTTTCTTTTTTCAGTCTTAAGCCTCTCGCCCTATATACTCCCACCTCCCCTTTGCAAAGAGCAGATCTCAAAACTTCACTTCTGCTTTCAGGCTTTAAAGAGAAAAGGGGGAGGTAGAAAAGTTAACAGTTGAGAGGTTCTGCAAAGCAAAAATCAACAGCAGATTTTCTTAGTGCAAAATTCCCACGTTCTGCCACTTTGAAAATACCTTTCTTCCTCTCTTCTAAGGTCCCCAGACCGTCACAGTATTTAAGCCACAGGATTTAAGGAGGTAGTAAGT